>NC_050588.1:3607500-4807500 GCF_013368585.1 Megalops cyprinoides | reverse complement strand
AATTTTGCTTTGTTTCTTTTCAAAGGGGGGGCTGCTATAAAACAGTGACGCTCACTGGATATTTTTGCCTGAATACATTTTTTTGTGTTTGAATATCCTAATTTAAGTTCTCTGAGTCGCTTTTAATTTAAAGGAAGGGTTTCCGAAGTGGGTGATTTTGGAAGCATCACGTTTTTAAGATGTTAAATCTGTACAGCAGCTGTGTGTAGGGAAGATGAGTAAATAAGAGATCATTTTTAATGTATGTGGCATGGTTGGTTTGTATGAATATTATTTTGAACTGTACATATTTTTTTTGACTACGCCCAAGGTTGTTTTTATTCCACCTTTTCACTCCTCAATTTTCATCTCTTTGTCTCAACCTTATTTCCTATAAAGAGAAATAAAAATGCATTTTAAGTATCAACCAAGTTGTGTGTGTGTATGTTCAAGACAAATTTTCTAAATGTTGTATTGTGTGCTTTCTTATAATAGGCATTGATTCAAGTTTCGCTAAATGTTGCAGTGCTGTGGGCTCAGATGGTATATGTTCTCCCACCGTTTAGATGCAGGCATAATCACCTCCACAACCTCTCCATTCTGAGTCCAAGCTTTTCCTGTGATGAGATTGTGTAATACGTTTGTCAGTCTAATTAACAGAGGGCTAAAAAGCGGGTATGGTACTACTACTCCATGAGGGAACTTTTACCACAGGTTGCAGGCTTTCAGGTATCATGAACATGTGAACATTTGAGTTTTCCCTTCTATGCTGCCTTATTTTTGGAATTGCCAACCGAGTGTGCTAAGTTCATCTCGCCATGAGAATCGGCACACCCATGCAGGATTGCTGGGGTGTAGGGATTGCACTCAAACACCGCTAGCGACAATTTCTCACTCTGCAAATTAGCCGGTGTACTACAGTAAGGTAAGTGCCCGTTGGAGGATGGGTGGCATGACTGACATCATCAAGCACAGGGTGCCTGAGGGTCATACGGGCTGATGATCCATCTGGGATTGAAGCTGGGCTGTAGAGCTCAGCTTGTGCTCAAACACCTTAACCACTGAGCTTTATCCTGGAATGAAATGTTTCTAATTAACAGTAGTGTAGTTGTTCCCTGGTAATGCTAATTTAAAACTAATGGCAGTGTTGTTTCCCTTTCGCAGCTGGCTGCTTACAGACCATGAACAGGAGAAATTGGCGTGCATCTAGTTTGGATAGTGTGAACTTCCTTGTCTCTACTGGACCAGCTAAATACCACTTTCTGAGAACTTGTTACTGCTTCAACTGTGTTACATTTAACAGTGCTTAAGCACTGAAGCTAATTGCATATTTGTTATTGTTTACTATTTTCTAGGCTATAAATCGGGTGTTTGTTTTGCCTTAGTTTCCAGGGTGCATTTCACTACTTTGTTTCCCATTCTCAGCTGATTGCATGTCAGCTCATTGCCCGAGGAATGTATCTGATGGATGTTCTCACTGACGCAACAGCAGAACCGGCAGCCTCATCCCTCTCAGCCTCGAAGGAAGACTTGGTCGTACAAAGACAAAGGAGTTTATCTATGGGAGATCATCTAAGGAGGCCGCTGGGAGAGTATTTTAACTGTTTGTTTCAGTAACATAATTAACTGCATGCTTCTTCAGTGCCTGTTTGTTCATCTGTCTGTCACAGAGCACACACTTGTTGGCATCATTCCCCACAGTACAGAGAGCCTGCAAACCACATCTACCCAAAGCAACCCTTAAGTACCACTCTCACCGCAAGGCTGATTTCATCCCAGCATATACTTCCCTTCTCTGCCCTCAGTTTCTCACTCTCATGGAAACATGGATCACCCCTGACAACACTGCCACGCCTGCTACCTTCAGCCATACCTCCAAACCATCGGAGCATGGTGGTGGCACAGGTTTACTCATCTCTTCTGACTTGAATTTCTTTGGACTTCCCCTCCCCCCTGTCTGTATCTTCTTTTGAATTTAATGCTGTTAGTATCCAGCCAAGAGCATATTTCAGCCATGTTTGTTTCTCTTGGCAGCTGCAAGGCCAAACGATACAATTTCAATGCTGCCCATACAAATTGCATATTATATTGTTCTACTCTATGTTGACAGCAATGCTATTCAACATATTTTTTTATATGACTGATACTTTTCAAGATATACCCAAATACTAAATGTTCTGTGTGGAGTCCTCAACATTCCATTTAGGCTATTGTTACAAGCAATGAGGAGCTGAACATTCTGTGTTTGTATATTTGGTAAATAAAACTAGGCTAAGGCTGAATTTACCCATAATTGTAGCCTGTGTGGCAGAGATTGTGTCATCAGCATGGAGACTATGTTCTGTGACTATTCCTGGTTAAAGTTGTTTAACTTAAGAATGTCATTAAAGGAACAATCACTGTAAAGTACAGTCGATGTTCCACCATCTTGGTTGCTAGCTCTATGTACAGTACTGTCCCCAGCTGCATTATGACATCACGGCTGATGTAACAGGGGATAGGATGGAGCCTGGAGCCATGGCAAAAGGTTGTTGTCACTTATTCATTCTGAATGGTGAATCAATCTCTGCAATCATGAACTTGGCAAATCAATCAAATGAAAGGAGGTAAAAAAAAATCATCTTTTGAGTATAAATATACATTTCTTCAGTTCTTGATTTTGTCTTTATTTACAATAACTAAATAGAATTATAATTTATTAATATTATTTGAAATATATATTATTCTACATCCATTATAACTTTTAATTTTACCAAGGAGAAGGTAGTTTTGTTTTGTGAATTCATTGATTGGTTTAAAAATGAATGAATTGATTGATTCATATTACTCAGAACTTCAAGTTTGCTATTGGACAAAACTCTTCCTCTGCAGGTGGTAGTCACCACTAAATATTTTGAACAGCAGGTAATAATCTGCCCAGCTGATCATTATACTCAAAAGTATAAAGTCCCTCAGTTCATATTTTTGACATTAAGTGGTTAATGATACTACGTGATAAATTCAGGGCAAACGTACTGTCTCATAATAGATTAGACTCGTTCTGTTTGAGAAGTGAAATGCTGCCGTGCTTTTTGATTGGATATGAGTTATACACTTGGTCGCTTGTAAGACTTAGATATTTAAGTTTTCTATCACTCTGTGAGCCATCTGATATAAATATGTCAGCCATCAAGCAAATTAATTACTAAATAATTCCCTCAGCATACTGGCACACACACAGAGTAATATTTACATATTTATTATAACATATACATGTAATATATGTATTATATAAACTTAAAAAGATCTGAATAAAATATTGTCTTGATAAGACTGGCATCTGATTTCATTTTAACAGAAAAGCAGCAATGGGGATCATTAAGGACAGGGATGACTTTAGCAAATGGCAGAGGATGGTAAGCCCTCAGATGCCTTCCTGTTCTGCCTGCCTGCCTTTCAGCTCCAGCAGAGTTTCAGATAAGATGCACAGTGTCACGTCAGCAGTTCTATTGAGTTGGGCTTTAATGGCAACTACAAGATAAGACCTGGGCCATACTAACTGATTACATTACTCATTAGAGGTCATTTTGAATGTTTTAAACCAGCATTAAGTGACAGCTACAGTATAATAAAGCTAGGATGAATATTTTACTGAAGGTTATGTGCTGTCCACACACCGGAATAGCTATCTTTTTGTGTGTATGCTTGTCTGTGTACCTGTGTGTATATTTGTATACGTGAATAACTGTCTATGACTACCTGTGTGTGTATGTGTGAGTGCTTACACGTGTGTGTGAGTGTGTGTAGGACCTATTACTATTTAGTTTCAATGTAATTGTAAAGTTAAATGTATTCATTTTGTATGTCTGTTTAGATAAGAGCATCTGCTAAATGACAACATGTAAATGTAAATGCTTGTGTGTATGTGTGTGTGTGTGTGAGAGAGGGAGAGAGAGAGAGAGAGGGAGAGTGCATGTACGTGTGTGTGTGTGTGTGAGATTGCTTGTATGTGTATGTATGTCTGTGTGTGTGTGTGTGTGTGTGTGTGTGTGTGTGTGTGTGTGTGTGTGTGTGACCCCAGAAGGCAAGGGTCAGCATAATATCCAAGCTCTGTTTCATGGCATTTCCTCTTATCTCCTTGTTGTTTTCACCCCTCCTTCCTTCTCCTCCTCCTTACAGCAATTAGTCCTCAAGCAGGCAGCAGTACAAAGCCATGTGAAAATCCTCATCCCAAAATACAGCGGTCTGAAGCCCAACATAAGCAAGAAGGTGGTAAAGAGCAGTCATCTAACCAATCAGCATCTCTGTCTGAAGCTGCTGGTCCTGCGTACTTCACAGATCATTAAACTAACAGTTACCATGGTAACAAGAGGTTTTTAGTGGGTTTGGTAGAAGAGTCTTGGTAAAAATATTCTTAAAGATATCAATCTACAATAGTGTTTCAAAAGTCATTTTCATAGTTTGTTTTTCAGTTTTTCAAGTCTTTTCATGTTTGCTGTGCAACTATATTGGAACCAGATACTGATAACAATTGAATCCCACCCTTATCTTCGCCAGCCTATGATAGAAGCACTTCTTTCCCTTTCCCTCAGACCTAGGGAACAGGATAAAACACAACTGTAGTGCACTGACCTTGGGGACAAGATACACCACCACCCCCACACACTGACCTAGGGAACCACAATACCAACCTGCCCTTCTAATTCACTTAAACTCTGTCAGCTGTCCTGTGTATCCACCCCTCATTCCATCCCCCTGTGTCTCTCCTTGCAGTTGAATGGCATGGGCCACGTCACCCTGCCCAGGGCTCAGGCAGCAGCCCCCTCTAAGTACTGTGTCCTGCCGGAAATAACCAAGAAGGTAGCAGAGGGCGGCCACCACATAGATCAGGTGTGACCAAAGTTCTCAGATAATCATGTAATTGTGTCTTTCTGTGTTTCACCATATGGACATGCTAATAAAAGCTGAGTTTTTAGTGGAGCTACATTTGAAGATATTAGTCTTCAGTGTACACATTACATTACATTTCATTTCATTACATTACATTACATTCATTTAGCAGACACTCTTATCCAGAGCGACTTCCAGAACAAGGGAACAGAAGTGTATCCATTCAAGCTGAATGAGGAACAGTGTCAGACCAGGCTAACACTCCCAGAATAACACTTATTGGCTATCGACAGTGAAACTAACCTGATCTAATAGAACACTCATTCTGCAACTGATGAACTAATGACTGATTCACAGGGCATTTACACTGTGGTTGTATACTCTGCTTATCTGCATATATGCTAGTTTCCTGTGTTTTCTATACGAAAGTAAGAGATTCAGCCACTGGCTGAGACAGTGTTAGTGTGCAATGCTATCAATGAGCTGACTGAGAGAGACTATGAGATGACCCTTTAAAGTGTGGCACTGATCATTTACACTCATTCACTTCATTGAGTTATTCCATGTGCATATTATATAACAATTCATAATTTAGGTGGAATGCATATAAATGTCATCATTCATTCAGATTGTAATGAGAAGACCACATAGTTTGTTACCACAAACAACTTTTAGAAGGAAGCAAACTGCTTAAAGGATATACTACAATGCAAATGGTGGGAAGAACCGGAAGAATGTCTGATTGTACCAAATGACAGCTGAATTATTTCAAATCTGTTGGTCAAGATGAGGTTAATCTTAATGATTCTTGGTATGACAATGCAAATAACAAATTTTGTTAGTATTAGCGATATCAATATTAGCAATATCAATGGCAAATCAGTCTTGTATTTTACACAGTCTGAGCTTGAGTCTGAACATTCATCTCAGACTCTTAAGTGCAACATGTCATGGAATTATGCAGCAGAATGCCAATCTATTTGTCTGACTTTCATGGAACGTGAAGCCGGTCCCGGACAGTAATCTGATGGTCATTTTGACTGTGGAATGCTAATGCAATAATTGATTGACATGAAATGTTCTGTAACAGTCAGAGGGCCTGTCCCCATGTCCTAGCTCTGTGGAGTGAAGCTAGTTAGTAAGGACCATCTGTCTTCTTTGACTTGAACATGGCCAAGGTGTCTGGGCTGCACAGTCCTCAGGCAGAGACCGGGCCTGTGGTGTGTCAGGCATTGCCTCACGTTGCTTACTGAGGTGGCTGAATTGTGCTGACTACTCAGTTTTGAGATGGAAAGAGAGGGTAGAAGGGACAGAGAGGCATCTAGTAAGATAAATTGCATAATGATTTAACAAGGCTGCTGGTAACGTGCTATACTTCTTACAGTGGTCGACAGCAGGGGTGTCAACCTTTGTCTTCAGCAACGATGCCATACAATATCAATACTTTAGCAATATCCATGAAATTCACCTTAAAAGATGCAATACAGTTTGATATTGTATTGCATGTTATTAAAGTGTCAGAGTGTAGCATGGTGGTTAAGGAGCAGGACTTGTAACAGAAAGGTTACCGGTTCAATTTCCTGCTGGGGCACTGCTGCTGTACCCTTGGGCGAGGTACTCAACGCACAGTTGCCTCAGTAAACATTCAGCTGTATGTAAGTTGCTCTTGATAAGAACGTCTGCTAAATGTCAATGATGTAATGTAGCATTTTGATACAATATGAGTCAACATAAACTTAAAATGAGTCTATGCTTTTAAAGTAATGTACGGTATCTGATCATTTGTGCATTATGTTCCACTGGAAACACCCAATGTTCAAAGATAACTAGAATTGTCTCAAGTCCTATAGTTTCTTCCAAACTGTTGCATTAAAATGAATAAAAATAAATAAATAAAAAATTTACGGTATGGTTCATTTCTCACAATACTGTCACAGCTTTATCATAGCTTTTGTATCAATGCATTGGTATGAATCAATGCATCATTACGCCATCATTAGTTATGGGAACTTGCAGTGACCCTCAGAAGAGAGCAGGATACAGACCCCCCCCCCCCCCCCCCCCCACCAACTGTACTGGATAATGTCTCTCATGTTTCCTTTGTGTTCATCCCTCCACTACCACCATCACCTCACCTTGCCACAGGCTCAGCCAATAGCTCTCCCGAAGTACCATGTTGTGCCAGAAATAGCCAAGAAGGTGGCAGAGTGCAGCCAACGATTGGACCAGGTGAGACTGAAGTTGCTCTTTATTGTGTCACAAGGCATCACTGTTTGTCAGACAGACTAAGAGCACGGCCTCACTGCAGGTAAATCTCACCTCAACTCCATCCAAACTGCCTACCAGTAGCAGAGCACAGTTCTCACCTCATAATGTGCAGTGCTTTGGGTGTTTCAGCACAATGACTGCTTGGTTTACAGGCACTTAGTAGCTCCCATTTGAACATGCTTGATAGTCCGCTCTGGTTGTTACTCATCGACTACAGTCGATAAGAGGAAGAAGAAACACAATGCCTGACCTGTTGACCCTTTAAATTGCTAGAAGGAGAGGCTGAAGGTCAGCACATTAAGAGCCACAGAGGAGAATGTCCCCAATGATTCAGAGGAGAAGATGAGGGCCTACGAGGGCCTAACACTGCCCATGTCACCTGCAGGTATAGTGCAGCAAGAGACTAGGAGAAGAGTTCTGTTGTCTGGGGATGAAAGCGTGAACCTCTTATGAGGGCCGTGAGTACAGAAGTAAGAGCAGCAGATATCCATAGGAACTCAGTTTCATGGCTGCCAGTACAGATCCACAGGGTCTAGTGCCTTTCTCCAAGTGAGAATGGCTTTTGGAGTCTGTGAGACCAATGTAATGCAATGTTTGCATTCACTGTTAAAGGATTATTGAACAAAAAATTATTTGTTGCAGCACAATATTACAATTGTATTGTCACAAACACTGGATGGAGTGCATTCCTAGAGGGAGCAGTTGAAAATAATGTTTTTCCCTAGTTGTCTCCAGGTAGTCAGGTATTTGAGAAAACTCCACTGATGTCCACTGCTGTCTCTCTCACACCCCCCCCCCCCCCCCCCCACCACCACTGCAGCTGCTCTGAGGATCTTCCAGGACTATCTGACAAGCTTTGAGCAGAGGGAGATCTTGGACTTCCCTGAGATCTGGTATCTGGGCCTGGAGGCTGAGAAGATGACCCCTGATTTTCCTGAGTACTCGGAGGACTCCGACTTTGATGACTGTGTGTATTTTGGCTCTGATGTGGACTCGATCTACGATGACATCGGAGGCATCTACATCCCGGTAATATTCACATAAAGGAGCGAATCCTCAAGGACATTATGACTAGTATGTTTGCTTTGTTTATCTTTTCTGTTACAACCCAGTTCCTTTTCATAAACTGGTGGAAGAATGAATTACTTGTCAGGGAAGCTAGTTTTGTCATCGGAGGGTTACATGTTTGAAATCGGCAGCAGTGGGAGAGGCAAGACACAGCAAAGTACTTCACTTCATTCAGCCAATATCCAGTGGCATATCAAGCCATAAGGGTATACTGGACATACAAAAACATATTTTTAAAACAAATGTTGGTCCATTGAATGGAAAACATGCAATTGCCTGGAGTCGAATGTAACCCAGAGTAAGCCTCTCACAGTTTATATTTAAATACCTTTGCAAACAGTTGGAATTGTATGGCAACGTGATCTTGGAATGAATCTTCTGAATGCTGTATTTTCCAGGTCCTGCACGATCACATTGCCTACCGCTATGAGGTGCTGGACAAACTTGGCCAGGGGTCCTTTGGTCTAGTCCTCAAATGTCTGGATCACAAGACCAAGGAACTGGTGGCTATAAAAGTCAGCCACAATGATAACAGGTGATGAGGTTGTTAAACTTAAGCAGATCTTTCTGAATTCTCCGTTAACTTGGGAAGGCCAGAAAGAGGATATATTCTAGATAATGGGTTATAAGGTTGAAGCATAGGTTTTGGGTTAGGAGGGTCTTGGGCAAGTCGGATGTAATGATTGTATAGGAGCCAGTTTTAATCAGTCCTGTCCTGTCTCCTGGGAGAAGAGAAAGATCAAGACTGATGGCACTCCTTACATTTGTTTAGCTACTAAGAGTCATGGAGTCTCCAATGCATGCCAAAAGAAGTGGTTGTATATGTATAGGAACTTATTTTGAAGAATTATAATGACTATATGGTGTAATGTAATTACTGGACGTGTGGTTTGCGTTACTGTTAGCTGGTGGGATTAAGCCTAACAGTGAAGTATATCTAAATTTTCAATTGATGCTTAAAACATTGGCAATAGCTGTTGGCCTGTGGTTTGCATGTTTTTGTGAATTACATTTTCTGCTTGCCTTTGTGTGTTGCTACAGTGCCAACCACACGGCCCTTCAGGAGATTGAGATCCTGAATGTGATCCGGAGGGAGGACCCTGAGAACCGCTACAATGTCATCCACATGAAGGAGTACATGTACTTCCGGGGTCACCTCTGCATCGTCTTCGAGCTCCAGGGGTGAGCGCCACTTCATGGTGTAGCGACAGTGGGGTCAGAGAGGCTGAAGCAGAATTGTTTCATGAAGCATGATAGGAGTGTAAGCTGACGCAGTTCCCCTATGACTCTGTACAGAATGGACCTGTATGAGCTGATTAAGAGGAACAACTTCCGGGGTTTCACCTTGTCCCAGACCCACCACTACGCTGCCTCACTGGTCACCAGCCTACAGATGCTGCACAGGCAGAGGATCATTCACTGTGACCTGAAGCCGGTACAATGTTTTTATAAGGGGATAAAACATGCTGTAGATATGCTGTACACAGTGACAATAATTAATCTGTTAGACAGAATAACAGCTGTCTTGCAAAGTGACTGTTAAGGTGCTCAACGCAGGCTGAGCCCTATAGTCTAGCCATGTCTGGGCTGTATCATAAGCCTGGGGGTTGGAGCAGGAGATCATAGCAGCAGGGCATCATTATCTACTTGGAGTAAAGTGGGTTTACATCAGGCAGAGTTCAGGTTTCACTGGTGCTTCCTAACAACTCGCCAGTCTTCTAAATCTAAATGTTGTCTAAATCTGTATCTGTATCGTTGTTACCAACGATAGATGCTCAGTGGTGCACTCTGTGGCATGCAGAGAGTTGAAATCACAGGCTGAGTGGAGGGCCTTGCTCATCGTGTGGTTGCTGATTCCAAAGTTGAAGTAAGGGGAAAAATAAAGAACACTCAGGCAACCTACTGACAACTTCATGCATTGCATTCAGAACTGGAATCAAAGAAATTGTCTTGAAAACAGCGACAACTTACAGTTAAAAGGAAGCTCTCATATCAGTTTTACCTTTTTCTCAATAAGGAGAACATCCTTCTGTCAGGGAAAGGACATGGGAACATCAAGTTAGCTGACTTTGGTAGTAGCTTCTATGAGCACCAGAAAGGTAAGGAACCCTCTATTCCTGTATGGGGATGTTTGAGTGATCTCTTCTGGCTGCACAGCAGGAGTGAGACCTCTTCTGCATGTATTGTGTTCCCCCCTCTCTCTTGTTCTCCATGGTTCTGGTGTGTGTCTGCAGTGCAGCCCTATGTGCAGAGTCGGTTCTATCGTGCCCCAGAAGTGATCCTGGGCCTTCCCTTCGGCAAAGCCATTGACATGTGGAGTCTGGGCTGCATCCTGGCTGAGCTAAACACTGGCTTCCCCCTCTTCGCTGGGACCAACGAGGCAGACCAGCTCACCTGCATCATGGAGGTACCAGTAGCACCACTGTACTTTCTTTTACTGCAGATCCATTTGCCTTAACCACGTGTTTAAGCAGTACCAAAAGCTGTTTTCTGAAACTTTAACAGCTGTTTATTAGCTACTGATTCAATTCTGAAATACATTTTATGATAATATTCGGAAATGTGCCTTGAGGAAAGTGTTTGTTGGAAGTAATGAATAACCTATGACGTCAATAGCCCTAATATTACTTACTTATCCTCTTCGTGCCTACTGGCACGTAAGGCTCCAGCCCTAACATTATGGTAACATTAATAAATGGCATGTCCCACCACTGTTGTTGGGTCTTACTGTGATCAGAATCACCTTGGGTGCATTTTAAAGGACTTACCTGTGTGTGAGTCCAGGACATGTTGTTTTAGGTGCTAGGAATGCCCCCAGAACACATTATCCAGCAAGCCCCCCGAAGGAAGCGATTTTTTGGTGAGCATCTTACCTAGAGGGAAGACATTACATTTCTACACGCATCTTTGACGTAGTGTCTTCATTAAGATTAGCACCAGTACTTTTATCACTAACATTTGCGTTTTTTGTTTTGTTTTGTTTTGCTTTGCATGTGCATTTATAGAAAGTGTGAGTTTTAAATGTATTGAGGAGTGAAATGTGTGTATAGATTCCAGGGGCCGACCAAAGAATTTACCAACAAGACAACCAAACTCTAGGGACCTGGCAAATGTACTCAAGAGCAAGGATCTGCTGTTCCAGGATTTCATAAGGCGCTGTCTCACGTATGTGTCAACTTTTGCAACGATTGCTCTGAAGATCATTGGAAAATGTCAACCCGCTACCAGATCAACAAGGGTGTATATTGCCCACTGCTGCCGAGACTTAACACTGGTCCATAGCATATGTATCTCTGCTATGCAGGTGGGACCCTGCTATGCGCATGACTGTGGATGAGGCCATGCAGCACGACTGGCTTCAGAGGCCACCAGGGAAACAATGGTCAACAGGAGGATGTGACAAGCGAGGCCTCTTCTCATCATTGTCGAGCCCTGTTAGAAGTCAAACACAGACCCTCAGAATCAGCAGCACTTGCAGCGATAGGCATACTACCTTACAGCAGCCTGTAGAGGGAGATCAGCTGGGGGAGTGGGTAGACCATTCAGTTAGGCAAGCGACAGCCATATTGACTAATCTAAAGATTGAAACGGGAAGGTACGGGGTCCTGCCCAACCTAGACGAGAACATGGTAGAGAGCAGCAAACAAATGCACCAGGTGAGACCAAAGTGCAAAGTTTTTTTCTCTCAGTACAATGATTATTTTATTTACATGCATCATTATATGTCCTATGTGAGCATGCTCAACAGGACAAGGTAACATAATAAGTGACCTCTTGACCGTTTAACCTGACAGAAAGAGGGGCTGAGGGTCAGTACACCATTAAGGCCCGTCAAGGAGGATATAAACAGTGTCTCCAACAAACCAGCAAAGAAGATAAGCTATGAAGAGCTAACATTGCCCATGTCACCCACAGGTATAGTGCAGCTACAGGCTGAGGGGAAGAGTTTTGTTTTCTGGTGGTGTGGGTATGTATGTCGTTAACAGGTAGTGAGACCAGTTGTAGCACAGAGCATCCAACTCAAAGCAGGGCAATGAGTACAGAATAATTAAAAGCAGATATCCACAGGTGCTTCTCTCCCAATACAGATCCACAGGGCCTAGTGTTCTAGTACCTTTCTCACTGCAAGGTCACCTCTTGAATTGACAATTAAAATAAGGATGACTTTTAGACTGTGCGGCACAAATGAAATGGAAATGAGTGTCTATGAAATATTGGGATGGATCCTATCTCATGGCTGAAACCCACCCTCCACTGCAGTGGCTCTGAGGGACTTCCGGGACCACCTGACAAGCTTGGAACAGAAGGAGATCCTGGAATTCTCAGAGATCTGGTACCTGGGCCTCGGTACTGAGGAGATGACAAGTTCCTTGGAGTTGCCTAAGAACTATGACGACTTAAACTCTGATGACGTAAATGGCATCTACAGAGCGGTAATATTTATTGAAAGGAGTACAGTCATATCTCAAGGCAATTATATTTGGCATGTTTGATTTATTGATCTGTGCCTTGTGGAATAGTTCTCAGGGGACTGGTATTGTGGTCCTTGTGATGCAGGCAAAAGTTCCAAGCAAGAGATGATTTTTGTAAATTTTCTAAGATGTTGAAATGGCTTCCTTTGAATGCCATTTTTGTCTAGGTCCTACACGATCACATTGCCTACCGCTATGAGGCACTGGAGAAGCTTGGGCAGGGATCTTTTGGCATAGTCCTCAAATGTCTGGATCACAAGACCAAGGAGCTGGTGGCCATAAAGGTCAGCCACAACGATAACAGGTGATGAGGATGTCCACTCAAGAGGACTAACAGAAGTCTGTAGTCTACAGGGATGTAATGGGATGGAAGGTCAAAGGCTAGTGGAATGTAATGGTGAGAAATCGTTTTTGGGTAGTGAAATGTGATCACTTGGGATAGTCTTGGACTTGTTGGAAGATCCATAGTGCTAAGGGCTGGTGAAATGAATGCACGTATGGGATTCAGTTCTTCCAATTGCCATTATCCCACACAAGTATTCCCCTGGATTGCATTCATTTCTCATCTAGTTTTTAGGTGGTGTGAGCCATCTGCATTTAGAAAAAAGTACTGTCTTCAGATTAAATAACATGCTCACTCTTGGGGCCATCTTGTGAGCCTTCGTCAGCTGCAAGCCTGAAACACCGCTCACTGATGGTTGCTTTGTTGTTACAGCAAGAGAGTTGGAGAATTCCATATACTGTTGGTTAGTTCAGGGTGCTTTGTGTGGGGCCCTGTGGTTGCCATTGACAGTTTCAGACCCAATCCTGCCTAATCTGAGGGATAATTGGTAATGGTAATGAGCAGATCATGTAAACCTCAAAGCTGTGGGTTTATTTCCCAGGTGGGCTACTGCTTTGTAGGAGGTATGTAACCTGAATTGCCTCAGTAGCTATCCAGCTGTATAAATGGCTAAGATTTAAAAATATGTAAGATGCTTTGGGTATGAGCACCTGCTAGGCAAAATTTAATGTAATGTAACATCCTGGGCCAACCTTATGGCCATTCTGCTGTCTGAGCCAGTGCCCACATTTCTACAATCTCTGAAAATCAAAACCTAGTTTGTTCTTTACCCCTCTTTACTAGTATTGACTCTATCTAGTCTGTCATGGTTATGACAAAACCACAGCTGTTGGTTGTCAGCAGATCAGTCAGGCCTGTGGTTTGCATGTTTTTGTGAAGTACATTTTCTGCTTGCCTTTGTGTGTTGCTACAGTGCCAACCACACGGCCCTTCAGGAGATTGAGATCCTGAATGTGATCCGGAGGGAGGACCCTGAGAACCGCTACAATGTCATCCACATGAAGGAGCACATGTACTTCCGGGGTCACCTCTGCATCGTCTTTGAGCTCCAGGGGTGAGCGCCACTTCATGGTGTAGCAGGGGTATAGAGGGCAAGAGACCTGAACAGATACACAGATCTGGGCCTACATAAGGTCAGCCCTCTGCTCCATGACCCTGTGAGGAACTCCTGAACCCACATAAGATCAGCTAACATAAGACCAAACTCCTGTGAAGGATTTCTGTTTTTTCAGTGGGTTCAGAAAATTATTGTCCTGACATCTGCAAAGGCAAACAACACAATCGTCTTCCAATATATCATGCTCAGTAAACATGAGGCTTTTGAAATGTTGTGAGCATGCAATGCTCTCCTGTGACAGTCTTTACTATCTCAGTTCCTTTATTAGAAGTTCTTTATTAACATTCCCTGAAGCATGATGAGAGTACATATTAACAGGCAGTTCCCCCACTGACTCTGTACAGAATGGACCTGTATGAACTGATTAAGAGGAACAACTTCCAGGGTTTCACCTTGTCCCAGACCCACCACTACGCTACCTCACTGGTCACCAGCCTACAGATGCTGCACAGGCAGAGGATCATTCACTGCGACCTGAAGCCGGTACAATGTTTTATAATGGGATGAAACGGCATGGACGCTTCACAGTAGTGGGTCTTAGGCCTATGTACCACACATAGTGTTTTATTTATCACTTTGGAAGACTGCAAAAGAGAATTCATGGCCATTCAGTAAACTTATTCACTGCTTCATGCTTCATGTACTGTGATTAAAAATGTGTTGAATATAACACAATGTAAAAAAAAAAAAAGCTTTACCCTCTTCTCCAAAAGGAGAACATCCTTCTGTCAGAAAAAGGACATGGGAACATCAAGGTAGCCGACTTTGGGTGCAGTTTCTTTAACCAACAGACAGGTAAGTAACCTCTTTATTTCTGTCTGGTGTGTTTTAGAATCCATCTTGCAGGAATGAGACCTTATGCTGGGAAATGTTCTGTTCTTTCATTCTGCATGGCCTTGGTGCATGTTGGCAGGGTACACTTATGTGCAGACACGGTTCTATCGTGCCCCAGAAGTGATCCTGGGCCTTCCCATTGGTACAGCCATCGACATGTGGAGTCTTGGCTGCATTTTAGCTGAGCTCTACACCGGCATTCCCCTCTTCTCTGGGACCAACGAGGCAGACCAGCTGGCCTGCATCATGGAGGTACCAGCACCCACACACTGCTTTCCCCTGTACTGTAATGCCTGTTTAAATGTTACCAGAGGCTGTTACAAAAACTTTATCAGTTGTCTATTTAGCTTTATAGTGCATGATTTTCTTATCTATATTAACTCACAAAGCTGACATACAGTATTTACTGGTTATTTATAGAAGCAATTGGGAAAGTGAAGTCAAGGAAAAGTGTGCCATTCCAAGTACCTAGCACAATTGACCTTATAAGTCACATTCATTAATGCTCGTCCAACACTCTGTGGGTGTTCTTTTCTTTTTACAGTATAGGTAACATTAAGTACCTTCCTGCTCTGGTAATCTAGCATCTCTGTGTGAAGGAACAATAATTTATTGTGTTGTTTCAGGTCCTAGGAATGCCGCCAGACTATATGGTCCAAACAGCTTCCAGAGGAAGGATTTTTTTTGGTAAGCACTTTCACAAAGCACAAGTATTCATTTTCTACACATCTTTGACAAACAATTGATTTAATATATTGTATCATTATCATAATAAACACATTAATGAAACATGCCAGAATTGTAATCTACCAGGATTAGTTGATTAGATAAGATTTCCTATGCCCTCCTACACAAAATGTAAAAACTCGCTGCTTCTCCTATAGCTTTGAAGCTACATAAGCACTTTTTGCTAGGTTGCAGTATTATATGCACCTGGATGTTTTGTAATTTTTGATTTACAGAGCCATTTTAACACTTTTTTAAACAATTTGTTAATGTAGCTAGCAGTCTTGCTAGCTCTCTTCCATCAAGGAAGAGTATGTTGTATTATCGTATTATCTTACTCTGTCCCCTTTTCACTCTGACCATAATGGATGGGCTTAGCTAGCTGAGTTCATTAGGTAATGACTTGCCTAAGTGTTTCAGGCAAGCATCATAATGCTAGGGGTGGGCAAATCTGAACTTTTTTTGGATTCCATTTTTTTTTGGATTCCAACTTTGAAGTGGATTCCATGGCCATTTTAGCTGCTGAACACGAATACACCAAGTTCTTGGACCTAAAATATATTCTTGAACTGGTTCAGTGGACTTTTTCCACAAAAAGTTGACTTTTTTTGGGAAATTTCTTTACAAATTTACCACTGTTCCTTGTAATACATCTTTTTAATAGTTTTTTCAGGTTGCTGAATTCAAAAATAAAGGCATTAGAACAATTCAAGCATGTCTATTGTCTGAAATGTGTAAAAAGTGGGTAATTTCACCATTATTACAGTGTATACATGCTACAGACAAGCAGGATTTGCAACAAAATTATCACATTGTCAGTGCATTCATCAATAGGTTGTCAATATCACTTGCAATATTGTCCTCTTGCTTCAAAGCATTTCTTATGGAAGTTTGAAGTTCCTCCATACTGAATTTCTCCATCTTGAACTTTCCCTCTGCTGTTTTGACACGTCTCATCTGTCGAATGTCTGGGGCAATTGTCAGTCTCTTAGATAGGAAATTTCAGCTAAAAGCTGCTTCTCACTCAGTTTAGACAAATCATCCAAATTGTTTGGTGTCATGGGACCACCATGGCTTTTACATCTCTCCAGAACAGTTTTGTTAGCTTTCTTTTTCTTCAGATCTTCCTTCTTGTGTAGTGCCAATTTCTTTGCAGAACGTACTGTGGCAAGAAAGTCCACCTCTAGCTTCTTTACTTGCTAATTAAAAGTTTTGCAGAAATTTTGATTTTTAAAATTTAATTGTTCAATATTTTTACCTGACCATTTACCAACACCCTTGATCTTTCTGATTTGTTCATATTTGAATACAGTGACCCCTGAAATATCATAAAAATGACACATTACAAGCAATGGGTGTGGGACTTCTGATGCCTTTGTCAAAACAAGTCTTCTGTGGTTATGCTGAAATAATGAAAAAAAACATTTTTATTGAAAATTTTATTGTTTTCATCTTGATGGCAATATGAATGCTCCAGTTGCTTTGATTCCTTCATTTTTGAATTCAGCAACCTTGAAAACCTATAGAAAGATATATTGTAAGTCATGTTGATAAATTTCTAAGGAAATTTCTGAAAAAAACATGCATTTTTGGCCACCATTTTGAAAAAAATCCACTGAACCAGTTCAAAAAATCATTTTAGGGCAAAAATCGTGATGGACCCGTGTTCAGCAGCCAAAATGGCCATAAAAATCACTTGTTCAGATTCAGTTCAGATTCAAGTTCAGATTTAACCCACCCCTAACAATACAGGATGAGTTAATTTATTACTAGCATTAAAATGCATTTTAAGGTGATGCATTGAGAAACTATTGTATTGTAGAAATTTACATTTACCTCTATATGAAGGTTAATAGTTTGAAATGTTGAAACATGCACTCAAAATGCATATGCCAGCCAGCAATAATTATGTTCAAAACTGGGCTTTTTGAAAGACCTGTACTTTCAAACACACCAATGTGTTTTGAAAGCTAGGGTTGTGTTACTGTTGAATGATGGCTGTTTTATTGTATTTGAAACCTCTCTGCGTGAAATTTCCTCAAAACCGTATACCCACAGGAGAACTAAATGATTTTGCTCTCTGTAGATCTCCTGTGGTATTTTAGTCTCCTCTAGAGGGCAGCAAAAATTTAACACTTGCAGTTGGGACTAAGAGGTATCTACATACAGTATATGCATTTACAGATGTTTTTCTCATTATTAAATTTTATTTTTACATTTATTGAAGGCAGTTTTTTTTGTGCAGATTCTGAGGGACGGCCAAAGAACATCACTAGGCAGCTGAACTCCAGGGACCTGGCCAGCGCACTCAAAAGCAGGGATCCGCTGTTCCTGGACTTTGTGAGGCGCTGTCTCATGTAAGTGTCATGCACAGTCAGCCTGATCACACTGAAGATAGACAGCCTCAAGTCAATCTGTTGGCCAACTCAGTGCCAGACCAACAAGTTTGTCTATCTCCTATTACTGTTGGGTCTCAACACAGGTCCACAGACTCTCAGCCTGTGTGTCTCTGCTACTCAGGTGGGACCCCGCTATGCGCATGACTGCGGACGAGGCCATGCAGCACAACTGGCTTCAGAGGCCACCAGGGGCATCATGGCAGACAGCGGGATGTTATGATGGAGGCCCAACACCACTATTATCAAGCCCCATCAGGAGCCAGACACAGACACTGAGAACCAGGAGTGCTTGCAGCGACAGGCCCCTCATACTACACCAACCTGAGGAGAGAGGGGGGAGTCAGATGCACAGTGCACAGTCACAACACACAGTGCATTCTGGGGACATGAGCTCTGGGCAGTTCCAGTGTTGTGAGGTCATGTAGCTGGTGTTGCAACCGGTTGGAACAACACTGTCCGATTGGGTTGTGTGGCCCAAGCCTATCTGCTGGATTTTGCCAAGCCAACACCACAGAAATCTCATTCAGCAGCACTGCTCTTACATAGATGGGATTTTCACAGGGACAGAGACAACCAGACAACTCTTCTTATCAGAAGACATTCAGCTTTATCAGAAGCTTTATCAGTCAAAAATTTAGCTTTACTTGTGGCCCAGTCAAACATAACAAAATGAAAACAAGTTCAAATTGCATGGAACTGCTTTGTTTCGTTGTTACATGGCAATAATCATATTTCCAAACCTGTGAAATTTAATATTGTTTGTTTGTGTTGCTACTGGAAATTTCTGAAATTATTTTGGGGGATTTATAAGAAATTTTAATTTGAGACCTATTTTTATGTAAATGCATATTAATTTTGCATGTCCCTGTACATGCTAATTTAATGATCTTTAAAATCCTCCATGGACTCGTAGCCTTGTTTCTAATTGATTTCGGTTTTAGAATCAAAGGATGGTCCTAGACAGGAGGCTTCCAATAATGGCTTCCGCCTTGCTTTATTATGTGAAATAAAACACAGTACACACCTGAAATATGCTATCTTAAAACTCAATTGCTCTTCCCTGCATGCTTACAACGAGCTCAGTCACAGCCATAATGAGCGGAATGAAGCAGAATGTCAAATAAAGGCTGAAGCATTTCCTGCAACAGTATCAAAAAGTTATCAAATGTCAACCAATAGATGAATAATTAATGCATTTGTATTCATTTCTTCCCATACAATGGTATCTTTTTCCATAATGCACAGAAAAAACAGAGAGAGGGGTGGTGTAAAGCTGCTTGCAGACAAACAACAAAAACAAAATAGAAAACCTTGGTCTTCCAATCCAGAAATATAAAAAATTAGGTGTTGTTTATAGCATTCACACTCTTGTTACTCCAGGGAGATTATGCACACGCCAGAATCTGAATGCTCCTTTTTGTTGGCCTGGAACAAGAAACGTCACTGTCAAAGTAGCACAGGGGTAAATTGCTGATGCTTTTCCACTATCACATCAGTAATAAGACTTACCCACCTGACCCTTCTTTTTCTAGCAGTAGTTCTGATCATTATACAGTTGTTAACCCTTTCCCCTAATAAAGGCGTGCCGCTGGTTTACAATAGAGGAACAGGGTTTCCTCAACAGAAGATAGCTTGGGAAAAAAAGAACTACATTTCATGAGTAAATTTCATTTTTCATACAGTCATCCATTTTGAGAGGCTGTCTGAATCCTCAGCAATCCACTCCGATGACTTTCCAAGTGGTGAGCACATTTTTTTCTGAAATGAAGCCATGCAAAGTACAGTACTATGCTGGGAAGCATTATAGTAACCAAGTCACATTAGAGTGCTGTCGTCTTCCCACATAAATTTCCCTTCTTTATCAGCTGTGTCATCAGCTGTGTCATAAGCTCACTTAAAATGTTTTTTTTTTCCTCTCAAAAATATACTACACCCTTCAATTTTGTACTAGTGTTCATACTTCGGAGGAAGTCTGGATTGCTGAATTTTTTTTCCTATTGAACTTCTTGCCCATTTTTGTCAGCAGCTTTACTGTTTACATTCTGTTTGTAAACTACATCATCATTGTAAAAAAGGCTAAAAGGTAAAAAATCTTTACAATGTATTGCTCCAAGGATATTATATGTCTCTGTCTGTCCACAACTAAAGGCTATATTTAAAAAGATATACATCTTCAGATATATATAAAGTGAAGTATATATAATGTGCAGTATCATGTACATGTAGGTCAGTTTAAGTTTTTTGTGTGCACTGACACATTATTTTATGGTAGAACATTTACAAACATGGTAACTTGGGCTGTCACTTGGTCAAAATATTTTTTTTTTCCCATGAATCTTTTTTTTTCCTGCAGCAAAGTAAGATGTGTGCATTTCTAATCTTACTGCACCACAAGTCTGGATCTAGGTTGGTAGTTTCATTTACTACATTTGCAGATAATTTAGCTGACAGGCTAGTAACTTCCAATGCTCTGTGCAAAACTGTGCAGAAATGAACAACAGAAACATAAGAAGCTAAGCTAGAACTCTCAGGAACTGAAACAATATATCAGGGAAGAATGGAAAATATATTGAAAAAATTATTTCAAAACAAGTAATGTTATTGGTTTGTTAACTCTAAACCCTGACAAAACATTGCAAACAAAAAGGAATGGTCAACTGATAAATTGATGAATAGTTAAAGAAAATTAGCTGGCAGTACCATCATCAAACTAATAAATAGCACCTAAAATTTTATATGTAGGTAAAAAGGTAGGAGGACATGGAATTTTCCTTCAGGAAATCAAATACCTGTCTGAATAGTCCAGTAGATAAGCATGTTAATTGTACACTTATGTATACAGAATTAAACACAGAATTATTTTCTCTTTTAAAATATTATAATTTTTATTTAATTATATCAGAATCTAAAAACAAAACATCACATTGAACAAATTTAAAGAATTACCAATGTTTTCTCAATATTTTTTCTCCAGCAAAAATATATACTTATTGTCTGTCTTATCTCTCTAATTCTTATTCATAAGTTGATGCATTTCCTTTTTATCAGAATAATAAATGTTGTCATGATTTGACAAATATTTGACTTAAAAATTGGATATAACAATGCGTGTATGTATTACCTGGGAAAAATGTCAATACTCAAACATGGCATTTGACAGTGTTGTACTCCAGAGGTCACATTGTATATTTTAAAACCTTTAGTATTTGAAAGGGTAATTCGCGAAACGCACATAGAGCAAATCGATACAAACAGTTTAGGACAAAATTGGCTTTGTTTATTCTCATTCGCTTGGCCTACTTGACGAGACGCAAAACTAAACATTGTTGTCTATTCCAGCACAACAGGTGGCGCTATAAACCATAGCATCAAATTCTCTGTCTTCGGTGGGCGGTGCTCGTGGAGATTTTTATTGTTCAGGAGATAGTTCTTTCCCGCCCTACTTTCTTCTTAAGAATTGTAGGGACCTCGATTCTTTTTTTGCGACAGAGTGGAAATTGTTTTTTTTTTTCAGCAACATTCAGCAATTATTATTCAGCAACGCAGTTTTCACTTTGGAAGAGATTTTGAATAAAACCTCCGGCCACAATGCACGCCGTAGATATGGGTGGATCTGCCCAGCAAAAGTAGAACCTGTGATGAATCTATCGTTGCCATTTGGTTTGGCGTGTCGCGACTCTTCTCCAACCCGCTGAAGATAGCAATAAACCCTCTCACTGTGATGAAGGATCTCTGGCGGGCATGCGCAGTCTGTCCTCTCACCGGAAATAAACACGGGGAAAGGTCCTGTCAAAGAAGGATTTAAAAAGCCCACCTCGCGTATTAGCTGGTCAAGAAGTCATATCGGGAAGCTGCTGTAGAAGAATAACGTACAGCATCCTGACGTTTAATGGTCGAAGATCAGCGCCTGGATAGAGCTGTGATTAGCGACCATCCACTGCATGGGATATGGAGTGTGTAAGTATACTCTTGTTAGCTAGCTAGCGAGTTCATACATTTAGCGAGCTGGTTAGCCATTGCAAGATGACTAGCTAGCTTAGTGAACGTTGTTAAACTTTTTTTGGTTAACTGACCTGCTTGCTAGTCAGCTATATAACTAGCACCGTCAGTGAAAGAGGGACAGCTATCTCGCAGCTTTGGGTGCAAGCTAACTACAACTACAGAGAAGTCTTTTCCTTTTTAGGTGATTTTTTTCAGTCAGGCTGACATGGGCTTGGATCATTATGAAATAGCTAGCCATCATGCTGCTCAGAGGAGCAGCTAGCCAACAGACGCGGCTAACGTTACTAAGTAACTTTAGCACTAAAGGTGGCCAGCTAGCGAGGCATTGTCGCTGAGACCTTTGATAATGTTACCAAGCTATGTGTAACAAAAGCAGCTTTGGTGAGCTGGCTAACTTCATTGAAATGGTGTGCAATGTCGTAAGTAACACAAATACAGATCGGTTAAAGCCTGATTAAAATAAGAGTCCTTCCCAGACATTTGCAGCTAAATACCATCCGTTAGTACTGGTAGCACATTCCAAAATAGCAAATTAACCAATATTGTATGGGTGATGTAATCTAAGGTTAGCTTGCTAGCTAACGTCTGCTAAATGACTTACTCACGAACCTTGGTACGTCTTTAGGATATTTTAAACCTCCCCATTTTACGATGATGGGCTAATTCAAACATTACAGCTAGCTTTTATTTCAAAATGTTTTGTTGGATGAATGATCATGATGGTTAATGCGTTAATCTCGAATGAGCACAGCTAGTGATCAGTGGTAGCTAGCTAGTTAAACCAAATGTGCATTGTGGTTGTTGAAGGTGGATGTATTGAATATGTTAATCGTGGCCAGACAAACAACTAACCTTTGTTCCTTTCTTGCTGTGGATGTCGGTTGAAATGTGCAGTTTACAAGACTGGGAAGTTGATACTGTGTAATATTGTCTTCCCATCTAGTTCCAGGCCACTTTCTCACTGCCAGCAGAAAGTTTTTTGTGAGTTTTCTAATGTTAGCTAACCAGGTCAATAGTATATTTTATGATTATTTATTATAAGATTTATTCTTATGTAATACTTATGTAGAACTATAATAGAACAGTATAGAAATGTTGGTCTGAGTTTTTTTTTTTTTTGTTTTGTTTTTAAGATTAATCAGCATATGTCCTTGCGCGGTTGCTAATCGTTTTCGGTTCGGGGGGGGGGGCGGGGGGGGGTTAGCAATGTGAGAGGTTTTTTCAAAGAATGAACAGGTCTCGATATTCTGAAGCGTTCTGTACTGTCTGTACTTCGGCAATGTGTAACTAGTGCAAAATGTAGGCTAGAAGATATAAAAAAACACTCATTGTATTTGTAGGTAGTGGAGTCGGATTAATAAAGAGTGCCCAAGCACAAGGCAAGTCTTCAACTTGAGATGCCAAATCGGTCACTTTTGACATCTTGTATTTCCTCAGCAGGTGGTCTGCCCCCAACTCTCCAATAGCAAATATATTGACATTGTTGTTTAGCTCATACAATTCAAATCAGGAGGTTGCAGGTCACCACAGGCTTTTAAGCAAATACCTGGTGACTTTGACTTGTGCTCAAGTACATTCAGAGACCATGTTTTAGCAATTTGGCAAATATTAGCTGAATGAGTGAATGCTTTTGAAATGAATGGAAAGCTCTTGCTGCATGAAACAACAGTTGGAGAGGACTGCCCATGTGTGACGTGTCAGGCATGAGGTGAATGATTGATTAAGTGAAAATAGAAACTGCACCAAAGCAGCAGACCTCCAGCCATTCTGGACTGAAAACCTGATTCATTTGTTAGTGCCTTTAACTTGTGTTACAAAGGACGTTTTACAAGCAGGAGGGAAGAACCAGGACAGTAAACATGGCCTTCAGCTCGGACTGCAAAGAGGTGCAGAGGAAAAAGGAGCATGGTGAAAGAAAGATTGATTACCAACAGTCTTCACGTGTTTTCATAGAGTAGTCCCTAGGCACAGTTCCTTGGTACCAAGAGTTACTGGTGGTGTATGTGAAATTATGAGATTAGATGGTTGCATGGATCTCAACTGTGGCTAACTTTGTAGGTCAGGAGAATCTGGAATCAGCAGGAAAAATAAGCTGAACTAAAATGATAATTTTGCAGACTAATAGAGTATAACTCAGTAGATGAGGAGAAAACCTCTTTCTCTCCATTATCTCTGATTTTTTTTTTTTTTTAATTGGTGGTCTTTGAACTGAATGCAATAGGAACTGGATGCCAGTACAAAGTTGACTCTGGTCATTTTGATATAGTGATCAAATTATACCTCACAGTTCATGGTGATTCCTTGATTTAGGCCTGTCGTTTTAAGTAAAGCAGTTTAGGTTTCAACCACTGGAATCAAATAAGTCAATGTTTAGCTTGTGAAGTGGTGCACACAACATGACCTTAGTGTCTCGCATGAAGGAGTTGGATGAAGTCCAGTACCTGACATCATTAGAACAGCTGAAAGGTGAACAGGTGAAAGGAAATTTGCACTCCGTGTCACCCACGTGAAAATAAAATGTTTGTCTGTGACTACTCGGCACTGCTCCAAGATTGCTGCCATGCCCAGATGCTTACGTTCCAGGCGGGCATTTGATCACCTGAGTCTAGCGATGCTTCATTAATCTGATTTAGATTCCTTTCCTGCTTTGGAAAATGGAAGTGGTGTAAATGTAGAAAATGGCTGGATTGTGGTCCTGCGTGGCAGGAATAGGGAAACCTGCTCCTATATCTGATGAGGTTACTGGAGAGCTGCACTTAAATGTGAATGAACCAAAAACTGGTGCTTGAGGGATGTGAGGGAAGGGGTGAGGAGGATGTACCCCTTTAAGTTTAATTGCATCTTAATGCCACATCTAGGAGAGCAGTTCTAGACAAGCCAGTGCATTTGTGTCAGTCCAGGAATATCCTACAGTATGGTGCCTGATGCCATGGGTATAAAAGATTTGCGTGTAATATTTAAGAAGTCTGTCTGCAGATAGATATTGTGCCAAAACAAAAGGCAAATAGGAGGCTGGATATTTAGCAGAAAATATTGCATATCAAAGGAGGTCATTAATGTTATGCAATGTCCTCGTCAGACCATATTTGGATACTGTGTCTAGTTCTGGCCACCGTATTGTAGAAAATCACTCCAAAAAATGCAGAGCAAAGGTGTAACATTGTTGACAAAAAAAGCTTTAGACATTTAATTACTTGAGTGTTCGATTGACACATCTTCATTTGGAAAAGGGATTAATAAAAGGGAACAACAAAAGCTGTTTAAGATTAACCAGAACAAGAGGGTACAGGTAGGAATTAGTTAAAGTTAAATTTCATGCTGACATTAGAAAGTAATTTTTCAGGCAGTAGTTTTCCATGGTCCATAGTGGGAGCAGAGGTCCTTACAGTGCTAGGTACACTAGTCTGTGCACAGAATGATGATGCTTGACAAATATGTATATATAATGGATATCTATTTCTATGTGTTTTTCAGGTTACAGGGGTTCTTGATGATTTTGAGGGTAAAAAAGAGCCACTCGCAGAAGGTAGGGAAAATGTAATATGTCTTGACCTCAGACTGACCTAACTGATGTTAGTTGGTGTACGTGTGAAGTTGCGCGTGTTAGTTTTTGCCACGTGATGTCATAGCCCTAACCACCATGATGACACTGAGGGCCATATAAAATAAGCCACAATGTTTATGAGAACCCGTGATGCAGGCCTGCATTTTTCCAGGCAAGGACAGGATTTTGCAAATAAACTGATTAAATCTCACTAATGCAGTGCTGTCTGTGCAAGGGTTTTAGTTTGTATTAGGTCGTATAGTAGCACATGAAGAAGCTCTCATGTCTTTTGACCGTTGTCCTGCTAATGGGCTGGTTGTAGTTATGAGTAACTGCCTCATTATTCTTAAAAAAAAAAAAAAAAAAAGAAAAAAGCATTGTTAATTCCTGTCTATTCTCAGTATTTTGTAACCTACCTATCTTGTTACCTGAGTAGGTGTAAGTATAAGGCATCAGTCATGGTGGTGCATAGCTAGAAATGCAACATTAGCTCATTATCAAGGTCAAATAATTTTAACAAAACATAAATAATCATAAATGACAACTTCCCACATACTCAAAATAATTTCTTCAGAGCCTTTACGGAGCATTGCAGTAGGTATTGAATTAAATTTTTTAAAGTTTTCCTGATTACATTTGCTGAAAGTTCACATGCAGTATTTTCCCAGAGAGAGCAAAAACTCTGAGCCTCTGAATTGCAAAAAACAGACAATGAAGGTGACTGCTTGTACCCATTTGATTTGTAAAGATCTGTTTTATATGCTCTCTAACCTATTCAGCTACTCAGTATCTATGCAGTATTGTTCCAGAGGACCACAGGGTCTGTCCTGTCTGTGAAAATCTCCAGTTCACATGGTCAGGTGTTAGCAGCTGTTTAGCATTTTGATCCATAACAGTTTTTTGGTAAAATTATAGAAAATGAGGAAAAATGTGTTGTTAACGAATAAGGAGCAGTGAGGCTTTGTTACTGAGGGGTGTTCATGCCTGTTGTATGTATGTGTGTATGTTGGATCCTTTTCTTTTGTCTCCGCAGTAGATTCAGAGCACAATGTTTACACTCGCTTTATGAAATCTCATCGCTGTTACGACCTGGTGCCCACCAGCTCCAAGCTGGTAGTGTTTGACACGTCATTGCAGGTAAGATTACATGATTATATGCAGGTGCCCTTTTCCAGAGCCGCTTTTTTTTTAACACGTTGTGTATTTGTGCACCTGGATATTCATTGAAATGGGTTTAGTTCCTTTTTAAATTGAACAGAACAGCAGTGCCACACCTGGAACATGTTTACATCGAAGCCTGCATCCTTATGGTCAGAAGCACAGCTCTGCATCACGTAGCCTCCATCCCATAATATGCCATAGTAACGCTGATGTTTTGTATTCTGGAGAGGAGAGTGGTTTGGTAAAAAGTAAAATAGTAAAATGTACAGGGCATAAATTTTCGTTCTTTCCTCAGGTGAAGAAAGCATTTTTTGCCCTGGTGTCCAATGGGGTGCGAGCTGCCCCTCTCTGGGACAGCAAGAAGCAGTGCTTTGTGGGTAAGCAAACGCACAGCCCTGCCGTTCTGCGGTTGCCAGTCGTTCTCTCATATCCTCCTCTCTAACTTGGGTTTTCTGTTGCAGGCATGCTGACCATCACGGATTTCATCAACATCCTGCACCGATACTACAAGTCGCCTTTGGTAAGCACCGCCTCTGTGCGTCTGTGCGATTATTCGGCATTCTGAAAGCACTCCAGTTCCCTCTCGCTGAGCCGCCTCCCAGAGCCTTTAATTCCTTAAACAGATCAGCTGCTAGGCTAAGCTAGCGCAGGGAGCCTCGTCCTCGTTTCGCACGCCACAGAGCGGACGTGTCCCGACCTGGCCTCCTTCCCCAAACCCCCGTCTGACCGTCTGTCACCCCTCTGCTCTCCGTTGTCCCGCTGCAGGTTCAGATATACGAGCTGGAGGAGCACAAGATTGAGACTTGGAGAGGTGAGGCCCGTTCTGTCGGGGTCGTCTTATTGGCGCGTCTGCAGCGGACGCTCGACGCCCTAACTCGTATCTGTCGCTCCCCCTTCCAGAAGTGTACCTGCAAGACTCCTTCAAGCCCCTCGTCAGCATCTCTCCCAACGCAAGGTAAAATGGCTCAGCTGGACTCACCCCAGTGAGGCTAACGTGCATGCTGTGTAGCAGTAAACAAAGTGTTAAAATCTTTTGTCCAATCAAATCCATGCAATGATGACCACCATTCTTACATCAGCGCTTTTAATTAGCTGTCAATCATCCCATAAAGCTGGTGTCATTAGGTGGTGGAAGTGGTCTCAGCGCAGCACAGTTTGAAATCAACACCCCTGAAGAATATTTATTAGACTGTTCAGATCCCCATCAGCCCACTGACTTGTCAAGTGGCGAATACATGTTGTCTGAACTGAACCTATGTGCTGTACCTTATTGGTTAGCAGAGCAGTGTGACCAGGAAAGACTTGTCAGAGCAGCACTGAATGCTGTGCGTATGACTTCCCTGTCTTTTTTGGGTCTCGCTTGCCTTTTGTTTGATTTTTTTTCTGCCACGTAAAATGTTGATTTTGGGTTCGGTAACACGGGAATCCAGTGGTGTTAGTTACACCTGGCCAGTGTTCACTTGTTTCACTTATAACAAGAATGGGTTGAAAACTGCACTGCCTTTGTTTTGAATTGCGTGACGCAGTGTGGGGGCTGATCTCTTTCGCCCTCTCCCTCTCTCTGGCAGCCTGTACGACGCTGTGTCCTCCCTGCTGAAGAATAAGATCCACAGGCTGCCGGTGATCGACCCTCTGACAGGAAACACCCTGTACATACTGACCCACAAGCGCATCCTCAAGTTCCTCAAGCTCTTTGTGAGTGTCCCACAGTTGCTGCGTTAAGAGGTGGCTACAGGATCTTTGTAACTGTTCAGAAGGGTGAATTATATAGTGTAGGGAACTGCTGGGAATCAAATTATGATGTGACAGGGCCTCCTCCAATGGCCGCCTGTAGATAGACCTCCCCCTCCCTTGGAGCGGGGGGGGTTGTTTGCATCAACATCTACACCTAGGACTCTGTCAGGTCACTTTCTGATAAGATATTCAGCACGGCCAAAGCTGACCCAGTGGAAATAGCCGTGCCCTGCTTTGGTAGAGTGAGGAATTGGCACGGTTTGCATAAATAGCCAGTGCCTTCAGTTTCCATGTTGTGGTGGTTTTCAAAACTTTCCATGTGGGTGAATGCCGATATGGGTGGAGCGAGGACGAGGTGCCGCTGCTGGAAGGGGTCCAGGTCCAGGTGCACCACCTGCAGGAACTGGACAGGGGTGCGAAACAAGTGTTTTAGCTGTGCCTGAGCCGCTACGTGGCCCTCTCGCTCTCTCTGACCCGCCCCAGATCTCAGAGATGCCAAAGCCGGCGTTCCTGAGCCAGACGCTGGAGGAGCTCAACATCGGCACCTTCCACAAGATCGCTGTGGTGCGCGCCGACACGCCCCTATACACAGCACTGGGCATTTTCGTGGACCAGAGGGTGTCTGCGCTGCCAGTGGTGGATGACAATGGTGAGGGGGGGGGGATAAACACCCACACAAGGATGAAATTACACACGCACAGAGACGGGCAGCTGGAAGATATTGTCAGGAAATTGCCATTAATATTTATTCATTGTTTGATTCATTCATTGGTTGATTTTCAGTTTTCACGTTGTGGGTAAATGTGACAGAAATTCTGAATGTACTTAACAAAATGTAACTCATTTTAACTTTAAATTTTAATTGTAACATTGTAACTCATGTAAGTCAATGTAACTGTGAATTGTATGACTTCATTTGAAGTAGCAATATTGTTGTCAAACATTATAATCCAACTGGTTTTACTGTAAATAACGTTAGATGTGGCCAGCTTTGTGTGTTTTTTTTCCTCTTTGGCTTTTGCATGGATGATAATGAGTAGTTTTCTCTTCTCCCTTACAGGTCGAGTGGTGGACATTTACTCCAAGTTCGATGTCATTGTAAGTGTTTCCTGCAGCAGATCGGATATTTCATTGAGGGTGGGGAAAAAAATCATTTGAAATGCACACCGTCGTCAGTTTTGACACAAACGGAATCGGCGAGCACCCTTTTGCTTTTGCATACCATTAGATCTGTTTCTGTTCTCAGCTGGGAGCGCTGCAGAGTAATGAATAAGCGTAATGAACCCAGAGGACTGTAAGAGAAAGGGATCAATTTTAACGCAGGGACTCTTTATAATGCTCAGATCAGTGGTGGGCGCTTGCAGCGGCGGGTAAGTGAAGCTCCAGCTGGTTGCTTAATTATTGACCAGTTGATGGGGGTTGGAAATCTGGCCGCTGCAGCAGGGGCTGGTGGAACAGTTCAGCCTTGCAGTTAGAGCGCTCATCCGATCTGCCGGGGGGCGTTTTGGTGGCCAAACACAGACACCGTGCGTGTATGTGGGTCTTCATTCATGTCCTGTTTGCTGAGTGGCCAGCCATAGCTCTTCACAAAGCTGTTCCTCCCTATGAAATCCTTTCACCACTGGTACGGCTTTGGTCCTTAATCTTCAGGAACGCTTTGGTTGCTTTCTTTGGATGAAATCAATTTTCGTTTAAACCCGAAGTCCTATTTTTTAGCCCCTTTCTGGTTTTACTCTTCTTTTGGTTAAAATGACACTTATTTTCAGAGGGAAACACTTGTTTTGTTTTTTTTTTTTTGATCTTGCATAAGACCTTGTAGTTGTGTCAGGATGGCGACAGCAGTATTCACTCATTACTGGTAGATTGAATCTTGCATTATGAGAGGAAGCTGATAACTAGCTTGCCTTTTATATTGCAAGAATAAGGAAAACTGTTGCAATACTGGAGGGTATCATTTTCAATGACATTTCATTGAAACTGGAAAAGACTACCAGTGTTCCCCTTAAAGTGGCTGTGTGCATGTGTGTGTGTGCGTGTGTGTGTGTGTGCGTGTGTGCGTACACGTGTGTACGCATGTGTGTGTGTGTACGCGTGTGCGCGCGTGTGTGTATGCGCGTGTGTGCGCGCGCGTGTGTGCGCGCGTGTGTGCGCGCGTGTGTGTGCGCGCGTGTGCGTGTGTGCGCATGTGTGTGCGTGCGCGCGTGTGTACGCGTGTGCATGTGTGTGCGTGTGTGTGTATGCGTGTGCGTGCGTGTGTATGCGTGTGCGTGCGTGTGTATGCGTGTGCGTGCGCGTGTGTATGCGTGCGCGTGTGTATGCGTGCGCGTGTGTATGCGTGCGCGTGTGTATGCGTGCACGTGCGTGTGTACGCGTGCGTGTGTACGCGTGCGTGTGTACGCGTGCGTGTGTACGCGTGCGTGTGTGCGCGTGCGTGTGTACGCGTGTGTGTGTGCGCGCGTGTGCATGCGTGCGTGTGTATGCGTGCGTGTGTGTGCGCGCGTGCAGTGTCAGTTGCCCTTGCCTCCTCCTGCTCAGTCTCGGTGCTCTCCACGCAGAACCTGGCTGCAGAGAAGACCTACAACAACCTGGACATCACGGTGACCAAGGCCCTGCAGCATCGCTCGCAGTACTTCGAGGGTGTGCTCACGTGTCACCGGCACGAGACCCTGGAGGCCATCATCAACAGGCTTGTGGAAGCTGAGGTGGGTGGGACGGACACACACACACACACACACACACACACACACACACACACACACACACACACACCTGCTTCCATGGCTGTGACCTCTAAACCAGCACGCCACTAAGGCCAGTCGGTTTCTCAATGACATTAGGCACTCTGGGGCGGCCCTGTTGTGTTGGGTTCACTGCATTCGCTAAGCAGGGGAAGGTTTGCATTGTGATGCCAGACTCAAGCTGGGCTGTGTGTTTTTGCTTTCAATTTTTATGTACAAATTGTATGGAAATGGCTTTAACAGTAATGGATCCTTTCATAGGTATCAGAGTGTTTTAGGGGGTGGGGGATCTGACTCACCTCAACCACTGCCAATCTGTGGCTCCCACCTGGGTCATTCACAGCAGCCATTTTTGTACCGGAATGGAGGTGGACTGAAGGCCTTTAAAACTGGGGATGATTAAATGGCCGAATTAAGAATCTGCCAGGGCATTTGGGAACTCTGTGCAGATCATTACAAGTGCATTACAAGTGCAGACCAAAACAAGTCAGGACCTTAGTTTAGCATCATTTGAAATCCCAATTGCTGCACTTGGATTTTGTTTGTTTTTTGCTTGAACTTCCACTTCTGGCCAACAAGTGCAACTTCCAGCAGTGACCCTGACCTTCTGGGAATGTACTCAAGGGCCGTGTGATCTGAGCTCAGCCAGACTTGACCTCAGCTGTCAGGCAGAAAGACACAGTACAGAATGGCTGCCTTATCAGCATTAATGCAGCCAGGCTCCAGGATGGAGGAACCACTATGACCTGCATCCGTGCTGTAAAGTTAGGCCTGTGGGGCACCTAACTGTGCTTATAGGGAGGGACAGGCGCACGCAAAAATGTATGATTCATGTACCCATGAGACACAGTCCTGCAGTCATTCAGATTCACGACATCCTCAGAAATAAACACCAGTGCATGCAGGTTACATACAGTCAGATTTGAAAAGGGAGAATTCTTGATACCAATTTGCGATACCAATTCCCTTTCTCTCTCTCTTCTGCCCCCCAACGCCCCCCCCCAACAGGTGCACAGGCTGGTGGTGGTGGATGAGCAGGAGGTGGTGAAGGGAATCGTGTCCCTATCAGACATCCTTCAGGCTCTGGTTCTCACTAACGGGGAACAAGGTACGAGCGCCCTGCACTGTCCAGGATGAAATCATTTTACAGACTCAAGATCAGCTGCATTCAGTCGCTACAGATTTTCTACATTATGATTACAAAGGCAGGTTCTGTGTTCTTTCCATCCTCTGAACTTTCAGTCCTAGGAGGCTTCTGATGGTAACAAGGTTCTGGTACCACCTGCGTCCCTATTCCACTGATGTTTTGTTTTAGTCCTTGTCCCTTCAGAAATATTCATAATCAGCCAGCAGTTCAGGACACTTAAGCATGGCAACAATAGCAATGACAGAATTTTCAGTGTGAAGTACATGGATCTAACTATCTGGTCAATGTATAGAATGTCTTAATTGTCACTGGCAGGGCCTGTTCCAAAAAGCTGTAAAAAGCTCCTGTCATCGGGCGCATTATGCCTTCAGAAATGACAATTACCAGTCAGATACATAGCGATGCTGTGTGAACTGCCAAGGCTACACAACTAGCATGCGAAGAAAAATTACAATATGTGTATATGTTTTGTGTAAATTGCCTTATATCCCTGTCTTAAGTGGCTTCATTTTGATAATGAGGTAGTAGTAGAAGTAGTGGAACTGCTTTAATCTGTTATCAGTACAGAGACTGATTTTTTTTCCTTAATTGTCAGGAACGGCTTGATGGAGGGACAAAGGGAAGATAGGACCTTCTTCCGCTCTCTCCATAGCCACAGGAAGGATGGAGTCAGGAGAGAAAGAGGGAGGCGGACAGAGAGGAGAGGGGGGACCCGTCAATGTTACCCATTTTCTAAATTAGCACACCCCCCCGGCCATGTGTGCGCTTGCCTCTTTCAAAATCTCTCTCCCTCTCTCTCTGAAAACACTCAGAGGGAGTCTATTGACTTTTACCTTAGTAATACACATCAGGAACAGCACACTGAAACTAAGCCAAAAGCCAGCTAAAACATTGGACCAGCAACAACTGTAGATGTAGACTGCTCGGGACCAGACGAGACCTGGGTAGTTTCAATGTCATGTTATGTGGTGGTGATTTGTGGTTGATTTTTTTTTTTTTTTTACCCTGTCATTTAGGGGATCAGCTCCAGTTAGAAGCCAATCTGTTTCCATTCCCTAGCTATTGATCAGTGCAGACAAGTGGAAAAGTCAGTAGACTACACTGTCTAATACACTACCCAGCAGACAGATAGGTAGCATATTATACCTACTGCTTTGTCTGGAAAGAGTCAGCCTGCATCGGTTTGGCCTTCGTCACAAATTAGATATTCACAATTCTTGGGAAGTTGCCCACCTCTCTGGGACGATCACTCTGAGCCATGGTCCAATAAAACTAGCTAAGTTTGTTCTTTTATGCCTTTATTCGTTCATTTCCCAGAGGTGAATGTAACAGACAGGACGATAACCAGTCAGTCACCCCGTGTAAAATATAAGCACAATTGGCGGATGGCCAAACAATAACAGCATGACCCTTTCCAGACAGAAGGCTGCTGCTGCACACACAGGGACTCCTCTATGGGAGGGACTTCGGCTCTGTCTTGCTGATCTGTGCTGAGTCATTGTACAGCAGAACTTGGGGAAAAAAAAAACTACAGGCCAGTGTGGCAAATGGCTATGTATTGTGAAGTCTATTAGTTGAGAAGCAGTTAGTGTTATTTTTTTACATTTTATTTTGGTGAATTACCTTCAACTGAGTATTTGTGTAATCATGAGACAGGTCTTGATTTTCTGTTTGCCGTTACTTTTTTGGCCGTTGATTTCTTTCTTTCTTTTTTTTTCCTGCCATCTTTACAGGGTTTATGTGGTTACTTTTAGTGCGATTATTGCTCGTTAGTCTGCACTTCCTCTTTCTTTGATCCGTCTGTGTGGCACAGCCTGCCCAGTTTCTTGATCAGAAGGGCGGCAGTGGTGAACGTGGCGCTAGGCTGAACCGTGAGTTCCAGGCCACGCCCCTGCAGTGGGAAACGCGGCTGACACGCGTGCCACGGTGCGCGGTGGTCTGCAGCCGTATTCCGGTCTGCGGGGAGCGGCTAACTCTCGCATGCAGCCGCATATAGGTGTATAAGTACGCCAGCTTGCAGAAAATGCTCCCCGTTTTTATACACAGAAATCATAGGACATGGCAATATTGATCATCGGTAAAACAGAATCAACCCTGTTTTGAAGTATTTGCATTTAACTTGCGGTGGTTTGTATTTGCAGCATGCTTTCACCAAAGGAGCTCATGATAAAGGGACAGGCATATATGACAGTAGTGAGCAGACGGTTTGTACTGTTGTGTTTATATACCAAGGGTATAGATTAGACCGTGTCCCTGTACTGGGGCTGCCTAGTTTCAGAGCTGGAGCTCTACCCTTCCCCTCCCACAGTACCTGTGACCAGTTTCTTAGAATGGCCACTCGTGTGGAGCCAGGCACAGGCACACAGATTGGAACGTGACCTGTGTGTGCATACAAACATTACGTCATTACAAGTGTACACTTTTCCCCTCCTGTCATCTGGTTCCCCTCTAGGCTGAAATGGTAATTAGAGTGTGATGCAGGTGCCTAGTAAAGCATTAACAGCTGTATTACACGCCATTTAAGGTCCATTGTTGATGTGTCCTGCACAATTTAAATGTTAGTCAATGTGTTAGGGAGTAGAATAGGGTTGCCAGATTCAACCTGAGGTTTCAGTATGAACTGTTATGTTGTGTGTGTGTGAATATATGCTCATTGAAACGGCCTACATGTGACCTTGTGGATTTTTTGTCTGGCAACCCTGACCTCGTTTTTCAAAAGAAAGTAATGTATGAATGCTGGACAAACATCAACGCGTTCAATGACGTATAATGCAGTTTTAATTCTTTAAGCAATTTTAGCATGAACCATTTTCCAAGTGCTACCACAGAATCTTTGCTCAATCACCTTTAAAACATTCTTCATGAACTTCATTAGGTGTACACTTGATTGATCCTCAGCCTAATGTGTCTGAGGTGTTACAGTGTGGTTACTTTCAGTTTGTTTCACATGTTGCCCTCCCGGCAGTTCCTGAATTATCATGTAAGTAACATGTCAGATGTCATAAGTGCTGTGCTTTTGCCATATGAAAGGGAGGCATCATGGATAGTCCAGGTGCCTCGTTACATTTGCTGTTTTTATTCAAATGGACATATTCTCCTTGGTTTTCAGATATGACTAAATATGTATACAAGTGTGTATATATATATATATATATATATGAGTACACATCCATTTTTTTCTATTGTCATTTTTTTCGATTGAGTGCATGAGCAATAAACCTGATTTTATTTTAAGTGACTGGAGTCTTACTTGAAACAGACGTGTTTGTAAACCTGGTATTTGAAAGTTTAGTTTCTGTTTGCTGGGAGAGGGAAGAGAGAACACAAGCAGGGAGGTTGGGGGGAGAGTGGTCGATGGGGCTCAACAATGGCAAGTTTAGACATCTGAGTAATTACCTCTGGTAATTCTGAATTAAATGCAGTATGACAATAAGGAATGTAGGCTATGAACAGCTATATAAGAGTGTTAACAATAAAGCTATTGTGCATGTATTATGAGAAAATGCACATACAGTTACACTGAATGAATCACTTAATTTGCCAAAACAGCGCTGGGGTGAGCAGTTTTGTGGTCTATTAGCATATTATTCTGAACTATTAATCAGTAATGTCTGATTTTCACACCAGCAAACCGATTACACAGAGCTAAATCATACTGCTTATAAATAATTTTATTCCAGAGAACACATGGGTCACATTTAATGTTTAGTTAACATTAAGTTAACATTTAGTTAATATTTTGTCAATCCTCTTCTGGCATGAATTACAATGGGAACAAGTCTTAGGTTGTAGCACCTTAGAGGAGGGATTGATAACAATTCCTCCTGGCAGTGACAGAGAATCTAGGTAATACAGATCTTTTGCTTTTCATTTGGGGACTGCATTGTGTTCAGACCACAAATTGATTGGACTGGGCATTGTCACACTGAAATGTTCATTTCTGGCCACGTTTGAGCTTCTTAACTGGGGGACTTTAGCCAAAATGTCCTGGAACATGTTGGAGTTTGTGACCTCCTCTGTCTTAAAGCATCCAGTGCTCATATATGCAAAGCAACCCCACCACATAATAGACCCCCTGTGATATTTCACAGCGGGTTTCTCTCATTTAATTGCAGCTTGCAAAATTAAAGGGGCCTCTTTTGGTGGTCTTCCATCAAAGGAGGCTTCTCTCCTGAAGCATGCCCATGAATGACACAGTCATACTAGTGACTTTGAATGGAACCTTTTGACACCTACCCAGAAGAAGCCTGTTTGTTCTGCAGATCTTGTTTCCCAAACCACTTGGCTCACAGCCCATAGTAGCAAGATACACTCATGTCCTCTTCCTGGAAGGCAGGCCACTGTACTACTAACTCATAATGGACACTACAAGTGGTAGATTTATTTTTTATGAATTACAGGGTAGTCACCACCTGCCTGCTGCAGCTTTCTCTCTGACCATAAAGATGCTAAAGAATTTCTTCTGTGTATTACCTCCTTTTAGACACCAAGGAAACAGGAAGCCTTTTGGTGCCAGAAGCCAGAGGCTTCCAACTTCTAAAACAAGAATAGTACATTTGGTAGACGTTCGGGTTGAGTTTTATTGAAAAGACTTGAAGATGTGAATAAAGGTGACCCTGTATTTTCTGAAATGAAATTCATTATTTGTGAACAATAAGATCTTGCTCTGAAATGCTGTTCACATTAAAACAATTTCCAAAATCTAATATGTATGTTTTTGTAGTGCTTTTTGGTCCTAATAAGTGCACATGTGTAAATCAACCCAAACAAATGTATTCAACCTAAAATCACACAGGCTACAAAAAACAGAAGTAGGAAAAAATTGCATTTATTACTGTATATTATCATCTATATACAAGCTTGCAAACTAGTCCTGAAAAGGTTTCCATATAGTTTTAAAAGTAGAGTTATGTTTCATTGTTGAGATGTGTGGACAGAGACCAGGATGTTCAATGTTCATATTCTCAGTGGTATGGCTGAAGACATAGAGGAAAAAGCCCATCTAACCTCAAAGGGGTTTGTCCTCAACTTCGAAAACAAAAAAACACACTTTAAACAAGCATCACTTACTTTCTGTCACACTCCTGAAAACTCACAAAATAGGTGCAAGTGACAAAAAAAAAGATGCGCTTAAGTGCGGTGCTCGAAATTACAGACAAACCGCTTAAAAGATGGAATACCACTAAAGCTCAGAGCAGAGAACGCGCTCTCGGGAACTGACGCCCGGCCCCATCTCATCGCTGGGCGCACCATTCTGGGTTTTGGTTCTCGTTCCGCTCTGGACTGCCTTTCCGTGAAAATGCGTGGCCACGCCCCAAGACTCCACCCCCCAGCCCCTCTGCCACAGATCCCTCCCCACTAAGCAGCAACATTTTCAGGAGACTATATACACGTGTTCCCCAAGACACCCCAAAACCAAGGAAAAGCAGAGAAATACCACTTGATCATGATCAGATGAAAGGACAAGGAAATAAATATCTTTTTTTTTTTTTTACACTCTTCCTGCAGAACAGCACTGATGACAGATTCAGTAGTGGTCTTTCGATCATGGAGTTCAGTTCCAGTGTTTCATGCTACAGATGCATTAACAAAGCACCATTTCCAGCAGAACTCCCAGTCACATGTTATACATAGGTATTGGTGTCACTGAGAGTAGTTTAAAGTGTGCAGTGCCACTGCTTCTCCATTTGCGCTGACACCAGCTCACACCAGCTCACCCTGCAAGTGAACAGATGGCATTATTGTCCAGTGAGGTCTGCGGACAGGTGTTAAATTAGTGGCTGTTAAAATGAACGCACCCGTGGCCTGCTCTCCTCTTGGGCAGAGCCGTCTGTGCGGGCAAGGTGTGTTTCAAGTGGGTCAGCGAGCACCAAATGAGTAACGTCCACAAACTGAGAGGCTTAAAGAAACCTGCGATTCCGCCTGGACCCCCGGTTCCTGACTACAGGACCAATCAGTGACCAGCTGTTACAGGTGACTGCTACACCTGTCTTCACTAGAATCAGATATAAATATAAATTTATAGAAAGCGCACAAAACAATATCAATATTAACATATGGATGACGTAAAGAGGGGCCGCGTGGTGGCATAGTGGCTCTGTATGCGAGTAGTTTTTGTGTTCATTAGTTTCCTTCTTTTACAGGTATTCCAGCAGCGGTTTACTGGTGACCATCCATACGCATCTGTCCATCAAGGGTGTGGTCCTGCCTTCGCCCCCTGTACCTTCTGGCATTGAGGCACTCGAAAGGACAGTGCGGTAACAGGAAATGAATGAATGGACGACGTACCAACTGCACTGGCAATCAATCAGTTTCTAATTATACACTTCAAAAAAAAAAAACCTCCCCTCATTGGACAAGCCACCGCGCCACCCCTCGCCTGTATGGAGCCCAGTTCAATACCGTGGAGTGTGGTATGACCGGTTAAATCCAGAATCGATGCATCGACAGCATCGATGTTCTCTCTGTCTGTGGATGGCGGAAACAGCAGCGCAGTTTCCACTGCATGCCTGTTGCCCCTTACAACAGGCTCCAATGGGACCCAATGGAGCTTAGAAATGGGGACGGCTCCATTTTGGTCTATGGCAGCATAAAGTCCCCGCCTTGATCAAAATGACAGCACGGATGCCGCATGATCTATTGCCACGGCCAAAGTGGCAGCAAAGGTATGGGACAGCAAGTCACCCCCGATGAATCCTTTTACCGCTCCGCTTTCCTCAGAGCATGACAGATATCCGCGGTTCAGTGTTTCCAGCTCGGCCAGGGTGAATATGCACACTGTATTTACATCACAGAGGCCTTGAAGTGCAACATCCTCCTGATCAGGATTGACTCTGAAGTGATGTTAACACAACAAGTTGATCTACTTTTGATAATCAAAAAAAAAATTTTTTGTTAAGTTGCTCTGAATAAAGGCCTACTAGATAAACAAGAGCTCACACAAAGCACCCGAGTTTCACAACAACTTAGATTCTGGGAGCTCTTTTGCCAGAATGAATATAAACATATCAGATGATGACAATATGTACTTCTTTATGCTCAGAAGAGAATATTGATAATACTCAAAACACTCAATGGTGCTGACTGAAGTAGACCTTCATGAATTATAAGGTCTCCCATCTGAAACTGCCACTGATTTAAAAAAAAAAAAAAAAAAAACAGATTTGGTTTTTGAGCTCTGTGACATACGCATGGCTGTAACTTCAGTTTAGATGTGGAAATAATAAACCCCATAATCAAAAAAGCAAAAGAAACCAACAAAATAGTGTAAAGATACATAAGGAGCCTTTACAGGGCAGAGCAGGTTCAAGTGTTCTTATCACAACATATTAACAGCATCGAAAAAGATGGAGGGGGCAACTAAGATCAGCAGTACCTTCAAGTTTTAACTTTTACAGAAAATATACAAAATTACAGCAGATCTGTTTGATGGAAAACAGAAAAAGTAGTGAACAAGCAAGTCATTGCAACCATTGATACTGGACAAAAAATGTAGTGTAATGCTTTATACAAACTATTTACAACTTGCATATTCAGGAGGTAAAAAGAGGTGAAACCAGGAGTCATAAGCAAGAAGTCAAGTAGTGTGACGGTACGGTAAATACAGGACAGGTAGGGCAGTACCAACGGCAGAGGCCCCCAAATTCACGGCGGAGCCCCATTTCTCACTATAACACCCCGCTGTTCATCCCCCTGTGGTGGCATACCGCAAGAGTCCGTCGGTCTGCCAAAATGACGAGCATCCCCGACAACCAAAATTTAAAAAAGATTTAAAGATTTAAAACACACACTTTTAAACAAATTGCACAAAGCTACTTTGTGCCTGGGAGTGCTGCAGAAAAGGAAACTTGGAAATAAACAGAAGTTTTCTGTACCGTTCAGTAGTTTCTGGAGTGGACATGGGCACAATCTCCCAAAAGGACACTCGGCCTGGTGTGGTGGAATACTTCCTGGACAAATGCTGCCTGAGCTGTAATCTCTCACTTGGTCAGTGCAGCTTGAGGTGTTAGCGGGACTGAGGGATCATCAGCGCCTGATTGCGGAGAGAGCTGCGGGGCCTGACACGCGATGGCACTGACACGAAACCCCCAGCGCGAGTGGACGGGTTGGGCTTGTCAGCACGGGCGCGACCACTGCGAAGGTTCAGCGCGCACAAACGGGTTGGACCGAGAGACGGGCCGAAAGCGGACCGCAGTTCCACTCTCGTGCTGACGGTGGTGCCCTGTCTCTCTTACATCCCGCTCCCTGTCAAGAAACACCAAATAATTCACACCAGGACAGGGCCAATAAATAAAACAGGGTCCCAGCTGAAACGATGAACCAGACTACTGTAACATTTCAACTTGACCTCGAACAGACACGTATGGCTCATTGATAAGTGCGGCTTCTGCAGACTAATGAATATACCACCACTGAGTACACTGCTGGCGCCTCTCGCAGTTGCCAAATGGTTGATCTGGTGCAGGCATTGGTCCGTTTCTCTCTGCCAGAGGCTTGCCCTGAAGCGGTAGACAGGTTTAAAGAGAAAACGCCGAGGTAAGAGTGTGTGATGAAAGTGGCCACTCGACGGGAGCCGGTCCAAACTGGACATGCGGCGGTAACGCACTGAGGAGGAACTGCGCAGGGGAAAAAAAAATGACGCCCCTAGGAAAAAATGCTGCCCCGTCGGGGTGGGGCTTCAATTCTGAGCACCAAAGACAAGGGAGATGCGCCCAGCCAAGCTCAAAACCTGGAGAAAGAGTCAAATAAATAACACGTGGAGCCTCGCAGAAAGGGGTGTGGCCCCTCCGCTATTCCCCCATTGCTTTGCGAGGAGACCAGGGGAACAGCCTGGCGTGCCCCGGTCAACGTGCCCGCCTTCAAAACAACACTGTGGAGGCCAACGTCTACACCGCAAGAGACAGTGTCTCTATACAGGCTCCCTGTTACCACTGAAAACCTCCACATCCTACCTATGCCTGTGTACTTATAACACGCAAAACATTTTAAAATTTCAGCATTCCTGACACCTTTTCACATTCTCACAAGGGCTATGAAGCAGGAAAAAAAAAAACACAAAGTAAAACCGAGAAGTTGTCTTTGGGGTAATGTTGCTTGTGGGGAGAGCAAACAAAACATTAAGAACATTAAATAAAAACCAAAATCCTATTACTGTACAGCAATTATTCCTGCCATCACGAACAACACAGAAATCGAATGGGCGGTAGCTGAAGTAGTAGTAGTTGCAGTCCTTGCCCGTTTCTCGAGAGGGGCGATGGATAATACCAAGGGGGGGGGGGGGTTGGGGGGTGCAAGGAAGTTAGCTCATGGAGGGGAAGGAGGGAGTGGGCGGGTCATTACTCAGTAGTTTTGGCTGAAAAGGTGAGGTAGGCCTTGTCATAACTCGGATTGTGGCTTTAAAACTGGCAGGATTGTTTGAAAAGTCATTTTCGCACTCATGCTCTCTCTCTCTCTCTTGCTCTCTCTCCCGCTGCTGTGGTTATACTTGTTTGTGCGTCTCGTTGAAACGTGCCACTCCGCTGTCCCCTCAGATCTTGATGTCCTCCTGCACGCTGAGTTGAGACAGCGTCTTCTTGATGCGCAGTGCTGTCAGTCTGGCCGCCCCGTTGGCGTACCAGCACTCGCGCATGATCTTCCCCATCACCCGCAGCGCCTACGACAGAGACAGGGCCCGATTGGTTCACACAGCCAGTATGGGTAGAGACAGAGGCTCATTTCTGGCAGGCCAGTAGATGTATAAGCGCTTGAGTTACTGTCAGTTTGCAAGGCATTACATTAGATTACATTCATTTAGCAGACGCTCCTATCCAGAGCAGCACAAAAGAACAAAGAGGCAGTCTACTTCTGCAGGTTATGACACATGCATGTGTGTACATGTACGTGTGCATGCATATGTGTACGTGTGTGTGTACATGCTGAGTGTAGCTCTGCACCTCGTAGCTCTGCCACCAGTTGGGCACGTTGGGCCTCAGCTTCTGTTCACACACCACCTTCCTCATCTCCTCGATGGAAGGGTCAGAGGGCACCAGGTCATAGTAGGGCAGCTGATACTCCTCATGGACACCTGGGACATAAACGGAGCATACTCACAGTCTGGACCAATCACAGCTCTTCTCCCAGACAAAACTCTGAATTACATCACCTGATATATTACGGATAAAACACCCTAACCCTTCATACCATTTATGTTCAAAAGCTATCTGAGCTTCCACATTCAAAGCCATTATGATGCAAAATCCTAAATGAATCATGGACAACGTCAACAACACAAATGATACATGTTTTTAACAGTTTACGGTTTGTATTAAATATTCAAATTCTAATTTACAAATAACATATCTTCAAGTGAGCCCCCGGTAGATTTCAACTATCTGTACAGGCCAACTCAGGATTGCCGGTAGCTTGCTTTGCATGGATGTTGTCCTTGTAAAGAGACACATTCTGAAGTCACGTTTTCATTGCTGTTTACACATGAGAAACCAGAGGAAACTTCCTGAATCACAAAACAGTGTGCTACACCTGTAGGCACTGAAAATCAAAGAGGCCACAGGTCACACCATTTTTGCCACCACTTCCTGGCCCAAACAGACTCAACTCAGGACCCTTCTGGATCAGCGTGGGACACATGCGGAACCGCACACGGCTCCTGTGAAAGATTCCGGACGATTCTGCAGAGGCATATCCGTGTTCTCCTGACATTCATGCCCAGTCTCGTACAAGTGTTGCAAGATGCTAACTGAGGACTCTGCATCTACTTAGACAGTCCTGCCCACAGCAACTTACCTGGCTTTATGTATATATGCTGCCTGGCCAAAAAAAAAAAAAAGTCGCCATTTGGATTTAAATAAGCAAATGATGTGGGGTTGCTTCAATTGGTCAGGTCTAGGCTCAGCAACGCTATGTGGCAATAAAATGAAGTCAGCTGAGTACCTGAATGTACTGAATGACCAGGTTATCCCATCAATGGATTTTTTCTTCCCTGATGGCATGGGCCATTTCCAGGACGACAATGCCAAGATTGATTGGGCTCAAATTGTGAAAGAGTGGTTCAGGGAGCATGAGGAATCATTTTCACACATTAATTGGCCACCACAGAGTCCTGACCTTAACCCCATTGAAAGTCTTTGGGATGTGCTGGAGAAGACTTTACGGAGTGGTTCGACTCTCCCGTCGTCAATACAAGAACTCAGCCAAAAATTAATGCAACTCTGGAAATAAATGTTGTGACGTTGCATAAGGTTTTCGAAATAACTTTCCTAATCATCCACTTTTCTTGTTTTTTTTTTGGCTCCAAGCATGACTGCTGATGAAATATCAGTAGCTATTGATTGTTATTGATAATTGATGTTCTTACCGATCATGTATAAAGCACCTATTGATTACGTATAAAGCACTTATCTTGTGAAAAATCAAATTCTTGACATGTACACATCTTTACAGGTATGCCTACAACAATTGCCATGATGTCAGTCAAATAAAACACTGTCAATCTGGTATTAATAAGATCTAGGATTAATTCAGACTTTAGTATTAATCAGAAAAAGTAAAAAGATTAAATTTTAATTTTTTAAAGTTAAAATGGCATTATGTTAAGCAAAGACACATTAAGGATGTATAAAGAAGCTTACAGATTGTTTGGTAGGATTTCAAGGTTAGAATGTAAACCAAATGTTAAAATATAACAGAACCCATTTTGGTATTTTGAAACCTTCAGCTCTCCCTCTATCCCCCTCCCTCTACATCTTACCCCTGTACCCCATCCTCCTGTTCTTCACCCAAATTTTTCTGCTTCCTTCTCTCTTTCCCCTTCGGTCTCTCCCTGGACCTGTCCCACTTTACTGTGTTGATCTCACATATGTTTTCCCTGCTTCTAAAAATATCCATTTTTTTTTTTTTTTTTTTTACAAAGCCATACACTGCCCTGTAAGGGCTCCTCACATGCCGTCCCTCTCACCTCCAGCATTGCAGCGGCGCGCAATCTCCCAGTACACCAGCCCCAGGGCGTAGATATCAGCGCACTTAAAGGAGTCAAAGTGCCTCATGTTGATGGTCTCATCCAGGACCTCAGGAGCCATGTACCTGGAGCAGAAGCATAGACTCACCTCACTGCGCGCACACTCAGGATGGACATGGCGGTGCGGTCAACACACTGTTTTTCAAGTGTGTGCTGTTTGCTGAGTAAGATGTGAGGTTTCTATAGTAGCCAATAGAACAAGGTGTAGACTGTAAGGTCAAAACTTACAGTGGGATCTACTTAGAAGCCAACAACAAGTCAGGGCCACATTTAACCCAACTGCAATGCGGTTATAATCGCTCAATACACACGCAACAGCTCAGTAACACATTTAAATGTTAGTCCTACGTGCTGTGTTGGTAATGGGTTTGTGTCTGTGTATGAGTGCAGTGTTGGTGGAGAGTCTGTACCCATGTCCTAAGTGCAGTGTTGATAGAGTATAGATGCACACTCTCTATGCGTAGTATTGTTAGAGTGCACACCTGTGTCGGCAGACAGTGCGTACCTCTTGGTGCCCACGCGCTGGTTGGGGGCGATGTCGATGGTGTCGGTGACGGACTCGTGCCGCACGGCCAGCCCCAGGTCAGCGATGGCGCACGTGCAGTTCTTCTTCACCAGGATGTTCTTGGACTTGAGGTCGCGGTGAGCGATCCCTGGCTTCCCTGAGCGGGACAGAGAGAACAGGCCGTTGAACACTCCCCACAAAAACCCCTCTTTTCACTTTTAATCACTCCTGTTCTATCCACACCATTACATTTACATTTATTTATTTAGCAGACGCTTTTATCCAAAGCGACTTACAAAAGTGCATACAGTAAGTATAGCGACAGGATGGGGACAGGATGTGTACAGTTCCACAATGAGACAGTTCTCAGCTGAGAGCAAGGTCTGTTTGAGGACACAGTACTATCAGATTTGTATAACTACAGCGTATAGGGCAACTAATACTATACACCTTCAAACAGCAAACTTCAACAACTTCAAACGGCGCAATGAGCATCAGGGTAGACGGCAACAAGAAACAATTTAAAAAGCACAGCAATTTACGACAGCACTGATTGGGGGGGGCAGCAATTGTGTGCTGGGTCAGTCCAGGTAGAGTCTGAAGAGGTGCGTCTTCAGGCCCCGTCTGAAGGAATGAGGTGAAGTGTGGGCTGGTGTGTAGGGCTGGATGAGTTCTTGGATGTAGGCAGGGGCCACCATGTGATCCTGCTGCACCGGTGATGCCAAGCTCATGTGCCATAAACATGCCGTTTGGACCCTACAGCAGTCACCCCTAACCAAGTACGCGTACCATCAGCGTATGCTTATTCTACTGACCACGTGTTCCATTAACCTTTGACTTCCATGCCTGTAAAGGCCCAGCATTGCCAAAAGACTTTTGAAGAGCAAACACACCTGACATTAATTTCAGTGGATCTCAATCAAACCTCCAGCTATATCCCGCCGCATCCTGCTAATGTCTATCTTTTTCCTCCTCTTTATGTGCTAAAAGTAGGTATCAAATTGAGTGGAGTTTGAAAGGGCAGATGGTGCCCTGTGTTTAAATCCAAACAGGATTGTGCAGTTAGTGTACAAATACCGCCAGTTTAGCAACTCCTACTGCTTATTTTGAAACTAGCAGCTCTTAGAAAGGGCTCAGTAAGGGGCACACTACTAACTTAGTAATTGTTCACAAATTACTTTAACAGGTATTATATCAACTTAAACTGACATGTATTTATAGTAATATATCGAATTCACTTGCACTTTTACTTCATAATCACTTACATTCATCCCGGTTTTATCTGAAGTGAGCTAAATGTGTGAAAGCAGGATCTGTATGCTACTGGCTACAACCGGTGGGTTGACTGTGTGTGGTTGCAGGGACCTTAAAGTACACACCGGAGGTGTTAACGAGACTCCTCCCTCTCACCTTGCGTGCCCAGGATCTCCATGTGCAGGTGTGCCAGCCCACTGGCAGCCGACAACGCCAGCTTGATCATGCCCTCGATGGTGACTGAGTAGCGGTTCAGGTAGTCGAACAGGGAGCCATGCTCGTGGTAGTCCGATACCAGCCACAGCTGCGTCCATGTGCCATTATCTGGGAGAGGACATGGACCGACCGTCAGACACAGAGAGAGAGGAGGGGACCGGGACCGACCACCAGACACAGAGAGAGGAGGGGACAGGGACCGACCACCAGACACAGAGAGAGAGGAGGGGACAGGGACCGACCACCAGACACAGAGAGAGAGGAGGGGACAGGGACCGACCACCAGACACAGAGAGAGGAGGGGACAGGGACCGACCGTCAGACACAGAGAGAGGAGGGGACAGGGACCGACCGTCACACACAGAGAGAGAGGAGGGGACAGGGACCGACCACCAGACACAGAGAGAGAGGAGGGGACAGGGACCGACCACCAGACACAGAGAGAGAGGAGGGGACAGGGACCGACTGTCAGACACAGAAAAAGAGGAGGGGACAGGGACCAACCGTCACACACAGAGAGAGAGAGGAGGAGACAGGGACAGAGAGCAGGGCCAAGAGGCCAGCAGGGTGAGTTCTGGTTAGGAGAAGCAACACGCATGGGCTCAGTAAGGCGAAGCACAAATAGCCAGCAGGACATGAAACCAGATCACACTGAAGTGAACCAAAGTGCAATCAGCGCACGGAACCGGGACAAGGAACAAGCAGCACACCGAACTGGACCAAGGCGCTAGCAGGACACAGAAATAGACCCCGTTTTGTGCGGGACTCCTGCGTGCGGGCGCTGGGGAGGCTCACCCTTGTTGTCGGCGGCGATGAATCCCAGGATGTTCTCGTGCCGCAGCATGATGGTCTGATAGATCTCCGCCTCCCGGAACCAGGAGCGCTCCTCGCGAGACGAGAAGATCTTCACCGCCACGTCGCCCCCGCGCCACTTCCCCCTCCACACCTCTCCAAAACGGCCCTTTCCGATGATCTCCTGCAGGACGATGGTCCGTGCCACCGTGCGCTGGACGAAGAGGGGCAGGCCTGGTAGGAAGGGGGGATATAGGCGTCACTAACTACATTCCACACTGTATGGAAATTCAGCAGTCCATATTCACATCTCCCTCATCTTTATATGATCAATGACAGCTGCAGTTACAGGCAGCGGTGTGGCATAGTGGTTGCTGGTTCGATTACCCCGCTGGTGCACTGCTGCTATACCCTTGGGCAAGGTACTTATCCAGCTGTTTTAGCAAATATCCAGCTGTATAAATGGATAAAATTGTAACCTATGTTGGGCAAGTCGCTCTGGATAAGAGCATCTGCTGAATGAAAATAATATAATGTAATTAGAATGTACACCAATCAAATCAGAGCCTGAAATTAACATGACAATCTCTGGAGGAAAGGCAGTAAAACCCTGGGCAAGTGCATGGTTGGGCGCACGGCAGAAGATTGCCCCTTTCAAGACCTGATTTAGAAAAAAGAAAAAAAAAATCTACTTTTTCTTCAAATGGCTCATAAAGTTGGTCAATAAAACCCAAGGAAAGTGTTTAGTTGGACACAAAAAGTAATATGCCTTGCAAATGTGTCTTTCAGATTTACTCATTAAACACTTTCCCTGTGTTTTGTTTAAATACGCCTGTAAAATTGCTTTGACACACATTTTAAAGAAGCGTTTTAAATTGAATGCTCCACGGTTCATCAGAAGACATCCCAGAGCGCTAAGCAGCCACGTGTGAGGATACCATCCCTGCAGCCCGTCTCTGCCCCCCTCCCCTCCCGGCAAGCGTACCAGAGCCGGAGCCTGAGGTGGACAGGTCATAGATGAGGTCCTGCAGGGTCTTGTCCTTGGCCAGGTAGAGGTGGTCGCAGGAGGGGTCTTCCACCTCCAGGCGTTGCCGGTGGCTGTAGGCACGCTGGTGCTGCTGGAATAGGAACACTCCCACCATCAGCAGTACGCACAGCAGGAAGACGGGCCCTGCGATCACCGCCACCAGCTCCACCGGGCCCCAGGCCCCCCCGGGGCCGAAGCCACTGCCATCCCCCGGCCTTGACGTCACTGTGGGGAGGGAGGACACCGAGACACACACATGTCAGGTCTCGTCCTAGGTCTCAGATGAACATTGGTGGGGATTACCTTTGCTCGAGTGCACCACCAATCCCCCCTTGTCAGAGACAGAGGTGCCTTCTGTAACTTCAGTCTACAGCACAAGTGTATCATTCTCCCAAATGACCCTTTGCACTTCTACACCAGAACCTCACATGGTGCTTTTGGTACTCCAAGGCTACTGAAATGTACTGCAGAGGCAGGCTTAAATGGCTAGGGGTAGTGTAAAATCACCAACAACAGGAGCAGTGTAAATGATACCAGTGACTAATAACAGGATGAGCATATACATTTTTTAACCCTTCATTCATGTGGACAGGGAGGTGACCAGCATGGCTCAGTTTTTTCAGTGGCTTTTCCATTCTGTCTAACAGCAGGACCTACGTGGAGGAGTGTGTGTGTGTGCCGTTTATACTCTGTGCTGTCTGTGGAATGTCTGCGTGTCTGTGGGAGTGTATGCATGTTTGTGTGTGTGAGGGAGCATGTGTGTCAATGAGTGGGAATTTGTGTGTGTAGCTAAATGTGTACGGGATTGTGCTTGTGGGGAGACTGCATGCGTGTGTGTGTGTGTGTGTTTGGCTTCACCCCCTGCCAAACGCACGCACACACACGCGCCCCTCACCTGTGGGCACGGTGAGGCTGACACTGTTGCAGTAGTCGGTGTAGCAGCAGTGGGTGTTGAGCAGGCCCTCGGCACTCAGGCAGTAGAAGGGCTGGCCCGGCGGCACCAGCTTGTCACGGGTGATGCAGATGCGGATGTGGCGCTCCTGGCCACCGATGAAGGATGTGGACGCCATGCAGGCGCCGTCTGTCACACACTGGTAGCCCTCGCACTCCGTGCAGTTGCATCTTAGCGCTGTGGAGGAGGGAAATGAGAAACATCACATCCACTCTCAGGGGATGCTGGGTAATTATGCTTCCTTCCCAGTCAAGTGCTTCTGTATGTTTTAATCAGTGTTTTTTGTTTCAATCAGATCATAACAATTCTATTTGTTATAATGCATTTGTAGGATCAAAATTGTCACAAAGCATTGAACATGGGGCATGCTGCATTTTCCAGAGGGAATAAAAAAAAAAGAAACATAAAACCTTGGGACAGTCAGGTTAAAATTAATGGGTGATGTTTACTAAACCCGATGAATGATGACAAAACTTAGTCCGGTTGAGCAAACCGAGCCAGTTTACACCGGCATGGCTGTCCTGACATCAGCATGTGTGGCGAACTAGTGACAGAATGCAGAAACAGACCAGCTGATGGCTCTCTGCTCCACTGAATATCCACTGTCAACACGCGGGCATCTGGTTGTGGTTGAATCAACCACTTTATACAACGAGAGGATGCGCTTTAACATCGATTTGCTTCAGTCAATAGCTTGTCTGAAACCCAGGGCCGGGCGAATCAGAGGCCAATATGAAAATACAACGGTCGTTGTACCCGTTATTATTACACAGTACACAACTAAATCCTACCTATACCGGTACATGTCAAATTGTTTGAAGTCGATGTCAAAGTTTTAAATTCAAAAGAATACTAACAGCAGGGGATCAAAGATGCCAAAAGGTCAAAAAGGTTGCCAAGACAACAGGGTACTTATTGGATCGAAATGAAACAGCATTTTAGCCCATTTCCGCGAAACCGTCAATACATGCGACTATAGGACTCATCCTGACCATTTCCAAAAAGAAAAGGTTCGAAAACAGTAGTACTCCGGTAGGCAGTGTGTGGGAAAAGACCCTTTTCAAATGTCAAAAATATCTGTACTACCTCAGCGTTGTTGAGGATGTTTTTAGCCAAATGGGCGAAGTCTAGCCTCTTTCCTTTTGGCTGCAAAAATTGGTCCATTCTTAGGTAACGCTTTGCAACATTAACTTGTTTCCGTTAATCCGCGCACAAAATTCCACGAATTTTCAGTGGTGCAAAAATGCAACAGACATTTCATGTTTTTATGGCAACAGATGCCTTCAACTTATCTGGAAAATGTAACAATTAAATTAGTTTTTAAAAGTAGTTAAAATGCGAAAAGGTAGTCCAAACGCAATACCCGATTTCTTGTTTTAAGCCTATAATGTTATTTAATTCTTTTCATGTCGTAGTCTCTGATACGAATCTGTTACGTATTACTACCAAGCCCATTGATAAATGAGCTTATAACACAATAACCACAGGCCAACCTTAAATGCAGTCCCCCGCCAGAGGGCGGTCACAGTTTATCAATGAGATCGCAGACAGTTTCCGAGGGCTCATTTACTCCACTGCATCACATGAAACCAGATACTACACTGCAGATGAGCCCACACGAAGTCAGCTGCACAGGGTTGCGCTCTCACTGCGTGTCCTGGATGCGCTGGAAAACTTTCAGTTTTCCCATATATGAAATAAGCTCTTTTTGCTTTGGAATGAATATACCCAGACATGCCCTACCGACTAACGTGAAGCCAGTTACATCCCACAAAAAGACGCGCCTGACTCATTATTCGAGATCAAGTCAATCTGTAATGTCGCTCAGCGGCATCTCTCAATTTACTACAACGCACAGGCATACAGGAAGTCAGTGAGGATCCTCCATTTCACTTTAAAAGACCCATCACCGTAAGCATGGATAACGCGGCACTCTACAGCTTCAGACTTTTATAGGGCAAAATGTACGTACTGTACTGCGTCTGGTGTAGTCACCAATTCAGGCCGTTTTACAGTTGAATACCAAACGCATGTTTCACCTTAAACGTCCTCTTATCATCTGTTATCTGTTGTAGGACGAAAAAATACATTTGAAAAGTAGATCACGGACCACCTGGTGTCCTGGCTGTTAAGACCTTTGCACAGACAAAGAGAACAGGGAGTGTAATTTATATTTCAAGCAAGGCACTGTAACCACTCAAGGGAGTTTACTGCTGTAAATTCAGATGTAAGACACTGACGAAATGAGTGGGTGGCTACTGGCCCCCAGACAGAAATAATGATCTGAGGTTGAGATCTAGTCCTCCATTACCTCTTAGGTCTTTCCCCCCAAAAAATCCCCTTCTCTACTTACTCTTTCTTACCGTCACTCTTACGTAATAACACTTTCTCATTCCCACAAACCTATTGCGACATACGCACATCACACACCAAACACACACACACACACACACACACACACACAGTATCAACAGCGAACCGCTGCCCTTCTATGACCACTGTTTGGACGCATTTTCAGCGAGTGTGTGGGAGGGGTTCAGAGGGACTGTTGAATGACTGGAATTTATCAACCGGTAATGCCTCACGTATCGCGAACGTATAAATGTAACAAAGCGCCGGTGGCGAGGGTCCAAGTCCACAGCCAATTACACAGGGGTGAGCAACCACAGACTGAGGAGGAACAACTTCGAAAAGGCAACTCTCCGGCCTCTGCGGCCTCTTGCGCAACCTTTCCCAAGTGCCCTTCGACGCAATGAGGCAACTTCCCCCTCCTTCTTGGTATCTACCGCTCTGCCTCCTTGTGGGGTTTGGTTGAAACTATGAGGTCACACAGATATCACCACAACGGAAAACATCTGAAACAGTCAAAATGGCCGTTTTTTTTTTACTTAATAATGTCGCCGCCCCCACTTCCTACCAAAATAGTTTATCATAAATGTGTCAGACAAGTTGGAGCCATACAAAGCCTTCTAGTCACATTTCTGGTTGAGTCACATTTTAAGTTCAGCAAACACTCGCAGGCTTAAGATGGCAGCTTTTCCCATTGTGCTTGTGCGTGTGCTAATGCACGTTATTCAACCAACAGCAAAAGCTATTTGTTGCTATGATATCTTCTTGCATTACGTTGTGTTTAGGCTTGTCAAACGGGGAATTGAATGGAAATGCTTTTTGAATCTTCTGAAATTTCAGTAACGAAGGGTCAACTAATTTTTTTGTACCTTGAATGGATATCCAACAAATAATTGGAAATTTGAGCAGGGCTGCTGATCTTAATCTCTCATGTGTGCCTTAGGGCTGGCAGTATGCTGGAAGGATTTAGATCTGAAGTAAGATGAAGGACATGCGCTTAACTGTCATTACTCTGACAGTTTAGCAGTAGACCTTAAGAGTGTTTCATGAAAGATTCTAACCCATCTGTGTGCCTCCACACGAGTTTGTAGAGTATGATGTCACTGCTGGACAATACAGATCAGGACCTGAAAGCCTCTCTGGTGTGGCAGCAGCAGTCACTGGTTTAACCCATGGGAACTGTGGTCTGAGTCCATTATAAAAGATCAGAACCCGCGGCCTCTAAATAATGCTGTAATCCTGTTGAGGAGGCGGCGCATGGGAGCCGGGAAGTCTTTGCCTTTGTGCTGGAGCAACAGCCTCATCCAGAGACCAGAAGATCTGCACCAATCAGAGAGGACTGAAGGCCTGAGACCTCCTTCATTTTTTCCTTTCCTCCTTTCCGTCTTCTCTCCCCCCCACCCCCCAATTTCTCTCAGACAACATGTGTGAAGATTCTATCAAGCATCTCTGCTCCTACATTCTACTGGGGCACTGAGACTGATATCAAAAAGTGACATTTCCTATGATCAAACTCTTACCGGAATCTAAACGCATGATAAAGTTTTTCTTTTTAACTAACATTACAAACCTGGCAATGTTTTTCAGTGAATTGCACCTTAAACTCTTCAGGGAATTTCAGCGAGTTGCTGTATCCACAAATTACTTGGTCTTTATCGAATAATGAGGAAGTGTGTGATGTCGTCAATAGAAAGGTCAGATAACAAATGCCATATTGATAGCTAGCTCGCTCTCTCAGGAAACACAAGGGCTCTGTGGCACCGAATTGAAGCATTTCGTTCCGCCTCCACAGGGCAGCAATGTTCCAACTCACCATCTCATTTCTTTGCCACTTTAAGCAAACTTAAGGTTAATACAATTAAGAGGGCCTATCCACTACTGCTTTGACTTTGAGGAGAAAAGCTGGTTTGCTATGACAGTGAACACAGCAGCAGTTTTAATCAAACTGCATCCTTGACATTTAGCTGCTGTCAGTGTCAAGTATTTTATTAAGTTACATGTTGTTTCTTCTAAATGAAAATAACATGACCATTCCAATTCTGAAATAGACATGTGCCCAGAGCAACAACAGTTCAGATGATTTCCTTGCACTGTACCTAAATAGTATGTCCAAATGTTAAGCACTATTACAACCAAATGTGAAGACCACAGCAGGTGACTATGATGCAAATTGCTAATGTGTTCTGTTGAAACTGAACTAATTTCCACCATAAACCTCAGTTTTGTTTTATGGATTTTATTCTCTGCAGACATGAGAAATGGATGCGCAACATTACAAGCAAAGCAGAAAGGCTACACAGAGCAGAAACAGATTTCAACTGTGTTGAACAGGAGCATGTCCGCCTGGCTGAAAATCTTCTGGTCAACACCTTCCTATTCCACAGGCAGAGAAATCAATAGACTCGAGAGGAAAAAGATGAGGCACTTAAGGGCACAGCTCGCAGGAAACAGCTCAACTTATTCTGTTGTTGTTTACTTATTTTGTTAATTGTGTTTTGGGAGAGTTGTTTTGGTGTCTAGTGGGGCACTGAGTTTGGATCCTAAACTGGTATCATAATCACAGTGCAAAACTCTATTGTCATGACAACCTTAACACACGCATACATGCACGCAGTCTCCCCATTCACAAACACACTCACATGCAGTTCTACCTACATACACAAACATTCCCCACATACACACACATGCTAACTTACACACACGAACACACCCTCCTGCAGACACGCAAACATTCGCCCAACTAGAGACAGCAAAGACACACAGGTTGAACACAGGCACAGCTAGAGTACAAATGGCGTGCAAACACGCAAACACACAGCTGAGAACACAGATGGACAAGACACAGCAGCACACACGGACACACACACACACACACTCAGAAAAGGAGAGCTCCACGCTGCTGAACTCCAAAGCAACGGTCAGGAGGACGACCGGAGCGTTCCTTGTGGCTCGTGGGCTGCCTGAGCTGTGTTCTGTGGTCAGCCACAGCGGTCGTTGGCGAAACAACTAAGTAAAGACCACAGCACACAAATTACACACCCTCACCAGAGCTGGACCTCAGAAAAGCAATCCCAGGCACCGCAGCATACAGGCATGCACACAGGAATTTTCTTGGTGAATCTGGCTATTCACATACAGAACATTCAAAGGGTTAAATCAGTGCTGTGAGTCAGGGTTTGAGTTAGTGTCATCCTATTTGACTTCACTGCACAGTTTTCACTCACTCAGTTGTCCGATCTGAACGCAGGTCCGGCATGGATTTGCTTGGCAATCAACTACATGTTGTCCTTAACAACACGGGAAGAGTAAATGATTGGCTTAGAGAGGCAGAGCTTCTCTCAGCCAGTGTGAAGCAGTATGCTGTTTGGCACTGACACGCCCCCAGGTACCCATCCATCACAAGGCCATAGACCAACCTGCCTCTGACACACCGACGGCCAGCGCACAAGCAATGGGAACGCGCTACCACCACCTGGCTGAGAACCGACAACACCACCTTTCAGTGCTGAATCCTACAGCTGGGATGAGCTGACCAGAGCAGAAGCAAGGAGCGACTTGGCATTGGGGTTGGGCGGGGTCTGCAGCCAGTGAAAACTTGGGCACTCGTTGCTCAACAAGCACCCCCTATGGTGTAATAGCGCCAGATGCAGCGATAGGGTCTTTTGGATCAAATAAGACTCAGGTCTTGCCCCTGTGCCTACAGCTCCAATTAACACAAAGCAGTCTGATGGTAAAACTCATTTGCTCTGAAAACCATGCCCACATATCCCATGTTGCACTAAGATCTCCAAAGATGCTTATCCACCACTGGTGCTTCCAACAAGAAGAACAAGTCTGCTTTCCATTAAGAGTGCCTTCCTACTAACCAATGGCCCGCACACTTGTTCTGTTGTCTTACTCACTATAAAGTGAGACTATATAAGGGATGTAAGCCTCAGTCTTGGCCTTGTGCATACCCCTCACAACAAGCCAGAGGGGGCCAAGGGCAAAGTTACCAGACCATGTGACGCTACGCTACCCCAAGTTTCCAAACAGAACCTCAGAGCTAATTTTGAGCTAATTTTCAGTTAGCCACTGATGCTATGAGGCAAGGCTGCCTGTACCAAAGGTAAAGAAGCAAAAAAAAAAAAAAAAACCCAAACAAGCAGCTAATGCCAACTGTCATTGCAGCAAGCTTCGGTATTACGCTCATCAAGCTGGAACTCTGCTACTGGTTTAGCAGGTACAGTGTGACACCATGCGAAAGAGTTTTTGTCTCTGAAGAACAGTGGGAAAGAGATCAAGAGAGTATTAAAACCTCTAACTCTGGAAGCTCTGGTGGTCTTTTCATTGAGTGTCTGCATTAGTGGGCTGATATGAGACATCTTAACTGTCTAATTTAATTTAAAATTACTACTTGAAACAAATAAGAATCATTAAAGGTTACAACTTGATATGATCAATACATAAAAATACACAAATTGTTACATTTGAGTTCCTAACATCGGGGAAAGAACAGGCCAATGGTTCCTAAACTATGGGTGTTCCCTACAATGGGCCCCAGGCAAGTTTCGACCAGGTTATGTAGATATGAAAATAAGTGCAAATATTACCATCAACACTGTGTGCTAGCAAACGATATAGAAGCAAAAAAAAATAAATAAAAAATACAGATGTTCGCCTCCCCAAAAACAACTTTAAATCATCTTGAAGTATTTTCAAAATGCATTTTTGTTCGGGTCATTTGTTCAGTTCATTCGCATACAGAGTTTGCATTTGCATTCTCTGATGGCATGTGGGGGGGGGGGTACATTTCCACCGTGGTCCCAGGGTTGAGAAGTTTAATAAGCACCGGAGCAGATTGCAACACATTTTATTCCCCTCCAAGGAGGCATTGGGTCAAAAAGGGGAGGTGAAAATTTAAGAGGGCTTAAAAGATAAACGGCAGAAGCAACATGAAGGTCGCCCCCACCACCACCACATCTACAACTCCCCATAAAATGCTCGGGTGGCCCTTTAAGGTGAAAGCGAACAATTGCCTGTAACGTGGGCCTGTGCCTCTAAACACTACATGCACAGTGTATTTCCTGTGGTTTCGCAGCGAACTCAACGGTGAGGGACTCTTGGAAGCTCCAGGGTTAAGTGTGGTCATATCAACGAGCTGAGGTCACGAATAGGGTGCTGCCAAATCTGCGCGCAGAATGCAAATGTCTTCGTGATGATAGGCATACTGGCGGCACTCCACGGCCGGAGCATGTATCCCTGTGGAGCTCGCAGGAGCCTGCGTGTGCGTGTGCATGTGTGCGCGCACTGGTTATTAGCGTGTTGGTGTGCACGGTTTAGGAACTGGACTCTGCTCAGAAACCCACATAATCCTGCTGGCATCAGCCTGCCTCTTTGTGTGGCGATTAGGGGGAATGAAGTGGGATTCCACCAGCGCCGTCTGAAACGGGGGGTGAGGGGGGTCCCATGGGAAGGGAGGTGGTGGTGGTGGCTGTGGGGGTGGAGGGGACTGACAGTTTTCCCCTCCCAAGTCTCCACCAGAGGGGAGGGTGTCAGCGCAAACAGACAGAGGCTGGCAAGGGCTGGGAGAGGTGGGGGGTTACTTACTACATTTAACCCCCAGCTGCGAGGGGTTTCAGCGGGGCGTGGGCAAAGGGTGGGGGGGTGCTCAGTAGGACCAGCTGTGACCATCACTAAACCCAGTCTAGACTGTGACTTTGAAATTGGGATTTCACTGTTGGACGTACAGAGTATTTCTGTCGGTGTGAAGTTGCTACAATTCTGTTCTGTTTTTTCTTTTTTTATTATTATTATTTCCCCCTCGGGTAGGGAATGGCCAACAGGGGTTGCGTAACTTCAATCAAGACATTGGGCTGGCTGCTGCAATCAGCACTGTGCTAATCCAGAGCTGGCCCAGCAGTCCTCGCGAGAAGCCAGTGAGTAACTACTAAACTACGGAGAGGTTGGAAAGAACGCCCTTCTGCATTTCCACTGCAGCCAAGAGTTTGCACAATACCTCTCCCTCTTTACAATACACAGCTCAATTTTTATCAGGTTGCAACACATTTCAACAGAGTAAAAGAATTAATTTGTATGACTTACTTCAATGCCTATGTCTACATGCACACTGAGCTCCAGATAATGGTACTTACCCTGGTTGCAGTCATATTCTGAATAAACATGACCCCTGCCGCATGACCCCCACAACATTCCTGTCCGCATGGTAATCATGGTATCCTGAATAAAGCCTGCAAAGGACAGGCGTGAATCTCCCTGCTAATTATCTTAGTTGGAAGAATTGCTCAGAAGATGCTCGCTTTTGCAACATTGTGTTTTCTTAGCCCTTTGCAAAAAAAAAAAAAATTATATATATATATATATATATATACACATACCCTATGCCCTCGACAATGCCAGACAACAGCACATGGAAATACAACATGAATATTGTGCAGGTTATGCCTGCGGCAATTTGCTGTCTATGCCACACGGAAACAACAGTAGACAAATGGATGAAGGAGCACGGCCAGGATTGGTGGGTGAGGGTCGTAATGGTAGAACTCAAAGAAGACAATACGAAGCAAACTTCTGCATGCAGCAAGCCTCGTTCGGCTGATCACGTGAAATGACGCCGAGGGTCACAAAACCTGCACACACACCTGCACCACAAATGTCCTGTGAGGGCGAGGATGGCTCAGCGATCGACCGCTTAATTGAATTACCTACTGCAGAAGGGGCACACGCAATCGCTGGGAGATTTGAACATACCTGCTATGATCCTCAGACAAAAGGCTGCGTGGATGGTACCCTCATCCCTACATCGCCTCCAGCGATCGATACGGAAACGCTACAAATCAGACAAGTCGTCAATCTTATGCACTCCGCAGATGACTGATGCTTGCAGTTTCCCCATTTTCAAAGTGAAATGCAATTTAAAATTTAAATCTAAATCTCTACAGCAATAATTGCTCATGGCTGCTATGTACCTCTGAAATGAATTCCACACATAACCTGCACACTTTGTTGTTATTGCCATCACTTTCCAAGCATAAATTGCAATATTCTAGATAGTGGCCACAATGGCAAAATTCCCTGCAAAACACTGCACATGCGCACACATAATATATTCTGAAAACACTGTTCACCTTTGCATTCAATTATTGTCATTTAGCCAATGCTCTCATACAGAGCAACTAGCGTACAGCACGTTACAATTTCATCTAGTCATTCGGATGCATATATACTATACCTTTGCATTCAATTATTGTCATTTAGCCAATGCTCTCATACAGAGCAACTAGCGTACAGCACGTTACAATTTCATCTACTCATTCGGATGCATATATACTGAGGCAATTGTGGGCTAAGTACCAAGGCCTTAAGGTCTGGAGATCATGGAGGTTATGGCACACGTGAGGGCCTTTCGCCCCAGAACAGACTGTGTCAGCTGACAGTGACATCATCCTTAGACAAAGCGCCTCTGGTTGCACATTCTATCATTCTGTCCTGTTCCACTCGCTGAATCCGAGACACGAAATTCGAAGTCCCTCGCACACAGGAAACCTTAATACTTTGGCTAGTTTTGTGGCATTCTCTCATCCTCGCATATGACAGTATGTTTATTGTAGCACTGTTTTATACAATGATGCCATTTTACTGTGTTAAGGACAATTTATGCATACTGCTGTTCATCTGACCTTGTTACATGCAGCAATTTGTAAATCGCTCAGAAGAAAAGTGTGTGCTGCATGGCTAAATGTAAATGCAATGTAAATGCTGCTCATGCTTCCCTGGGGCTAACAGAATTTACATGCTGTAGTTTGGTGGGTGGCTGTCTCTGGTTCTCGGACAGTACGGGTTGGGTTAAATGGGCGGAGGTCTGGCGTGGGGGATCTCCCGGCACTGTGAGACGAGGCGGCGAGGGGTGTGGCAGCCGCACTCTAGGCGAGACGCACGGCGGGTGCATGATTAAGAGCTGAACCGGAGGATGGGGGTGGGGGTCTGAAACAGGATCCACACAGTGCACCCAGACAGGGAGCTGATTAAGACATGCAGACGCCGCCAGACACACAAAACACACACGCGGGTGTGTGCGTGCACGCACACACACACACACGCTCTCCTCACCCCTGTATGTCCTGCTTCGATCAATGCTGGGTATTAGGATGCATTTGTGTGTGTGCCTGTGTGTGACTGTCTGTGCATGTGTTTGTGTGGGTGGCAGGGGAGTCGTGTTGATTCCCCCTCTGCTACCCTTCCAGAGAGCAGCAATGCAAACTGGGCTAACACCAATGTGTTTCTGTCAAGTGCTGCTGCGGACATTAGTGGTCTCAGCCTGCAGCATGCTCTGGCTAATGTGCTCTCACAAAAATGCACATCTTTTCTTCATCTTGGCTGCCTCGGAGAGAGAGATCTCAGGTGTAACCAATCAGACACTTAACACTCACCAGCGCCTCAAACGCCCTCAGCGCCTGCTTAACACAGGCAGTAGCGGCTCCAGGACGTGGCCCAGACTCTCAAAAACCAATCCCAGCAGCCCCCGGGGCTTGGTCTGGACAAGGCGTCTTGGTCAGACAATGATCGATAGCAGAGGAGCGGAGGGGGGAGGCAGATAAGGGGACACACTGGCAGGCAGAGGGGAAAACAGCGGGATCAATGTGGGAAATCTCGGAGCGGGACGCTCTTGCGCAAGCTTTCCCGGCACTGGCTGTACCAACGCCAATCCGCCTCGGTGCAATTAAACTCCCCCGCCTTCCGGTGCAGGTAATTAGCACCGCGGCGTCTTGCCTGCCCCGTTTGACTTTGCCTGAGTGGAGAGGGGCATCGTGGGAACTCTCCTTCCCTGCCCCACTCCGAACCGAATCTGACCTCTGCAGTGCAGCCAGGCCGTTGACTCCCCTCACACAAGTATGCACGCAGGCACTGACGCATTCGCACGTGCATGCACGCTCTCACGCACGCATGCCTGCCTGCTCGTCTCCACGCTAGCACAGGGAGTTAGAGAACTCCTTCCCATCGGTCTGTTTGCTCCCCGCCTCTGATCACCACAGACATGCAAACACATGCAAGGGCGTTAAGGCTTTATTGCCTCAGCCCTCTCTGTGTCAAACACCTTTAAGCTTAACCATTCAGCAAACAAATCTGCCATAAAGCTCCCACTCAGAGCTCCTGTACGCTGGTATGGCTCAACAAGAAAACACAAGAACATAAGTTTAACGAAGAGAACCAACACTTGCACTCTGTAGACTACAGGCAGGCTGACATCTAGCACCACTTCAAACCTGGTCTTAAAACATCTAAGGCTTGCACCCACTACTAATACTCATAAAAATATAGTACAACATACAAAACACAAAAATACAACATAAAACATCTAAGAGCCTCTGCTTCTACTATGAATACTCATAAAAACAGGGAAAATTCAGTGGGAAAAAAGGGAAAATAAATTTTTGGTTGGATACATCAACCACAGTCTTGTAAGTGCATTGTCTCCAATGAAACACTTTCCCTTGGGTTCAATTCCAGCTGCATTTAACTTCGAATTAAAGCTGGATGAAGTTTTCTGGGAACTTCCAGTTGGACGTAAAATGATCATTCCAAGATAAACCTACTAATTATGGGAGGTTTTTTGGTCTCAACAACTACACACCAGCAACACAAACACTACCTCTGAAAGGATCTGACAGAGCAGCAAAAAAGGCCCCTCCAACACCACTCCAGGGAGGTGAAGAGGGCTCCCACCATGCTATGACAGTTAACACCTAAAACGGGGCAGTTGGCTGAGGCCACGCTGGCCTAAAAACCGGTCTCTGTGTGAGAAGGGCATGGCTATGGCGACGTGAAGACTGCAGTACCGTAACTCTTGGAAGTGTCGAGGCGGGGCCTCAGGACAGACCCTCTCGCTCACAGGCCAGCACCTTGGGAGAGCTTCACTGGGTGACACGACTTAGCAAGAGGACGGCCGCAGTTGCGTGCTACCGCTGGGAGGCCCCCCTATTGCCCTCCTCGCGAATACTGTACCCATTCAGGCAAGAGGCGCACGCACTCGCTCACTCACTCGCACGGCAAACACACATTCACGTGAGAGAGGAACAAGCCTGGCCATGTACAAGGGGGAGAGGAGGAAAGTGACACGGGTGGATTGACTAGCCTCTACACAGATGAAAGAAGACAGCTTTTTGAAGTATTCTGCAAGACGACGTTTCGTCTCAAAGAAACATATTGTGTTCCCCTTTCCACTGACAGCTGGGATTTTGGCACCGCACATACTGTACTACTTTTCTCTTTACTTTCTCGTTTCCAGCATTTAGCTTGTGCCAAATCATTAATGGAAGTGTGCAGTATCTATAATGTCAGCAAAGATATCTTTTGTCAACTCATTGTACAGCACGTGCTTTTAAACTTGTGAGGTAAAAAAAAAATGTGGGGGTGTAATTGAGCGGAGGTCAGAGGATGAAGAATAGCAGTAAGATAAATTCAAAGAGCCAAGTCACACGCTTGGTTAGAGCGAGAAGCAGTGAGACTGGGGAGCAGGGGAACAGAGGGTGAGAGAGAGTGCAGGGCAGGAAAAGCAGCAAGCAGACAGACTGGGAAATAAGAGGGAGTGGGGAGAAAAGAGGGGCAGACAGAATGAGTGAGGGCAGAGGGAGAACAGGGCAGACAGTGGCAGACAAAACGAGTGGAGGGCAGAGGTAGACGGGTCAACAGAGGGAGCGGGGGCAGACAGAATTAGGGGAGGGCAGAGTGGCAGACAAAATGAGTGGAGGCAGAGGGAGCAGGGGGCAGAGTGGCAGATAGAATTAGGGGAGGGCAGAGAGTGACAGACAATATGAGTGGAGGGCAGAGGTAGCGGGGTGTCAGAGGGAGTGGGGAAAGCGGTGAGCAGAGCAAGCACAACAGAGCAGCTCTCCCAGCAGACAGCACAGTGCAGGTATTGTTCTGGGTGAGCCGCAGACAGGTCTACGCAGAGGGGGAGTGGGAGACCCACCCTGCCTCCCGGCAGCACGCCTCGCACCTACAAACACGTCACACGGCTGTTTCCCCTCACATAGCAGCATGGCAAGGAGAATGACATGGAAGCCAAAAGTGTCCTTAGTCACCACGTCGCATCCAATGCTTCATACCACTGTACTACCAAATATGAAGTTTGGAGGTTTCAAAGCAAGGCTCACTGACACAAGGCTGTCCTGTGGACACTGTACATTGTCTGTCTGTGGGGAAATTCTGACAAGAATATTTTGGGAGGTCCAGCTTTCACTGTGTTCTTCTCAGGACACCCCTTTGCAATTCTGTTCAGGTATCAGTGGCTTCCCCTTCAATGCCAGAAGGAAAGAGCTAGAAGGAAATCTAACATAAAACAGCCACACTCATTTCAGAAATATAAGAACTGAACAGAAAAGGTATACAGGCACAGGCAATAATAATGGATAATGAATAATGGATTTGTACAGGACAATCCTATAGTCCCCCAATTGCTTCATTTACCTCAAAAGTATGAGGAGGCTAGGCTCATTTGAACGCATCACACCCGCTGCACCCGGACCGCGTACAACCAGCCGCTTTGTCAGGCTCGTGCTACCATCAACTGTATTACTGGAGTTGTTTAAACACATACCGCAATCCAATAGGCTTGTTCAGGTCTTAAACAAAATAACAGTCCAGCAGCTGGACTCAATTCAGAATATCTTACATGTTTTCACAGTCTGTGCAAATAGATCAGCCTAAACCATGAGCTCAGACTTCCCAAACTATGCAGCCTTCCGGATTAGATAACGGGCTTCTAACTCCCGTTATCCTGTTGTTTGGGCACTCTTAATTTCATAACACGGCACAACACTCCCCAATTAAGTCAGACGGCTGTGAAAGTGGGCACGCTCGGTGTATGTTTACACGGTCGAGATAAGACAACACACCACATCCTGCCTTGGCTCGCCTGCCTGGTCCAAGCCATTCAAATACAATGCGTAATCAGCGCGCTATCGCAGGGAGGAACACGCAAGCCTTTTGGCGAGTAGGGGAGGAACGAAATGTTTATCAATCAGAGCCCGTTTATCTCCTCTGCGTGAAATGTGGCAAATGCCAGGGTTCAAGACTTTTGCGTTGTTTTTCCGCAATGATGGAAATGGCACGCTTCCTGCGGTGAAACATGCGCCAGACCAGAAGGCGTATCGATTGATACATTAGCTGAGGCACACGTGTTCGTACAAGCAGGGACTGGGGATAACATGAGGTGGAGTTTATGGCCCCTCTGTGGGTGCAGAAACTAGACTGTCCCCCACGTTTCCTTCATGAAGGACCCAGACTTGACCTCAGACTCTTGACTGACCAGGCCGAATGCACCGCTGCTGCTGCACTGTGAAAGCATGGATCCGCGACCGCTCGCAGAATTCCTTCTGAGCAAGTCCGGGCCACTGGGACAGTCTTTCACAGCCTCTTCTTGAAACGCGACCAAGCGCGGCCGCCTCGGTCCACATACATTTGAAACATAATTATTTACATATCCCGCCTACAGGACCAGCGTTGGCCTAGAGATGTTAGAATGTGGTTAAATGCAACTAACGGGGAATGCAAGCCAAAGTACAGGCTGCAAGAAGACCCAACACCGAGTAACCGAGAGTAAATTCAGAATAGTGAAGCAGCAGTTGCATATACCCTAAATGGACAATATTTTGTCATCTCAGCATGTTTACATTGAAATCGTTCCCTGAAATCTGAATTTAAAATGCAGTTTGCTGTTCGCCATCACTTTTAATGAAGGGTGTGATCATCTCCAAAATAAAAAAAACTTTCTCCAGGCACTAGTGCATCACCGTTCATTTTTTAGCATCTGGTTATTAACCGTCTTCCAGCGTTGGTTAGATACCAAAATAAATGTTCATATTGCTGGCTCCACGTCTTGGATGGGAAGCCCAAACAGCTTCACACCTCAATAGTCAAAACAGGCAGAACAAGCTACATAATCATCCATACTATTCAGGTACCTAAACACCGTTCTCTTCGAAAAGAGCGACCTAGAAAAATTTCAACATTTTTAAATATACAATTTCTCTTCTTCTACATTAGACATCCGACTCGTTCCCTCGCTGTTTTTTTTTTTTTTTTTTTTTTGAAAACAACATCATAGCAAAGTGGATGTTTTGATTAAACAGTAACACAGATGTTACCAAAGCCGAGCAGAGATTTTGACCTCTTTTGGCTAGCTAGCTAATACAATTGACTAAATCGCAACAGCTCAACGTACGGCGATTTCGCAACGGCATCGTCATCAGTTCACACCAGCTCGCGATCTACTGTTAGTGAGGTCACACTACCTAAAGGGCTGCCTGTTAACTGTCATTGTGATGAATGCGCAGAATAATAAACTTTTTAACTTTCATAAACGCGACCTCGAATTCAAAATGCAACTGAAATACGTTAAACCTCACCTTGATCTTTATCCAGATTTTTCAATGAGTGTTAACTTGCCTACCCATCTATTCTCGCAGCTAACGTTACGTCAACACCAGCTAGGCTAAAATTAGCTAGCCTGGCTACGTAACTCACATTCGACAGATATCTTAACGTTGGGAAGTCACATCAACATTAAAACCCAGCATTTTACTTGCTAGCTAACATTAGCAGCTAGGTCCCGATTTTAGCTAGCTAACCTGACGGTAGCCGTTTAAGTATTAATTTAGTTGGGCATTTGCTGCAAACTGAGGAATGACTGGGGGTATTTCCGTGGCTAATTTAACCGTACAGTCACAGTTGTTTGATGTGGTCTTTGTTTCGTTCGCTAGGCTGTGCTTTGCTGTTTTGGTGGCTGTTGCTGCGAGGTGATTTACTCGAGTAAGGGAGAGCAGGTGAACACGAAAAGGCCCCAATCTAAGATTAATTTGTACGAAATGAGCTTGTTTGCAACGAGAAGACGCACTCATTTCTAACTCGGGTATTAATCATCAATCTCACTGCCCTCATCAATACTAAAGCGTGTGAATTTGTTGTGCATCATGATTACGAAGACCCCAACCAGCAAGCGAGCCGGCCATTAATTCCTGATAGCTGGGTTAGCTAACTACCATCACCGGTGACACTGAAAAATATGACTGCTACACACTAACGATTTTTTCGATAGCTGTCTAACATTCATTCCTGATAGCAACTCCCTGTCTCTTAACTGAAAATCACCCAGTGAGAATTTATGGTGGGTAGCCAGGTTAGCTTATCTTTCTTAAATGGCTAGCCCAGCTAGCTGAATTTAAAACACCCTTCCCATCGAACCCATTTACTAGCCAGCAAGCTAATTGTTTGTAGCAATCCAGCTACCCAGTTAACTCGTTAAACTGGGAAATCTGGAAAGGAAGAACTGTTTCAGCAGCAATCAAATCACTTCTACCGCGACGCCTTGTAGCTAGCTAACGCTAGTGACAAATCGCAACGCCATGTTGAGTATAGGGAAGGGAAATGCCAAATCCAACCCCAGCCTCAGTCACACACCGCGATCAAATAAATAAATACCGAGAAGCAAAACATGTTACCGAGACCCGCCGCTTTACTTACCGTCGCAGGTGGCTAGTAATCCAGCCAGGATCATCAACGTTAAAGAAGTTCGTTTTTTAGCCATGTTTGCAAGACTCCCATCGCATTGCATTAATACATAAAAAGTGTGATATTGACAAGAGAACCAGACCTCAAACACACAACACACACCGCCAGACAGGCAGACGCATTTAAAGGGATACGCGACTTAAAGGGCATGCATACCTACTGCTCTTATGCTGTGGGGCAAAAAAAGATTTTTTTTCTGCCCTAGAATGGGTTGGCGTTTGTAATGAAGGGTTGTGATGATAATCATAAATTTAACACATGCATGTATGCGTTATTTGAAATGAATCAATTCTACATTATTCCGTAAAACATTTACACTTTATATACAGTTTACAGCTTTCACTGTGCAACAATTTTGGAATCAAGTTGAGCATTAATGTAATTGGCAGAAAGGTGGTGTTAACTGAATTTAAAAACGGTTGGTGCTATCAGTCCATTAATATAAATTTCTCATTAGATATGGTAATAAAATACCAAATATTCAAAAAAATGTGTGTTTGATTATACGTATTATCCATTGTTAGAGGACCTAATAAAACTGATAAATACACATTAAAAACATGGCCTGAGAAAAGCTTCTAATATAAGAAACAAACCACAGACATTTTTACCTTTGTCATAAGGTTATTCTTGATTGTTTGAACTGTCCAGTTGAAACAGATTAAATTACATGTCAGGAAAAAAGAAAACAGAGAAGTATAATGGGGCAAAACCTACCTCCCAACTTCTCCTCTCTGTATTTCTGTTCTTCTGTTACTAAAAATTAAAATAATTTCTTTTAAAAATGGCCTCAATAAGTAAACTATGTACAGAGTTGACACACTATATCACAGTAGTGGACCTGTATCTGTATGAGTCCTTTGCCATGTTTAAGACAGCCTGTTTGAATTGACCAAGTGCAAAATAGAAATAGAGAGCAATTTATTTTCTCCAAGGTTTCATCCACCATTTGGAATAAAAAGACTGTAAGGCTGTATTCACTCTTGAAACTTCAGGGGCATGCTTGTCGAAGAACATTCAATTAAAGATTGTGCATATGAAACCGTTAATGGCATCTGAGTACAACTACACAGATTCTTCCTCACTACTAAGGTATTTGACCTCTAGGTGTGAAAACAAGCTGTTTTCAACAGTTGTAACAAATCTGATCTTATATTTCAGACCACATTTCATGCTAAATGAAATCCATCAATGAAATTGTCCTCTCCTTAGTGAATTATATTGCTTTGAAGTCACCGTTTAAACCTGCAAAATAGCAACATGTTGTAGGTTCCAATATATAATCAGACTATGATTAAATAGGAAACTAAAATGAATACATTGTAGGCAACAATGAATTCATTAAGAAACAGAGGATATCCAGGGGGACATTCACCATTCACAGACTATGAATGAGAAATGTATGCATATGCCTTAAAAACATATCATTCTTTTTTCTGTCCCAAAAGACAATCCAAAATTGATTCTATTAGTAAAAAAGAAGAGATGTTAAGCTTCTACAATATTCCATATGCAGAACCTGCCTGGTTTTAACATCCAGCTCCACTATGGAATGATTTGTGATCAGTTAAATCCTTAAATGGTTTGATGTGGTGAATATTGTGATGTGGTGTATATAGGGCCAGGTGGCATGCTGTTTTGAATATATTTATTCACAGTGACTGTAATTTCCACACCAGACTTAGGGTTGTTTTCAAAGAATGCGCAGCACTATGAAGCCATTATCCCACTCTTCCATGCAAGCGCACTTTGTCAGCCAAGAAACACATTCCAATTTGTCACCATTTCCTCCCCCAAAGATATACGCATTTTTGGAAGTCTGCTACTGCACGCATCGCAACCACAACACAGCAGCAAACACAGAGCCCCCAAAAGATTTAACCCACCACATCCTCCAAGTCAGCTACATCGGTCATTTGTGTGCTTTTATAATCCCAAAGCACGGTCATAATTTTTCATATGATACATTATTTATTTTATTAAAATGCAGCTGGTTTCCCCCCCACTCCCACCAATGAACCCTCTCTGCATCGACTGCACTAGTCACTGTGTATGTGGAGGGGGGAGGGGTGCTGTGACAATGCACTCTACTGTAGATACAATATTTCAGAGACATAGTATACAGCACAGGAAACTCTCCCCACCTCTAAAATTACAGTCCTTTCAGAGTGCATCAATTGTTAGCTGATCTTTTTTTTAGAGCTCACGAAAGGTGCCCCGAGGCCAGACGGGCCTTTACATTGCCATTGTGTGGCCCTGCAGTGAAGAAGTATAAAGTCCACCTGATATCTCCTTCCTGCTCCACCAGAGGCAGTCGTAAATGCGCTCAGACGTAGTCATGACACCTGCAGGGCGTGCCTCTCGGAGACACCCCTTTGGATTCGTAACCAGCAGAGTTAATCATACTCCTGGGAAGAAAAAAAATCAAGTCTGCCCTCTCTGCTGTGACACAGTCTTGTTTCCTAGTCTGGTGTCCCCCCTTCTTCTCACAGGGTGTCTCAAACATGCACAATGTTGCCCCTGTCCTAAAAGCTGATGAACCTCACATTTATGGTATTTTGTACCACCAAAATTGTCTCCCAATGGCTACTAACTGCAGTAAGCTTAAAAGCTGAATGATAAAGTTTTACATTATACATACGTGTATAAAATGAGTACTGTGTGGTATACTGTACAAGAGTGCAAATGACTAAGTTTTTTTTTTTCTGTTTCAGTATCCACTTAAAATCCACCTGACCGAGAGACTTCAGTGAAGCTCAATGGCAAAAGAAAAAATCGTGCTCACACCTTTCAGAATTTAGTGTGAGTCACCAATCCTCCTTTTCACAGATACCTGTCATTTACAGAGCAGTCACAGACTGTGTGTGGAAGGGCCTCTCTTGATATGTTTCATACCCACTCAACAGTAAAGCCAAGCCTCTGTAGGAATCAGACCCCACTGAGTCAGGCACAGGTACCGCGGGTCTGTTTGCAGACAGCTCACAGCGTGAGTTTATGGGAATCATGGTCTCAGTCAGAAAAACAAGCTTAGCGAGCTGTATCTTGGGACCCCCTTCGGTGAGAGAGAAGAGAGGCTGGCAGACGGAGGGGTCAGTCTGCAATGGTGGCAGAAGGAGACTGGAGACAGTGTGAAGTGGAATGTTAGTCTGGCAGGTTCATTTTCCACTGCCTATGTTTATCCGTAGTGTCCTAATGGCTAAGATCCTTTATAACATTTTCTTAGCAGATGCACACAATTCTTACAATTTTAAATGTTACTCATTTACACAGTTTGACATTTACCAAAGCAAATTAGGATAAGTGGTTTACTCGTGGCTGCAACGGCATCGTTCCACCTGAGAATTAGACCTGCAACCTTTAGGTGACAAGTCCGATGCCTTAACCACTATACCACCCTTTACAAAAACCTGACGACCTCACACCTTTGGTGGGACTGGAAAAAGACACAAAAAGAGATTTCTTTGACCTGAAATCCCTTTGAAGAGATGCCAGCCTAGCACACAACAACGGTGCACCAGGCAGAACGTGATCAAAGCTGGTCAACAGAGAAAGCCCTGGGGTTGGAGCCTGTTTGAGTTCTTCAGCCTGTTGCTACCCGGGGAGCAGCTGCAGATACAGACCATGGCGGATTTTGAGCGGCACTGCTAAAACAGCTCCCGCCCTGATTTGATTAGATTCCTCCCGATCTCACTGCATGTCTTCATCTTCACCCGTAAGTGTCGTCAGTGGCTCTGTTGTGAATTCCCGGCCCTGGGGCCTCAGTGCATTGCAGATTTAAGTGAGTGCTTTTTTAGAATGCGCCGTATAATTAAATCAGAAGTACAACGAGTCTCTGAATGGCGCAGGGCGGCGGGTATGAGTACTCGAAGCACAACTGCCTATATGTTTTTGCTCTTGGCAGATGGGAGCATTCAGGGTGTTTACTGAATACAGATGGCAGAGCTGCAGAGGAACACATGATTTTAATCTAGGGTATATAAAGGAGCCACTCTTTTTCTGTCATTCTGAATGTTCTTTACACACACGCACCCACCCACCCACACACACACACACACACACACACACACACACACACACACTGCATTAACAGGCTGTACTTCTGAAAAGTTCTACTTTCTAGTCTTGATTAATAGAGTAAGCTGTCCTTAGAAACATTGATTTTTGTTTACTGTGGTTCCATTGTCATCTCTATGGCTCCAGATTTGCTGTTTGTGGAGCTATTCTGTTCCTGCATATTAATTATTTTGTAATGAGTGTAAAGCCATTAAACACCATTAAATGCCACCTGAAGTCGTACCTCATTAAAATGTACAAGGACAGCACTTGGTAATACTGTTTAATTTAACTCAGAGTTAACTCAGCCACATTCAGCCCATAGCTTTGCATACCTCAGTGTCACAACATTAACATAGTTTTTGTTTTAGTGCTTCTCACATTGTTTCATCAACTATATCTTAATTGTAGCCCGTATTATGGTTTTTATTCCTGTTTTCCCTAACTGCTGTGCTCTGTAAGATGTCTTTGAGAACAGAATCTGCTAATCTAATTAGAATTTCAATGATACTGTCATAGTATTGAACACCCATGGTGCTCATGTTAATGATACTCTTTGCGTTCTGAGGCTGCGTGGCGTCCACCGACTAAAATATTTTAGCAAATGCAATGAAAGGAATCTTTCATTCCTTCTGAAATGTCCGACGCATTTCTTTGCGTTGGCTCCTTGATTAATTTGCGGTTGTGGTCATTTGCATCGCGGGGGAAATGTTTGAGTCACGGCTCCAGCCCGCGCTCCGCTCCCAGGCCCAGTGGCGCATGACTGCAAACAGCGTGGCTCGGCCGCCATCAAGCTGTCAGGGTTCACTGTGCAGCACAGACGCTATCTGCGTCTCCCGATCAGTATCTCAAAGCCCAGTCGTTTGGAGCTTGGCACACAGCGACGCTCAGACAGCGAGGAGGAAGCAGACAGGAGAACGGATAGGAAAAGTGACTAAGCGCACGGACGCGCGAATGTAAGTGCGTGCAGCGAGTGTATGTATATTCTAATCTGTCCCATACTCTGCACGGCAAGCCACACACCCTGTGGGACGCGATCACCATGTCCCACAGGGTGTATGGCTTGCCATGCTGAGTATAGGACAGATTCGAAGGCGTACTTTGCAATATTGCCCTCTGCTTACCTCCGTTAAAAATAACTCCTCTCCCACCGGACTGACCAGACAAACAGGAGCTTTGAAGTAGCATTATCCTCTCTTACGCCCACACAGAGATATTCGCCAATACTTACGTACTGTACTGATTTATACAGAGCAAGACAGACTTGTATCAACACCATAGACACACTCATACAGACACTCAGTCATCTGTATATATATATTCATTTCCCGAATCTATTAATGAATACATAAAGTAAGAAATATTGTGAAAATATTTAGTACTAATAGTACTAATACTAGTGAAAATATTGTTTAGGTGGCTCATTGCCTCTGCCAGTTGGCAAATGTGCATGGGACAGATTTTGCACCGGAGTAAATATAGCTATAATGAAATATTATCAGATTTACCGACAGGATTAATTTAATTCAAACTTCAGTATTACTTTATCCACATCACATCGCACTTGGTACCAGCAGCTAGCTGTTCAAGAATATCGGTTTGCTCGTTGTGCTTTGTGGTTTCTAGGTGTTTTATTAATTTTGTTACTCTCCTGCCAGTCAAACTGTGGAATATGAAACTTGCTTTTCCCATTGAAAAGAAGAAAGAGGTAAAAAACATGCTTCGTACATATACAATTATCTGAAAGAATTAGCACTCTTAAAGGTTCACTGTAAGAGAACACAGAACTGTTATTTCCAAGTGTTATCCCAGTCCATTTCGGGTAACAACAGTCAATCCGAATAATCTGGCGCCCTCTAGTGCCCATTATTTGAAAAAACAAAACAACAACAAAAACCCACGAATTTATTTTTGATGACAACGCTTCAGTTTATTGCTGACAAAGTAGCACCAGAAAATGAAATTATATTAGGCTATATTGTTTGCAGGGAACCAATGTGTGGTGGGGCTGTGAGTAACAGTGAAATTAATGTATGTCCCAGTTTCCTTGTAGTTTATGCAGTGTGTTGGTGCAACATGACTTGTGTTGTCATATTGCTACAATGTTATACAGCATAAACACCGAAAGAACATTTGTAATTCTTTATACTTTGAAGGTGTAGCACGTCTAATATTATGAGTTTGACTTTTTAAAGGGTACCTTGGCATTTCCCCTGAACTAATAAAATCAAGAGGGTTTAGTTGGACAAATCAAACAATGAAGAAGGACTGCGAAGGCCGTGCGTTTAGCGGAGGCTTTAAACAATACGATTAATGATGTGAAAAATCTGGCAGCCGTTGCCTGCCCAGAGAATGTTTCAACATAAAAACGTGTTATTAGCTGGGGTCTCCATACATGGAAACAATCTTGATTGGCCCGTGCAGACGGAATTTTAAAAGGCCGTTTGCGAGCAATTGGAGCGAGAATTTTCCCCAACAATTGTTGCTATTTATTGCAACAATGAATGTGTAATAGCGTTAGCCTGAGCCCGGGCGGAAATTGGGTCAGTGTAACTAATTGTTTGGGATATACCCCCAGTAATGTTCTCTCCAACCCCACCCAAGAAACAGTTCACCTGAGAAACAGACAAGTACTGATGGAAAAAAATCACATTAAAATCACATTTTGACTTAACTTAACAGTCAAGATTGAGATGAAATTTCTTTTTTATATTCCTCACCTTTGATGATTATGGAAATGTTTCTGGAGAGAAATAGCTATTATGTATTTTTGAAAAATCATTTTTATTACAACAACAGCAATACTACTACTACTACTAATAATAATAATCCTGCCCCTCTGATTAAATATACTGAAAATTAGACAAATCACATAGATGGTGTACAGAAATCAACTTCCTGATTCAGTTCCCCATGTTGTACAGAGACAGTACCTTATGGACCTGCCCTCATGCTACTGTATAAGAAGAGTACAAACAGCTTGACCTTCTGTTTTTCCCCCTTGCTTATTACAGTACAAACTGGGCTTCATGGGAACTGGGAACATGGTGAACATGGAAACTGGGAACCTGGTGTCTCAGGTAGGGTCATTTACACGTCTGCAGGATGTTCTGTCCACAACACACCATTTGGTCCGTGCATTATTGTAACTGTCACCACTATTCTTATGCCAGGAGAGTGATTCAGTTTATCAGCATCTTTGTTCTTGAGCTGTTGGTGGACCATCATAGTGGGCTCAGTAATGTACAAAGTGCTGATTCCAGAGTCTGCCCACAGCAGTGCTCCAGGTGTGTGTGTGTGTGTGCTGATTCCAGAGTCTGCCCACAGCAGTGCTCCAGGGGTGTGTGTGTGTGTGTGTGTGTGTGTGTGCTGATTCCAGAGTCTGTCCATGGCAGTGCTCCAGGTGTGTGTGTGTGTGTGTGTGCGCGCGCGTGTGCTGATTCCAAAGTCTGTCTACGGCAGTGCTCCAGGTGTTTGTGCATGTGTGCTGATTCCAGAGTCTGCCCACAGCAGTGCTCCAGGTGTGTGTGTGTGTGTGTGTGTGTGTGTGTGGATGAGGGTGAGGTCATGGGCGAGGCTGGGAAACCTGTGGGCCTTCATGAGTAACTCAGCTCTGTAAGTGCCAGACTGCTCCCTGTGACAGACCCTTTAGCCCAGCTGTCGTTCCACAGCGTGTCTGGGCACCTGCCATAGTGCCATAGTGCCACACCATTCAGCTCTGCCCCATGGCCAGGCTTAGGGCAATATGATTTACTTTTTCAAATGTATTGCTTAATATCAGCCTTTCACACTTACTGACATACTAATACCAGATTTACACACACACACACACACATATATATATATATATATGTGTGTGTGTGTGTGTGTGTAATGGTAGAAGTAAGAAGAAAGTACCAGGATCTGCAGAGTGAGATTCTCTTACTCTTAATTTCAGCCAACTGTGTTGTTTAACCTTAAAGAAATCAATACTCATCTCTCTTGACTCTCTCTCTTGACTCTTGATCCATGTGTACAAACATGTGTTTGGTCTTAAAAGTTTAAGGTTTATCTATGCCTGTCTTTCCATGGTAGCTGAAGTTTCTTGGAAATGTTTATTGATACAGTATGAGTCAGATCTTGCCAAGTATGCTCATTCTTGTAGGAATTATATCAGCAGTGAATACGTCAGCGTATGAGTTTAGGAAATGAAGAAACCAAATTCTAGAGGGTTTATTTTAACGTTTTTCAGTTGTGGTTGTGGTCCTGGTCCAATTTGGAGAGGGATTTGCACACACACACTACCACAAAGTGGGCTGGGGGTGTGGGGGGGGGGGGGGGGGGGGTTCCTCTGCAGCCAGCACTCTTCCATAATCTCCTTGACGATCTGAGATACTGTGGACACAAGGCAGATAAAGGCTCGGGGACACCTGAGCGGCACCTCCGTGTAATTCATAGGGAATCACACTAGTAAACCCTTGCTGGCTGACAGAGAAGCACCTCGTGAAGTGTAGAAAGGTACAAACTGGCCAACACTTCTCCCATAAACAAGCTGAAAAGAACAAAAGGTTAAAACATACAATAATTTACTTTAAAATACAGCAAACCAAAGATAAAGAAACCAGCCTACACCGGCAGCAGAGACAAAACAAGCCTCCCCTGGTCCCCAGCCACACCTGTATTTAATCAGACTTCAATTAGTAAGGTGTGGCTCATTACCCAATACGCTGGTTCCCCTACAAATTGCCAACATGTGCACCCAATTAACAAATGATTATTACACAATTGACAATTAGTCTTTATGGAGAGGTGGTGAAGGCTCTCCTTCACAGGTTGCTTGTTTGATTTCCTACTGGGGCACTGCTGCTGTAGGTACTTAGCCTAGAATTTTCCCAGTAAACATCCAGCTGTATAATTGGATAAAATTGTAATCTATGTCAGTCAATGTGGATAAGAGCACCTGCTAAATGACAATTATGATGTAACTCAGTCTAAGCTGAGAGATATGTATACAGATACATAGGATTGAGAGATAGACAGAGAGATGAGAAGAGAAAGAAGGAGATGTACACAGGGACATAGATCGTACTGTGATAGAATTTTGACTATGTAGATGTGAGGAGCTTGTCTCTGCGTGTTTGTGTGGATGCCTAGGCTACATAAGCCTGGTCCTAATAAGTGGCCTGAGAGAATAGGGGAGTGCTGAGGAGCTGTGGAGGGACACAAGTGCTGTGGACTCCATCTGTCCCTCCCTGCCCTCAGGACTTGCCTGTACCACTTTCTTCCCTCTGCAAGCCTGCAAGGAGAAGTGACCAGCTAGAGAGAAAGTCAGCATGCTCTTCCAAGAGTGACCATCTGGGTCCCCAAAATCACCCAGTCAGATACTCCTAAGAGACTACAATTTTAAACTTGAAACTCAAAATCAAGTGGATTTAAACACCAACATTATTTAGAAACGGTAGGCTGTAAGCAAGCAGGATCAGGGTTCATTGTACTCTCTGGAATGAAATGAACAGAGAATGCACATTAGTTCACATTTGATCTGGTGGTAGTTTTATAGGCAACTCTACTTGTGGAAGTGTGTGATCAGCTACAGGTGGGTGATGGAGTTCTTGAGCATTATGTCTTTGATAATGAAGTAAGTAAAGCAGGAAGGAACTCAAATGAGGCTACTTTATTGTTGTGCCCTGAATATATTTTATCCAGTTGGTTTATGTCTAATAGGACCTCTGACATCACTGTTGTGCCATAAATATATTTATTCTGGTCGGTTTATGTCTATGAGGGTTTCTGACATCAACTGTGCCTTTTCTTCTCTGATTGTGGGAAGGCTTTGCTGGTAGGGCAAAACCTTCAATATAATTTCAACTTCTTAAAAATTCTGCTGAGAAAGTACTGTATATACCAGGATATTTTGGGTTCAGAATGAATGGTAGAACAAGAAGGGAAGAGCCCGAGAACAGGCTGTAAAAACTTAGCGCCCTCTGGTGGCAGGAGTTGTTTCTCTCAGGGTATAATCATGTCAGAGCTGCAGGGTGTTATCTCTATCTCACAGAGCCAGGGTTGTATTACATGAGAGAAGAATATCTACAGTACACCCTCATTTAGATGATCCATTCCTGAGACATCACAAATCCTTCCAAAAAGTGCAAAGATTATGCATATAGGTTGTTTCACGCAGACACCGTCATCACACACGTATCACTTATGATCCTAAGTAAATATGTATAGACTCCCTTCCTGTCAAGGAAAAAAGTCCAGAATTCAGGTTAATTCCATGATCTAATACCATATCTCATGATTTAATTCCATGACCAACTAGTACAAGTCTGAACTGAAAATTGAAGTGACCTGCACTTCCTATTGGATGAAATTAGCTGTTCAAATAGAAACCTGCGTTTGTGTGGGTTATGGCAGATTTGCCTAATTCCCCCTCACAGACCAGGCGATGCTGTGTGTAGCAGCTAATAGGGAAGTTCAGCTCTGGGGATTTGTTTGCTAAACAGTTTTAGTGAGGACTGCCACTCGTGGGAAACAGTAGAGTTTAATGAGGGACATGCTTCACTGAATGATGATTATCGATTTATGTGACTCAATATTTACTGAAGCAATATCTTGCCTGTGAGGGTAAGGTCACACACTACCAGCAAAGGCATGCTGTTCTCCAGGATCTCTGACTTGGCTGCTGTGGACACTGAAAGGAGGAGAAGAGGAGGGAGTCATTTCCCATGATTCTCCTCAGCTCTGGGATCAGCCTGCTTGCTGAATATTTGGCAGCAGTGGGGAGCAGAAACAAATAACGTCTGGTGTTTTCCCCTCTGTTGACAAAGCAGTGATGATCCTGTGCACATTATCACAAGGGTAGGTTCATATTTCATCTACTACTAAATTCATAGATCCCCCTCCTCTCCCCCGATTCACTGGGAACTGGAACTGCTTGATTCAGGAGCAAGAGGAGTACAGCTGTCCATAATTGCCCCGTCATGTTTCTGTGTGAGGTAGGACTGTGAACTCCTAAATCAAGGACTCAGAACTCATAACTCATAAAAATTCATGACTGCACATGACTGCAAACATCCTCAGGAAGTATGCTCTCCATTTACAGCTGTTATAAAATTCCAGATAATGCAACAGTTTGTCATTTCAGGGATACATCACATATTTCTACATCAACTCCTTGATTATTAATTCCAGAATTATTCTGACTTTCATTAGATAGGATAACAGTATGTCTTATGTATGTGGATAATAAATAATAATAAATGTTATGTTAGTGTAATCATTTGTATGACACACTTACTGTAATACAAATGATTATGCTAACATGTAAGTATCAGATTATCCACAAATCATAGTATTTATTATCCAGAAAGGCATATTATTAAATATTATGATTTGTGAATGTGATGGAGTGCCGTCACTACGGTTGAGTATCCACTCTGACTGCCATACCATTGAGCCTGGCTCTTTGGCGTCGTGGTCAAAGTTGCATGTTTGGTACCCTGTAGACCCGGGTTTGAGGCTGGGTGGGGTGACTGCTCTTGCCCTTCACTACAGTGAATAATCTAATCCTTACATGTTAGTGTAATAATTTCTATGACACACTTACTGTAATACAGTATTACCATAGGTCTGAGAGTGGAAAATATCTACAGCCAGTACCAGTAATAACCACTAGGTGTCAGCACTCACTCAGTATCACCTATAAGGGATTTATAAAGATTGCTTGTGACATTATTGCATCTTGCAGCAACTGGTAGAGGGTGGACTTGCATGCACACACAAACACCTCACCCAGTGTCAGCCATGAGCTGTCATTATTCATCGTCCAACTAACCCTGAGAATTATATGACTAATAACTCAGAGTGACATACCTCCAGGATGCAATGACAAATGAGCTAGGTAAAGGAATAGGAATGTACTGAAGAAGATGCCTCTTTCCAAGACACAGGGGCAGTACAGTGCTTCCGACTCATTACGCCATTACGTTAACGTTAATCATGGCCCTGGAAATGTGTTGGCGTTATGTTAGAATGGCACATCTCGTGTTGGGTGTACTGCATCTGCATTTGTGGTCTCAGCCTTGTGTGTTTGGCACTGGCCCTTGTTCTTGTGTGAATGATGGTTTCCTCATTTGTGTAACATTTTGTGTTGTTTTGCTGTATGCTCTTTGTGCTTGTCCTTTGGAGCTGCTCTGGATAGGAACATCTACTAGATGCCCACAATGTAAATGTATTGTTAAATATACACATCTTGTTACGTCTCTCTGCATAAGAGCATCTACTTGATGTCAATAATGTAAATTTATTGTTAAATGTAACAACTCGTCTTGTACATTGCTCTGATAAGAACATCTGCTGAGTGACACACAGACTGGCTGACTGCAGTACACCCCAAACTACAATATATACAATACATATGCAAATAATGTCACGTGTGTGTTACCTGAAAAATTTTTTTAAAGGGACGAGGTGAGGTGAGTTTTGGGGATCACGTCTGCTGTAATGTTGACTTTCCCGCAAGCTTTGTTACCTGTGCCATTACCTCTCTGTTGGATGTTGAAAGGACCAATGGAATGCTGCTTTCTCCCAGGAAGAAGCAGGACCAGAAGCAGACAGCTTGAAGAGACAGTGCTTGGTGTGTCCACAAGGACACAGCCTCAGCCTGGATCGTGTTCCAAGGAGACTGGCACCAACACAGAAACTGAACCTTCCAGGAGAGCTGCCAGCACTCTGAGTGAGAAAGACTGGCGCGTGGTATTGCTAATTTCCTGAGCTGTCTTCCCCAGAGGTCCTGCCCATGGATAAGCAAGCTCTCAGACTGAGCATGTTTTAGCTTATGAACTTAAGTGTAGGATGAGTTCAAGTTGCCTGTCTGTCTGTCTGTCAGGAATTTTTTAGCTCCTCAGGTCAGGAGTAAAGGTTTTTTAACACAGTATATTGAACCTTCCTAATGGTGATCACCACCTTCATACATATATGATGTGGACCCATACATATTGTTGTGTAATTCAGTAAAATGAAGCAGGGCAACATCTTTTTCCCTGTGCAAACATGTCACACCCCACTTTTTAAACAGATGACTATGTGGAGCTTTGATTACAGCTGGTATTTAACACAATAAGTGATTATCATATCAAGAATACTCCTTAAAAAACCCAGTGTATCTTATCACGTTTGGGTCCCAGTCCCAAGTGCTAAGTGCCCTACACTACCACAGAGAGAATCGACAGCTCTCCCAATGGGGTGAGTGGTAAAATATTTGGACTAATTCCCTGTGTTTCCTCTCATATTTTGAATGGATGTCTTTGGCCCGCATCGCTTCACAGCTGGGGTGTCTCAGACTTAAAGGCGAAGGAAGAGGTGAAACGGGGTTTGACTGGTCACATTCATGTCTGCTTTACTGTTTCCAGTCCCACTGAGTTTCCTCATTTTCAAAATGTGTGTTTCCAAATATTTCATTTCTCATGTAAACACACCAATATATGCTATATCAGCACCGACATGTTCCTCCTTATCCATATCTTTCAAATGAGCTAAAAACTAACAAAATGACTCGAGATGAGTGTACATCTTATGCTTGCAGCTACAGTGACAGCAGTGCATGAATGTTGTGGAACTCAAACAGTTAACAGAATTTCTAGGCCTGTTGTCCATCTTTGTACCACAAGGGCAGCTGGATAATCTTCAATGCCTTTACACAAACTCAGTGGTATATTTTCATTTATAATTTATCAATTAAAAATGTCATATTTTTTTTGTATCATGTTACAAGGGGTGACATTTTACCCTTTATTTACTCCTGTGACATTTTATCAGACAGGCAAAGGCGGATGTCACAGGCCCAGATCACTGGTTCAGCTGCCTTGAGAACAGGGGAACAGCTTCAGAGAGAACAGAATTAGGTGTGAATCACAGTACATAATTCACAGTGTGTCTGTGGAGCCAGAGGCTGGAGTGTGCTCTCGCTGCTTCTATCTTCGGAGCAGTGTAACTATGCCAAGCATTTTCATTGGTTCCCGAGAAGTATGGGGTCCAGTGACATAATAACACGCACCATATTGCCTTCAACGCTCAAGGGCCATCTGCTCTCTTCTTCTCAGACGTGAAGTGTGCAGCTTATTAAAACGGTACACACTTAAGGCAGAACTAGACTAACCCTGGGTTTTAACCCTGTTAGGACCAAAACAGTAAAGGTCATTTAAGCACAACCACTGAGTGGATTACCGACTAAGCGGTCTTCTTTCTTTCTTATAATAGCCTCTGTTAATGAGCTATGAACATTGATTACAACCTCAGCAACAGACCTTTGACAGCTGTTTCAAAAAGTAAAAAAAGAAGACACAATGAATGAGTGGCTTTTCACGATATTTTACTGCCTAAAATATACATATCTGTCAAAATCTCCCAAAAACTCTGAGAACTGTCACAGGGAAGAAGTTGGAAAATGGAGGTTCACACAGCTGATCAGATAGACAGAAGCCAACAGCTGCCTTTACTCTTCAGCAGAACCCTGACCTACCCGGACATCTCCCTTAAATTATATTGTTGTTATACCCTGTATGTATTTTCTCTCACAGGTTTTACAGAATTGAAATGAAAAACTAAAAAGCACCACAGTAAACCTTTTTATGACCACGAAAGAAAGATCACCAATGTAAGAGCAACTTCTAGGTTTTCAGTGTGTGTTTGTGTGTATGTAGGGGTGAGAGAGGGGTTAATAGTTTAGATAATTGATATCTTTTTAATTGATATAATTACGACACCTTCTTAATTAATATTACTAAAAGCCAGTTAGCAATGTCAACATCAAAATAACTAGCTAATTAATTTATCAATTAAGTTTCAATCAATTAAGTTTACAATTGGATTGGTAAACTAGCTGCCTAGAAGATGAGGGAGCCACAATGAATCCAGCAATGTGGCCTGTAACCTGAATTGGGAGAGTAAACCTAGTTTGCATGGTTGTCCATAGCTCAGCAACTCCTCGGTCTCACCAGTACCAAGCTTACTTTAACAGCACCTGAAATTCGACTTACCCAATACAACTGACCTGAGGAGGATGCTTTAGTTCAGGAAGGCAGACAGATGATTGGCAAAAGGTAAATATGGATGCAGTTTTTCTAACACACACCTTCATCCTCTCCCTGATATTGCAGGTGTTGATAAAGATGAAATCTGATTTCTGCCTGAGAGGACTGAATATGGAGTGACGCTCCGTACTGGTGATTGTATGTTTCCTTGTGTTTGTTTTCCTAAAGTTTATACAAAGGTGTGTCATATTCCCGAGGTTCATGCTGACTAATTCGAGGAAATCCAGCTTTGTTTGTCAGATTCTGTTTTTCACTACGTACCTCCGCGTCCCACCGAACAGTCAGTTAAAGTTAAACTTAAGCAGCATGTAAATGTAGCTTTTTCAACAGTCAATTGCAGAAATGCCCTTTTCCTATGTCTGAGGCACTTGACTGGAGCCAAGTGAAGACTGAAACCATTTGGGGCTAATGCTGATATTATAACTTATTGGGGTGGTTGTGAAATATTATCAGCTCCTCAAATATAATCAAGTCTATGTCAGAATTTCCAACAAAGAAAATCCGAATTCACGCCAAACATAAAAAGAGAAACAGAGATCCCATCCGTCAGAGGGAAACCCCAGGAATAGCCCTGTATCCATCACATTCACGTAAAGGAGTAAAGTCTCAGGTCCTGAGCCAAACTGATAAATAATGACAGAAGTGCTGTTAATGAACTAGTAACAGAAATAATTTGTCCTTCTTAAAAACGTTTTCATGTTTCTGACTCAGTGCCAATAATTGTATATAAGTGTATAAAGTGTATTGTATAAATCAGTATTATAGTAGCTAAAAGTTGACTGCAAAATTCAGCAAAAGTCTATTTACAGGAATGTTTACAGTGACCTCCACTCCAAGCTTCAGCACCCCAGAGGGGCACCACAAGGGTCTGGCATTTCACACCAGTCAGCCGGTGTGTGTGTGTAGTCCAGGGCATACTGATGGGTGTGAATGGGCAATTGGCACGTGATCTTTACTTCTTCTTCTTGGCCTTCTCTTTCTTGGCCTTGGCTTCCTTCTCCTTCTCCTCCTTCTCCAATTCCACCCGCATCTTCTCTTTCTTCTTCTCCTCCTTTGCCTCCTTGTACTTCCACTTGGGCGGCTCCAGGTGGGCCTTGGAGGTCTTTCTCTTCTTCTCCTTCTTTGGTGTGGGCTCGCTGGATCGTGTCACCTGAATCTGGGGGATGCAGCCGGACGGGAAGACGCTGTTCCGCCGAGCCATGCTGCGCGGGATGAAGCTGCGCACGCCGTTGGCGGCCAGGGAGAGCGTACTCCCCCGCCGGTCCGCATCCCCGGCCGGGCACGCAGCCATGGCGACGGAGGACATGGAGATTGGGGCGGGGACACTGTGGCGCACTGTGCCCTCCTCCAGCGCCTGCGCCGAATGCTGCTGCGCCAGCTCGGGCACCGGCAGCCGCCTCTTGCCCACCGCTGGGGGGCTGGTGGGGCAGAGCGGGCGGCAGCCGGTGCAGACCAGCGGGCTGTGGAGGCCTGTGGTCATGCGCACCATGTGGTCCATCACGCCACCGTCCCGCGGGTCGCGGGGGAAGCTGAAGGCGAAGGTGGACTTGAGACGGTGGGTGATGCGCTCACCGCGCGTCTTGGCCGCCGTGGCCTTGGCCACCAGCTCGGGCAGCTCCGGCCACTCGGGGACGTAGGTCTCGCAGAACTGCTCGGCGCTGGGCCGCAGGTTCAGCCGGCGGAGCCTCTGCAGCGTCTCGAAGCGGCCCGTCTTCAGGGCCCAGTCCCGGGCGCACTTCCCCCGAGTCGTGTCCGCTGCGTCCAGGTCAGCGCCTGGGGAAAACAGCAATGTATAAAATGGTGGAGAGATCAGGGAGGAGTGGTGGAGGGAGACAGAGAAAAATGGTGTAGGATGGGGTGGGAAACAAAGGAGAGATTGAGGAAAAGCTCATCTGTGATATCAACCATATTATTCCACCATACTATTTCACCTTCCAGATGTATTTTCTTCATTTCAAAGTACAACATTATATAACATATAACAATCTGCTCTTCAGTTATTTGTATTATTTTCTCACAAATCATCAAGTGTGGCATAGAATGCTTTGCAGTCAGTTTTCACTGGGCTTTATTTCCAGAGGAAAAAAAATGAAACCAAAACAGAACCAAATGCAATAATAAAAGCAAAAACTTGAAAAATGATTAGCAAACGGGAAAGGTGATGATCTTCTTGACTTACTTTAGCAACTTAAATATACTGCAATGTTCATATGCTATCCATTTATATAGCAGGATACTTATTGAGGTATTTGTGGGTTAGGTACCTTGCCCAAGGGAACAGCTCCAGTGCCCCAGCAGGGAATTAAACCAGCAACCTTTCAGTTACAAGTCTTGTTCTTTACCGCTATGCTACACTAGCACCCCAGAGCGTTTGTGTTAAACCCATTCAACCAGCAACAACAACATTGCAACTACTAAAACTCATGCTCCAGGTGAGGCTCAAACTCACAACCTCGGCATTGCCCTGCTATGTACTGTCTTATAAGAACCACGTGCTAACCAATTGCACCACTGGAGCCCATAGCCACCGGCTGGAAAAAATAGAAAGATGATATATACGATATATATAGTGTATATACTGTCACAGTGAATCAGACATGCATTTGACCCGGCACATGGCTGGCTGTGGTGGGCCATCTGAATGCATGGCAATGAGCTGGTGGTGCAGTGGGGGGTGCCTTTTAGTTGTGACCTATGTTGACCTGACTACAGTAACAGTGGTTTTGGATGGCAGTATGCTGGTAGAACCAAAATAAATCTGACAAATCTGCACACAGTTAATATACAGCTGGCCAAGGCAAGTCAAAGATTACCTGGATCAAAAAGTATCATGGATCAGAAAAGTTGGAGACCCTTAAACTAGGCGTCCCATGCTTATTTGTTCCAAGTGTCATCTCCAGTTCTGGTCACACTTACCATCTGTCTGGTTGTTTCTTAACCTAAGGATGATGAGGTCAGCCATATTAAGAGAATCTTGTCCATTGGCCTCTTAAAGAGTTTGTACACAATAAGATTCAACCATGATTTTGCTGTTTTCATAACTGTTATCATATGATTGCTGTTGAAATTTGGCTCATGCATGGTGAGGTGCTCCTTGTCTTAAAACCTTAGGTCACGTGATGTGTCAGGTGCTTAAGTGTGATATTTGTAGTACAACTGAAATAGTGTCAGGTGTACCTAGCTATGACTAGCTGCCAACAGCCAGGGATAACTAAGATGACACCCTTGTCTAACAGAAGGCAGCTGTTTTCTGTAAGCTATTTCATTTCCAGAAGCTGCACCAGATCCATGGAAGCCTAATGACTCAAAATACAGTTCTCTCACAGAATGACTTACAGTGTGTTTCAGGAGAATTCACTCCCTATTTGAACAACAGTAAAGCATTTTAGCCTCTTCTGAGGTGATCAGTGTTGGAGAAGTGAAGAGGCAGTTCTGTCCAGGTGAATGCAGCGGTTAAAGGGAGCTGTTATCTGCCATGTGTCTTTAGTGGAGACTCACCGGCCATGACCAATGCGGCCACACAGTCATTTCGGCCCTGCATGGCAGCCTTGATGAGTGCAGTGAAGCCGCGGGAATCGCGGATCTCAGTGTCAACCCCAGCGAAAAAGTTGAGAATGTAGGTCAAAATAATGACATGGCCTGTCCATTTAGAGAGAGAGAGAGAGAGAGAGAGAGAGAAAGAGAGAGAGTACAGTCAGCATTGCATAGGATTTCTGTAACACGTGTCTTGTGTGAATAAATGTAAGGGACACCAGTTCCCTGATACTTAAATAATATACATTAAATGTAGGTTCACTGTTCTCATTTAGAGACTAGGAAAGCCAGCACTGCTGTCTGAGAATCCAGAGGAAGGAAAGGAGAGGGGAGGGTCTTGCACTAACCGGCCTGGGCAGCGATCATGAGTGCAGTGTTGCCGTCGTTGTCCTGGTGGTTAATGTCCAGGAAAGGGCAGTGGTGGAGACCATAAACGATGTCCAAATAGCCGTTGTAGGTCGCCACCATCAGGCCATTCTGTCATCAATCACAGCGGAGACACAGAAGCAGACGTGTTAGACACAGAATCGACGCGTCTCGGGGTGTTAACGTGGCTAGGTGGGAGAGAGCGGCCTACCCAGCCATTGATGTCCAGCTCCATGACCTCCTCGCGCGTGACGCCTCTCTGTAGCAGCTGGCGCAGGGCCTCCACATCATTCCTGGAGCAGGCCGAGTACAGGGGCCCGGCGCTGCCTGTCCACTTCACCTCCCGCTGGTAGTCGGGGAGGACCGAGTCGTCGGACAGGATGCTCGCCGAGTCCGGGTCGTTCCCAGAGACGGACACCTCTGAGGCGTCCTCGTCGGGGCCCCTGCCAAGATGGGGGTCCTCTGACCCCTCGCCATGCGCGACCGCCATCTGGTCCCCACGGCCCCGCGATCACGATCTGCAGAGAGGCCTCGACTCTGCCCACATTCCTGCAACACCCTGGAGATGAGAACAACCAAGGGTTAAAGGTCCACACTTATAGTCTGGGTTAAGTAAACTAAGTTCAGACAGCTATCATATAGGAACTGTTCTTAGGAAGAGGTCTTAAGAAATTATGTGGAATCCGAAAAGTAAAAAAAATATAATATAGACACCTCACTGCAAAATAATTGTGTGGAAAGAAAATATAATGCTTGCTTCAAACCTTTAATGCCCATGTAATCTAAGCACTCTCATTCTTATGACAGAGCACATTTTGAACACACACACACACACCAGGAGAATAAATCACATTCTGAATGCACAAGCACATATCATCAGAACCCATAACATTCAAAGCACCACACATACCATCCTCAGACATGTATTACTGCTGAGTCACATAACATAAAACACCAGTACACATGGATTGGGGTCCAAACTTTATGTTTCTGTTTAAGAGAAGAAACTCCAGAAAGGTTGTCAAAAGATGCTTGATTTTGGATCTCTCATTGACATGGATCTCACCAACACTGACTGATTGTGGGATAGATAATGATAACAAGCACTGATCTGGGCTCAGAGAGCAAAGACCCTAACCCCACAATCCCAAACTGGAAAACCTGATCCTTATCCAGATCGTCTCCTCTGTGAAGAACACTCATTGACTGAAAGGCCTCGATGCTGCAAATGTGGAAAGCTGAACCAAAATATGGAAAACGACATCAGTTCTCTAATGACAGTCCATGTCTGTCTGTCTGTTATACCCAATTACGCCCTAAGAGGTGAAGTCTTCCCTCAAATGGCTTCTGAGCCCCCCACACAAAACTATTGACTACAGGGTATTTGGATACTGTTAAACCATGGTAAAGCTAATGAAACAGCAAAGAACATGATTAGTCTGGGAACAGCAGTCACTTAAAACTTAAACTCGCTGATGATTTCTTCAAAAGAAGAGACTTTTTTTTCTCTGAACCATTAAGTGTATTGTGTCTTAGTTAAAAAGCCAGCAATTATTGTGTAAAAAGACGTAAAATCTAGGATTTTCTGCATTGACATTAAGGGGACACATGAGCATGGAAGTCCACTGGGACAGCCTTGAGGGGCTTTGATTCATAGTCAAGAACTGGCTCTAAACTGTCTTATTATGGTCCCATTAAGACTTAGCATGTGACACATACAGTACTGTTATTACTGTATATGTCAGCATTGGTTATTTGTATGGCCTTGCACAAGCATTAAACTGTGAATACAGACACAGATTTTGAGATACATAGACTATTTTGTGCATTGTTATTCAAACTAATGCTTAGTATGGCTTTGTTGATACACTCTGTAGTTATTTTGATTTTTAAATTTCTATTAATAAGTTGTGTCATTGAATTACAGGCAAGATATTATGTGTAGTCACTAGGGGAGTCCTAAGGAACGCAGTCAGTCTGTCAGTCTTAGTCTGCATGTGAAACATTGAAACACTATCGTAATTTGTCAGATCATAATCTGTCAGAATTACTAATGGCTGTTCGATCTTTTACAAAATGATTTACGCTTATTTAGAAGCTCAGAGGCTTAAACACCATACGTTTCAAATGATCATTCTGTAGTTTGTACTTTTGGTTTAATTTTATTTCCAAGTTAGCTAGCAATGAATTGGAAGCCCTATCAATGAAAGAATAAGACAAGCTCAAGTGTAGTAGCTAGTGCTTCTGTTATATGAACAGATACAATAATACCAAATAGAAACTTACATAAATAGTGACTAACATAATTGTTTGCTTATATTATTACCTACCATAATTACAAACTTCATACTGTTAGTATTAATCTGCTACATGAAATACTTTCACTTGCAAACAAATATGTTTTCTAATTTTTTTCCTCAAGTTAATCGTCTATGATCATACCCTAAATCAAAGTGTTACCTGCAGTTTAACTGCATACATAATGACTTTGTAATGATTGGAAAACTTGTCCCCTGTGCAGAAACCACATAAAGCTAGCCTGCAAAAATATTAGCAGCACAAGATATATTATTCAAATTATATGTATGAGTATCTGACATATCAAACAATCTAGTACAGCTTTTCTACTTAAAAAATGTGCATAAGTATATGTAGAGAGGTATGTGTTGGAATGATGCAGTTTTCCTCTGTGATCAATGTTTTTACACAGCAGTGTACAATTAACACAAGTGCAATCTAACAGTGTATGAACAGGAAGTGACTCGAACTGGCTGACCTATTGCACATAAGCCTCGCGAAACAGCTGACATGTTGCACAAAGCTGTGAGAGTGATTGGCAGGTGATATTCTGAGACATGGTAATGGCTAAGCTCTGTGAAGTGCTGTGCTGCGCCACGTGCCTTGACTCTTGACTAATTTGCTCTAAAACCCAGTAATTGGCTCTGTTGAGTGGCTGGAGTAGCGCTGCTAAAACAGCAGGTCAAGGCTAAAAATACCAGGAGCGTCTGGTTAGAATGTGCATCTCTGCTAGCCTGTAGCTGACCTCAAGATACAAATACTTTCATAACAAATACTACTGATGTCCAGTCTTGAACAAAACAGCCACACTATTGCACGTTTCCCAAAGCAGGCTTTCGTTCTTGCCTGTATTTGCCCCTACTCTCTCCCCACTGTGTGAAATATCTGTAAACCAGTTTATTTTTGTCACAGATGGAAATAATCCAGTGGCACAGTCTTCACTTGTCAGCACCTTTGGACTGTTTCCACAAAGTATTCCTTAACAGTAATTCTGGGAGCATTATAACCAGTTTATTTGTAATTAAGGAGTAATAATTGGGTGGACGTGATTATGCATGTTAAGTAAGGTTTATTACCAATTGTAACCTGGTTGTTGTTGTTTTTTAAACAGGTAAACAATCCTATGAAATAAAATGCAACTGAAATATGTGTATTCACCTGATATTGATCTCAGATGAAGCACTATAGTAATAATAATAATAATAATAATGTGATTTTAAGAGAGCTATTTAAAATAAAGGATTCCAGGCTAACCCCAGGGGATCATTTTTAACTACAGCAATTGAGAACCCCAGCATATTTTGGTTGTCGTCCGCCACAGTGAATGGTACTATGAGAAAACAATGGAGAAAGCTAACCATATAGCTAAAAGCTACACATACAGCAATACTTCCCATAAAAAGAGTGATTCAAATAAAGAGATATGCACTTTATCTGAGCAGAAAAAGGCAAAACAACACACACCCTAGCGCTTGTTAAAACAGTTTGCGTAGGCCATTCATTTGTCTAGGCCCATTACAGCAGCTACCATGATTCTGCAGATACTGTTATAGGGAGATCACAATAAACATCCCTCACATAAACGAAAGGCACCAACAGGAAACGCAACCCAAAGCAAAAAGCAATGCTGCACTTTGCAGGCAAAAGAACAACAGTGGACACTGGACAATGTGTATGGTAAAATATTCATACAGGTAAGATTCATAGTGTTACTGGCAAGAGAATGGTAATGGATATGCAGCCCAAAGTGTAAAATTCCTTCTTTCTTTTGATTAAAAATGATGTATGTATGAGGCCGTTATGAGGAATGTAAGAACATCAGCTGGCAAACCAACAGCATTAGCAGTTATGTACATCAACGGTCTTATATCTGTGCAACTGTGCAGTAAATAATAATAAGTTAAATAAAAATAGCTTTTATTTGTTAGTTTTATTTCAGTGATTTTACTCTTGTATTTCTCTTTATTTTGTATTTTTTTGGCATTTGGTCGAATCTTAAAAATTTGTAAAACTCATGCAGTCCCATTTCATAATGTCATGAGTGCATGCACAAGCATTTGACAAAAGTAAATCAAGTTAACAATCAATAAGAATAAATGCCATATCTCCAAGTATAAGCCAAGACCCTATGGAAATTTCCTGGACCTGAATAGATTGAGTGCAATTACAGCGCTACATATAGAGCTGTCACTATTGCTAGCCCCACAGTATAGCATGTGACCAAAATGGCATCAGTTGGCCTGTTAATCTCTGTTGACAACAAGCTTGTCTACAAGATTATGCCTGGTAGCCGTGTGGCATGGCAGTAAGGAGCCTTACTCCTAGCCTAAAACTTGCTGGGTGTTGCTTATTATTATACCATATACATAAATGCTTCATTACACAAAAATGTATTCATTACTGTCTTTATCATGAGTTGCATTCATGCTTGAAATTTTCATGAAATGACAAATGGTGACCTGCTGATGATGACAGTATTCTTATTATCTTATTAGTATTTATTCAATTAAATGCTAGCTGGCCCTTACTCCAACCAGCTAAGCATCTAAATATATTCCTTTTAGCAACAGGAAATACGTGCAACAGAAGAAATGAAACATAAAAACGCTTCCTTTCTCTAGTTCAAGCACAGAGACTCAGAGAGAGAGTGTTGTGTACAAAAAAGGCTCAGTGAAACTGCTGAACTCCTACGTTGTCAGGAAAACAGCCCTGACATTTCAGTGCACTGAAAAGATATCAGGTGGCTGACTGTCCTGCTCTATGGCCTGGCGATATTAGCCATTTCCCTCAGCCAAAGGATGCTTTAGCCTCTCAAACAGAGAGAGAGAGAGGGAGGCACAGTGTTTCTGCAGAAGAAATATTTCTGCATTCCATTGTGGTACTGGGCAAACACGCAACAGGATATTGCCACCACAGCAGTCTACCTGTGCACAGCTACCCTGGAGACATCACAGGGCCAGGCATGTGGAAAGGTGCCACCAGAGCTACCTGCTCGCTGTGAACCTGTGGCGTTTGGCGGTCTTTAATTTCCTGCCTGTCTCCAGCCTGCAAAGCAGTGTGGGAACAAGCCAGTTCCCAGGATTCTTGGCTGCGGTTCTGCTGAACTTCTAACATGAAGATAGCAAACGACCCTGAGCAAAACTGGACACAAATAGGCAAGTGCTCTGCCAAGAATACCCAGCATTTACGTCCATGCTATATTTGCGAGTGAGGGCTGTTGAACTTACCACACAAAAAAAAAACAACTGACTCCTCACGCTTCTCCCTGTGGAGAACGGTTCCCTTTGACAGGTTATGTGTTTTAGTTCCTTTTGCCCCAAAATAAAAAAACGACTCCAGGGATGGCGTTGGCACGCCCAGTATAGCAGCTCCCAGTTCCACCTCTTGTTTCGAGATCTTAAGTTGGAGTGGCGGAGTCGACACTCCATCAGCCTGCTGGCCCTGTCCCCTCCTCCCGCACGTCACGATGACTTATGCTGGCCAATCACGAAAGAGCCTTAACGCAGACCATTTTCTAAGGCGGGCAGGATGCTGTCCCTCATCCCGATTACAGGAGATTTGTGGGGGGGATTAAGGGGAGAAGCCGTGGCCAGCAGCCACTCGCCTCAGACCTCTGCCCCGGCCTGCTCGGCCCATCTCTGCCCCTCTCTGCCCCCCCCCCCCCTCTCTCTATCTCTCTTTCTCTCGCTCTCTTTCTCTTTCATCACACTTGTAATAACACAAATCTTATGTCATTGTGCAACAATGCAGGATTGCCAATCTGTTTTCTTGACCACTGTTTTTATTCTGTACTTTCTATCGAAGTACTATTTCTGTGTTGGAGGTGAGGCATAAGTTGCATTTTCACTTCAGGAAGAAGTCCCCTTCTGTCAGATTGTGGTAATTCCTCCTTATGCAACCATATGCTTGCGCTGAAAGAGAATGACTATGGGATCTGAAGACACTCTCAGCCTGTTTAAATGCACACAGACACATGCATACACACATACACACACCTACACACACTGACACACACATATGCGTATATGCACACACATGTGCACTCACACAAACATTAAATGGACTGCCAATGAATAGAAATGAAAGGAACAGTCATATAAAGATTTTATTATGTAAAGACCGATAAACTCATTTTGACTATAGCGGTTCATGTCTTCATCCTGCTGAGCAAACCAGGTGACATTGAACTCAGTTTGAAAAGGGAGCCCTGCTTTAATATGGACCAAGCATTGTAAGATCCTTCCATACCTTCCTGTGTTTCCTCAAGATGCCCCATCTCTTCTAAGCTGTAAAGGCTTAGACTGGAGAACCTTCCTGCTGACGAGGTGAGCTGATGACTATCGCCTCACCTGAAGTGTCTCAGGCATGGCAGAACTCTTTATCGCCCCGTATGCAGGAATCCATATTTGTTCTGGAGTTCCATCTCTTTATATGTCCCCACCAGATGGGGTCATGTGACTCATAATTGGTGGGCCAAAAGGTCTGCGTGGGCCTGAAACTGAAACTTGAGCCTGACCTGACCCACACATTGTAATACTCAAATTGAACCTGCCCGAACCAGCCCTGATGAGGTGTGTGTGGGGGGGGGGGGGGGGGGGGGGGTGTTCCACTTGTGCACAAAGGACAATGATTACTAAAATGGCTAATGAAAATAATAAAATCAAATCAAAGTAATGTTCAGCAGCGTACATATAACAAAAGTATCTTACCAAAACCTCTCCTTTTTGGTAAAATACAGTGCACTCAGTGTTTATTTATTGTCAATACAATAAAAAAAAAAAAAAAATAGTAAAGTAAGTAGGTAAAGGATGTATACGGTTAGCAGCTTAACAAATAAGCAGTCCATCCTTGTTGAGAATACAGTGCATTAGATGGTGAACAAAGGCTGTACAAGTAAACAAATAAAAATAGTTAGTTGAACAATAGTTCAACAAAACGAACAGTCCTTTTTGGGAAAACAGAGGGCACTTAGGCAAAATTAAGTTCTTTCTGTCCAAATAAGTAAGCAAATAAACTAATCTTCCATTTAAGTATGATATTTCATTTGATATATTTGGAGGCCTTAAAAATTTCAATTCCTTTTGTTTGTATGTCATTCATTCCAAATGGGATCTTAGCCCAGGTTTTAGATAGCAGCGCATTCAAAATCTGACATGCAGTCTGGCAACCAGAAACTCTGAGCCCAACAAACTCAATTGCTGTAAGGCAATTATAAGCCCTGGTATGCACCTGACATGTTTTGCCCTGTTGGGTTCAAGTCACATTGTAGAACTTTACCATAGCCGGACATCCTCTAGCACCTGTCACTGTTTGACTTTTAGACAGACACCTCAGTGAATGTGTAATCTTGTGGCAGCATCTTCCTATCACCAAACCCTCACAGTACTAGAAGTTTCTCATTCCATGATCTCTCAATTCTTTGCTTCCTTTCCTGCTGCCAACCAAAAAACAAATGCTTTGAGAGATAAATTTGAAAAGATGTCTTTGTCCCAATGAACCCCTTTTTAAAACATGCCTTTTCTCCATTGAAAGACCCCAATTAAAAAAACCAAAACAAAATCATTAGACCTTACATAGCAACTAATGTCTAAACAGTCACTGTGTAAGTTTTCCTTTTGTTACTTCATTTGTTAAAACTAAAAATACTCAATAATGTTTTTTTTTTAAGCCAAAGCTCATACAATACAAGTCTTCTCTCTTTCATTTGATAAAACATGTCTCCCATCATTTATTTGTCCCTTTCTCTATTATTACATTCAACGAACCATTTAAATCTGGCATAGAAACCTACTTACTACAGTAGTCTGATCTATCAGAGTTGTTTGGCTAAGTTTGAATGTTTAAACCAATAATGTTGATCCAATATCAATTAACACTTTCATTTCAATAAGGAGGACTGCTACAATTCATATCCTGAGCACTAAGTGGAAGAGACAAATCATTTTTACTTAAACAAAGAGCTCATTCTCCAATGAGCCAGCTTTTCTTCCAGCGCCTTTTTGCAAAGTGTCAGTTATACCAAGGGCTACAAGCTTCTTCAGAGATAGCGGTTGGAAATCTAGTTAGGATTTGCTTCTATATACAGTTGGAATATCATCCTCCAGTTCTTTTTGCTTTGCCCCTCAATTTGCACGCCACATTCCTCCTGAGATGAGGCAACACACACGATCCCGGGAGAGTCAATTATTGAGGCATTTCGTAATGTGTTACAGGAAGCTGCTTAACAGCATCATATCTAATTGTGTTCCAAAGCCAACAGTCAAATCCCATCAAATCTAACCACCATGTTCTGGAGGAGGATAATATTATGCAAGGGGGGTGGATTTAGACTTGCACACGTGCCCTATACCTTTTGGCCTCATACATGTGCTGCATAGGTCTGGCTTGCGCAGACTCTGTGTGAGTGAAGGGTGTGTCCGATGCAGGGTCTGGCCAACAGCAGAGCAGAAGTTTTAAAGACGTCCTTCAATCACAAACTATTTGACAATTGGGAGACTGTGATGGAAAATATAATATCTCAAAATGACCCGTGTTGGGGCTCCCTCCCGAGGAGGTTGACAAACCAATCCACCTCTGATAGCAAGGCTGAGGCCTATATTCCATTTCATCATAATGCATTCTGGCCTTGACTTGAGTTAGAATTTAAGTAGGTGCTACTGCTGGGCTAACTAATGATATAGAAATAGATGAGGTAACACATGCTTAATGCAAGTGGTGGACAAATGATATTGCAATTATATTGAATAGAGGCCATAAGGTTGGATTTCAGAGTGACCATAATGCATTTCACCATTTAATTTGGGCAAATGATACTTGTCACATTATGTATGCAGCATATATAGGATTTATGGTTGACATCATTCCAAGTTACGGACAACCCACAATACAATTTTAAGTATCATAAAACTTGTACAGCAGCATGCTACAAACTGGGCATACAGCAAATATATGCTTTATGCTGAAACCACAAACCAAAGGTATGTAGCTGTGGGCTGTGCAAATATTGTAGAACTCTAAAAACTTCCTGAATTGACCGGCAACAAAATTACATAACACTCAATCAAAACATTAGGCACAGACACCGAAGTGTGTGTCTCTGAACCGATCCAGGAATAGGGATGCAGAAAGCTTTGTCTGTGGTGCCCTCACATCACCCTGCAGGTTTCTCTTTGAGTCTAAGATTAAGTCTTGGCCACTGAAGAGAGCTTAATCTCTAATACATCACATCAACAGAACAATCTCTGTAGTCGTGCAGAGCTTATTACAGTCCTCTTGTGCATTAAATTCACAGCATTTCCGAATATGTCTTATGCCTGTCTGTGTTACAATACAGCTTGAATTACTCCAGCAGTGCTGTGTCATGCCAAATAAAACTGCACAGGCTCACTGTCATACTGTATGACTTGACAACCACCACAACCAATCAGGGACATGACTGCTTCTCTTTCTACTTACTGATTATAAATCACAAGGGTCAAGAACCATTTGCTTTGTTAAATATCATCATAGACTTGCCTGAAAAACTGGAGAGCAAAGTGATCGAATGAGGGTCTTTTGCTGTTTAAGCAGCAGATTTTAATCTGACGTTTTAAAATGGCATGGTTGCTCTGGAGTGATCTATTTTGGTGATGTGTTTAGTGGTCTGTGTTGGTGACCTGTTCCATTCAAAGATCAGGAGATAGTAATGTAATTAGCCCAGCCCAAGGCAAGTCTAAGAGTGGAAGTCAGCAGAGGGCTCTGACATTTATCTGTGTCAAAGGTGGCATATTTTACTGTGTTTCTGTATTATCAGGATGAAGTGTACATTAATGATGAACTACTGTTTGTTTTTACTGTATTCTGCTAAATGATATACTGTAACTTACCAAGCATATTTACCAATATATAATGATGATGGTTATTATTCACAAATACATAGCAATCATTTGATGGAAAATTATTAGAAAAAAAGGAAACCAAGTGCCATGATTTAATAATTTGCTTTTGTAATTGACCAAAGGGGTACATGTGTAATTTACAAAGCTGATAGTAATATTAACGTATCAGACAGTCCATTTTTATACAGTGCAGGCTTTGCAAAGTGTTTTAGTTGAATGACTCAGTTAGAGATCAGAGTCCCATGAAAGGTCGATGTGCCTGGAGTCGCTGACTGTATACTGTCCATTCACTGGAGCAGCAGCCAATCAGCACGGAGCACTGCTAAGACGTCTGGAGGAGGGGACAAAGAGGTTTGGCACTATGTTTAGCAACAGAACAAAAGCCATGTGCACTGCTAATATTAGACACTTGGCACTCATTCCAATACCACTGCCTGGCTTCAGACTGAAAGGGCTTAGCAGCCCCCCCCTCTCTCTCACACACACATGCACGCACACACACACACACACATGCATGCAAGCACACACGCACGTACGCGCATGCACGCACGCATACCTCCCACTTTGAATGCAGCTATTGGTCATGAAAGAGCATGCTGGGCAAACATCTGGGCAAAAAAGATGTTTAAAGTCTGATGTCCCCTTCCTCTATGCTGGAGGAAGGAGAGCCAAATTTGTCCAATCTGACAGTCAGTGGTTTGGCACAGTGCTCTGCAATTAAGATAAAATGTGTTCTTTCCATTGTTGTGCTGAGTCAACCACTCAAAGCCAGGCCTGTGTCAAATGAACAATTAGGGCTCTTTTCAGACACTTACCGGCCAACAGAAAGAAACACTGAAGGTTAAATTACTTCTTCAAAAAGGACTGTATTAAATGGTTGAAATTTCAGAATGGAATAGGCAGTTGGCTCACAGTCATTGACATTGTGGAAAAACCTTTTTAGGTATCTCAACACATTCAATCACAGACATTTGGAAAACAAAGAAGTCCCTCACAATGGCCCATATGCAACTATTGAGCACCTTTACTCTTGAGTGTGTTTTTTATTTTGTGGTTAACAGTGTTAAACAGAAGTGTATAGTTATAATGCTGTCAAAGCAGTAACAAAACATTAAGATAAAATGGCTCCTATCTTACACACATTATGCAAGTGTTATTATTTTAAAATATATCACTGGATTAGCACACCATTTTATGTCTGGAGTCAGTACAAATGAATTATAACATTGTTAAGTGAAGTCTTTCATCATATATATTTTTTAAAGTGTTTCTAGCACTAATGTTGGATTTGCAAGATATGAAAGTCTGCCTGTTGTGAATGCTGTGATTCAATTCACAGTGTTTGGGTGTTTAACCAACTTACCTCACTCAAATGACAAAAAAGTACAATAGGAGTTCATAAAAGAATGAAAACTCCAAAAAGAAAAGGAAAGAAAAGGCATCAAAGATTTCAAAGGAGTAAAGTCCCATATGGCAAAAGAAATCTCAAAAACAGGGCATTCAAGTAGAGAAAATTTACAAAAGCACTTTTTTTTTTTAAAGAGCAAAGCACACTGATTGACATGTTTCAGCAGTAGCTTTCATCGGGATAAAAACCCTAGCACACACACACACACACACACACACACACATACAAAAGGCCAGATCATATAACAATGTGCAACAGTATGTATGTCCATTGAGAATGAGCTTTGCAAAGACAGACAATTTGTATTTAGATAGAGACTGAAATATTGATATTAATTAATGGGAGGGACAGACTGAAACCTCATTATGTCTGCAGAATGTGCCCCCGCAGTGTAATGTTACCTCATCAGATTCAGAGACTCTGTTGGAAACGAGGAGAAGTTCAGCATCAGAGGGGCTGTGTAAATAGCTACTGGAGAGTTCTGCTAACATTGTGCAGTTTATAAGCAGGATGTCTGCGCTGCACATGGATGCTGAATCTGGAGGACTCCTGGAGAACTCCATGTACCATGCATACCACTCACATGAAAATTGTTAATAAGAGATGCATGAAGAGAGTGTTGGTGCTTGAGCGGCAGGTAGGCAGTGCTGCAAGGCGGATCGAGCAGACCATCCATTGCTCAGGGGTTTAATCCACGATGGAAAACATTCTGAATGCTGGCTAACCATGAAAACGACATGCGCTTCTCACTAATGCAAGGCATGTTCTGTCTGCATCAGATCGCAGAACTCGCAGAGAACAAGCCTCACCAGCAGAACACCACCACACTGAGACATGCGTTCCCACTCTCAAACACACACCCATTCATATGTGCATGCACATGCATACACAAATATGTGCACACAGATAAATGCATGCACGCATACGTGCACACAAACTTGCATGCAGATGCATGCATGCATACATGCAAACACATATGCACACATGCACAGATGTACACATACACATACAGCGAGAGAACACCCTCTGTGTGCCTCAAAACGGGATATATACGTTTGTGTGTAGACCAACGCTGGACCCCACTAATGTGTGACTGATTCTTTCCTGCTCTAGCACTTCTGTCCTGGTCAAATATCTCCCTCTGGAGAAGGATTCTAAGGGCTGGCCCTGGTCATTTCACTTTACCAGACTGAGAAGAGGAGTGCAGACAGAGGGAGAGAGGGAATGAGAGATGAAGATGGAGGAGGGAGAGATAAGAGTGGGGAGGGGTGTTAGAGGGAGGGAGGAGTGGGGGGGGGGCAGAGAAAGAGAGGTGTGGGAAGGGGGGAGGTGATGTCAGATAGCCAATGACAGAGCAGGCAGTAGAATTTCGAAGGGTGGGCTGATAATCTTAACATAACAGTTTGAGGGGAAAGAAGAGGAGAAGGAAGGAGAAGAGAAGAGAAGGAAAATCCAGTGAGGTTAAAAAACAGTGTGATGTTTCAGAGCGTGGCAGAGGAGAACAGTCACATTCTGGCAGAATGAAGGGGCAGGGGAGACAGTGAGGTTGTGCAGGATTAAGGAAAGCCTCACTTTCGTTGAGGTGAAACGTCCCCCCCCGGCCCCCTCAGCGGGGTGCGCTCTGTCTGTGGGTGATGCATGGAGCTCCAGAGGGCCTGTGAGAGGGACGGGCAGAGGACTACCACCTGGATTCTGCTGGAACAAAGAGACGTGCGTGCGGTCAAAGCCAGCCAAAAAAACAAAAAGCAAAAACAAAAGGGGCTCCTTTCATAGAATTAATTATTCATATGGATGAGAGGTCCTGAGTGGCCAGTGAACAGGAAGCAAGCCGCAAGCTGAAGGCTGGGGCAGAGCGGCCGTGGTGTAGGCTACAGGAGGAGAGGGAGAGGAAGAGAAAGAGAGGGAGCACAGGACGAGGACCTGCAGGATGAAGGCTCTGCAGAAGGACCAGGGACGCACCGACCAGATCCTGGGCGCCATGGCAGACATGCTGACCTCCCTGGCGCTGCCAGGCCAGCAGTGGGTAAGGGAGAAATCCTGGCTGTCCCCGACGCTGTAGTGTGTTAGCGGGGCTCCGCGCGCGGCTCCTGCCAGCTCTCACACCGCTCACGCGAGGCAAGGTGCCACCAGAGCGTTCAGGGTAGCTCCACGGTGCAGACACCAGGTGTGCGAGGCAAAAGCAAAGTAAGCGATGATAAAGTTTCCTCACCCCATGGGGTTTTCAGCTGTGGAACGTGTAGCTCTTTAAAACGCCGCACTCTGTCACCTGCTAATTGTTTAGAATAAAGCGCTAATTTCACACCTGTGCGGAGGATCAACCATTTCAGCAATGTGTACCGGGTAGTTTGCGCTTGAGCGTTTTCTTTGCCTCCGGTTCAGCCAGCAACTGATGCAATGAAGTCTGATGTTAGAGCAAAGTGCATGAAGTGCCTTCTCACAAAGCACAGTGCTATCCAGGGTCTCTTCTTTCTGGAGGCACCCTGTCTGTGCGAAGGGGCTTACCATGACCGTAAACAACATCGCCCGGTCCCTGAGCTTGGACATATTGATAGGCTCCCCACTCTATCCTGCTGTGTGAGAGGGGTGCCCATCTTGAGGAGGGACCCACTGTAAAATGATCCTTCAGTTGACACGCTGCAGCTGGAAACTGTTAACGGTTCCTCTGCTGGGGTGACCGGGGCAGCCTGGGGAAAACTTATTTTTTTCCAACACATATTTTGACGTTTAGCTTCAGGGAGTGTTCATATATACACTGTTCAACCATGCCTTTAAACTCATTTTTTCCAATACATATTTCGATCTTCAGCTTAAGGGAGCGTTCACATGTACTGTTAAGCCATACCTTTGAGAGTCTTGTGTGTACAAAATACAACCGATCTGGAATTAGACTGCTAATAACATTACTAAATATAAGTGATGTAGACTTAGACTGTGGCCAGTGTCCATATTTATGCTTGTACATTATTTATGTTATAGTGTAAATGGTGTGACCTTTGCGAAGTTGCAGGTAAACAGGAAGAGAGTGGCTGAGGGGGAGTTGCAAGGAAAGCCAATGAGCATCTGTTTACCAAGTCTTACTTTTCTTACAACACATGCAGAAAGCAGAGAGAGATTTATTGCAAGACCACAGGTCCTTAGTCCCTTGCAGGGACAATTGGTGCCATTAACATGGTCGCAAATGAGTTGTAAACCACCTTTAGCAGCAAAGCAAAATGCCCTTCTCGAAGTAACAGGCAGTCATTGTCTACTAATGCAGCACAATTCAAAAAATAGGACTGAGGACTGATCAAGGTTTCCTTTGACACAAATATGGATATGTGAACGTGACATTCTAATATGAGCAATATAAAAAAAGCACTAGAAAAACAAATGTGTCAGCCATATCTGCTTAATGTTATTATACAACATGATTATTAAAATAAGAAAGGCAAACTTTTCCAATCTCTCATGCTGCATGCTTTGAAACTGATAACGGCCCAGATTCAATCTAAACACGGCGTGCTTTATCTCTCTAAATAAGTCTGAATAACAAATTGTGTTACTTTTTTCATTCCAAATTTTTTTTTTAATTTCAGTAACCGCTGAAACACTTTGCTATCTTGAGCATGGAATTAAATAAAAATAGAATTTTTTTTTTTTTTTGCTACTCGAAGTCCAGAATGAAGAGAACAGATTAAATTGAATCTGGGCCCTTGTTTTTTTTTTGTCATTGTTCATGCAGTGCAAACTGTCATCTTTAATAGAGTGGAAGACTGACAATATTCTTGTTTGCTGAGAAGGCAGTTTTTTTTTTTTTTTTTTACATAGACATTCCACAGACGAGATAAGATAAAATGATAACCACTTCTGAGGCTGGGGGGAAAGAGAGAGAGAGAGAGAGAGAGAGAGAGAGGGAGAGAGACAGAGAGAGAGAGAGAGAGAGAGAGAGAAAGAGAAAGGGCCAGGGAGAGTGCGAGAGAGAGAAGGGGGGAAGTTACAGAGACAGAGAGAGCACTACATAAACACATCAGCACACAGGTCTGTTCTCAGTGTTTATAAGCACTCCTGAGGGGCTTGTGGTTGCAGGCGCTAGAGATGGGGCCCTGCTGATTGAGATGGCTGAGCCACAAACACTAGCACATTCATGGGCCAAAGCTCCTGTCAATATCCCCCCTTACATCCCCACCACCCTGAAACCAGAACCTCCGGTAGCAGTCACCGAGAGCCACTTCCAAAGACGAGGCAGCCAGTGTGGCCCTGATGCACAGAGCCATAAAAGGCTCGTCTCTGCCTGTCCCACGATCCTTTCCCTCCCCTGCAAACACTCCTCTTTCTCGCTCCACTGCCTGCCTGTAACTGCCGAGCAAAAATAACAGCCTCATACCTGGACTATGACAGGAGCCAGCATTAAAGTATGTGGAAAGTCAGAGGGTGTTTGATTTTTATTCAATTTTGCATTTTCCAGTCGGCCACTGCTATCTGGTGTAGGGTTCACATCTCCTGCTGCTGTGGTAGATTTTAAGTTTTGAGGGACGACCCTTATCGGACACAGATTTACGTTCAAACGTCTGCTGGGCTCACATGCGTTTGCGTCTCTGGTGGCTGGCTATAGTGCTGCAGTTCCGCTGCATTCCGCACCACAGTAGCTGCTCTGTCTTCGTGGCCGTAGCGCATGCTGTAGATGTACAGCTTCACTGCTTCTGCTTCTGCTGCAGCCACAGAGACAGAGATAGCATCAAAAACCACCACATCTGCATTTCTTACCTGAGGGAGTGAGATAGTAGCATATAACGGCCTTGTTTGTGTAATCTATTCTATTCACGCGCCCAGAAGCGGCTGGGGAGAGGAGAATGCCGGCAATTACCTGTTATCAAGTCAGATCACTGTCGGGAGGCAGGGAGAAAGTGGCTCTGTGTCTCAGCGCTGTGTCCTTTTATTACATGTTATTAGCAACAATTTGGGTAAAGAGCAAAGAATATTTAGAGTTATTAAGAATAACACAATGGGTACTTACAATCAGATTCCAAAGAAAAGTGCCACGCTCCAATTATAAACCCAATTACGATGATTACAAAGAATCAACAACTGTGGGGTTTGACAATTAGTGTTGTCTAAATTTAAATCCATGCATGCAGTTTTACTAAACTGAACATTATTTTAAAAACTGATGATGAGAACATTTTGGTATCTAGTTGGCCAAAAGCTGATTTTTGGGCAAGATGCAGTTTTGTTCACACCTCTTTTTGTGAGGAATTGTGAAAGATGGTCAGCTACAGTCACTGCACTGTGAGCTTCTGGGGGTTGGGGAGGTCACCTCTATGGTAATTAACTGTCAGAATTCAAATAACTCCCAGCAGATTTCACCTAACTATGGCATTGTGGCATTCAGCCCGAAAGTAGTTCAGTACTGTTTTAGTAGACTGAATAATCAATATAAATGATTATTCAGGGATTATCATTAAGGGAACATTACTCAAACAGAAATAAATATGAAGGCTATTAATGATCAAAGCCATCCCTTTTCATTGAGACTTTGAGACTGGACTCCTCATTCTCATATTTCAGACAATCTTATCTTTGACTGTTCCTGTGGGGCATGTGGAATGAAATTTAGTGACCATAGCCAATTTAGTGACCATAACCATTCATACAGATATTTTCCTGTAATTTCTGAAGCCCTTCATCTCCTGGAAAAGGAGCTTGACTTACTTGGCAAATTACATTTTTCTGGGCAAATGATAAAGAATTCCCTTATGATTTACTATTGGTGCTGTGTTAAACCCTTAGGATCTCAGAATAGAAATGCACAATGACCTGTGTTGCTTTTTAGAGAACAATAACATCAATGAGAAAAGTGTAGGCCATGATGTGCAGTTTGCTTTGTCCTTAAATCCCAGAGAATTCACTACTGTCTTTGAAAATTGTAAGTGCATGTATACCACGACTAACCAAATCTAAACTTATGTGGAGTGTTAGTTTCAAAACCACCGATTTCACAGTAGTCACACATAGTGCTGGGCAGTATACCGGTTCATCCGGTATACCAGTTTTAATTTCCTGTACAGTATGTTTTTTTCATATACCGCCATACTGTAGCATCGCTGAAACAATTAAAGCTGCGTTTTAACCGAACGCAAAATTTCGCGTGGTGGGTGAGTGGCTGGGAATGTTTTGGTGCTTTTAATAAATTTGCTGTTATATCCCCACATTAGAAATATATTTGACCTGATGCACTATAAGTGGACATGGTTTACATGGACAGCTAAATGACCTAAATTAAGTAAAATGAATATGAATCAACTATTGCTATTCTTATGACTTCCTCATAAATAAATGCTAAAACTTCGTTTAAAGGCAAGAGTAGACTAAATATTTTATTTTAAAGCAGTGTTTATTGCATTAAAGGGAGAAGCTGTTTATGAAGTGCAGCTGCAGGCTATGGAAAGATAGGTTTCTGAGTAGACAGAAGACAACTATTTTAATAAATAGTTTGTGATGTAGTGCAATGCTTCTATATTCCTTGAGCAAAGAATTTTCTTGGCTGCATTTGTATTTGGGAGTGGAGAACCATTCAACATAAGCTTACCCAACATTACCACAAGCCAGATATATAACCTCATACATTTTAAAACATGCCAGGCCGAAACCAGCTTTGGCAGAATCCTACAAAATTTATCTCTGTCATGTACAGGCAATACTAGGCAGCTTTTAGAAGACATTGTTCCAGATTTGTAATTGCACTCACTGTATGTCTTCCTGATTTAATCCTTGTATATGCTTCTTATATGTAAACATTATTTTTATGAATGATTACTCAATTCATGAATTTGGAAAGTTTGCACTGATTTCAGCATTAACAACATCCTCCAGGGAAGAAACTGTTTTCGTGTTTTTATTGTATTCATGTTAGATTTGATTCATTTTGGAGGGTTTCATACTTCCATCCATTTAAGCCCTGCGTGCTTGGTTGTCATAACCTGTAATGTTATTTATATCTTTCATCTTTGCCTTAATTTGCTATGTGCTGAATCCCTTTGTTTGGCTTGTTTGTAGTCAGTAGAATGTTCTTCTTTCCCATGGTCTCAAAGAGAGTAACAAAAATAGCATCAAGTTATCAGTACCTGTAGGGTCAGGTTCTTTGAATAAACAATCAAAATAACTGACATGCTAATAAGAGGTACATTTTTAGGCTTTTGAAAATAACATGTGGAGTATCATTTTAGTGAGATTGACCTGGAAAAGGACGTTTAGGCAAAGCGCAAATGTTTAGGTGTAGATTAAACACTGACAATCAAACGCTCGCTTGTTTATCCCACAGGTCCCTAAAATGGTGCTGGAATTATCTGCACACTCCCCCTCTAATGCCTTTTTAACTGCTCCATGTGCTTCCCTCCGGTTGTGTTTGGCCCAGATGTGGTGAATTTCCCATTCACACAGGGAAGGAGGTTGTGAGGCTGCCTGAGCTTTGGTTTACTGGAGAAACAAACAGTGCAAATCAACATGAGCACACACACACACACACACACACACACACACACACACACACACACACACACACACACACACACACTCACACACACGCATGCATACACTTTTTTTAAAATGTTTGTCCTCTTTTCATGTTGACATGAACACAATGAGAACCAGAGAGAGAGAGAGAGAGAGAGAAACAGAAAGAGCCAGAAAGAGTGAGAGAGAGAGCAGGAGAAGAAAGGAAGGGAGGTGTTAGGAGAAAAAAGGTTTGGCAGAGCATGACATAATATGCAAATTCCATATTTAACAAAATGTGATTTTTTTTCTGAATTTTCTTTTGAGATTGTCACATGGTAGTTTCAATGAACTGAATTCCAAATAAGCAATTCCAAAATTACAGGGGCAAAGTAATCATTAAACCTGAATGTTAGATGTTAGGTGCCTCATTGATGTCAAGCTCAGGTAACTTTCATTTTTCATGTTTTCATATTGAATCCCCTACTAAGAAATGTGATTACTATTGTGCAACCATGTCAGAAAGGTAATTTATTAAATCTGTTGTTCCTGAGATTTGTGTAGTATCATTTCTGTTTATTTAAAGTCAAAACATCTGTTGCATCACAGAAATGAAATATTAATACGTACACCTAATGAGTTCCATGTGCTGAAGGAACAGCGCTGGCTGTTTCTCATAAATCATACACAGATATTCTTGATTTATTGTTTCATCTTTCACTGATTTATTTAAATGAAGGTATACCTTGGCCAATGCAACTAGCTAAGCAAACCATCCTTTCCATAGGAGGAGAGGTCATGTTTTCACTAGGAAAAAAAGCCAGCCACAGTGTCACCACTAGTGAGTAAGCTGATATTTTAAATACATTATATGGACAAAAGTATTCGGATGCCTGACCATTACGTTGTAATGACATTGTATTCAAACATAAATACTTTAATATGGAGTTGGTCCCCCTTTTGCAGCTATAACAGCTTCCACTCTTCTTGGAAGGCTTTCCACAAGATTTTGGAGTGTTTCTGTGGCAATTTGTGCCCATTCATTCTGCAGAGCATTTATGAGCTCAGGCACTGATGTTGGACGAGAAGGCCTGGCTCGCAATTTCTGTTCCAGTTCATCCCAAAGGTGCTCGATGGGGTTGAGGTCAGGGCTCTGTGCGGCCCAGTCAAGTTCTTCCACACCAAACTCATCAAACCATGTCTTTATAGTCCTTGCTTTGTGCACTGGGGCACAGTCATGTTGGAATAGAAAAGGGCCCTCCCCAAACTGTTTTGCCGAAAAGTTGGAAGCATAGCATTGTCCAAAATGTCTTGGTATGCTGAAGCATTAAGATTGCCCTTCACTGAAGATAAGGGGCCTAGCCCAAACCCTGAAAAACAGCTGTGGCCAAATACTTTTGTCCATATAGTGTATATGCACCATACATTTAATTTATGTGGTGCTAATCAGGTGCTACTTATCTGTCCATGCAAGGTTGTTATTTGGGGAAAGGATGGGGAGTTGACCGACAGGGAGGCTGTGTGCCATTTGCAGAGAGCTCTGCAGTGTCACTACCTTGAAAAGACTGAGGAGCTGAATCATAATAACACATCAAACAGCTTGCTGTCTTTTTCACAAGAGCCACCCGTTCACAGCATACCCCTCCCCCACACACAGAGCTGCAGCTGCAGTTCACTTTTAAATTTCTACTGTAAATATTAGACTCAGTGTAGGATATAGGTTCTGTAGTAAAGGCATGCTTACAGTTTTTTACAATCATTTTCACACGTGTCTCAATACCATGTCCACTTTTTCGAAACACTTAACACATTCACCATATCAGTAGACTATGTGAACTAAACTGTGTATACTTTTGCATTGCTTTGATACAAAATGCATTCAATCACCACTTCTTCGGAAATTCATGAATACCTCTCTCAGTCAATGTTCACCACCAGCAAAATTCTGTACAACTACAGCAAATTTTGCAGACATTTAGATACTCTGTTCAAAACAGTTAACTTTCAGTTCAAAACCTAACAAAATTTAAAACACTGTAGATGGAAATATGCTGCATTTTGACAGCCAAATGAAACTATACACTTGAAATAAGACAGATTATTCAGATTTTAGCAGAAAGTTTATTCAGTTTTTTTGTTTGCAACCTTGTTACCTATACAAAAGTGATATATATGCATAAGTCATATTTGCATTGAAATGTGCATGTATATAGGCAAAATAGAGATGTAGTTGTCACCGAAGAGATTTTTCCACTATTACTGCTGTATATACTGATAAGCCAAAATATTATGACCACCTGCCTAATATGCGGTTGGTCCTCCGTGTACCGCCAAAACAGCAACGACCCGCTGAGGCATGAACTCTACAAGACCCCTGAAGGTGTCTTGTGGTATCTGGCACCAAAACATTAGCAGCAGATCCTTCAAGTCCTGTAAGTTGTGAGGTGGAGCCACCGTGGATCGGACTTTTCGGTCCAGCACATCCCACAGATGCTCAATTGGATTGAGATCTGGAGAATTTGGAGGCCAGGGCAACACATTGTACACTTCATCATGTTCCACAAACCATTCCCGAACAATGTGTGCAGTGTGGCAGGGCACATTATCCTGCTGAAAGAGGCCACTGCCATCAGGGAACACCATATGTTGAACCATATATGAACACCAATATTTAGGTAGGTGGCACGTGTCAAATTGACATCCACATGAATGTCAATTTGACCCAGGGTTTCCCAGCAGAACATTGCCCAGAGCATCACACTCCCTCCACCGGCTTGTCGTCTTCCCACAGTGCATTCTGGTGCCATCAGTTCCCCAGGTAAACGGCGCACACGTACATGGCTGTCCACGTGATCTAAAAGAAAACGGGACCAGGCAAGCTTCTTCCACTGCTCCAAGGTCCAGTTCCGACACTTGCGTGCCCATTGTAGACGCTTTCGACGGGGGACAGGGGTCATCATGGGCACTCTGACCGGTCTGTGGCCACGCAGCCCCATACGCAGCAGGGTGCGATGCATTGTGTGTTGCGACACATTCCTCCCGTAACCATCATTAAAATTTTCTGTGACTTGTGCCATAGCAGACCTTCTGTTGGTTCAGACCAGACGGGATAGCCTTCGTTGCCGTCGCGCATCGATGAGCCTTGGGCACCCAACACCCTGTTGCCGGTTTGTGGTTTGTCCCTCTTCGGACCACTGTCAGTAGGTACTCACCACTGCTAACCGGGAGCACCCCACAAGCCTTGTCGTTTCAGAGATGCTCTGACCCAGTCGTCTGGACATAACAATTTGACCCTTATCAAAGTCACTCAGGTCTTTCATCCTGCCCATTTCTCCTGCATCCAACACGTTGACTACGAGAACTGATTGTTCGCTTCCCATCTAATCTACACAGACCTTGACATGTGCCCTTGTTTGGAGATGATCAACGTTATTTGGTTCACCTGTGAGTGGTCATAATGTTTTGGCTCATCATTATATGTAAGTCATGGGTTATCAGTGAGAGAAAGTGACCCAAGAATGCAACTACAGTAAATTTACCACACTCAATAGTGGTATCTACATTTCTGTGAAAGATAAAACAACAGATCAAAAAGTTTGTTCTTAGTGTCATGATAGCTGCTTGGCTTCAGATATTTATGGGGTGTGTGGGATTGTAGGGGTGGATAAGTTATGCTAAAGGTTCAAGGCAAGTGAGAATGTTGCAGTAAATGTGAAAGTCATAAAAATATGACCCAAAATACAGAGGACCCCATGGATCAGCATTAGGGCTACAGCAGACTTCTAGTGGTAGTATCATGTGTTGTTGTTTCACTTACTGTACTAGAAATGAAAAGCATCTGCAGACTTTTTGTTGTACTATAGTATACCTCAGAAATTGTAGAGAGGGAGATGTCATGAGGCATATTGCAGCGTTTCAGATTTATTTGTTTGGTATTATAATATGTACTGTAAACTTTTTTGCAATGCAGCACTAATCTGTGCAAAAACAGAGGATATGGCAACACATAATATATGCACTTTGCAGTGCTTCAGGTTGTTTCTGTTTTTTAGTCCATTGTATTTTGAATGACAAAGTAGTCTTGCTGGGAGAGAGGATTTGCTATAGTTATGGTAGCACAAGTCACTTTTGGGTGAATTATGAAGTGTTTTGGTGGTTGTAGTGCATTTTTCACAAAAGATTAACTGATGTGCTCATATTCATGGCTGTTAAGCACACTGTGTTAGTAGATTTGAAAAAGTGGCCATGGTATTGACCTAAGTGTGAAAATGGTTGTAAAAAACTGTAATAACAATGTATTTGTGCTGATGATTTGTGTCTCTGCTCTCAGACACCCTAAATCACAGATGCAGAGTTCACAAATTTCCTAAAGTGTAGCAAATGTATTATCATATACATCTAGCATCTCATCTAAGGGCACTGTAATTGTTACAACACTACATATGAAAAACAAAAACTACAAACATATGGCAAGTGAAATATAACAGAATTATATATATATATATATATATATATATATATATACTTGTGTATATGCATGCTGTAGTATACCATATATACTCTATATAGTATAGTATGCATAGTATATACTGCTATACACTATATACAGTATATAGTACAAGCATTATGGTAAAATCGTTTAATTCTAATAATATATATGATATGTGTATGCATATGTATAAATAAATGTTTACGTATGTTTGTTCTGCACTCTATCCATACTTTCACCATAACACCTACTTCATTGCCCAGGAATTGGTACATTTTCTGTCCTGTAAAGTTCTGCATTTTAGTCTTTGTATTTTGCAGCAATCTGTGCTCCAGACCCCAGCCTAACCACGAGCTAAACGTTTGCCCCTGTGTCTGATTTGCAGATTTCAGAGACCAACGAAGGGTGCCTCCTGGTGGTAAAAGGAGAAGAGGGGGTGGAACCCGGGGACTGGGGTCCTTCTGGACTGGACCTGGAGCACGTGTCTCGTGACAATTCAGAAAAAAGTGCAAGAGCTGGAGGAGGTAAGGGGAGTTTCTGCGTTTTTCTGTCCCTTTCAGTTAAGCCATCCTGCAAAGAGATTGCATACTTATAGAAAAATGCTGTGGTGGATTCAGCCTCAAAGGCTACAGTCATGCTACTGTGTTCTGAGAATGCAGCTTTAAACACTGCAATGTCCCCCCTCCCTCTCATATCAGCACCTATTAGATGTCATCCCCAAAAATACCTCAAACTAATCATTTCTGTCCAGAAGTACAAAAATAGCTGGAATATCAAGCCAGGGTAGATGAGAATATTTATTTACACGGAAAAGATAGAAATTATGATATAATCAAGCTGGATCTTATCTGGGCAGGGCTTATTGAAGTGCACAGGCGTGCTGTTGAGCGAACTGATTGCTTAACAAGGGCAGATATCGCTCCATCAGGGCCATAGCAGTGGGGATATGGAAGTGAGGTGGTCCCTGTTAATGTACCGCAGAGGAAACTGGAAGCTGTGATATCTCAGACTGTTTCCAGATGTCCTCGCATATCGTGCAGCTGGGCCATTGCTTCACAGTCTCGTTTTTTTGCAGCAGTCATTCTGATTTTACCCACAAAATCCCATTTTCCTTGTGTTGAAGCAGAACAAAAGGAGCTCTGTTTTCTGACCTGCCTGGTGGTGGTAGGGGATGTGAGCTGTTACTTATTTATTTTTTGTTTCGACGTAGTATAGATTTCGATGTTCTAGATACTGTACCGAGAATTCTGGCAAAAAATCAAACCCATCTCTGTCCAAAGCATCATATTATATCACAGACAAACAGGTGGGAATGCAAGATGTATCTGTGCAGTTAAATGCCAAAACAAAAGTCTTGGGGACACATGGCTACACTGGTCAGTCATGAGGAAATAAACAAATGACTAGGGCAACAGGGTGCTCTGGCCACCCTTTGATTTGGTGAATTCATTTTCCTTCCCAAAATGGCCTCCCGGCCATTGAACCAGAGGGCATCAGGTTAATGTGGCTCCGCCTTCACTGTATTCTGGCTGTTGTTTTGTCTTAGAACCAGTTCACAGTACATCTTTCTTTCAAAGGGGACTTAGTCTGGCCTCTCATTTTCCAATTGTTGTGTGGAAACAGCAACTGCTGTTTGTGTTGAAGAGGAATTGAAGAGGAATTTGCTTCCACACAAAAGCAACTGCTTCCTCGGCTGTGTGAAAGATGGCGGGCCCGTGTTCTTGTGATATTTGCATTGAGAGTGTGAGCTCCTCTTTCCTGTGTGTTGTTCACAAGGAGCCTGTATTGGAGGGTGTGAGCCATGATATGAGGGAACTCTGCAATAGCAAATATGTGCAGGCCTGATATATAGATATTTAGTCAAAACCAAACTGAGTTCACAACTGAATTCATTTTAAAAGATAATCAAGGCTGTATCCAGACTCATCAAGTTTAAATTCAATTACATGCAATGATCATCACCTCACAATAATTTTGGCTCAACTTAACTGTCATTTCACATTTCAGTATTAATCAGACTATCACCTCATAAAGTGACACAGTGTATACACAGGCACACACTCACACACAGAGAGCATTACGGTGGAAAGGGAAGTTCAATTTGATAAAGAACCCCAACAGGTATGCTAGTATGCAGGTATTCAGCTAACTCTCTAAACAGCATTGACTGCAATTCAGCTCTGCCCCCAATGTTTTCATTGTGTGCCATTCTCTTAATTGCCTCCCATCACCTATACCAAACTGACATCCACTAACTTTTTCTTCCTGGATTTGTTGGATTTATTGATTGACAAACAAAATTAAGGTGCATACTGCCACCTACTGTCCAGGAGTGTGAACTAGAGAAATGCTAGATGTCAGACGCTATCAGAAACAGGCATGGCAAAACTACCTGATGGACGAGTGGCCAAGGATGTTCTTAATATCCCTTCAAACAAAATTGTCACTCTTGACCAGCCATGCAAACTATGCATTCCTCAGATACGCCCAGCAAAGTAAAATGAAAAATGAAGATTCAGGCACCAGGCAGACAACACGCAGCCCTGCTGAATGTTTCTCTACATGACATCACAAAGGGTCCAGGCCTGTGTGACCTATCCGCAGTCTGGTCACAGACTGCTGAATCCTTTATTCCAGTCATTAAGTGCCTCCTGTATCCGGTGTCCCAAATTGCCTTCCATTTTCCTGTCTGCCGGTTTAATAAAGGCTTTGGCCTCATCTCTGCAGAGAGAGACATCAACACCGACGCAAGCCAGCCATCCCCTCACTCTGCTGCAGAGGCTATATGCAGCTAGTCAGCTGCAGTTACTTGATTTACTAATCATACAATTTAACCAGATAAGTGGTGGATAGCTGTGACTTCACCCTTATTACAGAAATCATGAATGCAGTAACTACTGTGTCTTAGTGTTTCAAATGCTCCACTAAATATCTTGCTAAATGAATAGGTTTTGTGACATGCTATATGTAAACATGCTATATGTGTTATATGGCACATTGAATCAATCAATGACTAAGAAATGTAAAGTGGTAGGAATCTGCATTTCTTCAAATTGCTGAGCTTCTTGTGCATCTAGAACAAAATAGACCACACAGTAGTCTTGTTTCCAGCCACCCCTATGGTTGTAAAAAGGCCTCTTTCTTTACAGGCTTCTATTTGTAGATCTTTTCTTCTTTACAGATCTTTATTTACTGAAGTCTGTTTCTTTACAAACATCTTTCTTCACAGACATCTTTCTTTACAGATCTGCTTTTTTACAGAACTCTGTTTCTTTGCCAACCTCCCGCTTTACAGAGCTTTTTCTTTCTGCACAGCCTCTCTTTCTTTGTACAGACTGGGGGAATGAGCACAGGGGATCACCCATCTGTTAAAGATTAGCAACATGATGACTACTGGTGGGTTCAGATGAAGTCACAAGACTGCGCCTGCGTTCACTAAATCACTAAATCGCAGACAGAGACTATGGTGCACAAGAGATGAACCCTTTCACTCTCCTCTCTCGCGTCTGTCTCTCGTTCTCCCATACCCTTTTACCCTCCTGAAGTTTCTTCCCCCTGTTTGACTCAGATTTCTATCCATTTCCCCCCTCCATGTGTCTTGCTCTTTCCCAATCAGTTTGACCAGCTAAAGGGCACTGTGATTTTGTAACTGCTTGGTATTTACACCGAGTCATTAGGTGTGGAATTAATACAGTGCAGTCACGGATGGCTACAGCTATGGCAGACTACAGCTTTTGCAATGTTTTCGTTCCGAGGCTGAACTGAAACAGAATAGCAACAGCCAACCAAAATGGGTCTGAAACAAAAATGAAGCTCGAGGCGTGACTAGAATGCTGTACAATGATGAAGCAGTGAGTTCCCTCCATCCAGAAGCATGTAATTCAGAATTTAAACAGCAAGGAAACAATTGTTCATAAATATGGAGTACTAAATGTAGAAATACAATACTAAAGTTTTTATATGCATTTTCTTCCATATTTAGCAATGAAGTATTTATACATCTTAAAACCACTTGAAGCATTAACACATACATCCATATTTAATTCACAGATTAAAAAAATAAACATTTTTAAATCTCTGAAAAGTGCATAAGAAATTAATGTTTTTTTCTTATAACCTTCACACATATGTTGTAAATGTTGCTTTTAAAGTGTCAGCAGCTGTATATCCAAATCCCCAGATTCCACTTAAATTTATAAATCCCAGTGACAGACAAATCCGGGTTTCACACAGGGAGTGTGGGTTTGAAAGTAAGGTAGTAAAAGTCCTGAAGGTTTAAATGAGGATTGGTATTTGAGTCATATTGAAGAAAGGCAATATATGACCACCAATTATTTACTTTTCTGAATTATTGGTGGTAATCTACTGGTTAATTCTTAATTGGTTGCTGTCTCCTGGACTCTTTTTTCAACCTATTGTGTGCTGAGACAGTGCTATGCCCAGTGAATCTGAAACACTGCGGCTTTGAAAGCTTGCTGAACATATTGGTGAAATTCAAATCACTCTGTGCTCATCCTTTTCATTTTAAGTCGTTTTAAGAGTCTGTGACTTGACTCTTGGATAGAACCTCTACAAAAGTGGGATACAACAGAGCAAATATACATGCACTGTACACATCAGAAATACTTACAAGTAAACATCCTTGATACTGCTTTAACAATCTAGTTTCCTCCAAAAAGATGATGACCTGAAAGTGGTAATGGATCATATAGTTTGGGCAGAAGGAAAATATGTTTTGCACAGAAGTTAATAAAAAGAACCAAATCATCTGAGTCACTTGCCTTGTCACTTGATTTTGAACAAGCCACAATCAACCTTGTACAAGTGCATCACCAAGACACCAAAACTATTAAATATAAAGCAACATTGTAAAAAAGTTGCAGTTTGGTTATTAAAATGTTTTTGATTCATTTATTTCATGTAGGTAAGAGTTCTTGTAAATGCAGATATCATTTTAACATTAACATTGATATGTAAAGGTTAAATAAATCAATAAATACACGTTTGCCTGAATTCCATGCATGCAAAGGGAAGGTTCCGCGGTGCTGTTTGCTTGCCTAGTATGTCACTTGTTATTGTACAGAAACTGACATGAAAAAAATGTTTTGCCTATTCCACGAATTTGAAACAACTGGAGGCCAACCTTATAGTTTGTCCTGAAAATGTTTTGCAAGCTTTCACAAACTTTTTTATGAGTGTTTTACCCATTAGACCAGCTCCATTGCAGACAGTGGTACAGGAATGGATGTGTACAGCCCTTCCTAATCTCAAAAATGGTTCATGTTTTCCTGAACCTCTCTGTTAAATGATTGAGTTGATGCTTTCCTTCCTCTGACTATTCAGCATACCTGTGTCGCACCCTCTTTGTTCTGTCCTCTAAGTCCGTGTTTCCCAACCCTGCTCCTGGAGGCACACTGTCCTGCATATCTTCTATGTATCCTTCCTGCTTGACTAAATCAGGTGTGCTCAGCTAATCAAAAGTGCCACTGATGAGTTCAGTCAGGTAGGTAGAGCAGGGATAGATAGAAGATATGCAGGACGGTGTGCCTTCAGGAGCAGGGTTGGGAAACGCTGCTCTAAGTAATGTCATATAGTTTTGAAGAGCCCTTATATGTCTATGTAGGGTTTTCTTCACTGGAGAGTAAATGGCAGATCACTAATCTGCACTGCACACAAATACTGCACCGGCTGTAATACAGTCCTTGCCCAAAAGGGGTGTGCCCATTTCAGGTCAAATTCACAGATATATCACTTCATTTCATTCAAGTAACTTGTCACTGTGCTAACGATGCTAACTCTGCTAACGATGCTAATGACTACACTGATGGGGCAAGTGCAGTGAGGTGGTTCAGTCCAGAAGTTCACTCCAGATTCCCCATTTTCACCTCTGTAAGACATTCTTCACAGTGACTGTGTTACAGTGAGTCAGGCATAACTGTTCTCACCTCTCCTTCTTAATGTTGTTCCAGACACTGCTTATCTGAGCAATTAGTTTGCCTACTTTTCCTTTGAGTTGCAGGCTTGCTGAAACAGCAGAAAATGATGACACTTCAGTGACTTTCTAAAACACATTTTGTTAATTGATCAATTTTTTCCCACCCTCATCTTCCCTTTTAGATTAAAAACCATCAACAATATTTGAACATGTACTGAACTCTGAGATGAAAGGCATCTTTCAAAGCAAGCGCTCAAAGAACAAGCAAAGCACAATTAAGCATGAATGAAGGAGAACAAGGAATCAAGTTAGAGGACAAATATCACAACATCAAAGTGCTTGAATAATAAGAAACAGAGGGAAAAAAACATACTGTAATGATGAATTATACTCTCTTGCAGTGAGTTTTCAAAGGCCTGCATATTGCCTACATAACAGCTTCATAGCACACCGTAAGCGCTCGGAAACATTCCTTGCCTCTTATGTCAACCAGAGGATCCTGTTCTACAAATCACCCTAAAACTCATGCTCTTTATTTCATCCCCCTCCCTCCTGGAGTTCTTCTCACGAAACAGCTTCCAGACCATGCAGTCTGACCTCCTGTGGGACCCCCGAGCTGAGCCGGTCTTGACCTTAAAAGGGTCGCAATGGTAAATCTCAGATGGTACTGTGACCGCGCCGGGGGAGCAGTGATACGCTCTGGTTCTCAAATCAGAACCTCCAGGCAGGGCGTGCCTTTGCTCACCAGTCATTCTCGACCATGGTCAAAATGTGTGACCAGGGATGAACATTACTGAAAAAAAAACTATTAAATTTATTTCATGATGGTTAAGTCTTGTCTCCTTGCTTCATTGACTGTAATAAAGAGTGAACGTGTAGACTGTGGTTCTAGTGGTATTTTTGAGGTTTGAAACAGTGGAGCTCATTGTGTATATTTGTCAGTGTTGCAGTGGAAGGTAATAGTGGAAGGGTGAGGGACGTCACCCGCTTAGGAAGCAAAGGTTAGGAGATACAATCTGAAGAAGGCCAATAATTATTCACTAGCTTTGCTTAGCAGACACTATTACCCAGAATGGCTTGCATACCATTTTTATGTTATCCATTTGTACAGCTGGAAATGTACTAAGGCAATTCAGTTCAAGTACCTTGCCTGAGGTTACAACAGCAGTGGCCCACCAGGGAAGAAAACCCACAACATTTTGTTTGCAAGCACCTACTCCTTACAATTATGCCACAATGCTGCTCATTACCATTATGCAACACTGCTGCCTGACTCTTCTCTCATTGGGAGTTCTAGATCAGCGTGGTGGTAGCTTGACAGATGTGCATATTCCAAGACTGGACAGAGACAAAGAGATGGGGAGAAAAGCTGAGGACAGTGGCAGAAAGGTTGTGCCTGTTTGCATGGAAATAGTCTGCCTGCTTCTAGAGCTGCTTCTGAGAATTTAAATGACCGGAGGAGTGGAAGGGCGCCGGCTGGGCAGGGACAGCATAACCACTGAGTGGAAAACCAGGTGTGCTGTCATCCGGGAGGGCAGAGAGGAGGAAGCCCAGATCGCAGGGGCAGGACCCAGTGGACAGGAAAGCAGCGACGATAAGCAGTTTCACTGCGAAGATAAAGGGGACAGAACGAGATCCAAATGAGGACACAGGCAGGGCAGGCAGAGGTGAGCCAAGCATTAGGAGTGAGAGAGCAGTAATCCTGTGCCACCATCGCCATGCCTGGGGAGGCGGGAGGAATGGGGTGGAGCTTGTACACACACATTAATACATGAGATCACAATAACGTGAGAGATTTCACACATGCTCACATTAATATGAGATTTCACGTGTTCACATTAGTATAAGAAAGTTCACACTTAATCACATTAATGTAAGATTTCACATGTATTGATATTAACATGATAGATTTTACATTAATATCAGACATTTCACATTAATATAAGGGATTTCACATCTGTTCATGTTAATATGAGAGATTTTATATTTATATCAGACATTTCACATTACGTGTTTACCTTAATATAAGACATTTCACATTTTTGTATTAGAATACATGTTCACATTAATACAATAAGAGGTTTTACATTTTTTGTTAAGTGTGAAGTTAAATTAGCTGTTGAATTAAGATAAGTATAAAAGGATAACCCATTCCATTCCAAACTTTTCATTTCCACCACTTACTTCACACTTTAGTTCAATTACCATGGGATGGCAGGGTTTATGGCATGTGTTGTTGTTATAATTAGTGTTTCCATTTCCTTACATCTTTACTAAACAAAAAGGTAATGACTGATTAATTAGTATCAGTATGAATTATCTGTGGTTGTAGATTTGGTATGAGTTTAGTCATTGATGGCTACACTGATTGAGCCACTGCATAAAGGCCACAGAAGCATTTTCTGTCTCATGCTCTGAAACAGGCTGCCTGCAAGCAGAAAGATGTCACCATAATTCTTCAGATCTTCTGGTTATCAAACAGGTCTGTGTCTGTTTAAACGTATGTTTTTGGGAGTGCTGTCTCTTCCTCTCTCCTTGGGATTTTTAGGTGATTGACAAGATCAGAGAGGTGTGTGTGTGTGTGTGTGCGTGTGTGTGTGTGTGGATTGTTTGGAGAGGAAGCTAATTTTATTATGTTACTTTATTTTAGCAGGTGCTCTTATCCAGATTGACTTACATAGCTTACCGTTTTTATTCTGTCTATATTTATACAGCTGGAAAATTCTTGGAAAATACCTTGCTGATGGGTATGACAGCAGTGGCAGCCCTGGGAATTGAACAGGAAACCTTTGGTTTAAAAGCATTAAATTGTGTCCGCTACACCACACTTCAGTTCCCAACACCTCTGCAGAGAGTTGTGGAGGCACTGGAGGACAGAGGAGAACCAGCATAGAGAGGGCTATGCAAACTGGTCTTGTGACTGAGTGAGGACAGTGGTGGGCGTACCACACAAAAAGATCCCTTCTACATCCTGGACTGAGACTGCCATGAGACAGAGATGGAGATGGAGAGATGGATAGTTTGCTGACTCTCTCTCTCTTTCTCTCTCTCTCTCTATATATATATATATATATATATATATACTACTGTGAAAAAGTTTTAGGCACTTGTGAAAAAGTGATGAAACAGAAAAATCAATAGTTAAATCAATATTTGGTATGCCCACCCTTGGCTTTCAAAACAAAAAAGGTACTCTGTACTCGGGAGGTAGGTTTTTCCAAGCATCTTGGAGAACTTGCCACAATTCTTCTATGGATTTTGGCTGTTTCAATTCTTTCTGTCTCTTCATGTAATCCCAGACTGACTCGATGATGTTGAGATTTGTGGGGGCCACACCATTTGTTGCAGGACTCCTTGTTCCTCTTTTTGGTGAAGATAGTTTTTTATCACTCTGGCTGTATGTTTGGGGTCATTGTCATGCTGCAGAATGAATTTAGGACCAATCAGACACCTCCCTGATGGTACTGCATGATGGATAAGAATCTGCTTGTATTACTCAGCATTGAGGAGGCCACTAATTCTGACCAAATCCCCAACTCCATTTGCAGCAATGCAGCCCCAAACCTGCAAGGAACCTCCACCATGCTTTACTGTTGCCTACAGGTCCTTGTAGCATTCTCCAGCCCTTTGTCAAACAAACTGCCTTCTTCTAAGCCAACTATTTCAAATTTGGACTCATCGGTCCAGAGCACCTGCTGCCATTGTACTGCATCCCAGGTCTAGTGTTTTTGTGCATAGATGAGTCGTTTGGCTTTGTTTCCACGTCTGAGGAATTGCTTTTTGGCTGCAAGTCTTCCCTTGAGACCACTTCTGACCAGACTTCTCCGGACTGTAGATGGGTGTACCAGGGTCCCTGTGGTTGCTGCCAGCTCTGAGCTGATGGCACTGCTTGACAGCTTCCGATTGCGGAGGGACGTCAACTTGGTGTGTCTTTCATCTGCTGAACTAAGTTTCCTTGGCCGACCACTGTGTTTCTGGTCCTCAACCTTACCCGTTTCTTTGTGCTTCTTCAGAAGAGCTTGGATAGCACATCTGGAAACACCTGTCTGCCTTGAAATTTCTGCCTGTGATAGACCTTGCTGATGCAGGATGACCACCTTGTGTCGTGTCTCTATGCTCACCCTTGTCATGGTTTAAGATTAGCAATCTGTTCTGCAACCTCACCTTTTCAGTATGGCTGATCCTCACCCAGTTTTATTCCCTCTACACAGGTGTTTCTGTTTCAGTTAATAATTGTGGTTAAACCTGCTTATGTTGCTAATGATTACCACCTGTTTTGTTTAGTTGTTTAGTATAGTTGTTTTATCATGCATTGGAGTATATGCCTACCAAAAAAAAAAAACGGTTTGGAGGGTCTGGAAGGTTTTGTGTTAGTTTGCCACTTTCTTTCTTTATTTAGTCTTAGTGGCACATTTCATTATTTTCAAAAGAAATGTTCGGAAATCTAAAATATGATATTTGTTATTGACACACTAATGGAGAAGATTAATAATAATAATAATAGCTATGATCTTTGTTCTTATTGTTGTTTGTATAATTGTTATCTTGTGCATGTAAGTGTCCATTTCCCCCCTCTCAGCTTAACATCACATTCTTAAACTTTTTCCTTAACAAGTATGTACAGATTCTATGACTTTAAAGATGTTCAGTTTCATGAAGAACTTTGCATGTAAAAGCACATCTTAAAGTATAATTGTTTAAATTTACCTATATATGCTTGTTCATTTGTTTGTATTAAGCAACTCTAATGGCAAGGTCTGCTTATCATTTCTAGTAATTTCAAGTGACTATCTCTTAACTCAGCTGATATTTCGGTTTCACGGCTTGCCTGGACTAAACCTTCATTCAGAGAAAATGTTTGACAGCCAGGTATGTCTTGTGAGCAAAGGTATTTTGGTATCTAACCAAACAAACAGGAGACATGGATGCTGTAGACATGATGAGCAAAGTCAGGATATTGTGGAGTAGTCTGGAAATGTCTGGAATGAACTGCCTTCACCTTTGGGGTGGTGATTTTGGGGTGATACTCCTTTCCAAACATCAAAAAAAAAAAAAAAAAAAACTGGCGCGAAGGTCAGCAGAAAGCACAGGGCTCAGGTACTGGTGTTTTCGGCCCGTCTGCGGCTGCCGAAGGCGAACATCAGCCTCCCCTCGCATTTATCAAAGTGATGTAGGAGGGAGTCCTGTCCCTGAAAGAGAGGGCTTCTGTTGGCTGAGCGAGCCAAGCTTCTGATGATGATGAAAAGCAAAGTGGAAATAAGCCTTTGATCCCCCCCGGTTGCGAGGAGGGGGGAAAAAACGTCCCTCTGACAGGTTCCAGAAGCAAAGCCTGGGCCCGGGTTCAGAGGAGGCCCGTGACGGAGAGCAGAACCTCAGCAGGGTGCATAGCGAGACCAGCGGAAAGCGCAATAGATATCAGCCGGGCGACAGCGGCGGACAGCGAGGGGTTGTGGGGATAACGCAGAGGAGAGGGGAGCATGTGGAACTCCCTCCACTCGTTTATGTCACTCAGTATCCCCCTGGATGTATTTACATTTATCTGTGTGTCTTGCAGTACTTCAGCAAGATGCATAACATTACTTGTGGATGCATGAGTATGTGCACGCTGAAGATGAACCCTGGAATAGCTCCAGCCACTGTGCAGCTGGAATGTTCCAGCTACCCATTTGCAAATACTACATTTACTGCTTAGTGCTTACAGATCTGGGCTCATTGGAGGTGCAGGGAAGCTGGCTTTTGACCTGACTGCAGTCGCCCAAAGGCTGGTGTGGAGACAGTGAGACACGAGCCTGACCTCTTGGTTAAGGTGGCGGACTGAGGGACTGTGCAGAGTGGACCAATTCAGAAGCATCCAGTGATACTGTGAAAGAGAATGGAGGATCTTCCTGGACAGCCTTGGCTGAGAATCCGGTTGCCCTGCTCTGCAGCTAGGGGGCAGTGCAGACCACTGGCTTTGTCACCCTCTGGCCCTGCATCTGTCTCTTCCCTTGACTGGGCCTTGTTCTCTGCCACAGGCAGGCCGGTAAGCAGAGCGCAGCGCAGACAGAGCTACCCGTCCACAGCCACAGGCAATTTGCCAAAACCTCCACCCCCCCCATCCCATACACATCTCTCCTCCCACTCCCCCCTCCCCCCCCCTCCCCCCTCCCTCTGCACCAGTGCCCCTAATGTAAGTTTGCCTTAATTGGCACTCTGCTTCAACTTAGAGAGGGAGAGAAGCGAAGAAGAGAAGATGGGGAAAAGCTCAAAGCTCGGTTTGGGAGCATGATTTGGATCAAATTCAGCACGAAAAAGGGGCTGGAGGAAGTTGGCCAGCAAGAGGGGGGGAAATTCCGATTTGGCAAGTGCATCGGCATGTTTCTTACCTCTCCTTGTTTCTCTGTGGGTTTTCTGGGTACATCTCTGTGCAGGTTCAGGAGTGCGTGGACATTTTTCTCATCTTTGAGTGAAAGTTCATGTCGCACTCATGCACATTGCATTAAGCACAATTCTGTTTTTTCTGGTTTCAGTTCACCTATTATTTTAGTAATGCCATTTTCACATATTTGCACGCAAACCTGTTGACATTTTTCATGGTTTTGTGTGAACAGCCACAGCCATGAGAGATCAAGGGAGTATCTTCCTCTCGGCATCTGTCTGAAATAGGGTCTTAATTGTAGCAGGGGCCACAGAGCAAAACCCGCTTCTCTTCTCCAGTGTTGCTGGCAATGGGGTTTCCAAACCATTCATGGGACATGGAAACATTTGTGGGAAGAGACATGGGGAAAATATCATTTGCATTTCTTCTGAACCCAGGCAATGTCATAGCATGCAGCAAAACAGAATATACTGTATGGTGTGGGCAGAATCGAAAATGCGGTGGTGTACAGAAATTAAGTGAGGGATGAGGGCTTGCTCATGGGTACAGAGACAGCTGGATGAAAAAGTGATAAAATGTTTAGGAAACCTGAAAGTATGGGGCAGATTCTTCAGGCGACATTTGATTTGATGGCAACTGATATGCATTACACATGATGAGCTAAAACATTATGACCACCTGCCTAATATGCTGTTGGTCCCCTGTGTGCCACCAAAACAGCGCCGACCCGCTGAGGCATGGACTCTACAAGACACCTGAAGGTGTCTTGTGGTATCTGACACCAAAACATTAACAGCAGATCCTTCAAGTCCTGTAAGTTGCGAGGTGGAGCTGCCGTGGATCGGACTTGTCAGTCCAGCACATCCCACAGATGCTTAATCGGATTGAGATCTGGAGAATTTGGAGGCCAGGGCAACACCTTGAACACTTCATCATGTTCCTCAAACCATTCCCAATGTGTGCAGTGTGGCAGGGTGTCAGGGCGCACGCACTCAGACGCAGACCAGGTGAGTCCGGGTTTCAAGGGCTTTATTTGGAATCGCTGGGCAAGTTCGTGGTAGCGGTACAGGGTCAAAAACCGGAAAGGCAGTCCTAGGCGGACACTAACCAGGAGCAGGGATCAGAGACGGGAACAGGCTGGGTCGAAACCGTGTAGGCAGGCAGATCAGGTGACCAAAGGCAGGAATAGCAGGCAGAGACGAGGTACGAAGTCAGGCAAAAATCGGTACGGGAACAACAACACAGTAACAAGGCGGGACCGTAACAGAGCAAGTACTGAGATGAACTGGCAACAAGACAGAGACAAGCAGGGTAGATATAGGGCTGGACTGACGAGGAGACGGGATGCAGGTGAGCAGGCAGGCAGGTGGAGGTGATCAGGTAATCAGGTGGGCAGGGACAGGGCGGAGAGCGGGCCAGGGCCGGAACACAAGGGAACTGTAAACAAAAGCACATGGACAACACCATTCCCATGAAGGCGTGTACCTGGTCTGCAACAATGCTTAGGTAGGTGGCACGTGTCAAATTTACGTCCACATGAATGGCTGGACCCAGGGTTTCCCAGCAGAACATTACCCAGAGCATCACACTCCCTCCACCGGCTTGTCGTCTTCCCACAGTGCATCCTGGTGCCATCAGTTCCCCAGGTAAACGGCGCACACGTACACGGCCATCCACGTGATCTAAAAGAAAACGGGACCAGGCAAGCTTCTTCCACTGCTCCGAGGTCCAGTTCCGACACTCGCGTACCCATTGTAGACGCTTTCGACAGGGTACAGGGGTCATCATGGGCACACCTAGGGGTCTGAGGCTACACAGCCCCATACGCAGCAGGGAGCGATGCACTGTGTGTTGTGAACTGATTCTTCGCTTACCATCTAATCTACCCAGACCTTGACATGTGCCCTTGTTTGGAGATGATCAACGTTATTTGGATCACCTGTGAGTGGTCAGAATGCTTTGGCTCATCAGTGTATATGTTATTGTCATTTAGCAGTTGTTATCCAGAGTGACTTGCACAGGTTTTTTTATCCATTTCTACAGCTGGGTATTTACAGGGGTATTTGTGGGTTAAGTGCTTTACCCAAGGGTAGTACAGCAGTGTCCCAGCAGGGAATCGAATGAGCAACCTTTTAGCTATGAGCCATGCTCCTTACCACTCCACCATACCGCTGCCATCACACCACATGTGGCACACAAAGCCACGACACAGTGAGTGAGAGAAACCATGTCCGAGCTGTGGACGGGTGACAGGATAATAATGATCATTTGGGAAAGTAGCTTTAAGTGCAGGATGTAAAATGCGGATGGAGATGACGCCTTGTCATCTTCGGAGGGAATCAGGGGAGCACCTGGCTGGAGTTGCAAAATCCGGGATGTGCCTTATCGTCCCGCCATTGATTATCTAAAGCCGGGGGCACTCGGGAGATCCTGTCTCGGAGTCGACCACGATTGGGGCCGCCTGGCGGGTTTATGTGCAGGAATATCCCGTCCGCTGATTTGCGGGGCGAGTGGCGGTCCTGTCATTAATGCGCAGCTTTAGAAGGGGCTTAAACGGGTGCTCAGCGGCCGGCGTTTTGATATTTTTATAGCTGTAATCCCCGGGGGATTGAGATTGCTGGCCGCGGCTGCCGGACGGTGACGTCTGTGTTTGTGCGGGAGAGAGAGCGGAGGGAGGGGAGGGTGACGGGCCTGATGGGAGCCCGGCTGGGGGCTTTCGGTTGGCTGGTGAGGTGGGCGTGAACTTTCCTCTCGCCGGCGATCTGTCTGTGCAACGCTCTGCTGAGGAAGGATGAGCTGCTCTGAGTGTTCCACAGTCTCCCCGTTACCCTCACTACTCCAGACACTCTTCCCCTTCAGGGCTCTCTGGATGCCTCTGTGACAGTTATTTTGAGTAAACCCTGAGTATCATCTTGTGTGTATGCCTATGTGTGTGTGTGTGTGTGTGTGTGTGTGTGTGTGTGTGAGAAAGAGATTTAGTGTTTATATGTGTGTATATGTGTATATGTGTGCATGCACGTGTGTGTGTGTGTGTGTGTGTGTGTGTGTGTGTGTGTGTGTGTGTGTGTGTGTGTATGTCTTTCTTACATCACTCCGATATGTATGTCCCCCAGTGAGGGAGCTGTTGAGAGATAGGAGGCTCCTGCAGCCTGCTGGTTTATGTACTTGACTTATGACAAAGCCTGCAGCTCATGCACATAACAGCTGAGCAGGTCACCTCCACACATGTGCTGCGAGATTCCAGGGCTCAGGGTCAGAGGTCATAGATCTTTTCTTGAGTCTGCAGTGCCAGTGGGAGAGACAGACTTACTGTTGTGCACTCAGTAGCTCATTGGTCATTTGTGAGAAATGCAGCTACATGACAGTTGGGGTGAAAAGCTATTGCTGCCACACACATCATCACTCAGACACAGGCAAGTGCCAGAGGTAGGAAACCTGCCTATGTGTGAGTGTCTTTCCTTGTATCTGCTCCTCTGTGAGGTTTGTGTGTTTGCATTTTTTCTCAACTGTTACCTTTCATTGTATTTCACAGCTTTTTTCTTCTTCCAGGCTACATCAGATCTTCTGTGTTTCTGTGTGTGTGTGTGTGTGTTCAGCATATCTTCAGCATAGTGATGCACTGCGACTTCGATCCAAAAAGAAAAAAAAATACCACAGGAAATGTGTGAAATCGTATTTCCCCACCCCCCCACTGCCTTTGGTCTTTCCTCCCGGAGATAATTCTCTCTGAGGAGCAGCTGTCGTGGCATCCTTGATAAGCCAGCTTTCGCTCTCTGTGTGAATGGGGTGGTTGGCATGCAGGCAGTGTGGCGGTAATCAGCTCGTGCGTTGGCATCGCTGGCACTGGCTGGGAATTCATCATAATATCTGCCCGACTTTCAGGCGACCGGCAGCCGCCCCCTCTCTCCCTCCCTCGCCCCCTCTCCCTTGCTCTCTGCCCCCCTCATTACCTCTCCCTTAGTCTCTCCCTCTCTCTCTCACTCTTTTCTTCTCTCTCTTTCTCTTCCTCCATCACTCATTCTCTCTCCTTCACTCTCTCCCTCCCTCCTTTATTGTCTCTTCTTCTCTGTCTCAGTCCCTCTCTCACTCTCCCTCTCTCAGTCCCTCACTCACTCCTTCTCTCCCTCCCTCTCTCGGCCCCTCATTCTCTCTCTCCCTCCCTCTCTCTGTCTCTCTCTCTCTATCTCCCTCTCCCTCTCCCCCTCTCTCTCCCTCCCTCTCCCTCTCTCTCCCCCTCCCTCCTTTCCTCGCTCCCTGCTGTCATTGACACTCTCTCAGAGGTGGTAATGGTAGTGAGTGTGCAGCAGTGCTCAGAGGCTGGCCTGGGGCTACCTGCTGACCCCTCGGCCCCTGCATGCAACAGAAGCCCTGTTTCTACTGCGGGAAGAGGGTGCTCTGCACTCAAACGCACAAGAATCAGTGCAGCTGCAATCAAAGAGAATCAAAGACAAAACCAACATTCCCTGTGTCCATTTTCTTGATTTGCCATTTTTGATTATCTATAGTCACCAAGCTCCAAACATTATATTTATATTTTTGCTTCAAATTCCACGTGTTTTAAAGATAGGAATTTGCTTATTTATGGATATCATAACAGCGCATAATTACATTTAGGAAGGGCCCTTCTTGACAAATGTGCCACACTGAAAATAATGGGTTCTGACAGGGTTACAGATTTCTTATCAATTTATTAACCGTCTGCATTCCTCTAAAGGCAGTCAGAATGACAGGAATTAGGAACGGCGTGCAGACAGCCCTACATATCAACAGGTATCGGAGAGCTCCGCTCCTGCTATTACAGCAAGGGGGCAGTGTTTATCATGAAGCAGGACTGGAAATCATCGAAGGCATGACAAATTACCCCACACCCAGTTCGTCTGGTAATTGGATCATGAAGATACAAATTAATCTCATTAGTATTCCCTCTCTAGTTGTCTCAAACAGCTTAAAAAACAATTGCCATTGAGATTAAATGGAACCCCCAAATACTGCTGATTGCTTGATTTCCAGATTTTGTTCAGAGTGGGGACAGTGGCTGGTTAGATGTGTGCAGTGCTACTGCAGTGTGAGCAGCATTTTGATCTGAAAGCAGGCTCAGGATAAATGAGTGAAGTCTGCTGACAGAATAACAATTGGCATTGATTTTTGCTGGGCTTCATCTGAAGGCTTTCCATCAGGACCCTAAGACACGCGACAGCGCTTTCCTCAGGCATTTAGGCGTCTCTGTCAGAGAGACACTCCCTCTCACTCCAACATAATGAGGCGTTCCTGTTCAAACCACATCACAGGCCTGATACGTGTGCACTCCCAAACACGCGCACACACAAATGTGTACACACAAACACACACACAGGCACACACAAACGCAAACACACGCACACACGCATACACGGAATACACTCACGCACACACACATTCTCGCCCTCACAAACAGGCACACACACAAGCATTCAAGCATGCACATAGATGCTTGCACACCCACTTATTTCATCCACACCTATTACTCATTCCTATTCACACGCTCTCTAACTTTTATGCATACATACTGTCTCTCTGTTATACACACATACTCAAATGCACACACATGCTCTTTCTCTGTTAGATGCACACACACACACACACACACATCCACACACTGTAACACACACTCAAACACACATATACACTCTCTGTTACACATGCACGCACACGCACACACACACACACACACACACACACACACACACACACACACACACAAACCCAATAGCTATTTATTTACCATTTTTCTGTTTCAGTCTCTTTGCGTCTCTGTCTGAGCTCTCTGCCCATGTCTTCTGTGTGCATATTGCATTATCACTATGCACAAAAAAATCTTCAGCAATAAAATGGTATGAAACAACACTGGCATAAATCAGTGACATGCTGCTGCTTATGATAACAGCTGAGTGTTTGATTCTGCTAATCAAGTCATGTATGGAATAGTAATGAAACAAACAGCCCTACCCTGAGCACACATTCTGGGCCATGCTAATCAGTAATTAGTATAGTTTCATCTCCAAATTACCTATGAACTCTAAATGAAATATCAGGTGCCCGTAACTTGGAAAAAAGCAAAACATAAACAATCATCAGAAGTGTTCCATGTTTCTCTTGCTGACAAATGCGTTGACTTGTACAGTAGCTTGCTCGTCTAGAGGGAGCTTGTGTGTGCAGTGGTTGTTGGGATGTGATTTTGTATCAGTGATTACACCACAAGGTTGTTTTCCGCCACCCCCTCCCTCTGAGGAGTGATAGCAGAGTGAGTGGCATTTAAGCTGGCCGGAGGTGTTGGGTTTCAGAGTAGAGCCTGCCTGTGCGCCAGTTATTGAGTTTCCATCTGGCGGAGGAGACGCAAAGTGCATACCGCAAAACGATAAGAGAAAGAGGGGAGAAGTGGAGGATATCAGCAAGCCCGTGACAACCAGGGAGGCTGAGAGAAATGTGAGGAAAAGCAACACAGAAAAGGAGACAGAGAGAGAGAGAAGGAGAGAGAGAGAGAGAGAGAGAGAGAGAGGGGAAGAGGAAAGGAAAAAACAAGGGAGGGAGGGGGGAGAAACGTAATACTGGAATAGCCGGCAAGTAGAGCTGTTGACTCCTCCTTCCCCTCCCCTCCCCTCTCTTGCTCTCTCTCTCTCTCTCTCTCTCGCGCTGGCTCTCCCAGACAGCCTGCTAGCCTGCTATTTGACCAGAGAGCAGCCAGAGAAAAGCACAGCGCGAGGGAGGCGAGAAGTGTGCTCCTCCACCTGCCTCCTCTCTCCCCCCCAGGAGATGAAATCCTGAGGAACTCGCGGGTACATTTTTTTTTTTGGGGAGGAGGGGGGGGTCTGTTCCCCCTGGCTTTCAGCATGCTGTTTTAACGGACTGTGGGGCGTGCTTCACGCGTGTCGGTGCCTGAGGTGTTTTTCGGCGGTCCCTTTTTTTTTGAGCCACCTCTCTGGGATACACACCGCTGGGGGAAGGTGCTGTGGTGAGTGTGCGAGAGAAGAGCGCGAGAGAGGGAGAGAGAGAGAGAGAGAGGCCGGTGCCATGCCCGCTGCTGGCGGTTCCGTGACAAGCGACAGGGACTCAGCATGAAGGGAGGCCACCGCCGTGGGGGCTGCGGCTGCCAGCACCTGTTCCGAAAAGTGCTCGCGAAGTGTGGCTGCTGCTACACCAGGGTCAGAGGTCAGTGGCTCCGTTTTCCGCTTGCCGTCTCCTCGTGGTACCCTCCGGCAGAGCCTCCGCGCTTTCCCTCTCACTAACCCACCTGCCCCGAGGGAACGGTAGTGCCAGGCTGCAGTTTCTCTACTTCTTCTGTCGGTCTCTCTCTTCATCTGCCCCTCTGAAAACTCACTCTCAGAGGAGGGTCTGTCCCCTCGTCTCTCTTACTTTGCCATATCATAGTGTTGATATCATTGCTTAGCTTGCTGAGCACTGTGCTGCCTCTCTCTCTCCTTCACTCTCTTTCACTCTGTCCCTCTCTGTCACTCTCTTTCACTCTCTCTCTTTCCCTCCATCTCTCCCTCTCTCTCCCTCCACCTCTCTCTCTTTTCCTTCCTTCTCTTGAAACGTTTTTCCCAGCAGGAGCAGATGTCTGTCACTCCTCTAACTCCTGTGGCTTCTCACTGCACTCCTCTTTAATACCCACAAGCAGAGAGAAGAGATTTTTTTCCTGTGCTCATTCTCTTTAAAAACAAGTACGGAACATTGGGTCGGTACGTGTGTACAGGAATTAAAGGCGGAGGGCCTTACGTCTGTTATGTACACATCTGGTGGCACGCGTCGTCGAGGTATGCGCAGCTTATGGGTCATGGAAACACTGAAGCAGCGAGTCGCACTGAAAATTCCTTTCCCCAAAAAGCACAGCTTAAGTGAAACCTCCCACTCTCGGCGGTCCATTTCAGGGATTTTGCCAGTTATAGAAGCCGGATTGATGAGGCACAGCGGCGGAGTTGCGATGCCTGGTATGTACACAAAAATAAAGGCAACGGATAGGCGGACAGTAATTACAGCAATAACTCCACATCTGTGTGTGAAAAATGACCTGTTGGCTTCTGCTGCATGCAAAACCACTGCGCTGTGTCTTGTAAGTGTTACTGTTAGTGAAGTGCTGTTATAAACTTTAATTCTCTCTTTCTCTCTCTCACATACACACGCACACACACACACACAAACACACAGACACATACACACAGATCTCTGCATCCTCTATGCGATACCAGCAGTGCCTCATTGACAGAGAAATGCTTCACCCATCCAAAGGAACACTTTCACGGGGTTTGGTTTTCCAGAGAACAGTTTGAATTCTCTTCAACAGAGGTGCCCTGCCATGCTTATAAATATGTATATAACACTTAAAAGGCAGCTTAAATATTTCAGATGCTTCACATGCAGCTGAGATCTTTGTTGTTCAGTGTTATGAGTGATGATTTCGTGTGGCTGTATCCAAAATTTCATAATGAGAATCCCTCCAGCAGAATCTCTCCTGACGTTGAACGCAACCCATGACGGCATCCCAGTGCATGCACGGCCACCCCGATGTCCACTTTGCCCATCTGCACTTGATTGAAAAGCGTTGCATTTTTTCCCCCCGACTCAGACTCATCAGGCGAGATCGCTGCTCTGAAAGCGTCTGGGGTGAGGTCCAGGCTGACCCGCGAGCGGAGATATCCACATCATGGATTAAGTGCCAGATGTTGTGAGATGTGCTGTGCAGCGCTTAAGCAGAAACCCCACTGGTGTGTTTAACTTTGACTGGAGTTGCTCTAGTCGTCTCGCGCACTGACCCCCCCCTCCCCTTGGGGCCTCGGGGGAACGCCACGTTAGTTGAGCTGCGCTGGCGAGGTGGAAGCTCCTCCGCAGCGGGAAGAGGCAGGCGGCGACACCCCCACCAATCTGTGGTCACTCGCCTTTGGCTTTGAATGTTTCAGTTTACATTCGCGGTGATTTCTGTGGTTGCTCACTTTTGGCTTCGAATGTTTCAGTTTACGTTCAAGGTGATTTATATGGTCACTCACTTTTGGCTTCAAACATTTCGGCTTGTGTTTGAGGTGATCTATGTGGTCACTCACTTTTGGCTGTGAACGTTTCAGTTTGTTCTTGAGGTGAATTATGTGGCAGAGGGAAAACAGTTTGTTTAAAAAAAAAGATACATCGAAAGCCTGCTTGGGGGTGGTCAGTACCTGACAAGACCCTTCCTCACCGCTTTCAGGTTTTGTTGCTGATTTGGCTGAGACGGTCACCATGAGTTCAGCATTTGGCTATGCTTATGCTCTCAGCAGAATCTGTTGGCTTTGCAGCAAACACAACACCAGTGGCTGGAATTAGGACCCTGCTCCTGTGTAAATCACATTATTAAGGGAGAGCTCGGCACAGATGGAGGCTGCTTAAGCCCGTATGTGACAGGAAAGGCCAGATACGCATCTCCCGATCTCCGTCGCCATCTCCCCCTCCCACTCTCTCTCTTGCCGAACTATCCCTCCCTCTCTCCCTCCCTTCTCCCATTCTCCTCTGTACCTTTCCCCTCTTTCCTTTACATAACTCCTGTTCTGAAACAAACAACAGCCGGACCATTTCACTTCGCAAGTCAGCGGCAAAAACAATTACCGTCCAGGGCTGCTGACCGATAGCATCACATTATTCAGGTCCCCAGGACCTGGTTTCTCGGACCAGTGACAGGAAAGGCCTGCGGGTTTTTAGGGAGGGGCTGAGGAACACTGTTTTCAGCAGTGGGAGGCTTTTAGCTGACTGGTCCCCTGGTGCAGTTCAAACTGAGGCTAACGGCAGAGCCTGGGGTGCTGTTAGGCTGGTGGTCAGCAGTCTGTGCACTGATGCTCCCCTGTTGCACACTCCTGCTTCTCTCTCCCTCACTGTTACTGTGCAGTGGAGTCAGCTCTCGTTTCCGTGTGGAGATTGGGCTCTGCTGATGTTTAGAGGAGAGAGGACAAAGATTGTAACTCACTGTAGTCACATGTCTCTGCTGCTTTGTGGTGGAGTGAGCTGTCATTTCCTGTCACTTATGTGCTGGCACACATGGAAGCACAAACACACACACACACATGCATGCACGCACGCACATGCGCATGCATACACACACACACACACACACACACACACACACACACACCCACACATAGGATCGCTCATTAAATTCTAAGATTTGGGGAGAGATCAAAAGAAGTGAAATTCCTTTTGGTTCTGAAGACCAAAGGAAAGGTCACATATCCGTCTGACACCACAACTTCACGGAAAGTGTGTGAGTGACAAGACAAGGATGTGACAGGTGTCTTTTGTCTGTGTTCAACCTATATCACAGACTTCTGTCTCAGGAACATTTCAGAAGCTCTCTTTATTCAAACTGAAAACCTATGACCAGTTTGGCTCAGCTGCTCTCATGTTGCAATCTGTTCGCGAAGCAGAGCCACAGTTACAGTCCACTGCTATACGTCAGACGCAGTGCAGTCTGTCCTATGGGGCGGTCACCACACTTTTTGTGTTTTTTTTGTTTTTGGAGTTGTGATTTCCTTGTGAAAGTACTGCCCTTTTTCCTGTTTGGAAAGGTCCCAGATGCAGCGATATTTCATTTCAAAACAGATTTGATTGAAAAAGAAACTGATTGTTTACACTTTGTTGCCTATAAATAAGCTTTGACAATTTAGCCCAGGCACCAGTCCTTGCTGTTGGGCAAGCTAGCAGGCAGCATGAGATGTTACAGAATGATAAGTGAATTATGTACCCAACATTCTGGGACATATTTCCTGTGGCGTAGCCTCAGAGACCCCTATGCTTGCTAAAGTAAAACAGATAAATAGACCTGCAGAAAGAAGTTTTACTGCATATTAATGGCCCTCCCATCAATGACAATGACACGGTAGATGACAGACAACTGCCAGCTACTGCTGAATGTGCATCCACTGCACATGAAATTGAGATTATAGACTGAAACCATTCAAAAAATAAAATGTGGATAGTATATTTTAAAGAATATATTTTTAGCTCAATAAATATCCATAATGTAATATGTAAATTACTGCCATTATGGTATATATATATATTCTTCTTATATATCAATATATTTTTCTATTTTTTTTTTATGTCCGTATGGGAATGCTAAAACTGTAGATGTACCCCTGCACATGCTTTGGATTGCCCCTCAAGAATCCACTGTTATTAAAGGAATTTCAGGATGTGTAAAGGCATAAGAATGTGAGGTTTATAATTCCCCCTGAGTGATGCTGTCTGTCCAGGGAAAAATGAAAAAATAACATTATAAAACATATAGTAATATCTAATGTAACATTACATTTCAAAAATAATGTTTCAGACCTGTAACACGTGCACGTTAATGTGAATCGCATTGTAATGTTCTTATTGGCTGTGAGACTGTAACCGATGGTGAGGTCCTGCTGGCTGAGGTGATGCCATGTCTGTCTGCTCTGTAATGCTTCATGCAGTGGGTCAGTTGCAGCCGGGCTGCGGTGAGCATGAGATGAACACCCTGACCAGTCATGCCCGAAATCTCCCCGAGGTGAGAGCGGCAAGGTCACCAAGACTAGACGTACGGTGACACGACAGTTAAATCGGCCAAGGGAAACGCATCTTCACCTGTGTTCTCAAGAGGTTTCAGTCACGACATTAGAGAAGTATTTATTAAAATGATTCAATTTTTGGATGTGTCCAGTACACAGATGCAGGTGAACCTTGAAAGTAGGCTCTGGCCTCAAATTCAAATTCTAATTTTACCGTGTCTAATTCCACATACTGCATTCTGAGGGGTTGCCCTGGGGGGCTCTGATCGGCATGTAGGGCGGTATGGGATACACACGCAGATCAGATAAAAATCGGCAAAACATGAGCTGAACGGCTCAGTTCAGGAGGGCTCATGACGGTTCACTGGCTTCGTGAGAACTGGCGTGCGCTAGCAGAGGGAGGGCTTGAGGGGAGGGGAAACAGGATAAAGGGCAAAGCAAATATTGTTTCTCAGCCACTGATGGAAACAACATTTTGGACAGCTGCACTCTGCTTGCTGAAAGACAGAGGGGAGCCGTGCTTTTTCCGCTAAGCACCTTCCGTACCCTAGGTAGAAGGAGCCAAAAGCTGAAGCTCAGAGGTCAGCCTGGGATGAACTGCCACAGCTAGGAAAATCTCCATTGTGTTATTGTTTTTGATATGAGCACTTCCTGTTTGAATGGGGAGCTGGAAGCCATCGTACCAATGGAAGGGCACATGCTGGTGACCACGTGAGAAACCCAAGCTAAGAACAAAGATCGATGGCCAAAAACCGAAACAAGTTCAGGGAAGCACCGCATCTCCTGCCTGCTGCGTGCATTTACTCATATCCCTAATTAACGCTGAGCGTCACGCGCTAAGAATAACGATGTTCTTTCAGCTGCTGGCTGCGCACCAATCTGAATCACTGTATACAGACTCCCGCGAGATCGCGCCTCCTCTGACGCTTGGCGGTGAGGCTCGTTTAAGAGCTGAAGCTGTTGACGCTCACGTGTACCCGGCTCTTCTGAGGATATGTGACGGCCGAAACGTGGCGTTTCAGATGATTACTGATTACTGGAGTGTTTCAGCTGATTACTGCGAGGTACGTCCACAGGGGTGAGAGGTGCGTGTTTTCAGGATTAGGGTAGAATACATGAACGCCGCCTTCCTGTCTTGTACTGTTTCTCTGCCTTCCACTCTCCTCTGACTCACTCTCTGTGTGCCCTCATGAGCCTTTACTTCCCAGGAAATGGTGTCTGAGACTGTCATCTTATAGTGCAGCCTTTGTGCTGAAATAATCAGTCCATTTTACTTATTGCACCTGCCTGCTGGTGTGAATCAACGCCACCTCCATTTTCCTGGGCACTTTTCAAGTTTTGGTGATGCCACGGCCGGACAGAGGCATTGATTATCGCAGGGTTTTTCCTCTGAGCTGAGGCGGGCGCTATGTGACCTATTCCTGGACAGGAAAGGGTTGGGAAGTGCCTCCAGCCTTGTCCCTGTCCATATTAATACGGCAGCAGTGTGGCACAGTGGCAAAAAGTAGGGCTTGTAACTAAAAGGTTGCTGCTTCCCCGCTAGGGTTTTGCTGTTGCACCATTGGGTAAAGACCTTAACCCACAATTGCCTCAATAAATATCCAGGTATATACACAGATAAAACTATGCCCAATGTGGACAGGAGCATCTGCTAAATGACACTAATGTAATAATGTAATGAAATGCTATTCAGAAGAATGGCCTTTCAATGCTGTTGCTCCAGCCAAAACATAATGGGAATGGTGAGGAATCCCCTGCAGTTATAAATACACAATAAAACAGTAATAACCACTTTATATATCATTAAAAAGGCATTGTCATTTTCAGCCAAACAGTTTTGAAAATGTGTTACTAAGGAGAAGGCAAGGCGTGTCACCATGAGACAATTCCACACAAAATTACAATGTGCTTTGCTCAGACGAGAATATGTGCAACTTTGCAACAGCAAAAGTGTATTCTGGCAATGGTGACTTACCCCTGGTTAACACATTTGCTAATTTTTATTAATTCATTAATAACTGAACCATATTCCACGGTGTTACCAGTCTTTATGGACAGATTCATGTCCTGTTTCTTTGTGCGCTTGTGATGATGGGGGAGAGAGGGAGCTGTCATTCCGCAGGGAGTGTCAGCGTTCCTGCCGGCTTGTAGGAGAAGGCTGGCAATGCAGGCAGAGCTGTGGCGGTGTTCATCGCATCAAAGCGCGCTGTGATGGAAATGCAGCCACTGCAGCGCGGTTCAGAGGGAATTCCGCTCCACATCTAAAGGCTGAGGCAGGAGATTACACTGATCAATCTGAGTGCAGTGTGTGTGTGTGCGTGTGGGTATGTGTGCGTGTGGGTGTGCTTGTGGGTGGAGGGGGGGCAGTAATCCACTGTGACACATTACTGTGACAAGAACCGCCAACCACCCCCCCCCCCACCCCCCCCCCAGTGCTAATGTTTTCCACTGTTTTAGAGAGTGATTACACTGAGCTAACACTGCTTGAAAATTCCGCTTGAGTTCTTTGTGTGAATCACATTTCCTGCATCAGTATCAGTATTCTCAGCAGTGTTATCTCCCCATGACAGCCTGTGAACACCAAAAGAACTGTAAGATTACTTTGAGAAATGGTTCTTTGTAAATTTAAAAGGGTTAAAGTCTGTTGATTCACTCATTTTTTGGCTGCATGAAGAAATGGGTACTTTCCTTCCTGACTGTACCTCCCCATGATCCTCTCTGCCTAGGGCTCCTCTTTGAAAGACTATCCATCATTTACGCTTATGTTTGTTATTCAACTTGTTTATCTGCTAAAAGACATTTAAAAAGCATCAATATATATTTGAAGGTGGACCACAGGGAAGAGTTTGACTATACCAGGAAGCACCATGCATATGTCAAATCACTGCCCCTTCCAGAACTGATTAGCAATTGCTGGACAGGTCCAGCCAAACTACAGGTTTGTGGCATATGCTAAATCACTGGCCTTTCCAGAACTAGTCAACAATTACTGGGTGGTTACAGCAGTGATTGGATTACGAACACACGGGGATGCACATGGGGATGCTCTCCTCACAGTGAAACACGGCAAACAGACCCCAGAGGGCGTGGGGGAGATTCGGGTAAGGTACACTCGGGGCAGGCGGATCGTCCCTGAGGCCTGCCATCTCGGCTCTTCCAAATGCCTGACACCAACTGCATTACCACAGACTGAAATGAGCATGCTGGATCTGGGAACATGGAGGAGAGGGAATTATAAAACACAAAGCCGCTTTGGGAGATGATTCTGCGCTTTTTAAAAAAGCCATCATGTTTGTGTGTGTGTGTGTGTGTGTGTGTATGTGCGTGTGTGTGTGAGTGTGTGTGTGTGTGTGTTTTTTTTTTGTTCAGATGGTGGGAGTCTTTGACAGTTCCAGGGAGCCCACCCACACCTTAATGTTACAGTGATCATTCACACAGAATGGCAAAAATAGCCAACAGCATAAACACACAATAAGCATGCTTTACATTACATTATCCAGAGAAAATTACATAGGTTACAATTTTTACATGTTATTCATTTATACAGTTGGACATTCACTGAGGCATTTCTGGGTGAAGTATCTTGCCCAAGGGTACAGCAGCAGTACCCCATCAGGGAGTCAAACCAGCAATCTTTTGCTTTCAAACCCTGCTCCTTACCACTATGCCAAAGACATATTAGCATAGACATGCTCACTCCTGAGTGTAACTTCACTGTGACAGAGCTTCCTGCACACTGGATGGACTTATGAGAACCAAAATGTTATGTTTCTTCATAATTGGCACCAGCTTGGTACAAAAAATACATAAATTATAAACTGAGTAAGAATCAGCATGCAAAGAGCATTAATAAGTGTTTATAAAGCAGTTATACCCTGCAATTTCAGATCTCTGTGTTCCAGTTAAATCACCAATCCTCTGTAGAGTCTCTGGTTCTTTTGTTCCCTAGCTCGTTCTCTCTTTTCCTTTCTAATTCCTTAATGAGGGAGTGTGCCGAGGCGCTGCCTGAAAGCGCTAATGAAGAAATTACCCTGAGCTGTAGAAACAAACACACACCAGTACACAAAGGGCATTGTGCCTGGCCCTCACCTCCCCCCCTTCCACACTTACCTCTGCTCCCCACCCAGAAGTGGAGGGGTGCTCACACTTGGGTCTGCACACTCTGACTCACCTTGGCCTGGTTCAGAATCAAAGAGCAAGAGTGTAAGCATCTAAAACCGTACTCACCTTTTAAATGTGTCATCTGTGGGTTGGGTTAGCTAACCAGATTGGCTCAGTGAGGTGGCACTTAGCTAGCTGGCATATTCTACTGGTTATGCGTTATAATGTTAGCACAGAGTATAAAATTATTTTTAAAGGTTTATAAATCAAAATATACAAAGTTCAGAGATAACAACACCAACTTGAATATAGTACTATTACTTAGGCTGGTTTAAAAGTTAAAAAGGCAGTAAACATTACTTTTTTATTTTTGTCTTGTAAATGAATGAAAAAAAAGGAAGAAAGATGAAGCCATGCTTCATCTGCAGTCACGGTCTCTCTAATCACGGTCATGGGGGTTAAAATCCTTAAAATCCAATTCACAGTGCCACTGCAGACCTAAGCCGTTTTCACATATGAACTCCGGATAATGTCCAGAGAATCAAGTCTGGAAATGGTCCAGAGTTGCCCTTTCACAGATGTATCACACAACAGGAGATTGTCTGTGTCAGACACGTTCTCATCTACTGGAAATACTCCAGTACTCCAGTGTGCAGGAGGCAGGACATGACGCAAAAAGTACGCTGCAGAAATCGCAGTGGCTGTATTCGTAACCGCCTACTGCATACTGTGTACGGCATACTACACAAGTCTATACTGTGTACCGCATGCTATTTTCAGTGTAGTACCCAGCATGCGACCACACATAGCCATCCAAATGGTACTACTGGTACACATAATTTGTTATTAATTATATATTTATTATTAACAGGAAGGTAAATTTTTGTTGTTCGCTATGTAATGTTAGGTCACTACACTATTACTACACTATTACTTAGCTACAGCTTAGCTAGCTACTAACCATGTGGCATACCCGTAACACCAGATAATAAACTACTAACCAACGTTATTAATCATCGTAACAGACCAGTTTTGGCAGTATAGCTAGAGCTAACTATCTCTTTAACGATCGTTGGACTCAAAATAACATGTATTTGGACGTATCCGCAATATCAACAAGAGTGGAAAGCAATATACAGGCAAGCAGAAAAGACTACGAGGCAGATGTTTGTATTCTTCCGGTTTCGCGCCAGTCACATGACAGAAACGTCATCAGCACACCCACTCGCTCGCTGTGAATTCTACGGACAATGACCTGCTCTATTCACGCATGGACTCACTCCGACATTACACGGACTTTGTACTAGGGAGCTGGCAGGGTAAAGTCCGTTTAATGTCTGGTCCAACTGATTTGAGGAGCTGTATGTGCGTTCTCACATACAGCTCCTCTGGATAATGTCTAGATAGGTTCAGGGTTGCAGTGCATGTCTGAAAGGGGCTCTACTGTTGTTAACTACTTTAGTAACCATTGAAACCATGCTGTATACATTGTGTAAAACATCTCAGCAGCTGGCATGCTAGCTCTAGCTGAGCTACTTGAACACTGAATGCTATGCATAAGCTGATCACATGATCAATTAGGCTGTACAGTGTGTCATCAGTGATGGGAGCATAGGGCTTTGTTCTCTTCTGGCACATTTAAGGAAATATTGCCACATACAGCACGCTAAAGACCACAGCACAAATAGCAACACCAGCTTGTGCTACTTGTTAGCTCTGCACTGAGAAAATTCTGGAAGCTATGAAACCAGACCCAAAACCGGTTTCGCTGTGAACAGGATTGGGCATCAAACTGGTGTCTGGTAATGGCGTGGTGATGAATCTTAGAGCACTTCCAAAGAGCATTTGGCTCCAGCTGGCTGGAAGGCCGCTTGGTTTTGTACTGACATGCTGCTTTATTTGTAGGCCTGTTAGCTGCCTGGGAGCTCTCCCCCAAATCCCCCCCCCCCCAATCCATGACCCTGCTGCCTCACAGGGCTGGTGTTGAATCAACATTCAGGCTGAAAGCAGAAAGCAGAGAGCAGCCAATCACACGTGACCCTTTTCAGCTCTCTCCGACTCACCACCGCTCTCTTCCTCCCTCCCCGTTAGATGTAATTTTGTCTCATTTTCTTTCACCTCTCCTGACCTCCCCCCCTTCTCCTCCCTCCATCGTCTCCCATGTGTGACCCCTTCCTTATTACCTGTCTGTCTTTGTCTTCCCCGCTGTGTCTCCAGGCATGCCGATCACACAGCAGCCAGAAACGACACCACCCTGCTGGCTTGGTGTCTCAGGTGTGTAATTGCCTACCCGTGGTGCTCCCCCCTGTAGTGTCGCTAAACAACATAAGAGGTTCGCGCTAAACAACAACTACGGTGGCAGAATCACCTGGGACACCATTACTCCCCCAGTGACCCCCCCCTCCACCCCACACTGCATATCAGAGGGTCAGCAGGAATGGACTGTGTAGGGCCGTGGCAAATGGCCCTTACATCCTGTGCCACAGATGGCCTTCTGTTACCGTTACACGCTATAGGAGCTGCGTGCACTCTCACCCATCGTGAGTCAACAGCAGGGCCATTGCACTAATGCAAAGCAAATGTAATGCAAAGCAGGGCACAATTCCCAGAATTGGTCAGAAAGCACAAATTTAAAGTGCACTTTTAAATATAGTTACATTGCCCTAAACTGTTATATCATCCCTTGTTTTTCGGACCATGCCTGACAGAGTTTATTGAAATGAGGAGGTGTTCTTTGACATCAGAGGTATATTGTGTAACATATTGATTTCAGTGCGGAGATGAGTGCTTTCCTTCTTGTTTATAAGTTTGTGTCTGAGGGCGTTTGTTTAACTGCGGGGGGGCCTCTAGACGCTGAGGTGCTCGCTGCCATCGAGCACAAGCTGACCCCCACGCTAGCTGGCCCATGATTCGGGTGACTCTGAGATGACATCACTCTCAGAGAGGGACAGAGAGCGTGTGCTTCTTCCATGATGTCATCTCACTCCACAAGGTTCAGTTTTTGAACCTTGTCCCCCCACACATTATGAAAAAAAATTTTTTAAAGCTAGTAAATCAAGGTAACATTGGACAATCGTAGACTGCTTTCTTGGTAGCAATAGATTTTTTTTATTATTATTTACTCTGATTCTGGCCTCTCCCTTCTGTGAACTCCCTGGCTCTCTCTTCCCTCATAAACTCTCTCGCTCATAAACTGGCCCTCTCCCCCAGTGCACTTTGAGCAGGGTGAGGAGCCTGGCCTAAATTTTGGGCCGAAAAGTTCAGCCTGTGAGGAATGTTGACATCTAGAGGAGCATTCAGATCATTCCAAGTCCCTCCTCTCTCTCTCCCTCTCTCTTTCTCGCTCCCTCTCACTCTCAGTTCAGTTCAACTGGCTTTGCTGGCACGGTGACGTTTACAGTTGTGCTGCCAAAGCATGTCTCTCGTCCTTTCTCTCCCTCCCTCCCTGTTTGTCACCTGATCTCCTCATCTCTCCATCCCTCTAGTTCTTTTTTCCTCTTCTTTCTTTGGTGTTTCTCCCTTTATACACAGGCGGACTAACTTTGGGATTGCTAATTAGGCATATTAGGCTTCCCTTCACCACAGCAATCACTACACTCACATGCAGCCAATGGCTATTTTTTACACTTCCAGTCCCACAGTGCACCAGGACATCTGACAGGGAATAAAGTGTAGGCGTATCTTCCTAAGCTGAGAGACAAGTCGCAGGATGTTACAGCTCCCCATACCCCATCAGGATGTGTCCAGTCTCTTCCCCCCAGCTGTGGGCTCCCAGTCACTGTCAGCTTATAACACGGGGTGTGCTCAAACCTGGGCCATCGGCCTCAGGCTGTGCTGGAAAAGAGCACCGCAACTGACCAAGTCCCTTGGGACCCCCCCACCCCCCCTCTCCAGTTCTTTTTCTCACGCACAGACTTCCTTCCTCTGTCTTTCCATCTCACTCTCCATCCCTAGCTCTCAAACCCCCCCGCCCCCCCACCCCAGCTGGGTCTTCCCCTCTGGATTTGTGAAGATATTGCTGAGGAGACCAAGAAAGCAGGTTGTAGAGCCCATCAGTGCATTGCAAGACTTCCTTAGAAGGATCTTGCCCACTGATTATGAATCCTACTCACTTCCTTCCCCACTAATTGCAAATTCCATGAATTCCCCCACAGTTCTCTTTCAATGCATCCTTCATATACAAATAAATGTGCATATAGAAATGGGAGGTGGACTAAGTCTGTCACGGTTGCTTGGGTGCATGATTGGACACTCTCATAGTGTTCCTATAGCTTCAGCTGCATTTGTGCTCACTAGTTTTACACATCAAACAGTAAGGCTTTCATCTCTCCACTTTGATTCTTGAACTTCACTTACATTTTAGGATTGAAAATCAAGCTTTAGGGCACCAATAGTCCACCGGTCTTCGAAAGGTTTTATTTTTAACCAATGTTATAACTTTATGGTTTTGATTTTTTCCTATTGTTAAGTCACTTATTTATTTGCATAATTCACAGGGCAACAAACCATTTGAAATGATATTCACAGAAAGGGCCTCTGATCTTCATATCCTCAGTGGGTTGGTGTTTGATGTGGATTCCACCAACCACTATTGTTGGGGACACAAAAGCACAACCAATTCACTTCAAGTTTTGTGTGCTCGTAATGCTATCTAACTGCTGAAATACTATTCATAATGCTTCCTATCATCTTTGCCATTAAGAATAAGATTCGCTACAGCCTGGTAAAAATGTGGTACTACAAATAATTTCAAAGTAACCGTTATGCAAGTGTACACAGGCCTTCAGAGGGGACTTAACTGTGTGATTTTTATTTGATAGTGAGATGCCACATCTAACATTAGCACAGCCAAAATAAACTCATACTAAACTCACACTAGCAATCCTTAAAACTACAGTCAATATCTGACCATGGAGGTGTTTAATTATATGAATAGAACACAGTTTTCTTAATATTCAGGGTTTTAGGGTGAGAGGACACAAAGGCAAAATATCAGTCCTGGCAGTTTTCTCACAGGAAATTTAACAACAAGCTGGCTGGAACAAAAAAAATCTTTGTTTTGTTTTCACCTGATGACATCACGCTCTCAAGTGCCATCAGCAAACACCCCTCCAGCCAGCCTTAACTGTCTTTCCAGAGCCTCACACTACCCATCATCTACCCTCTCAGCTCCACATCCATGTCACCAGCATGCTTTTGTGGAGCTATTTCCTGCGCTGATCCTCTTTTCTCAGTAAAAGTCTCCCAGCTGCCTGAGTGAGACTGGAGTGGTGCGTGCAGCAGATAAGTAGGTCACTGAAGTGTGTCCTGTCAGGATGTCTTCCTGCTGCCTGCTGACTTGTTACCAGTAGCACTGGAGACGATCGCAGATGAGCCCCCTTTTCCGAGGCCATTTTTTACATCATTCAGTAGCCCTGCCGATGTAGTCAAACAAGCTGTGTCTGAAGCCGTCGTCATCCCTGGGTTTAACCCCAGTAAAACCCTCAGTGCTTGCTCTGGCTGTGTTATCAGATTGCTCAAAAATTTCCAATGTAGCTGTCGCTCCATTAAGATTACAGTATTGCTTGTCAAATCATATTTATGTAAAAAAAAAAAAAAAAAATATGCTTATTTTTTTTCTTTTTTACACATTTAACCTTTGTGCAAGAAAAACACTATTTTTTCACTTTTATGAACATTGTAAGGGTTTTAAATATTGCACGAGTCACAATTATATAATTGTAGACAATTATGTCTGCAATTATTGTAGACATAACTGTAGACAATTGTGACCCTAAATAAATATTAGGCTCAATGTTTTATCATTCTGTGTTTTCAACATTGAGTCGATATCTCAGACATTTAATAAATATTTAATATATTTAATATATTTAGATTAACACACTTCATTAATCATTAGTAATAATGTATGGAATATTGAAAAACTGAGTGCTTTCACATGTAGTATCAGTATCCATATCAGCTTCTGGTTGTACTCAGAGTGTAGATACTGGGGATAGTAAGAATGTGTATTGTTAATTACACACTAAAGAACAAGCTTACAATTCTCGACAAGTATCCTTGGTTATGAAGGTTGTGACATGGCATGGTGGCCTGGCAGCATCTCATCGGCCTACAGGCAAAAGAGAACGCAAAAAACATGGTCTTGGTGTGGTTCCCGCTTTATGGCTTGCACGATATTCGGGGGATATTCGCTTTCACTGAGTACATGATTCTGGGTGGGGCATTTCCGTGTTGGAAGCCATAGCTCAATGACAACGTCTCAATGTGCCATATCCCGAGAACCAACAAACAGATGACATTTAACAAACGTGAAACTTTTCGCCCATATAATTCTATAGGCTACAATTTCAATGCCAAATAGCAAAGGTCTCTGTAAGTCAGCAGTCAGCAACTCCGAGCCTTGATCGGTTGTGTTTGACGTCATCCCTTGATTGTCCCATGGCGATCATTGGGGTAGGAGAGTACCTCATGTCGCGTACCAGGTGTAAATGAGACGCTGATTGAAAGGAAGCTATCAAACCTGGAGGGTTCTTGCCCTCCAAGCACAGCAGTGCTCTCCCCCGCTCAATGCTGTGCGATCCAGGCCTGTCGTAGTCCCAGAACTGGCTCACGGTGCGTAAATTGTGTAATGGTGGCATTAACTCATTGGACAGCTCAATTGGAAGCAGACTGACATGGGCTTACACGTGTCCATTTAGTGTGTGTGTGTGTGTGTGTGTGTGTGTGTGTGCGCGCATGTGTGTGTCCCTCTTTTGTGAGGGTGTTCTCACTCTCTGCCTGGGTTTAGTTGCTATGGCAATATAAGTGAGGAGAAAAAGCGAGATGGGAAGGAGAGAGACAGAGTGTGCGGTGTGCTCAAAGTCTCAGAAGGACGCTCAGATCCTCATCTCTGGAATGGGACTGTGTGTGAGAAAAGTTTGAACAAGCATCTGTGCTTGTATCTCATGGTTTGAAGGATCTCATCATTGATAGTATTGAGTATAAAGTGTCAGCATTCATGTCAGGCTGGTACTGGTGCTGGCACTCACAGACTAATAAAAAGCCATTCCGTCTGCATCTTAGCATGCTGTAGCAGTGTAGCCACACTACTTCACTGGAAAAACTGTAAATATCATTACACCTGTAAGCATCAACAAGAAACAATTCAACAAACAGGGAAATGAATAGATAAATCTAATGCGCGATATATCTATACATTATGAGGTTCAAACTCACAAATCGCACAGTCTCTTGATGGTGTGGTTATTTACCCCTTGCAGACTGACTTGGTCAGGCTGCGCTGAATTAAGACTGCACAGCAGTTTGACGTACTTCATATCTGACAGTCAGGTCCAAATCGTTCTGGCAAACTCATGAGTCCTAAAATGGATCACAGGCTTAGCTCTGTAGTCCTCAGATGAAACGGGGGGCCTCTCAGCTGCAGTGTGGAGTCAGACTGACTTCCTCTACTTCCTGCTCTGGGCCTTTGTCCCTGCCCCTTTAACCCAAGATGGCTGGGAAGGGCTTCAACCCGTAAGGCGTCTGCGCTTGCCGAACAGTTGCTTCCACCAGGATGCGCACGCCGGCCCGGATGTGGTTGGCCCCCGCCCCCCTGGGGGGAAAGGCCAGGGTGGCTCGTAACCCTCATTTTTCTTGGGACCGTGTGAGCACACGGGTGCTGGGGCACGTGTTTCTCCATGTGTCTCTGGCCCTGCTGGGCTGATTGGGGCCGAATTATCTCTGCGGGAGGCAGGAGTGTCGGGCAGCTCTCCAGCACCATCTGGGCACACGCTGGCGCTCTCTGTTAAAAAGAGCCCACGTCAGACCAGTGCTCGCACACAGCGAACAGAGCACCGTCGGCCCGTGCAAATGGGGGGGGGGCACACGCTGCAGTGTTTCTGCCGCATCCCCCGCGCCTCACCGCGGTACGAATCAATACCAGCTACGCCAGGGCGACTGAGGTGTTTCATTACTGCAACATCCAGCGTGGAGGTGGGACTCTCTCGGCAAGCAGGGCAGATGGGGAATTACTTCCCACTCACCGACAGCCAATAAAACACATCACAGGAGCTCCTGTTGAAAATGCCGGTCAAAACGGTTGAGTCATTAGGATGCCAATTTCAATATAGTGAGTTAAGCGAGGGAACACCTAGACAGGATTGAATAGACAAGGAGTATCCCTCCATTCGTGGAAGCCTCTGCAGTGTGCTTTCACTGTTCTTGCCCTCAGCTGCTGAAGTGTGTGATTCCTGATGGGACGGGCATTGCTGGTGGGGGCAGGGACCGCGTGGCTGGCTCTGTGTAAGGAATGCAGCAGTGTTGCTGTTGGCCCGCACACAACCCCCAGCCCAGCCACTGAACCTCTGCGCTCACACAGACACACAGCCACGCTGTGTGCTCCCAGACACAGCTGGAGGTGACTGAAGGAAGGGATTCAGCACTGAATTAGACGGACTCTCAGCTATATCCATTTCTGTGTCTGCTTTTTCAATCCCATTCGGCGAAACTGTGGAAGCCGTTTATGGAGCACTGGATTGTGGGTTTGTTTCCATGGTGTCAAAGCAGTGCTGTCCCACTGAGCAAAGTACATTATCTCAATGCCATATCACCAACCGTACATTATCTCAATACCATATCTCCTGTAGCACATTATCTCAATGCCATATCACCAACCGTACATTATCTCAATGCCATATCTCACACAGTAATCCACATAAACTGTTAGCATTTCAGATAATCCTGGATGAAAACATCTTAAACAAATAATACATGTCATAAAAGCTGTACTTTATTAATAATAATAATAATAATAATAATATTATATTTGTATAGCATCTTTCCAGTGGTACAGTACAAAATAAATAAACTCAAATAAAATAAAAAAGAATAATGCAAGCTCTATTAAAATAATGACAAGAGAATGACAGGCAGATAAAAGAGAGGGTGATGTATTCATATGCTAGAATGTCAAACAGGTGTGAAAAAGGCAAACAAAGATGTATGTTTTCCACTAGAGACGCATCTATTGATGAAATCACTTCATCTGCTCCTTGCCTTGATAAGGCTCCTTTGTCTGTTCTGAAAGGAATGCTATTGGAGCTATCCAACTGCATCTTTTCTGTGGAACATTCTGTCGCGCTGATGTGAGCAGACTCATGAGGCAGTCCTCAGAGGGCAGCGATAAAGAACAGGATCAGACCCAGCAGAGCTGAACAGAACTGCCTGTCAGGTCTGCTTCCGGGAATCCAAGGGCCGGTATTGAGAAACGCTCTATCCTCCGTGATTGGAGGAGAGCACAAACAGCCCAGACAGCTTTGGGAGAAGGGTGAGCACTGCGCTACAGTGAACCCTGTTGAAGCTCAGCCAAAAGCGCTTCCCAGCATCAGCCTGTAGGATCCAAGCCCATATGGTGTGTGCGTGCGTGGGCGCGTGTGCACGTATGTGTGCCTGCGTGTGTGCGCACCCGCTCATGTGGGTGTGTGTGCTTGCTTCCATAAAAGAGGAGAAATTAAACAGATTGTTCTAGCCTAAACTAACTCCTATCCCCATCCCTCGGTCCAGTTCCGCATATGATTTGAATAGGCTTTGTTTCACGTGTCACATCATTATCTTATACCAAAACTGTGTATTGAAATAAATTTGGTTTTTATTTGAGTCACATAATAGATAAGAAGGGAAATTTATTTTGATTGAGCTAGGGCATGATGGGGTAGGGTATAACAGTTTTCACAGTACATCATTGTATGGGATGCTGTATAATGCAGGTGACCTCCAGTACATAGTACGCCATTTATATTTAGTCAACATAGGACGCAGCTGTAAAAATAGATAGATAATCTGCAGCATCATTGTATGCGTTGATTGACAGGCCAGAGCGATGTGATTTCCATTCAAGCAGGGATGCACTGTGTTTGGCCTGCAGGGCTGCAGACGAGACCTCTGTCCTGGTGTGACATCTGTGACAGTGAGGGCAGGCGTTTTGGATGTGACTGCTGCAGAGGTCAGGTCAGACCTCCTCCTCCCTGACCCTGTCAAAGGCCTCGATTTCTCCTCCCTCTCACCGCCCGCGGGTTCACTGTGTCGCCCTTTGGCACCGCCGGCATTCCCGCCTGCTCAGGGTCTCACCCCTGTATGTCTCACACATAAATCACCAGCCTCTCCTCCCATCCTCCCTTTCTCGTTGGCCCTGGCACGCTCTGTCACGCAGCTCTGGTGATGAGACCAGACCTGCCGTGTGACTGATTACGGGGCTGCTTCGGTTACGCCGCGGTCTTCTCGTCTCGGCCCAGATTCGAGAAGTCCCAGATCCCTCCTTAATTATGTCAGTGGAGATCAGGCTGCATTCTTGGAGTGTGCAGCCCCGGAGCTGGCTCTCTCCTAGGCCGTGCTGAAGTCAGGTCCACAGGCAACATTTTAGTGGGTAAACTCCAATCCATTGGGTACAGCTTTGAACACCCTTCGCAATGTGTTCCCAGGACAGGGAGCAGAGTGAGGAAGAAGAGACACTGTAGAGTTAGGCAAAGAAGAACAGTGGGAGAAGAACATAATGTTAGCCACCATGGATTCAAATAAAAAGATGTCTGGCTGACTGTCACTGAGGGCAGGTTTATGTGCTTCATAAGCAATGTGAGTTTAGAATGTTTGGTCACATTTTCATATCTTTACTGGATACCATCTTGCATGGAGCCTCATGGTCCCAATTGTGATCAAACCACAGAAGCAGCACAAAACCAAACATTGAAATTATCGTGATTCTCTATGTATTAAACCCTGTTTAAGCAGTGAGCGGAACTTGAGCTGTCATGCTGAAGACTGTGATTACAGGGACATGTAATGGTCACTCTCGTGACTTGAGAGCCTGATGAGGTGAGGAGGTTCCCCCTCGATCACACTGATGTGAAATGGGCTTAGATTTCCATCAGTGATTGGTGGGCCTCCTCTGAGCCTTCCATAAGCAATGACAGCAAATCTAACCCTCAGCATGTGGAGTGGTAGGTGCATGATTACAGAATGGTGAGGATGGGGTTACCGAATTACACTTCACAACCCAGGACGCTAAAGCAGAGCTAAAGCTGATGCTAAATGACTGTGAAGCACTTCATTCAGTGAATCAAGCCTCATTATACTAGACCAGACTGTTTACTAGGCTGCTATTGTGCCCAGACTCAGGCTGAGGTGTCTGTCACCGGCCCTGTTTGCTTATGGGATATTTCTCTCACCGACTGGCTCTACCGGCAAGGCTAAGCTGTGATCACACAGGCAGACAATGCAGGCCTGCCACGCAGCCGTGACACATTGGACGGCCTCGGTCAGAGCAGGGTCCCTCTGTCTCTGTCCAGCAAACACCAACAAAAGACCCTGTCTGGGCTGGAACGCTGGGCTCAGAGTAAAGCCCAGCATTCCAATCATTAGGTCTGGCTATATGGAGCTGGGGGGGGGGGGGGGGGGGGGCACGACAGAGTCAGAAGGGAGGTACGACCTGAGCACCTGAGATGGTTCATGAGTGCTACTTTAAAAAACTCTTTAATAAAGTTTTCCTTTAACAGAGTTATAACCATATGTCAATGCTATTTGCTAATTATATCTGGCCAATACAATTATTTTACTATTGCATGTTGTCAATTCCCATGTCTTTGAGGGACAGGTGCTGAAGTGTTAGAGTTTAGAAAATACATCAATTTTCACTAGTAAATTAATTAAATTAAGTGTTGCTTAATTCCTTTTCAAGTCTGAACATATTTCGTGTGAGCTATTCTCGTGAAAGCACTGCAGACCTTACCATTGTACTCTAGACAGGAATTTGTTACACTGTAGCCTAATGCTCCAGGCTACTCTTCAAAGATATATTGTGACAACAACATCAATACATTGTACTATAATAAGCTACGAACGGCTAATAGAAGCTTGCTTCAATGTTTGTAAAGTCAGGTATTGGAAAAGTCTCTTCAAACATCTTGCTTCAATTAGTTCAGAAAAATTATCTTCTACCTGAAACTGGTGTGTTGTGTTGATCTAATAGGTGAAGGCCCCGCAAACACATTTTTTGTAGTTGTTGTGGTGGTGGTGGGGGGGTGGGTCTACAGTGTATCTTTTACAGTGTCAAGCCTGGTCTGACATGTCAGGGAATCTGTTTCTGTTCCCTGGTAAAGTATTCCATGTGTTTTAACCCTCTGAGTGGAACATTGCTTCTTGCTGTAGAGTGTGACTTAACTCACATGTTTTATACCTGGAGCCAATCCAGTTGCCCCTTTCTGTACTTTTTCAAAAGCTTATATATTCTTCTGTGTGGTGTCCAGAGCAGTACAGTGTACAGTACTTCTAAATGTTGTCTGACAAAGGCATTGTATAACATTAATATAAACTTCCCATGAGATATATAATCAATACAGTTTGCTATAAATGTCAGCATCTTGCCTATTTTACTGCTTTGACTTAATGTCCAGATCCAAATTGGTTTGGGTCAGCTATTATATCCATCTCTTTTTCAAGTGTGCACAGTACACAGTAATTTTGTAATTTCTATGAACTAATGAATCATTTTGAATCCATTTTGAAATAGCTCTTTAAATTCTTGCTGTTTTCAATTTGATAATGAGTCACTCATGTGGTAGTGGTTAAGTCTCCACAAATGAGTGCAGCAATTTTGTTAGGCAAGCTCTCCCTCTGCGATGACAGTGTGGAGCATCCCTCATGATAGATTCCAAAATCTTATGTCAGTGATAGACTAATTGGCCTGTTGTTATCTTGATCAATGCAATCCCCTTTCTTGCATATTGGTCTTATACTACCTTGTTTTTTTTTTGAGTCATCAGGCATTTTGTAGTCTGTAGAGATTGCATTTTGTAATGGTTTATGAATAATCTCCTTGCCCTATTTTTAATGCCACTAACCTCATATCAGTCATTCCCTTTTCCACTACGATATTGAAAAAAGCACTCAGGATTACTTTTTTGCATCTTCAGTGCTTTTCAAAGAGCCATTCAGCCATACTTCTTTAATTTTTTTAACACTGGCACACATTCTACAATATGCTTAGTCATCACTCTCTTTTGCAACACTGGCAACAGTTTCTGTGTTTCTTGGAAAATTGGAGGAACAGCTCAAACTGAATTAATAAAAGGCCCGTCATTATAATCTGCTTCCTCTCTTATCATCGCCATTATGAAAATGAATCTGCTGCAGCTGCACAATGGCCAAGTGTTTGGTGGTAAATCACAGTAATTAAATGGGTGATTTTTAATTTCTTTAAGTGAGCGCCCACAATTCATTCATGCAACTTTCCCCATCTGTGCTTTCAAACAGGGGTGGAGCGCAGTCGGTAAAGATGCGGCGATATGATCGCAACAGTGCGCAGTGGCATTTCATTCAGTCCTGTGGAGATTAGACTGAGACCTTTACTGCTTCTTTCATGACAAAGCACACACACACTAATGAGCTCACTTTATGTCTTCACATCTTCCACCTGTAGTTAATTCAGCTGATAGGTGTGTGTGGACTTAAATGTTGGAGATAATGTCAAACTTGGTATCTAGGTGGGGGAATTGGACTCACATGCCATTGTTCATGGGGAGGACAGAACTGATCAGCTGCATGATTCTGCTATAGATATTTACCAGTTGTCTAATCAAACTCCAAGTTAAACATACAAAAATGAGTAGATAGAAATCCCCATACAATCATAAAGGCATAAAGGTTGTGTGTGATGTGGTTATGGCGATAATTTTATTTGGCTTGGAGTCTGAGGACAGTATCATGCCTGGCTGTGGGCCGAAGTAGTTGACCCCCCCCCCATGTGGATCATAACCAGGGAAAAGAAAAGGAGGGGTGGGGTGGAGGAGGGATGCCATGAACAGCTGACACAGAAAGGAAGTGGTGAGTGGGATTTTTATGTTGTTTGTGGACAGGACCGGTTTGTCTTGGTTTGGTGAATTGCCTAGGGATTGTCAGAAAATTATTCTCCCGAATCTTCATTTTGAACTTCAATTACTATAGGCTACACATACATACATACATACATACATACATACACTCATGCACTCATACTCACACACACCCTTATGCTCACATGCAGGTACGTACTGTGTGTGTATTCGCTCATGCAGATTTAAGAAACAACCGTACCAACAGCGCCAAGTGGGATACTCATTGCTTAATGATATTTTAAAAAGGAAGTGGAATCTGGTACAGATAGTGTTGCTTGTGAAGTCTGAGGGAAATGGCAGCAGGAGACACTTGGTGGAAAGAGCCCTCTTCCTCTGCGTTTTCCCATCCAATAACACTGTTATATAATCCTAACTGCCATCAATGTGCTGATGGTGAGTATTCTTGCGGGGCGCCATAGAGGAGACGAGGTTGGGGCAGGCCCTCAACTCCAGGCTCCGGGTGACACTGAGCAGAGTGACAGCTCTGAGCCACAGAGATCCTCAACCTTCGCCGAGATCAGCACAAAACCGACTGCGGTTAATACATCAGGCGCGTCTGAGGTCGTCCTCTTCCTCTGTACGCTTAGGAAACATGTAGTCTTAGGAACTCTGTGATCTTCGCTGTGTGGTGAAGGATCGAATGACTTTGCTCCTCTTGCCCACAAAATGCAATGGTTCGAATGCTTTGCCCTGCATTTTTTTCTATACTGTGGAACAATCGGTACAAACTGCCTCTTGTGTAACAGCTTCACTGGCTTGTGATTCCTCTCCTCCATCCACCATCCCTGCCTTTCTTCGTTTGCGTTTGCATGCAGGGAGAAAAGGGCCACACCCTGCTCTGCACCTACATTACTGTTATTGTGCTCTCTGCTGCGACTTTAATGACTTTAATGTTTCATGCCATATTAGCCTGGGAGGTTGCTCTGGATAAGAGTGTCTGCAGAATGAATAAGTAATAAGAAGATTATAAGATTATAATAAGGTTCAGGCAGCCTAGAGCTGAGGCTCCAGCTGACTGATGCACTGCCATGTCTCGACTGGAAGGTGCAGAGCATTGCGGTGATGTGCTGCAACCTGTTTAGCAGATTGCATCCCAAGACCATTAGCTGTGTGTTGTGAGAGCGATATAATGTTTGCTACAGAGTGAAAGGTTTTGAAAATGCTTGATGTCTCCCACTCATCAACACATTGTATGCATGCACGTAGCAGAACTCACACAACCTGTGTAACATAGCCTTACGAATGAGCTGTGAATTTGTCGAGAAATAGAGTATTATACTTCACTTTGTCATGATTTGTGATCACTGTTTTTATCATCCAGGGATATTTCGTTCTGTGTAATACCTGAGATGTCTTTTTTATTGCAGTGAAAGTCACTGACGTCAAGTCTAGAATGAGAGGTCAAATCAATTAACCTACAAAGCATTCTCTAATAAGAGATAAAACACACATCAACATGGGCTTTCAGAACTGAGGACGGGTTGCTTTTAAATCCCCCTAGACATTCTGGGATTGTTTTATCCAACTGATCCAGGGTCAGTGAATATGGACGGGCCCTGTTTAGCCCCAGAAAAAGAGGCAGGCACCTTATATGAATGGGTATCCACATTAGCTAGGGCCTTGCAGAGGCATTGTTATCATTTCTAGTTCTCTCTCTCTGTCTTTCTCTCTCTCTCTCTCTCTCTCGCTCTCTCTCACTCTCTCTCTCTCTTTATTTCTCTCATCATCTTCAGTTCAATTCAACTTGCTTTATTGACAAAGATTGCATCTCTACTGCCAAAGCATTTGCACCAGCACAAACAATGCATTCACAAATTGCAATTAACAGCAGATTAGCTAGATGGCATTGCTGGTTGGGCACAGGGTCAGATGGAAGGGACATTCTGGCTGTTTACAAACCACCCACAGCCACCAACTGCCTGTCTGGAGTCTTCCCTTACAGATGAATGTAGCTGAATACACTTTGAAGAACACACCACACCATAATCCCGCTTATCTCTCAGTCATGGGAGTGGTGATGGAAGCCAGTGCTGACAACTTATACTTCTCTGCCTTTGGTAGAGAAGTATAAGCTGAGATGCTGTTCACTCTTTTCTCTATCTGTTCACACACACACACACACACACACACGCACACGCACACACACACACACACGCGCACACACACACACACACACACACACACACCTACAGTATATAACTGCATGATATCAGCCCATTCTGACACAATTCTGACCAGAATAGGGTTATGCTCACTAGGCTGAAATATGGAACACGGGCAGGTTGTGTGGATCGGCATCGCCAGGCTCCCTCCTCATTCCGCCTGTCGTGGGAGATCAAACTCCTCTGCAACAAACCCAGCACATGGGGTGAAAGGTCATGGTTCCGCTCTCCCCTTGGAACGGTTTTCCGTCTGGATGAAGAATGACTCAGGGGAGGGGGAGGAGGGGGGAGGAGTCGAATAGCTTGGGTGGAAGGTGGAGAGATTGCTGATGGGTGCTATGCATTTAACAGACTCTTAAAGCTGGGCGGGGGGAGCTTTAGGGGGACTGGTGCATGGCAGAACAGGAAGATAATGGGAGAGATCGGCACACTGCCCCCCCCCAACACGCACACATAGACACACAAACACACACCCCAGCCCCCTCCACTTTCTGCTCCTCCCTCATTCCCGGTGACATCACTTTGTCAGAGGACGCTCATGGGCTATTTTTATCCGCTGATCAAGGGTCATGCAATAGCCATGCACAAACTCACATAACCCTTCCAGCCTGCATTATAGCAGTGTGATAACCACACACATGTGTTTAAAATACAGGAAAGAGCATCAAGTTGACAGCTTCACAGTGCTAGACGAGCACTGGCAGCCCTGCCTGGAGGCTCTGGGTGGATCAGACACCCTGGGGTGGTCATGGCTTGCAGCATTCTTCCAGTTCTCCTCCTCCTCCTCCTGCGTCTCTTCCTGTCACCCTACGTTCTTTCTGTCGCTCCCTGCGGTGGCCTCTGAAGGTGTTATCCTAAGCCTGCCTTTCTTTCTTCCGCTTCTCATTCCCCTGTCCCCAGTGCACAGCTCCACACCTCTGACCCGCTCCGTATCTCCTCCTGTGCGGTTTCCGTGGCCCGTTATGAGAGGTCGCACCCTTCACAAAGCCTCTGCTCATTCATCCCTCTCCCTCCACCGAGTGTGTGGCCTCAGTGTGATCTGACATCAGGGCTCGGAGGCGTCAGACCTTCATACTGCATCTTATGAATACCTCCTCTTGTTTCTAAGACCCCAACTTTCACTGGATATTTCAATATATTTCATTGCACTAAGTTTAATCTATTTACCATTCTTTAAGATCTAATGTATTCAAATTTGAGAAGGTCAAAGGATAGTCACTTTGTCAGAAACTGAAAGCTGCAGAAGCAGAAACAGGGACTTTGAAAATTGCAGTCAAATATGGAGTTGCATAAGCTCCTGAGGCTGGTGTGAAGAGCAACTATTTGCATTTATTGAGACAGCAAACAGATAAAGGGAACTTATGTTTACTCAATGGGAAGTGCATTGTTTTCATTGGAAAGTACTAGCTGGCAGTGTTCCATCATGGTCACAGCACTTGAAGTACTGCAATAACTTAGGTAAGAGTGTCTGCTGAGCAAGAAGATAACGGCAATAACGACAGCTGCAGTACTGTGTGTTTAATAAGACAGATTTATGAAGGAGATGTATGTTACACTGGATTGCTGAAAATTAGCTGGACCTAGCTGCTTTAGTTACAGTCCATTCACTTTTCAAAATATTATTACTTAAAAATATTTGTACTTAATTGGTGTGCAGCAAAGCAAAAATATAACAAAACAAACAACAAAAATATTAATTGTCCAAGTATTTTATTATGAAGAAGACCTTTTGTGAGCAATGGCAGTATATTTTCTATGAAGTGTGAAGAATATATATTTCTCCAAATTGCAGCAGCATCCGTAAATGTTTTTTTTCTGTGAGTGAAACTTATCAGCAATATTTCACTGTCCCTCTCCTCTCTCTGCGAGTGAAGCTCATCAGCTATGTTTCTCTGTATCTCTCTGTCCCTCTCCTCTCTGTGTGAGTGAAGCTCATCAGCTGTATTGCCCTCTCTCTGCAGAGTCCTACTCGGCAGCGGGCAGCGAGGGCAGCATCGCCACCTCGGTGGCCTCCCTGCCCCCCCAGGCCTCAGGCAGCTCCGCCCCCAGCTCGCCCGGCTCCCGCCACTCCGTCAGCACCCTGAAGAAATGGCTGACGAACCCAGTCCGCAAGCTGAGCGCCGGGGGCGGCGCGGGGGGGAAGAGTGAGCGGCAGGTCCGCAGGCTGGACGGCAAACCCCCCCCTTCCCAACAGAGCCAGGACCCAGGGGCCCCCGCAGAGGGGGACGTCCTCAGCGCCCTCCCCGCTGCAGATAAAGAGCCGGTGAGGGCAGGGCCCAGTGTGGGGGCAGGGGGGTGCAGCGGGGGCCGGGCCAAGCACAGTGTCCTAAATTTACTACTGTAACAACAATGACATCACAGTAATGGTGACTGAGCCTTCCACAGCACACATGCCCTTCATTGCATGTCATTATTTGAGTCATGTAAACTCGAGTGGCGGAAGGCAGAGAGCTGAAACCAGGGCACTGCACACTGTTTTTTTTTGAATGAGGGAGCATATGCTGAGTAAAGAATTGACCAGGTATGCAAGCCTGCCGGTGCAAGCCTGTGTGCTGTCTCCTCTGCAGGAGTGGGCTGAGGGTCAGGGACGTCCTGAAGACTGCATGCCCGGGAACCCCCAGTGTCACAGCTACCTGTCAGAACTCCTGCAGCGGGGCAACTCACTGACCCACGCAGAGGTGAGGATACCCCACACAGAAAACAAAGCATACAGGCTCACTCACAGCCTAACACACACACACACACACACACACACACACACACACACACACATACACACACACACACACACACACAGGCTCACACACACACACACAGGCTCACACACACACACGCGCACACACGCATGCACACGCTCACACGCTCACATGCTCACATGCTCACATGCTCACACGCTCATGTATGTGCACACACACACGCATACAGGCTCACACACATGCACACAGACACACGCACATACACAAAAGCACATACATACACATACCCATTCACGCACGCACCCATATTTAATTTTGTAAAAACGATGAAATCAATCAGCCATCAGTCTGACAGCTTATCCTATTAAAACGCAGCCGCATTCTCAGGTCCCTCTGTCGGCAGTGCCTCGAGTCTTGTGTGCGAGTGTGTGACTCAGAAGCACTGAGCAGACAGTAACCCAGCACACAGAGCTCCAGCCCTTTGTCTGTGCTCTTTACGGAAGCCTAAGGCTGACTCGGCTGAGAGAGCCAGGAGAAAGGCCGCAGCAGTGCGGATGCCTGTGTTATTCAAACAGGGACGCCCAAGCGGCGGAACTCTCCCTTTCGAAACCTGATCAATAAGGCCTGCTGACACAAGCTGCTCTGGGTCACCGGCCTGGAGCTTGTGTGAGGAGGGAGTTTCCAAACAGATCGCCAGACAAAGGCTGTCTTTTCTCACCTCTCTATCAAGAAACACTCACACACACACACACACACACACACACACACACACACATACAAGCTCAACCACACACACACACACACACACACACACACACACACACACTCACAAGCTCAACCACACACACACAAGCTCAGCCACACACACACACATACGCACACACATTTTCAGTGTATCAGTTTTTAGACAAGTCACAAAAATAATTTAAAAGAGTCATTACGCGCTGGCTGGTTCTCTTTCATATTTTCAATAAATTAATCTATATATAGAAGCATGGGTTTTCATGCTGAGCACCAGCATGGGAGAGCTAGCAATGAATCCTTTCACTTTATCATTCCAGTCCGACTGCAACCTGACACACTGCATAATTACTTCTGGCTTTATTTTGAGAGATTGCTCCAGTCCAAGACAGATCAGGTCAAAGTCCAAATGTAATTATAGCAGTGTCGTACCGACCGGGTTCATTTTTGGAACGAAATGGTGTTGGGTGCGATTCTCTTTCCCAAACGTCACTGAAATTGTTGCTAAGCTGCGCCTTTGTTCTCCTCTTGCCTGCCTGTAAGGTAGCGGGGTGGCAACTGTCCTGTCTCATTTTTAACTTTACTTTCAGTCAAAGTGGTAGAGTCCTTTGTGGTTGGAAACAGGCATCTGTTGTATCTGTTGTACCCTAGGGGAAAAAGAGGGGAGAAAAAAAACTAGCGAGTGGACAGTCATAGCAATGGGGGAGAGCCTGGACTGGTGGTATCACAGCTCCGTTTAGGGTGAGGGGCAAAGGGGCCTCCTAGCTCCCGCTGGGTAGCTGCCATCACATGAAGATGGGGTCGGCTGAGCTCCTGAACGCTTTCAGAACAAAATGTACCTGAAACGGCCAGGCCACAGGGAAAAAGAGACAGGGGAACTAACAGATGGTCTCAGTCCTCGTGGCCTCTCCCTCTTTCTATTTCCCTCTCTCTCTCTCGTTCTCTCTTTGCCGTCTGCCCTCTCTTCATGAACAGCCCTGACTCACTGCGCCCCTCATGTGTGTCACTGAGGGACTCACTGATCCCCTCCCAGTGCCCTATAAGGGGAGGGGGAACGAGGGCAGGAGGAATGGTTCCTTAGGTGACCCCATTAAGCTGCTAGGTTATCCCTGTAAATTGAATAGAGTGGTTTCTTTAAGCCACTTGTTGAATAGTTTCCCTTTTACAGTCAGGCTTGTCATGAATATTTGGATATATATCTCTCACTGACCCAATTTTTGTGTGTGGTGGGTTCAGGGTGGGGAGGGGAAGTTCAGGGGGAGATAATCACAGATTGATTTTTAGGTTAGAAAATGAATTGACCTCATGTGACCAATGGAGAGGCAGTTGGTGTAGCAATGAGTTTTAACTTTGGCTGGTGGAAAATTTCCAGACAGATACGTGAACAGTCAAACTGTCCCTCTGTGGCCTCAGAACCAAAGGAGACTGCACATTTATACCAAGCAGGACAGCTTTCCTACCCATCTGGAACACTACATTCTTACTGCACAACTCAGAGAGCAACTGAGCAGTCACCCATTCAAGCTAAGAGATACAAATTCAAATAGGGAGGGGCAGTTAGATGGGACTCACAGCAGCTAAAACAGCTGTGAAAATCCTTTACACAATAAATGTAAGTTTATCCAGTCTGTCCACCTATTTACCCTATCCATCTGTGTATCTATCTGTCTCCAGAGAGAGAGATGGGGGAAAGAGAAAAATAAAACAAAAGAATGCATGTGCATGAAGACAAACAGTTTAGAAGTTGTTGAAATCTTACTCAAGTGTTTTTTGTACAGGCAGTTTTCATGAAAACATTTGCAGGCCTGCGGGTATAAAAAAAAATCCAAAAAGAGCCTAAAATAAAAAGTGAAAGAAAAGAAGCTGGGCTCTTTCCTGTGGAGTTTGCCAGAGCACATCTGGAAGTGATCAGGGAGAGAGGCAGACCTGTCAGCCCAGCTTTGGGCTTCAAGCTGGAGCCAGGACCAGGGGAGGCCAGGACATGCTGGAGATCCTCCCTGCTTAAGCTGCACACACTATGCTGCACTTTCTACACTACATATGCATTACACTGCACAGTCTACACTGCATATTATATACCGTACAATCTACACTGCATATTCTGCACTGCACAATCTACACTGCATATTTTACACTGCATATTATACACTGTACAATCTACACTGCATATTCTGCACTGCACAATCTACACTGCATATTTTACACTGCACAATCTATAGTACAAATGGACTACACTGTACACTCTGCACTCCATATACACTACACTGCACACACTACACTGCATATTCTACATTGTGCTGCATAAACTGCTTTTTGCTGCACAATGTGCTATTGTCTTCTGTATCTACTGATTGAGCATAATGGGCAAAGCATGTGGTGCTTGGCATGCATTGCGTTTGCTTGTTTTCCACTGTTGTCACCCAGGTGATTCTATTGCTGTTATGAATTAGCTGATTTGTATGGTTCCAAATGTCCAGCCACATGTTTTGTAAAGCTGTGATGGTGTGTGTAATTAGTATGCATAAGATGGTCAAAGTTAGACGCTCCCACAATATATTCAGGACAAAAGGTCTCTATGTGTCTTTGACAGTGCCATTACTCTTAAATGCTGAAAAGCAGATACATCTGAAAGGAAGTGTTTCACCCAAGTTAAGCGTGCTGATTTTCACTGGTTGACCTGGGAGGGGAAAAAAAAGGTTAAGAGGAAAGGGTCTCTCCATCATGGTATCTGGTTAAGGAATCCCAGGTATTTGTGCGTACGTGTTTATTTAGGTGTGCGCATTCGGTGTGGGTGACCGGGGTTGTTGCTTGTGGCGAGCCCAGCGTGGCCTTTCCATTGAGCCAAAGCAGGGAAGCGTGGACAGACTGCTGTATTGATGAGTTTGTTCAGCAGACAGCCAGTGAGCTCCTGGCAGGAACACAGACGCTGTAGGAGGAAGGGGGAGTGGGAGGGGTGGAGGAGAAGAAATGGAGATGGAGTTTGTTGGCTTGCAAACAAATAAGGTAGAACAGCAGGATTAGTCATGCTAACTGAATGAAGATTTATGCTCAAGGAAATGGTGCTGGGGCTTTCTCTGTAGCCTGGAAGTGGGGGTGGGGATGTGGGGGGGGGAGTCCACAGTGTGAAGGCAGAGGTAGAGCATTAGCAGGGACCATTAATCAACCATTCACCGTCATGACGTTCAACCCAAAGGATGACGACTTTTCCTTTTTGCCCTCCCTTTAACTGTGTGGCAGTTCGACAAACTGAATTCCTTCACCCAGCGCGTTCAGGGAGGGTCTACCTGAATTTTCAGAACCCTCACTGCAGGGGGCCTTGCGGGGCGCAGTGGTGACCACAAACGCCATATTGCATTCAGATCCAATACTGTCAAATCCTGCAGCCTCTCAGAAGACGTTGGGAACCTCAGAATTACCAGCGAGACATCCCTGGTTATCATTCTGTCAGTGTCTGACTGCACTTCTCCCATCACCCTGGCAACCTGTATATGTTTCTATGCATCTCTCTCTCCCTCTTTCTCCCTCTCTCTCCATCAATGGTGATTCACAATTAGTCTCCCTCCTCCCACTTTCCTCCTCCTATATCTGCCTATATCCCTCAGCATTTCTCCTCCTCCTCTTCTCGCTTTCTAAATGTGTCCCTGAATTAACTTTGGCGATTTCGTTCAGGAGACAGAGAAATGGAAAGATCAGATTGCTATTGGATTACGGGGGGCGGGGGGGATGAGGTTTGGAAATGGAGCTGTAATATTTTCCAGGGGATAAGCACAGGACTGCCGTCTGGCACACCACGCAGGCCCCGCGGTTTTCCTCCGTTCCCTAATGTCTCCAAATCTACAAGCGTCTCTCTATTTGCCGTTTCGCTCCCGTCGCCGGAGAGGACTAATGAACATCTGTCTGTCTGTGAACCGCTGGCCGTACATCCACAGATGTGCTTCTCTTCACGTTATACTCTGAGGAAACCGACCCTGCGTTTAAACTCATCGCAAGCTTTCATTATTCCTATCATTTATCACTGTGTGCTTTGAGGGGACACAAACAGGCAAAGATAACAGTGTGAGGGGCGACACGATTCTCGATTGTATCATCGACTAGTTTTCAGGAGGTGGTTTGGCTCAGCTGATTTTGCTCCTGTCGAGCAGCAGTGTGGCTGCAGAGAGGAGCTTCTCTAAGCGGCTGCGTTCCCGCTCTTGATAGGCTTGCTCACTGAAAGGGGAGTAGTCTGTCCTCCCTCTGCGGGTGTTTTGGTTGGACTTGGGGGCTGAACGGGAGTCAGACAGCTGTGAATGCCATGTCTGTGGGCCTCGCTGAGCTAACGCTAACGAAAGAAATGGCAATTGATCCATCTGTGCGGCTATGAGTCAGAAGAAAAGTCTTTTCTGAGGAAAAGATTTCCACATTCATAACAGTGATGGCAGTCTGCACTTAAGCAGATGTATATTACCGCAACCAATGATGACATATTGGCTCAGAATGCTGCATGATACATCAAACACGCAAACCAAATGCAATCTCAGGGAGTGACATGAGCAAAACAGAACCTTCTGGACCTCACACCTGTTGCTTTTGTGGGCTGCTGCATGTAAGTTGCGCATCTCCTATGCATAAACAGGACCACCAATCCTCCAGTCTGCTGCCAGATGAGGATGGCTCCGCCCTGATGGACGACACATCCAGCCAATCGTCAGCCACTGTGGACAGTGAAGAAGAAAGGAAGGGTGCCTTAGAAAAGAGCATGTAAGTGTCCCACCAGCAAGACCTCACTACGCACCCACATTCACATCAGCTGGCATCTCTCATTGGCCAGACAGAAAAAAAGCCCCTTCTGAATAACCAAAAGGACATGGCGTTCCAGAGCCAAACCATTCTCATTTAGCTCATGTGAGATATCTTAATAGGTTTCCCACAATGTAGCCATTATTCCCTTTTTTCAACGTAATAGCTACCTGTGCTCATTTTCTAATTCAGCTTGGCTCATCGTTGTAGAAATGGGTTGAAATGTTACATCAGTTTCAAGCACAGACAAAACTTGCCCTGTATCAAAGTACTTGTGTTTATTTGTCTATTACACCATTATTGAGATTTGTGAGAGAGATGGAGAGAGGCCTGCTCTCTATCTGATTGCACAGCGCTACAGAGTGATTGAAGTGGCACTCTTGTTTAATAGCCTCCTTTTATTTTTCAGTCTCTAATAACACACTCTCCCTCTCTCTCTCTCTCTCTCTCTCTCTCTCTCTCTCTCTCTCTCCCCCCCCAATTACCTTTTAGCTATGTGCTGAAGGAACTCATTGAGACAGAAAGGTTATATGTGGAAGATCTAGGACTCATTGTAGAGGTAATCTCAGTCACTTATTTAACCACCATTATCACAAGGTTGCAGACCTCAATTCTTAGACTGGGGACACATGATGGGGGTGGGATATGCGGGACTGTGTGGCCAATCAGCTGCAGAGGTAGTTCGGGAGGTTGGCCACAGGCCTTGGTCAGAAGAGTATTTTATGCGCAAACCATAAATATACCAGGCTGTGGGAACTGATACAGCTTACATATAAAAGATGTGGAAGCGGGATTTATGCTAATCCAAAGAACCTAATTCGGTCTTTATTAAGACCTCAGGATGAATCATGACAAGGCAGCTTTTGCCTTCCCAGGACTCCAAGTAGAACACTGTTCTAAAATAACCACATGTGGTTGAACGAGTGCAATAATTCGATTCATTTCCATATTTTCAAGTCTCATATGTCCAGCAACATACCCATCTTTTCTCATGGGGTTCCAACAGGGTCAGGGTTTCAGTTATCATATAAAAAAACTATGGTGCCTCCAATGATGTTGCTGCAATGTTAGCTCAATGTTTTGAGAATGCTGTGGATCAGATAAGGTGTATTTTGTGAGTGCACATTCCATTCAAACCCAGACTTTGACCAAACGTCTAACACGTCCATGGCAGAAGCTGATGCGAAGAAATTGATCACATGTGGAAGTGAGCCTTGTTCTGAATGATTGTGCGATTTGCATGCCATCCAAGACCGACCTTATTGTGATGTGGTCTGCTCTTACAGGGCTACATGGCTACAATGAACAGCAAGGGAGTACCAGAGGACATGAAGGGAAAGGACAAAATTGTGTTTGGGAACATTCACCAGATCTATGACTGGCATAAAGAGTAAGCACCCCTCTCAGTATCTCAGCACCACTCTCTGTGCTTGCTTGTGCAGGGAGAGTGAGTCTTCCGTCTCACTTATCTCACACCTGTGTAAACTGCAGAGTGGGGAACCCCAGGTCTGGTCCTGAGGTGCTGCAGTCTAGCAGGTTTTCCAGACTCTTACACATCTCAGAGGTGCAGCGGGGAATGGAAGCTGAATTAGGGTAGACGGTTGACCTGTGGAGGCTGTGGCCCTACAGGAACAGAATGGAGCGTATGTCTGCACGTCTGCGCACAGAGGGGCCTCCCCCTCCCCACCCGCCTGATCCTCTGTCTCTTCTCCCTGCAGCTATTTCCTGGGAGAGCTGGAGAAGTGCGTGGCCGAGCCGGAGAGACTGGCGCAGCTCTTCATCAAGCACGTGAGACACACTCTCCTACACATACTCAGTCGGGGAAGTGTGTGTGTGTGTGTGTGTGTGTGCACGCGCGCATGTGTGTGTATTGGAGGGGGGCGTGGGGTGGGCATCAACACGTACTTCCTGTAGATATCTTAGGGGTCAGGGTCTCAGCAGTACCAAGACAACAAAAAAACTTTTTTTTTTGCGCCTTGGCACGCGAGAGCCTGGCCTCTCCCTCCTCTCTGTCTCCCTCTTGCTTCCTTGTTATGGGGCTCTTTCCTCAGAGCTCTGACTGTTTTAAGTGTCGCTTTGGCTGGCTGCCACACAGATGTGACCCAACGGGGTCCGGAAGCATGGAGGGGGAAAAAAAATTAAATTTAACAATAAATACCGGCGTAATTGCTTCATGGAGCAAAACTCTCTGTGAAGGAGAGTCCCCCCCCCCCCTTGCCTGAAGATCACGGATCCCATAACAGCAAGCTTACGTTAGGGCCTCAGCCTGAAACAGAAACTGTGCGCTGAGCCCGGGCAAGATAAACAGCGGCCTGAGCAAATAAACAGCTGCGCCAGGGAACAGGGCGAGCTCTTACGGAGGAACGGGAGCCGAGCAGGGGAGAGGGGGAGAGCTGCAGCCGCAGGGAAACAGGAAGCGCCATCCATGTGCACGCTGCTGCCCATAGGTTGCACTGGAGGAGCGCTGAGTTCCACTCCCGTCATTTCTCAGGGTCCTGTGGCACCCGCCCCCTCACTGCCCCCCTCCCCGGCCCCCACCTCGGCCCCCGCCTCGGCCCCCGCCCCGGCCCCCGCCCCGGCCCCCGCCCCAGCCCCGCTTTCTTCATTACACAAGCTAGCTTAATTAGCCAGATCGAATTACTTGCCCCAGGCCCCCGAAATGATTTAATAAGACAGAGTGCACTCCTCACGCAATCAGCTCGAATACATTCCGGGAGAGAGCGGAGCGGAGAGCGACCTGACTGGGATGGAGAGAGAGCCTCATGCCGGACATGAGGGCAGGAGCATGCGAGGGTCTGGCCAGACTACCTGAGGGCGAGCCATCTTCTCTCTGACTGGGCCGAGCAGAGCCCTCTCCCACACACACCCTGCTTCACCTTGCCCCTGACTATCTCCTCTCTCGCTCTGTAGCTCACAGAGAGGCAGGTTATAAATAGGACCCCAGTCTCCATGCTACACACATCAGTGCTGACTTTGCTGGGGCCAGATGCCGCCGTTTCCAGGCAGCACCATAGGGGAGTGTGGGGGGTGCCTGGCAGATCATACCTGCTTTTACAGCCACATTTAGCATCGCTGCGGTTAAATTATACATGACCCGACGCGCTCTCCCGCACTCAACTCCATTACAGCTAAAAGGCGCCGTGTGGCTATACCACTCAGGCTCTTACTTACACAAGACTGCGTCCTGAAAAGTGAGCAAGCCTGCTGTGAAGCGCCATGTAACAGGTTCTCTGATGCTTTGATTTCCCAAATTTACACGTTTCAGGTTAACGAGGCAATACCTGTTTCGCCACACTTCAGAGTCAGTTCTGACCTATATATACTGGTGCACTCTTAGCAATACTCTGTACCAGACCCCAAATGACTGATCAGGGCCAGACTAAGCCATTTGTGCAGCTGGATCTTTAGTGAAGCAGTTTTAGGTTAAGTACCTTGCCCACAGGTACAACAGCAGTGCCCCAAGGGGGAAATGAACCAACAACCTCTCGGTTGTGAGTCCTGCCCCTTATGACTACACCACACTGCTGACAATATATTGGTGTGCCCTATTCAGGCATCTCCCTGTGCCTCAAAGTGCCTCAGAGGCCTGTGGGATGTTGCCGTGGGATGTTGCAGCTCCAGGATGCAGGCTTCAGAGCCTACTGTACGCATTCTAGCTGTTGGTGAGCAGCTACCACAGGGTGTCACACTGCACCGTTGCTCATGCTGCACCACGGGGCGGCATGCTGTACCATGGGGCAGCACACTGTGCTGGGTGCAGAGGCGTTCCAGCTGAAACTGGCCCCTGTGCCCTGCATGCTCACTGAGCTGCGTGCTGCATGTCCCGCTGAGTGCAATATCAGTTCCCGGAGAGAAATAAGCCCTCGAGAACGCTGATAGCACATCAGGTGCAAGCACTGCCGCCTCAGAGGGAGGCTGCATGTTGTAATATCACCAATATTGAATTAGTTTATTGCACAAATGGACCCCCTTGGTGTTCTGCTTCCCTTGATTGGATAATGCGTTTTCTTGTGAACATTCCGCTGTCATAAATGCCCCCATCATCAATCCAAATTCATTTTTCTGTCTGAGAAATAAATCAGTCTGCATTTTGCTATCGTTTCATCAGAGCATGAGAGACATACAATGCACTTGAACCCCCCCACCCCATACATATATATATATATATGTCAAAAGTCAAAAGTTTGGACACTTTTCTTTATTTATTTTTACCATTTCCCACATTTTAGAATAATAGCAAAGACATCAAAACTATGAAACATAAATGGAATTATGGAGTGAAATATGCACAAAATATTAGCGTCACCCCCAGTGCGTGTGTGTGCTTTGCATTTCAGGAGCGGCGCCTGCACATGTATGTGGTCTACTGTCAGAACAAACCCAAGTCTGAGCACATCGTGTCAGAGTACATAGAGACCTACTTTGAGGTGAGTACTTTGGTCCGCACCACCTGCTCGTGATTACGCGGGTGGTGTGCTGTGCGTCCCTCCGCCCTGCGCTGCGGTAGTGGCCGGATCCAGTGAAGGGCTTAATTATGTCCCTGAACTCAAAAGGTTCAAAGGAAAGTAGCCCCGCTTGAGTCGATTGGTTGGATGTATCAGGCGTTCAGAAATCAAATACATAAACTTCCATTACCCCTTAAGACTGAATGGAAGCTTTTGAATGTCAACCTCAGAAGAAAGTTTAGCCAGACCTACCGTGCACACATAAAATCAATATCCCTAGATTTATGCATGTTCAGTATCTCCAACCAAGCTCCTTTTACTTGAGTTTCATTTATTACACAACTTCCGTCATAAAAACAGACACTGAAGAATAAGATGTGTTTTTTACTATGAATCAGCTATTCTGCCTTGTCCCCTCTCTCATAGACATGCACATAGTCAGCAGAAAGTGAGTTGGTCTGTGGGCTGAGTAAAGTTGCATAGTGGCAGCAGTCTGTGGGTCACGTATGAGTGTCTTTGCCCCTGCCTGTCTGCAGGAGCTCAAACAGCAGTTGGGGCATCGCCTCCAGCTCAACGACCTGCTCATCAAGCCGGTGCAGCGGATCATGAAGTACCAGCTACTGCTCAAGGTGAGACATGGGCCTTTCTGGCTTCCGCCAGCAGATTCGGGATCAGTTTACCCATCCTTAATCTGACTCCAGTTATTATGCGTAAATGGTGAAGGTTGATCCCTGATCAGGGGCATGATCGCTTGCTCAAAGCGAGCTGCTGTAAGCAAGAGCTTGGAAACCCTGCATGTTTCCCCGTATCATGAAGTGCTGAGTGCCTTATAATTTAGGCCTGTGAAGCCTTGTCTGGCCTGATCAGCACATTTACAAAGGTCCCCCATGACCAGCACTGCCTAGCCCTACTCCATAGATCCTTGGTTAGCAATCAAGGCGTACTCTGTCATCTTGAGTAAATGAGAGCTGACTGGCTGCGCTCACAAAAAGACGAGCCGATTATGTCACGCAAGGTCTGAAACAGCAGCAGGTGACGAATGGCTGAGGTTAATGTCTGTGGGCAATCTGCAGGGGAAGACAGAATGTGTCTCTGCAGACCCTGTTGGGCTCCATTAGCCCAACATAAAACAACGTGAGGTGAGCGAGTGACACTATTTACTCTCCGCCGGGCACAATAAACCTCTCTGTCTGTTAGAGCGCAGATACACCTTTCCAGCAGTCAATAGACACTTTGACAGGTCAGGCGATTTTACCTGTGTTTTCTCGAACAGGACTTCCTGAAGTACTACACCAAGGCTGGGATGGATACCACAGAGCTGGAGGTTCGCATATATTCTCCTTAAAACAGCGCTTGCATGCTTTGGAAGTAAAAGATCACAATGTGTATTATTCCTGTTAAACAATTATTTACCTTTAATAACTCTTATTGCTTAATGAGTAAGTATATAAGGCTTTAGATAAAGATGTTGAGGCCAACATTGATCAGCTTCACCAGTATAGTATTTCATAAGCTATTCTCTGCACTCTGGATATCTCTCAGTCTTCCATTTCCTAGACGAGACTTGACTTTTGGCATCTTATAGAATGATAAAGGGACCACTACCTTTAAGTGCAGATTGAGAGTCTATTCATAGTTTATAGGCCGCTTTCTCTCAACATGTAAAACTTGCTTGACGAGCAATATACATGCTAAACCACAACTGATGAAAAAAAAACAGCATTAAACCAATGTGTGTATATATATAGTCATATCTTGTGGTACCGTATTAACAACAGTGATGGCAATGTCCCTCCCTCATTATTAAGATGAGATAATAAGTACACAAACACTATATGACCAAATTATTACTGATACTATTGTCACTGCCGTAACTACTGCAACCCTCTGTCCCTTCCAGAAAGCAGTTGAGGTGATGTGCTTTGTGCCCAAACGCTGTAACGACATGATGAATGTCGGGAGGCTGCAGGGGTTTGAGGTGAGGCTCCAGACCACACACTACAGGAACAATGGTCTGTGATTTCACTCCACAGATTTTAGATCTGTTTGATGAGGCATCAGCCTTGGGTTCATGACCCCCAAAGGTATTTCCTGTACTGCCAGTGTGGAGGTCAGATGCTTAGTGGTGCGTGACTCCCCTGTGCCACTCACTCTCCCTCTCTCTCTCTCTTTCCCTCTTTCTCTCTCTATCTATCTCTCCCTATCCCCTTTCTATCCCTCTCTTTCCTTCTCTCCCCCTCTCCCTCCTTCACTGCCCCTCTGTCTCTCTCTCTCCCCTGCCTCCCTCCCTCTCCCGCTCTCTCTCTCCCTCTCAGGGGAAGATCACGGCCCAGGGGAAGCTGCTCCAGCAGGACACCTTCATGGTGACGGAGCAGGACGGCGGCCTGCTATCGCGTGCGAAAGAGAGGCGGGTCTTCCTGTTCGAGCAGCTGGTGATCCTGAGCGAGCCCATCGACAGGAAGAAGGGCTTCTCCCTGCCGGGCTACATCTTCAAAAACAGCATCAAGGTCCGCTTGCCGATCCGTGTCTGAGTCCCCACCTGTGTTTGCCCTGTGCCTGTGATGGCACGGGACACGCCGTTAAGCCTCTTTCTCGTCCCGCATATCACATGACAAATACCCATCTGTCAGCCCGTGGCAAATATTTGCCCCTGTCCCTGCTTCCATTAATTGAGAGGAGCAGCGCTCTGTCAGCCAAGAACAGAGACATAGAATAAAGAACATTTAAACAACAGAAAAGTTGCAAACAGTGTGCATTTAGGTTCTGCTTTCCCTGGGTGCTTTTCTCTGAATCATGCTCCTGAAATCCCACCATCCTCCTGTTGACTGATTATATTTCAGTGAGCTGCTGTCTGAATGCAAGGAACAGAGACATAGAATATAGAATATGACATCATAAACAGTGTGCGTTTTGGTGTTGTTTCCCCTGGGTGGCTTTCTCTAAACCCTACTCCTGAGATCCCGACACTCCCCTGCTTGACTGATTACATTTCAGCGAGCTGCTATCTGAATGCTGATCTCTATTTGACTTCTCTTATCAGTCTGCTGTAAGTGCTGTGTGAAAGAAATGTGTCATGGTGTATTTGTTCTTCGTCTTGTGCTCAGCGCGTGTCTTTTCCCTCAAACAGTGTAGACACAAAGATAACAGTCACAAGCAATTCAATTTGTTTAGTGCTGAAATGTAACATTGGCCTGTGAGCAATTAATTTGCTGAAGAAATAATATGACGATCAGACTTGTCTGACTTGTATTACTAAGTACTTTACTAAGCACTGTTTCTGAGTGTTTATCCGATTTATTTTCGCCACTTATAGAACTGAAAGCCTGAGTGTCACTTTGTGTGCAACTTCCTATGCTGGTGTGTGATTGTATCCGTATGGCTATGTGTGGAAGGTGACACCTCTCTCTCATGGATGAAGCTCTGGTGACTGTGATGTATGGTAGTGTACTTGACTTCCCTTGTCTAGTCAGGTTGCTCAAGTTAACTGCAGTAGTGCTTTAATGGTGTTGTGCTTACAGTCGTTAGTCTGGGAGTGTTGTTAGTCTGGTCTGACACTGTTGCTCATTCAACTTGAATGGATACACTTCTGTTCTTTTTTGCTTTGAAATTACTCTGGATAAGAGCATCTTCTAAATGGATGAAATGTATTGTAATGTAATATAATGTAAGGTCTCTGTGCAGGCACATGTAGAATGTGCCACCCTCTCTCTCGTGTGTAACAGTCTCTGTGCAGGTGTGTGTGCGCAAGGTGTCACCTCTCTCTCTCATGTGTGACAGTCTCTGCGGGATGTGTGTGGGGAAGGTGTCACCTCTCTCTCTCATGTGTGACAGTCTCTGCGCGGGTGTGTGTGTGGAAGGTGTTACTTCTCTTATGTGTGACAGACTCCGCGTGGGTGTGTGTGTGGAAGGTATCACCTCTCTCTCTCGTGTGTGACAGTCTCTGCGCAGGTGTGTGTGTGTAAGGTGTCACCCTTTCATTCCTGTCATGTGTCCCCCAGGTCAGCTGCCTGGGGGTGGAGGACTGTGTGGATGGAGACCCCTGCCGCCTGGCTCTGACGTCTCGGGGGGCTGACGGCAACACGGTGCGTTTCGTCATGCAAGCGGCCACGCCCGACATCCGCCAGGGCTGGGTGACCGACGTGGGCCAGATACTGGAGACCCAGCGCAACTTCCTCAATGGTAGGAGGAGACTGCCAGAAGCAGGGTGGAAAACTGACCCCAGTTTAGCTGATCTCCCCCACGAATGTTACTGCACTTATGCAGCTCTGTCTGAAGCAGTTTAGCTGATCTCCCTGTGGGTGCTGCTCTCTCTCTTCTCCTCAGCCCTGCAGTCACCCATTGAGTACCAGCGTCGGGAGAGCAAGTCCAACAGCCTGGGCCGCGCCATGAGGGCACCCCCTGCAGCCGCCGCTTCCCTGCGGCCCCACTCCTCCGCCTCCATCGACCGGCAGCGCCTGCCCAGCCTGCGCTCCTACAACAGCTCTCTGCCCTCCCTCTACCTGCCCAGCCAGGGGCTGGCTGACCCCCCCTCACAGCAGGAGGTAGGCCTCCCGCACCCCTTCGCTGAACACAGCTCAACTGCCCCATGATGTGCTGATCGCTTAACGGCTTCAGTGCTCGACCAACAGCGTATACACTGACCCGTCTCACGTTTCCCCCAAGCCAACAGTCGCATTGAGCCCTCACACCAAGCTCACTCAGCTAAAATGATTTTGGGACAGGTCCATGCATCACAGAGACAGACTGAACAGATTGCCACTTTGGTATCGAAATTGCATTACATTGCGTTATTATCATTTAGCAGCTGTCCGACTTCAATAGGTTACAACAGGTTATTTTGTCCATATATACAGCTGGATATTTACTGAGGCAATTGTGGGTTAAATACCTTTCCCAAGGACACAACAGGGGTGTTGTATTTTTAAATACATTTAAACCTCAAAAGATGGTGCCATAGTCCTTGCAGCAGTATCTGTGTTATTTAATTGTGACCAACAATAGTGGTTTTCCTGTTAAATGATGTTTGGGATGATGGAAATGTAATTGTAAAATGTGTGATTCCTTAGGGGACATCATAAAATAACCGACAGCTCTCCATTTCAGGAGAAAAGGCTGTGTTGTGCAGGAGACTCCAGCGAGAGCGCAGTTTATGAAAGCAGCCCTAACCGAATACACTACTTTACCTAGACTCAGCTTGCTTGTTTCGCCTCTTGAATGATAATAGAAGGCACTCAGAATTTAGATATTTTGGAGATGCCTTTAAAAGACCTGAGTCAGGCCAATACCTCTCTCTTTGCCTTTTTGTGGGGTTTTCTTTCCAATTCAGTCCTTGGTGTATTTTTGTATATCGTCATTCTGCACTAATACATAACCTGCTCCCCTTATTTTTAATAATTGTGCATTGTGTGTGTGTGTGTACATACACACCTGGGTCTGCTGCTGGGACACACACAGATGGAGATCACAGACACTAGTACAGAAATGCCATATGAAAAGACACCATGGGAGATAACCTTCATGAGCAGTAAAATAAATCTTCAGAGGATTCTTACTCTTTACTGAGAGTGTGTTTAATGGAATGTAGCACCCAGATAAGCTCTCAATAAAACTAGTCCTATACATTTTTTACAGAATATTGCATTGCTCGGGTCAAGCATGATGTTTCTTCAACAATGGAACAACAATTACCATATGAATAAAAACATGTAAAATGACATGTAAAATATAGGATTAGCATTACTTTGTGTATTGTATTTTATATTGTGGTAGATAACACCATCTGTACCCCTCCCACCCCCTTCTCTCAATAGCTGGATCATTGAATTATTGGATCACTGGATCATTGCTTTTCACCTTATACCTGATAAAGCTATAAGGTGAAGCTGTGCTATGCTGTGCTTATGTTAGCTCATCACTGACTGTCCCACACTCTCTGTGTCTGTGCAGCTCAGGCTGGCTCACCAAGGGCCTTTGGAGTCGAACCCGAGCTCCCAGACCACATCCCCCGCTCATGTGCAGCTGGCCTTCCCCGAGCAGTCGGGCCCGCCCTTGGTGCCGCAGCCATACCAGGGTGTCTCCAATGGCCTGTGCCCCCCTGCCCAGCACAACACACAGGTATGCAACACTCACAGAGCCCTCTGCTGGGACCAGAGGAGAGCTGCGGCGTGGTTTCACCTCTCACAGGACTGCATGCTAATGTCTGGCTATCAAGGAATTACCGCTTAGGTCAAAAAGCATTTTGAATCTGCTCATTTTGGACAGTGTATATAAGTCAAGCAGAGGTGTGCTGTAATTATCCCAGCATCATGAATGATGAGAGCTCAGTGATTTAATGCTGCTGCTCTACTGTACATTACATGAATACTGATTTGCAGTGGCAGTTACTCCTATGGTTCTGTTTCATACTGGAAGACAAACCCATAACATAAACATGTTGCCATGGGACCTTCACTTACACAGTAAATGCATTTACAGAGAGTTGTTTAAAATACTAGTCCGAGGGAAGCAATTACTTCACTGAAGATAAAATACGGTGAAATTTACTTTCATACAATTTCCCTTTGGAGGTTACTGAAGGAGACAACCTCTGCTTTTAAACACTTTTCCTGTTTTCAAAGAAGCACATCTGTGAGCTCACATGGACTGAAATGTGTTCTTAAAAACAAAATTTAAGCACACTGAGTTATGAAATTGAGCACCCATCAAATTTACAGTACACAACCTAATATGTTATTACAACAGCAGTTATTGAATATTTGGCATTAAACTTGAATTTTCAAATAACTGAAATCTTTTTAAAAATCTATGAGCCAGTTATTGTCAATAGCTGAACTTTTTTCCTTCTTGCATCAAAAATGAGCTCTTCTGTGCACACTGCCACTTATTAAAGCATTAATGATTTCCCATAATCCCCCACAAACATACTCCTTAAGTTTGCAAGAACAAAATTAAAGTTCAAGATGGAATTCTCTGTGGTCTTAAGCTGCTCTTCAATGCAAAGGAAATAAGATGCTTAGTTTTTCTTACTTTCATGCCACAAGTTTTAATTCATGTTTAACCATACCACCCCCTCACATCTGTGCCTTAGCTAAGCAGCATTCGTTCTTTTGAAATTATTCCAAACCAGAAACTGTTTCTGTAGTTTTTCACAACAGCAGAATCAGTGTTTTTTTCCACTTAATGGTCTCTGGGTGAGGCATTCATGCTGGTGGAATTTTTTACGTGGAGCATGCAGGACATAACCAGAGCTTATCATGTGAACTGCATGGAGGTTTTAGTTGACAAACACAGTAGCCCTACAAGACTGTGAGGGATCTCACAAGAAGCCTGAATCCAGTAGAGTTTATTTACTTTATTTTGAGGAAGCCTATGGGTAGAAGGCCTGTGTTTAAATATGTAGATTATTTCTGCAACAAGCATTTTACAGTCAGGCAACTTAATCTCTGCATGCGGATAACGCAAATGCACAGAACATACAGAAATGTTTGATGTTTAAAACAGCAGCAACAGCAAATATGTGCCATGACACTTAACTTGCAATTCATTTGCTCACACTGTAAAGCAGTACAGCAGACCTTAAACTCATTGAGATAGCTACATGTTGCTCACATGGTCACTTTCTCCCCTGTCCACTTGGGCCCAGTAAAGTGAAATCCTTGAACGTCTCCTGTCTTTTACCTACACAGGGATGCTCAGAGGAGACTTCAATATATTTTTGTACATATACTGCATGTATTCATTGAAAATTATTAAAATGATTAAGATTAAACATCTCCAGCTACTAAAAGACTAAAAGCAAAAAGTTAGAGTTGGATAGCTCTGCACAAATCTCCTTTTGTAGATGAAGGCCCAAAAAGTGAGGTTTATCCAGATGGAAACAGGTTATTTTTTGTGTGTCTCCAACATTAAAGGGCACTGTGCTATGATAGATTCATAATCCAAGAAGAAAATTACAGTGCACTGACTTCTGTAAGATGTCTCTAAGTTCCTTGAAATGCCTCATGATTTGGTGACAAAGTTGGCAACCCTGCAAAGAACATCGTGTCCTTATTTCAACCCCCCCCAATAAGACAATGGATGTTGCTCATGTGTGACACACATTGCACTGTGTCAGCCACTATTGTGTGTGATAAGGTAGCTGACCTAAGCTGCTGGGTCCAGTGGTGTTAAGTCCTCACACTTTCTTTGCAGGAAACTCCTCAGTGGCTCTCTCTCCAGTACAAATTCAAAACATCCTGTTGTTACGCCTTGGAGGTACAGTGAGGAAACTGCAGATTCGGGGGGGGGCGGCACTGAGGAAAGACGCCCATCCTCACACTGAGGGCGCCATGGCAACAGATAACCCCTCGCACTTAAGCCTCTATCCTATTTATTCAGGCTCCATGGGATTGGCGCAAAAACAAACCTTCCCCTGTCAGAAGCCGGCGTGCATGAAAGAGATCCTTATCGCGGACCCGATCACTCTTGCCTCCAGATTTTAATTTTGTCTAATTCTTTCCCCCTCCGGGAGAGGGGTGTATTTATTTTATGGGAAATTAAATGGTTCAGTTTAATTGGTTGATGGGAAGCTCTGCTCTAAACACAAAAGCTATCTGCCGGACATGGGGGGGGGGGGTTGGGGGACAGCAGTGTCTGTGTAGATAAAATGAGGTATTGTCAGCAATATGTGTTTGAGTCCGGTGTTTTTATGAATGATTGTCTTGGTTTTAGTATCTGTTTGTAAAAATTCACCTTGGTTGAGCTGGTGGTATTGGACCATCAGAGCTTTTGGGCCATTCTGAGTTCTGGGCAGGACACAGTGGGCCGAGCTTCTCTCTCACACCTGACATTCAGATTCTCAGCTTGTGGTGTATCATTTAGGTGTTAAATGAGACTTTGGACACCGGGTCAGTTTTTTACATTGGTGAAATGCCACCTGTCTGCTGCTCCAAAGCTGTGTGACATGCTGCACTGAACTACAGTTACTAAACAGTGTAACAATTAGCCTTTGTAAGCCTATCTGGAAAAGAACATCTGCTGAATGACTAAATATAAATGCAAAGCCTTCAGCTTCAGCTACTATACAAAATTTTTTTTTCAAAAGGTTTTCTTAAATAAATGCATGTTGTCTTATTGTTCTCAAAGGGAAGTAAAAAGTAAATACTTGAGTGTGCCCAAGAATGGGTTCCCTTCAAAAAGTCAGACTGAGACTTGTATTCAGCCACATTTGGCCTGTGGAGGAAGAGAGGGGCAGCCCTGAAAATTCAGAGCACTTTTGGCAAAACCTAAATTGCTGTTTTAAACAAGTTGTTTTTGCATGAGAACACAGGGGAGCAGAGGCTATATCTGACACAATGGCTTCTAACAGTGTTCATGTAGATAAAGTCAGTCTGTCCTCAGTTTCTTTGAGTGGCGCAACCCTGCTCCTATATAAAGAACACCTTACTTATGCCTATAGTACTCCTCAACAAAGGTTTGTTGAATACTCAAGGTTGTTCCCTCCTTGCATTTTTGTACTGTGAATTAATTAACCTGGGAACTGAAAGAAATACAGCCAACTCTGGTAAGATGTGGGCTAGCTGGTAGTGAAGCCACAAGCAGTGCCCTCTAACAGCCCAAAATTACTCCATGTGTATTTCGGCACAAAATTTGAGGCACAACCATGGCATTTCATCACCTAAGGACTCAAAATAGGATTATTTCTATCAAGTTATACTCTAAATGGGAAAGGATCTGCAAAATGCAAACTCAGACTTTGTTTACACCAATTAAGTCTGTAGATATAAGATTCTTTCCTATTCTTTCCTATTTTCAGCTTAGTTCCTTACACAAGGTTCCTCCTCTCTGTGGCAGAAGCACTATATTGTCCTCCCGTTGTAATGCAGTAAGTGCAGACAGTTCGGAATTCATTACGCAGTCGTTTTGCTAAACAGAAAGTTAATTAAATCGCAGTGGGGGGGTTCCCAGACATTAAAACTAATAATTAAGCCCTAATAAAAAGTAACAAGAGGGAGAAACGGGCCCTCCCTGAATTGAAATAAAGTAATGTTCGCGAGGATCAAAAGCAGGTACACCACCTGCCAGGCATGCTCATATCTTCTTTCCCAGTGTATTTACCCTCTGCTCATGAAATTTCACAATTACACACAAATTAGCATTTTCCTCATAACATGGTTTGCTGGTATCGTGCCATTGTGTGCATTTTTAGAAAGACATCAGTGTTGCTCTATGAGCAGGCAAAACACAGAAAAACATTTGGTAGGAGGAAAGCAAATATTTATTACCTGAAGTGTGCTTCCAGTCTTGGCTTTTTGACCTTCCTTCTACTGTCTATGTTTGTTTAAATGATATTGATTAAAATAATGTTAATCAAAAACAACATTATATAAAAACAATATTAATGAAAATCAATATAGAAAGTGTATGTGTTTGTGTGTGTTTATTACACTAACCTCTAAAAAATCTTAAACTTTCTACTTCTTTGTCAACAATTCAATAACTTTCCACCCATGTACCCCCTATGTTTGCTGGGAGAGCTTTAAGAGACTGTTAAAAGATGCTGTATCTTTTCTGTTTTAAATTTCTGTTTATTTTTGAACTGATCATGGGGGAGTAAAAATTGTTTAAATTACCATGATGACACTTGCAAGTGAGAGGAGATAAGAATTTATGATTTATAAATTACAATAAACATTTATATTGCATATGGGTGCAGTAGGTTCAGTTCATGGTTCTATATTTCACCTGATGGCACGCAGATCAACCTTTAACCATAATCTAGTTTTTGTTTTGTTTTTTAAGGCAGCACAGCTATAAACGTAAGTTATTGAATGTAATTAAGCATATATTTTTGTGATGGTTATACACACTTCCCACTGTTTGGCATGGCTTGAGTTCCATCACACCTGCAGGAATGTGGAGAGCACCTCAGTTTGCATTTATTTCGAGTTGCTAGTGCAGCAGAAAAAAAGGTGTGCATTTTGGACTGGAACATTGATTTGTTATTTCTCAGAGAAATGGCGCATTCTGATTGGTTAACCGTTTTCCTCTGATCCATCATTTTTTATTAGTAGTCGATTTTGCAATGCTGCTATTTACTGTCTCCTCCAGACTGTTGAAAAGGTTAGGAGACCAGCAGCCCTGACGCCAGGTCGCAATGTCAGCTCAGTCAGACATTGAGAGACCTGTGCCGAAGTGCTGAAGAGACCCGTCCCGAAGCGTGCCATTCCGTTCATTCAAAGTTACTGTGTGCTTGTGCGCTTATGAGCATGCTCAAATCTCCTGCCACCCGTGGAGACTTACAGCCTGCCTCCCGTGTTCTTCCCACAGAGAGTGAGAGAGGGCTGCCCCGGGGCCACAGCGGGGGTCACGGGAGGCCTCCCACCCAGCTCGTCCGGTGCGCCGCGCTCGGGCAACCTGAGCCAACTCACCGAGGACGACCTGTAAACACTGGGACTGTCTGACGCCCGCCACTCGCCCTCTCGCTCTGACCCACACCCACGGGCGCCTGCCGTTTGGACTCTTCTACCACCGTTATTGTGATCATTGCTAGATTACTATAAGGATTTTTTGTTGTTATTATTGTTGTCATTGATTATATTCTTCTTTTCAAGCCTTTCTTATTTACCTTCGTTCTGACACGAATAACCCCGGATGTTGAGGAATTTGTTCTTTTTTTTATATCAAATCAGCTGGGGTCAAATGTATGGGGAGAATTTTTGCATTTCTCCCACTCTTTTAACTGACATCCTGACTTGTTTGTGGAGGAGGAAAAAAAGGCAAGACCATATGTATTTCAAAACTGAGCGGTCACTGCATTAGGCGTGTATGTACCAATACGAGCAATGCTCTTTTCGTGGTCCTCTGGAAACCAGGATGTTCTGCTAAAAACAGATTATCCGCACTTCAGCAAATGTCCATAACTCCTCCTCTCAGAAGGTTGAGTGCAAAGGACACTGGGTCAGCAGAAGCAGTGCAGTACAGAAATCCTGAGGACTAAGACAAAACTCTTTCAAATAGGCCAACCACACTGACAGAGAACACAGTATACCTTTTCCACTGCACAGCTGGTACCAGGCTGGCTCATTATACACCTCTCCCACTATAGAGCTGAAACCAGGCTGGCTCATTATACCACTTCTCACTGCACAGCTGGAAACAGGCTGGCCCATTATACCCCTTTTCCACAGTAGAGCTGGTACTAGGCTGGCTCATTACACCCCTTCCCACTGTACGCCTGGTATCAGGCTGGGTCATTGTACCACTTCCCACTGTAGAGCTGGTACCAGGCAAGGTCCTTATAGAGAACATAAACATGCAAAGGGAGAACAGTGTGTACCACAGTCACTAATCACAGAAAATACCTACCACTGGATAGAACAGAGTGTACGGTAATGTATAACAGCTGTGGGTGATGCAATGGAAAAACAGTGGTGCTGCACTGGGCCAGCCAGCTTTGGCTCCAGGACCTGGTTGCCCAGATCCAGCCCTGTGGTGGAAAAAAGCCATGAGAAGTAGGCCAGAGGGCCATCATACCCAGGAATACGGAACACATTCATGGCTCCTAAGAAAGTGTGGGTGAGGGTAATTTGCCCCCTGGTCAGGATACATATTTTATATGCATGCATACAGAGGAAGGGGCTGAGGGAAATTTTGCAATCGGTATTTTGCAAGTCTCCATGACAGAACCAACTTGGGCTGCAAGTGAATTGTCAGCGCTGGTGAGAAGAGCACTCCCTCACAGCCACACGTTACCCATAATTCAGTTCATTCCTTGCAATGCTACCAAGGCTAAATGGAACAGAAAGCAACCCTGTGGGGGAAAAAAAAGCTTTCTATCAGCCACCGGATGTGTAATTTACAATCAACCTACAGCTGCCCTCATATTTCAAATGAACCAGATTTAAAACAACTGAACAGCAAGAGTCAAAACTATCATTGGAGACCAGGACGAGTCCTTTTCACATGGTTCAAAGGGATATTTGACATTGGCAGCTTAGACTACAGATGTCAGTCAGAACTGACAGAGTGCATCTAATCGAGGTGGCTAGAGGACATAGCAACAGTATTGTTTTATCGTTTATTAAATGAGGGAACCAAAGATCATTTGGAGATGCTATTATACGTCTACCCCTCCCCTCATCATTTAATTTGATACTTATTTCCCCATAATATATCCCCATTACCTTGCTACCCCTAATATAACCCCATATTCATCCCCATCATTTTGTATAGCAGCCTCTTTGTTATTCGTGTTGAGTTTTTAGTCCAGGTCTAAAATCTGAAGTTGATGTGGAAATCTGTGGGTCTTGTCAAAAAGTAAGAACTTTTCAGGCCCTGAATTCTCAGTGCCATTGTTTCCTGGCCATTGAGGACTATTGTATGCTTGCTCTTTTGCATGTTCTACAGAAGAAAAGATGCCAGAGATGAAACTAGATGGACTAAAGGACGAAAATGAGCAGGAGGGATTGATTCAATCAAATGCCTGACCGTAAGCAGCCTGCTGCTGTATCATATCAAATAAAAATCATCTTTTTTGAAATACATCTGTGTTGTATTTGTAGTGCGAAAATAGCTGTCTGCATACACACAGTCCTAGAAATGTTTTTTATGCCACACAGTGATCAGTGAAGACAAGTCAACAGGAAACTGTTGGTTCTGATTCTCTAAACGGAATGAAATTGTAAGAAGAGTAAGAAATTGTTTAGCGTATCATCTGGCTCCTTCATTTAGTTTATTTCGTTCAAAAAGTGAGCATGTTTGTCTGCAGTTGATTTTTGTGATTACTGTGAGCTAGATTATATCAAGTAGAGCACCGAATTACTGCAACAATGGCGCCCCCCTGTGATTATATTTGGGAACGGCACAGATTTTCCTGCGTGAAGTAGCTGCGGAACAAATTTGAAACGTTGAGTACGCCACTAACGGTTCTCTTGGTGCCGCTAATTAACGGCGCATATACACATACTATTGAGAAAGATATTTATCATGCTATTCGTGAATTCATGATTCGTGAATTTAAAAAAAGCTATCCCATGTCAAATCATGGCTTCCAAAATTCAGTAGTTTTGTTTGTATATTGTAAATAATTATTATAATTTCTGATGTTATGGAAATATACGCAGTAGTGTTTTATACATATTGTAGCCTAAACGATCGTCTTAACTAAATTATTGAACATTCCAGAAGAACAGTTTTTTCTCATTTACCACGGAATAGTTTTTAAAGAAATAAGGCCACCTTTGTAAACTCTTTCAGACATAATCTCATATTTACATATGTGCCGGTTATTTACCAAGCATCTTGTTATTAAGGGCCTGCTAGTTATAACTCATACACTAAGAGTAGCAATGAAATCTCTGGGCTAAAAACGTTTATATTGTATTGTTGATAGGGTACATAAAACTGCTTCAGTTGAAAAGGACAAAATGTTTTCTAGAACAACACATAAAATGATCGATCTTTCATCAAAGGGCAAAATTCGAAGGGAATGCAGAATAGTTCCACAAATCATCTGGATTACGAGTTATTCATTCATTTTTATGTAATTTAAATGTACAGGTTTTTGGATGAGAACATTTCTGCATGAGACAAGGAGCAAAAATGATTTTGAGCTGAACTGAACTTGATTTTTAAATTTAATATTTGAACGTTTTAAATAGTTGTACTTGACCTGCATATTTACATAGATTCAAAAACTAGATCAGATCAATGGAGCCCTATCTAAGAATGGAACGAAATAGATCTTTCAAATTATGTGATTTAATGTAATTTAAGTAGGATTGAGGTATGTATATAATTGAAAATATTTCTAAGACTTCCTGTTTCTGAAATTAAAATTGCATTTCACCCATTACTCCACGGACATTTGCCTAAAGCCTAAAAATGATTATTCAATTTTTTTGATAGCTGCATTTTACCCATAAGCAGTTCAGATGCAATATATGGATATATTAAATTTTGTTGTCAGATCATAGCGTGAGAGGGAAAAAAGACATACACTGAACAGGGTTCAAACATTTTGCCATGGAAGTCAAAAGATTTTAATTTAGTAAACACACACAACAGAACAATGACTCTCAAGGAATTATAATTAATTTCATCCAGGTCACAATTCAAGAGCCAAACTGTGAAGAAAGTACATATTCAAAGTGAATCCTTTTATAGCTTCATTTCCCAGCACATATTTTCAGTTACCAAACATAATTTGAGATGTATTAGAAAACACAAAATAATCTTCAAAGTTTAATTTTAAAGACCCAGGAAAACTGGAGTGGATGTGGTTGTGTTGTATGACTCTGTTGATAATGTGTCAGTATGTCCATGTTACTGTCAGTCCTCAAACCTTGAGTCAGTATATATACTCAGAATATGAGACACAAAATCAACACTCTTCTGCCTAGTACAAACTGGAGAAATGATTCTGTGATTCTAGTCACACAATGTCATTTTCTTTGTCATTTGATGCTTCTCTCAGATGGAATGTTGTAGGTCCGTGCTAGTAAACTAGGAGATTTAGTAGTTAGTTAGTCATCTGTTATAAAAACCATACAGCGTTGTGGAAAATTCCTGACATTAGTGAATCCTGATACAATTGACTTTATTTTTATATTTCAATGCTGAAATACAGTGTATTTTTGCCAGACTAAATTTTGGTTGAAGACTGATTAAAGAAAGGTTGATCTTCAGCTGCCATGCTTTTTAATCTAAATCATCTTGGAAGGAAAAAGTATCAAACCTACACATGTCCAAACAAGGGTTTCGTGTGCTGAACTGAACATCACTAAAAACAAAAAACCCTATTCTCAAAGAAGTGATTTTAGGGTACCCTACAAATAGACTGCATATTTCAGCCCAAATGATCCTGACAAAGATCCACTTTGAGTGAAGAATATGTGTGAATAAAAGTTATTCTTTCTGAGCAGACTTACGTTTGTATGAGGTCTTACGTTTTTCTGATTGGAAGGAATACCCTACAGTGGGATTAAGGGACGCTGTATTTAAAAGACAGACTGCAGGTCATTGTTATGAACTACCACAGTGTTAGTGCTGAGACCGTGTGATCACAAGGGGGTCAGGGGAGGGGGTCTGAGGCTATCAAGTTTCACAGGCCCATCAAATCAAAGGAAGGGCCCCCGTCACTGTGGCGGGTCACTGTGGCAGTAGGGGGCCAGCTCAATGAGAATTCCTGACCGGCGCTGTCTATTGCTGTGTTCCCACAATCGTTTCCGACAAGAAAAAAAGAAACTAATTAAAGCCTGAGCACACAGACACAACTGTGAACTTGAACGCAAAAGACAAAAAACTGTACGATCGCCCCATTCAGTATAACTTGTTAAATGTTTGGGGACCTTTGTTTTATGTTTGTCTGAGTGTCGCTTGGCACCTTCAACATTCAGGCAGTGGGTTAAACTTTCAACACGTAGCAAAACAATAAATATTTCAATTAGCATTTTGCTCAAACAGAAGCAAAATTAGCATTTTGAACCAAAGCATTGTAATTCAAATGAGTGTTTTGAACCAAAGCATTTATTTACACGTTATTTGAATGTATGAGGTGTGGAAACCCAGTGGCCATTGATGGCTAGAAAGTAATTACAAAAACCTTTTAGGGTCTAGATTTTGGTCACATTACAGATATCAGCAGATGTGCAAACATCAGCTTCTAGCCTCACTGCAAAACCAGACCAGCATCTTGGTCATTTTTACATTGTACCAAGATCAGACCACCATATTCTCTGTTTGTAACAAGAAAGTCAACATCTGACACAGGAAATTTAAGCCATGTGAACATTACAAAGGGAACTGTGACACTATGTGTCAGTCCGCAAATTATAACAGTGGTCAGCGTGGCCACATATCTGCTTATCATTAGTGATTCGAGAATAATTAAAAGAGGCTACATTTTGACAAGGTCTTTATTTGACTTAAAATAACCTTTTTACATGCCATCTCACTTTACATAGGGTCACATACATACATATACATACATATATGTACATTTAGGTACAACAATAGTTTCATATACATGGCTAAATTCAGCACAGGGACATATCTTGTACTTGTGTAAGAGAATCATTATGAGATGTAGAATAAAGATTATACATTCAAAACAACCTCAACAATCTAACTCCCAAACTTTGTGGGGAAAATGGCTATGGATGTAGGTGACACTATAAAGATAACGAACCATGAGCTGCATATAGAACTGTACCACTCATTAGTCATGTTGTAAATGAACACGGCCTATTACAAATATGATTTACAAATATTATTAAAATGGAAGATCATTTTCCATAACATACATACACATACAGAAAACATTAAGAATAATTTATTCATCTAGGCTATGTATAAATTTTACTTTAATTAGTTTCTGCTGAATAAAATTCAAATAGAACAGACCAATGTTTAACATAATGCAGAAAGATGATGTAATGATCCAAAAGGGTTACCCAGAGGACAGAACTAAGATGTGCGGGCTCAATCAGGTATATTACACTATATTTGGCTTGTTGAAATACAACTTTATAAATCCTTCACTGGCCTCCTTTAAATATACTGACTTACAAACAACTTCAGTTAATTATTTACACTGTAATAAAAAAAGGACACATACACACAAACAAGCAGACGCACCATGTTTGTGTATTGGTGCCGGCCTATGAGAGTACCCTCCGTGGAACGGTCATAGGAGGGGTGTCAGAGAAGAGTAAGCGCTCTCTTCTTAGTTCAAAGCCTCCACCCCACGTTCGCTGCGGTGTATGGGAGTGGCTGAATGATTAGCTGGGGTGTGGGATACAGCACACCCACAGCCCCCCCGCCCCCCCCCCCCCCCCCCAGACCACCGGGACATTTTTTCGTGTGCCTGTGTTCACAGCATCTATCCATGCCCTTTTTGTGCTGGTACAGTTAGGAGAGCCGTGGATTCCAAATGATTTCCTCAGTAGATTCATCCACACAGAGACTCTTCAGCCTCCCTTGCTTGGTCCTCCTGTTGATTGTCATACTTTATAAATCAAGACAGGGTGATGAGGCAGACCCGCAGAGGCAGCAAAAACAAATTTCTTCATTTACAGAGAACCCGGAGTCGTTCTCTAAAAACAAATGCAATGTAATTTCCCTTCATGTCACATATGTATCTGATTTAAAAATTAAGCCTAGAGAAGCTCTGCTGGATGGATGTGCCACGCATACAAGATATAAATGAACTAAACAAGGAGGATTTATGGGTGTCCTACTCTTTTGTGAAGCAACACAGCAAAACTGCTTTAGACAACATCCTTAAGCTTGAGAACTGAAGAGTACATAGGATGTAGAGCATGTGATGACAAAGGTGGCTATCGTAAGTAACGCAATCTGATGCTCGGCACGGCCAACCAAGCTTTCCCTGGGTTTTATTTGCTCCAAAAGCAAACTCAGGTGCCTGATGAAGGCAGTCACTGCGGTGAAGACTAGAAGTAGAAGCATCATTTTGGTGAGTCAGGGTGTGAACGCAATGGAGGGGTCGAGGAGAGGTGTCCGTGTCAGTGGGGAAACAAGACCCATCTACTCTTTCTTGATGTTCCTGAGCAGGGCGTCTGTGGGCGCCCCCTGCTGGTGGCCGCCACGGCCCCTCTTGCCTTGGTGGGTCTTCACGTGTTTGGCCAGGTGGTCGCTGCGCATGAAGCGTTTGCCGCACTGCTGGCAGCCGAAGCGCTTCTCGCCCGTGTGCGTCCGCAGGTGGCGCTGCAGCTCGTCGGAGCGAGTGAAGCTCTTGCCGCAGAACAGCCAGTTGCAGACGAAGGGCCTCTCGCCGGCGTGCCAGCGCAGGTGCGCCTTCAGGTGCGACGTCTTCTTGTACACCTTGCCGCATTCGGGGATGTGGCAGATGTGCAGCCTCTTCTTGCCCGGCTCCTCGGGGAGCTGGCCGGCCGTGATCCCGCCTCCACCGCCGACAGACGCCTGGCAGTTGGGGCAGCGGCACCGCCGGCAGCGGCGCGTGGAGCTCAGCAGCCCCTTGGACGATCCCTGGAGGAGGGCGGCGATCTGGGGCTGGTGCCCCAGGACCAGCTGCCGACCCAGGGCGAAGGGGTGCGGGTGCCCGGGGGCGCCGCCGCCGGCCTGCGGGAGGCTCCACCACTGCTGGCCCTCCTCCATGGGCCCGGTGGGCAGGTGGTGCCGGGCGGACGAGTTCTGCAGGAAGTTGGAGAAGTTCTGGCCCACGCTATTGTGCTGGTGGTAGTAAGAGCTGTTGGCCTGCACCTGGGAGGACAGCACCTTGACAGGGGAGAGCTCGAAGGAGTAGGAGGCAGGGGGCTCGGCGGGCGGGGTGAGGGGCAGCTCGTGGTGGTGGTGGTGGTGGTGATGGTGGTGGTGGTGGGAGTGGGTGCCAGGCGTGGGCTGGGTGTGTCCCGGGAACTGCACCTTGGGCGCGCCCAGGGCCATCTGGTGGGCGCTCAGGCCCGAGCTGGGTGCCACCTCGCTGCTCCACAGCGGAAACATCCCGGCCCCCTCATAGGGCAGCTGTGGCCCCTCGGGCCCCGCCCCGCCACCCGACTGCCGGGCCTGGCCGCACGCGGAGGCCAGGAAGGAGAGGGGGTGGGAGCCGCCGTCTGGCGACGAGCTGGGGGTACGGTCCTATGAGGGGGACAAGGGGACAAGGGTCAGAGCTCTGATGTGCCATGCAGCTACCATCACACTGTTCTGTTTGCTCCACATTACAAATTACAATTTACTACATTACAAATGTTGACTGCCACTGAAAATCCACTTCATTACAGAATACAAGTAAAGATCACAGTATTAAACCGTAACAAAACTACATAAACTATAATATATATATAACTATAATGTAAATATGGCAATAATAATACTTATGGAACAAATAATTATTAAAATAATATAATTATAATTACAATAAAATAGTTTGTTTATTGTTTATTTTAAGCACAACAAATATAATGACAATAAATTTGCTGTGCGGTACAGTCATGAAGCTGTAAAGAGATGACAAATAATATATACAGTTTGCACAAGACGTCAAGTTATTATTTGCACTGCGGAAAGTGTAGTGCAGTGTAGTTCCGATTTTAGGGAAGAATTGACGATGTTATTTAAATCTAAATGTAAATTAATCCTCAGACTTTTCTGCAACTCGAGGTCGTCCTCATGTCTTTCGTAATCTTTCTTCTTCTAATTTGTTGCATGACAGGAAGATCATTATGTGAAAATTTAGCACTAATTGTAATGATTAATTATTTCCTTACTTTTGGCCGCTTTTCACACCTATTGACTTCCCATATACTTCCATTAAATAAAAATGACCCATGTAACACTTGCGCCTTTTAAATAACATAGGCCTGTCAGTTACGTTACGAGAAGGCAACCTTTTCAAGGTCCCGAGGGTATGTATCTTGTCAATTTCATAATTTGATCCTCAGTGCAATTTCCTCCTATCTGACTTAAACTTTGTTTTGCTTGCTGCGTAATTGTATTTCCAGCACTTAACGTATTTTCGTAAAGTTACAGTCCTGGGCATATAAGGCGACGACATAACAACGATGTTCAAAAGTTAAGTTTTTTCCCATACGGAAGGAGAAAAAGAGGCAACTGCAAATTGAACAGAGATGAATCACTAACCTGTAAGAAGGCGTGAAGAAAATGATCAGTCCTGGGCAAAGCCAGTGTAGCCATGTGTGTGCGCGCTCGTTTCGTCTCTTCGCACCTGCAGCGCGGGCAGCACGGAGCAGCTGCAGCGAAAAAACTCGACCAGGACAGAGGACGACCAAGAGGAGTTCTCAAGTCATCAAGTCCGCAGTGGCCCTGCCGGCGAACTGCACGATTGCTCTACACCAGGACACGCGGAGACCGAAAGAAGATATGGTAATCCGGTGTAATTGTACACTTCTTAAATCCGGGGTCAGTGCTTCTTGATGGACTGCTTCTCCCTATCTCCTGTCCCTCAGCACTTTGTACTTGCAGAAACTTTCTTGGTCCGTCTGCTTTTGACAACCAAAGGCTTTCAAACGCCGTGTCCGTCTTTTGAAGTGCAAGGTAGAGCCAATCGCTACGCGTCTCTGGGACCATTTCAAAGGCGGACGGATCGCATCTTCTGTACAGTGAAGAGACCCCACTGCGGGGTCTCTTATGTATGTATTCAGAGAGACGGTGAAGGGGGGTGGTGTGTGGGGCGGGAGTTTGCTGAAGATTGAGGCAAGGAGGGGGCAGATGTTCGGGGTTTGGTGTGATTGAGCTCATCATTCGGCAATGAGAATATTTTCCATATTATCACTTCCTCTGTTTTCCTAAGGCCTCTTTATTCAGTGCTTTTACTGTGATGGTCAAGATATCTTTGGTCACCTCGTAAAGAACATACCAATAATGTAAAAAAGGATAAATGCATTAAACACAAAATGAAAGCAGTAAAAACTATACACACACTTTCTCTTTAAAGTGGTTAAACAAGTGTGCCACCTACTACCCAAATCTTTTGCGCATTTTCAGTTGAAGGATCTCGAATAGCAATTACTCGAATGTGATATCACGTGAAATTTACTGAAACTAAAGTTTGTGTAATGCTTAGCAGTATCTAGTTGACTCCTACGCAGTAATCATATTCATGAATTGCGCTGACATAAATTTAATGATGTTATGTTGCTCCTGTTATATTTTAATTATGATTCTCCCGTTATACTCTGTGGGCATTATTATCGTGTTAACTTGTGCAACAGACCGTTTGGATTCCAGTTATTTCAGTCTGTGTCCTATCATGAAGTAAATAATATAACCAAGCCGCCTGATTTCATTGGTGCTGATTTCCCGTTTTAGCGTGTTTGTTGATCAGCCATTTATCCAAAGAAGAATAAAATGAAATTAAAAGGCCTTGTGATCCCCATAGGGTATTATTATTATTATTATTATTATTATTATTATTATTATTATTATTATTATTGACAAGTGTGGATTCTGCATAAGGATTTTGCCAGTCTGGCACGTGTGGCAGACCACACAAATCTGTGAAAGGGTTGATGGGTGACATCTTTCTGCAGTTCATCCATTTGGGTGGTAACCCACATTAACTGAATAAAACCGGATCAAAGCACCCCGAAAAACCTAGTGCTGCGACACCCTCACACTTTTGGGTTCAAGTGAAGGCTGTTATCTGATCTTATCGCATTAAATGCAAATTAAGAGGGAACAGTGGCCTGCCTAACAGTGTGGCATCGCCTTTGAGGATTTCCAGAGCAGTCGGGGTGTTATTGGGATTGAAATCCAATCTATGTAAATATCTGCATCTAAACGCACTGGTCATTTGCTTCAGAATCGTGGTCACCTCGTGTCCGTGTCACGCATTAACTGCGCAGATTTCCTCATTCATAAATACCTAAAATTTCTTCATTAGTCTTTAAATCTTGCACAAAGTCACAGTTCCTTTTGTAACATACAACCACTGTACGTAAAATAATACCTTTAGCGAGAATCGGGGGGAGAAGATGTAAATGAAGGGATACGTGAATAGCACTAATGCACGAGAGGACACGTGTTGTCTTCAGGTTCGTTTGGAAAATGTTAATTTATTCAATGGAGACAGTCAATGCAAAAGAAAGTTTAACATCCTTACTGTGAGGACAATTTGTTTGACGATTCGGTTACATCAAAACCAACCTACAATTTAACAACTGCCCTAGAAAATGTTTTAACGCGTGTGTCTAAAGTTGCCCCGTGGCTGTTTTTTCAAGCACGAGGAGATAGCATAGATTAAGAAAACGGTTATGTCTGTTTATTTTTTCTGCACTGTCGACCACAAGACTCTCTTGTCCTTGAATCTTAATATTATTATTGCTGTTATTGGCTTCTCTTTGGTTTTATTGAATACTTTCCTATATTTATTTGATTTTCATAGCCGTGGCCCCCTTACAAGCCACTTGTATATAGGAGGGGAGGTATTTTATAACAATATACAATTGTTGAAATGCCTTAGGAAGACTAGTAGTCCTTATAGGGGTTTTAACAGGCTTCAGTTGTGAGTGCTGTTGGCTGGTACATTACCACCAATAAACAAACGAGCACATATAAGACCATTCTCTGAAAATTGGTTTGACAATTAATGTTTAATGTGAATATCTAATTTGAGCCACAGATGAAATTTAAGCTTGAGGGGATACATCTATATGTATTTGAAAATGAAGCACAGACTCCCTGCCAAATCAGGTACCTTCCCACTTCTGTTCCCTTTCAAGGCAGATTTATGGACGGTGTGCCCAACCGAGCACCATCTCTGGGTGTAACATTCTTTAACTTTTGTATTGGATGTTAACTTCCTCTTTGGCAGCTTTCTCTTTGGTGAGTCTCGGTGATAAGGATTGTGCATTTTTATTTTATGATATTTGTAGTTGAGGCTGCTCCTCCTTTAAAAGGCACAGATCAGCTTGTTGACCATGTCTTATGATGAGAGGGGAAGACAGACAGCGCTAATCAGGTCCACCTCTCCTAAACAGCTGGCTTCACCATATGTCTCTCTACACAAAGAACACTGATTTACAAAGATGGCAGTGACTGAGGAAGGTGGGGCGGATTGCTCTGTGCCAGAAGTCGCACTTCGGGACCCCAATTAGCCATTAAAATGCAATAATGGCTTAGTTAAGAAGCCAAGATGTTATGCAGTGGATACAACAAACCGCTATTGGCAACCCGGATGTCTTGGCCTGAAGCATAAAGTGACCAGAGAGGCAAAACCTGTCACTCAGCAGGCAGGAAAGATGTCCGGGACAATGCAGCTTCTGGGAATTCCTGGCAGATAATTCTACACTTTTTTTTGCAGTGGTGCACTGTCGCATACAGTATGGACCAATTATAAGATATTACTTTTATGTACAGATATACAACTCTTGTTTTGTAGATGTATACTGAAATGCTCTGAGATGTACAAGTTGACACAATTAGCATGAGTTGCCTTATTAGTCACCCCACATCTTAGCCACAGGCAGAATCTGAACATATCATCACACAAAGATATAAATCTTTTATTCAGTTATTAAGTATCAAGTAATATCTCAATCACATTGAGCATGTAAAATATTGCCTGCAAATTTTTTCAGATGTTGGCTTGTGCTTTATTTCATGTGCTGTTACTGGGCAAGTAATACACGCATTATTCCTTATTAATAAAATATCAAAGCTAGGACCTACAGAGTGAGTTTACATTTACATTTACATTTATTTATTTAGCAGACGCTTTTATCCAAAGCGACTTACAAAAGTGCATACAGTAGGTACAGCGACAGTACGGGGACAGGATGTGTACAGTTCCACAATGAGACAGTTCTCAGCTGAGAGCAAGGTCTGTTTGAGGACGCAGTACTATCAGATTTTTACAATTACAGCCTAAAGGGCAACTAGTACGATATACTTTCGAACGGCAGACTTCAACAACTTCAAAACGGCACAATGAGCTGAGTTGATCAGTTAAGGTGAGGGCTGAGCCCAATCAGTCCACAGTGACTGGGAGTCCACAGAGGTGGAACAAATTGCCTTCCTTCTCAATGGGGCAGAAGGCCCATGGGACTTGCAGTGTGGGAAACAGCCATCAGCTACACGCAATTGTGTCAGAGGGCTGCACTCACTGCATTTCTGTACGAGTGCAGTAGCTCGCTGTGTACAGCTGGAGATGTTCAAAGTCAGCATGCATAAAAAAAGATGTTTAAGTCCTCTCAACAGTGGAAAGAAATAGATGGGAAGAGAACTGGTGCAAGCAACACAGACGGGGGTGGAGCTGAACCTCACAAGCTCACAAGATTCATCGTAAGAACTTGGTGTCCTTCTTTGTGGCAGGAGGGGAAGCGGGGTGGGGGTGTGAGGGGGGGGGTTAATGAGGCTGTAGTGTTGTAAACTCACCCTTTGCATTTAAGTTACTGCACAGTTTCCTCTTGGAGGTGAACCACAGCTGTTCTTGACATATGCTGCAGAGTTTGAAGGAAACAGACCAGCTGAGGTGCCCTTCAAAACACACATGCCTGTGTGAACATGACCTCAGTGTATCGCCTCCTGAGGTTTCACTTATTTATAAAAGGTATCAGAATTGCATTGGTTTTGAACTAAAAGCTGTCCACTTTGAATGCCACCCATTCCCCGACCTACAGATACATGACATTGTTTCTGCATTGAACTGCAAAGTCCAACATGCAAATGTACCACTCAGAGTTGAGTAATTCCTACGAGCAGTCAGCTCAGATTTTATTTTGTCAAAAAAATTGAATTGCTGAACTCTTCTCACATAAACAATTAATTTTTTAATGCTGTACAATAAACCATTGCAGAATAACAAAACCTTTTCTATGACTCAAAACTGTATTTTTTGTATTGAGCCCTTTTACTACTCCCTGCCCCAGAACATGTTTGATACAGAATTAGTTTGCAGTCCCATCTCTTTGGAGAAGGCCTAGCAGGCAAAACACTCTGATTCACTTGTGTTTCACATCAGCCCCAGTTGCTGCAGTCTAATCACACTGGAATGCTGTGGGCATGTGCTGCAGGGCCTGCTGCTTCACATGGAGCATGGCAGAAGGAGCAGGTGGTGAGAGAGGGAGGCAAAGGACCTCAGCAATCATCACACCAACCGCAGAGGCCTCTCTGAGCCATGTTCCAAATCTTATGGGGTACTCACACTAGGCGATCTGTACCGTGCCCGGGCACGTTTGACCCCCAAAGTCCAGTTCGTTTGACTAGTGTGATCGCTCTGTACCATGCCCGGGCCTGCTTGAACAGGTGGACTCTGGCACGGTTCAGTTGGATTCGGGCACAGTACACATCTAGTGTGATCGCTAACAAGCATGGAACTCAAACATGATGTCAATGATGCGACTGTCCCATTTAACACATATATCTGTTATAGCAGCAGTTAGCTGGATAACTGTTAGTTACACATCCAGTCATAATAAATCCTTTAAACCATCATTTGGTTAGCTAGCTGACTTCCTTAAATATAACAAGCTGGCTACCTCCAAAATGATCTTTGATTGGTTAGTTCTGTAGATCTATACATAAAAATAACTCTGTGGATCCCCACATTAGCTTGATTACTAGCACGCAAAATAAAACTAACCATACTTTATGTGGCGATGTAAGCATTGCTGTTGTCAGGGTCTTAGTCAGAGTATCACAAATGAAGCAGCCAACCTGTTGAAGTAGCTAGTCTTCAACAATCGTTCAGATAGGTAGCCTGTTAGCTAACTAGCTATGTTTGTCAAATCTATCACTAGATAGTTAACGTTAGCTCCCCAGCCAGTTAGCATCGATTATGCAACGCAGCGATTTTCAGATAATCGTGCTGCACGTATAAGAGATTTTTACAGAGGCAGCTGACGTTGAGGGAGGAATTTGGAGCTTTACTCACAGACTACAATTCACGTTCATCAATAAAGTGAGAACCAGACCCGTTATTAACCTAAATATTCTCAAATGATTTGAAAAGTGTACTGTCCAAGTAGTAATTTTTGTTGTTGAAGTTCGTTGTTGTAATGATGACAGTAGCGCACACACAAGTAGTAGCCCTAACTGGTTAACATTAGCTAACATTATTGTGATTAAGATTACTGTAATCTGACACAAATCTGACACAAAATATGGGTCTGTCCCTTAATCATCTTATACATGCAGCACGATGAGCTTAAAATCGCTGCGTTGCATAATCGATAAATCTATTAGGCAGGTCAGAGGGCCGTGTGTCACCGCACCCAAAACGACTCCAAATAAGCCACAAAGTAAGCACAATCATGAACTCCACTGTGCTGTGCGAGAGCGCTTTTCTTCAACACAAAAAGTTTGCATCGTGATGATGTAAGTGTGCTCTGGCCTGGAACGTTAAGCGCAATGTGAGCACAGTCCAGCGGGGGAGTGGGGAGAGGGGACAGTCGTGCTCGGGCACGGTACAAGGCAACCAGGCCTAGCGTGAGTACGCCCTTAGTGCCATCAGTGATGCTGATAACCTGTTGTGTTTTACCAGTCAGTAATGGATGTGCCAAAGCCTTGCATGTATACTGCATTTTTTACTCCTTGTATTTTGTGAATTACATACTAAATCTAAATGTGAACACACACACCTTTTTTTCTCTGTTTTTAATATTGTGATCCTAGTGAGTGATGTGAGCAGATGCTCACCAAACCCACTGCACTGATGTCTTTCCCCAGGCTCTGTAAGGGGTTCCCTGTGTAGATCAGGGTCATGGTGCAAAGCTTTGAACTCAGAATCAAATGCATTTTACATGTAAAACACTTCCAGTGCACAAACATAGTGCAAATGTGTTTCTGAGATTGTAAGCGATAAATATTTTCTTGAAGTATAGTAACAGAACCGACATGCGCTGAAACTTAAGGTGCTGTAAAGATGCATGAAATGTTACAAATAAGCACATCTGAAAAAAAGAAAAAGCATCTGATGCTTATGGGTCTGTAAGAAGTACTCTCTCTCTCTGCCTTTGGTGGGTTTTTATTATTGTGCAGAAGTTGCTAATTACCCTGATTCTCGTTTCCTGTCCCTGCGCCCCCCTTCTTTTCCCCCACTCCACCACCACCCCCCTCCCTGACTCCCTCCCAGATGAGTGTCTTTGAAGTGCTAACAACTCTCCTCACTTTGAACTGCGAAAACAATGCTCCCGCGGCTCAGCGCACCTTCCCCGCGATGCCGAACCTCATTTAAATACACCTGGATTCTGCCTCCACTCTTTTCAGGGGGAAAAGCCCAATTTCCAGAGGAGCAGCAGATCCCGGGGATCATTAAGCAGCTGTGGAGACGCCCCAGCAACCAGTCAGGTTCTCCCCTCGTCTCTCTCGCTCTCTCTCGGGAACCGCCAAGGGGGAAAGCCTGTTCGCTTCAGAACTGGTGGATCTGCGGACTTTGACTTTTTAATTTTTTTTATTTTGTCTTCTCTTTAGTTGTCATCACTTGGTCACTCTCCTTCGCTGTGAACTGAAGTTAAAGTCACCATTAGCAACAAGGCTGTCCTGCGTGGGCGCAGCTCCATGCAGAGGTTCTGGATCTGGAAATGTATCATCCCTCCAGTGCAACCACCATCTCCCATCTTTTTGAACTGAATAAATAGCTGTGAATTCAACTGGCTCAAAGAAATTCATAAGACATGTTAAGCTAAAATGCTTATCATTTTGGAAGGTCACACCTTGCCAGCCCACATTGTCAGCCCCTCTGATAAGAGAGAGAGCTTTGCGTGCTGCGAGATTGATGGACGTTACTGATACCGGCACGCGGAGAGACAATGGAGTGAGAGGGGGATTGCATCCCCACAGTGAGGCTCTTATTGAGCCTGGAGGGGGCTTTTAAACTTTCAGCTCCCCGAGGTGAGCCAGCTGCCCCGGCCATCTGCACGCCAAAACCTCGCCGCACAGGACAGGCCTTTTTAACTGGTGGCTGAGTCGTAAAGCCGATTTCACGCCCCCGCTTTGACTAAAACAACCCCCCCCCCCCCCCCCCCCAACCGATGCCAGGGGCAGGGGGCTTCTGATTTTTCACAGGCCCTCTCCGCTCCCCCCTGTCTGTGCTCAGCAGACCCATGGTAATCAAGAACAAAACCAGCAATGCTGAACACCACTCCCTGCAATGTAACATCTTCACTGCGTCGGATAAAACACTGAACACTACACTGGTGCTCAGCTCCCCAGAACTGACAGAGCTCTTAATTGCCTGACAGATAATCCAACAGTTATGCAGTTGTGTTATTGTTAGGGACTCTTGTTCAGAGCAGGGTTTCACAGTTGCAGTCTTGAAGGTAAGCTAGGTATCATGGTGCCAAATTGTGCTAAGATGATTTGGCAGAAGCTTTTTTGCCTTTTTGTATTTTGGGAATCAGTAATAACCCACCTTTTGCCCTGAGCCCACTCTTAAAACCTCCTTTTAGTATATAGGTACATATGAATAGACACATTCATATCACAGTGAAATTCTTTTTCTGTATTAGTTTAAATACATGTTTAATAGAGTGCACAGAGATTGAAATATCCATTCTGGATGTTACTTCTTGCTGTCTCCAGTCATCAGTAATACTTGCAAATGAGGACAGGAATTGCTCCTTGTCTGAATTGCAGTGGAATGCTAATATAGCTTTAAACGACATAACTATCACATGCTGGGTTTTGTATTTGCACCAGTCCTTAGATCTCGGTCAATCAAACAGTGGTAATTCATCGTGTCCAAAAATCAAAACAACTCTTTAATCTCACTTCCACTTCACTGTGCCTCAAAGCTGACAGACAGTGCATGCTCTCACATACACCACATAAGCACTATCTGAACCAAGGGCGTGTTTGCAACTACTGACTTCCAGAGCACTCTACTTTGCAAGCGCCATAAGAAGCCTGACATAGTTTCCCTTTAGGTTATCAGAGTTTTTTCTCTCCTCTTTGGTGTATTTAGATAGCTGGGGTACCAGTCTGCCCAGCCAAGTTAAACATGTGCTCAGCCTCAGCTAATCTAGCTCTTTAGATCTGAAAGTAGCTCACCTGATCTGGGGTCCTTTTGGATGCAGTACAGAACACGAAAACCCACACACATATCCCCCTCATTACCTACTTCCTGCATTTGCTGCTCTTAAGGCTTATGAAAATTCAGGCCTCATAGTCAACTCAATGGGAGGTACGTCCTGTCAACATATGGGCTGACAGGGTGCTACTCATTACTACGCTGGGTACCATGCCAAATTGGAGCTATCAGTGACGTGGGCCATGTTCTTGTCAGACCACTTTAGTAAAATAATAAACTGAACCAGGGTCTGGAGCACCTCAGAGAAGGATGTGCTAATCAAACACCGCCATAAATGAACACAGAAGACAAGAATAGGGTCACACCTAACAGATCTTAGGCCATATGGTCAAAAACAAATATGTTTGTAGATCCAAACATGAGAATATAACAGAGATTCATGAAAAAATGTTTCTGTTGCCACAACCAACCAAATTTACCTACATTTGGGAAGGGCCCTTGTGACCTTGTGGCATTGCAGATGCACTGTGGGTAAAATAAATAAATAAATAAATACATATATACGTACATATGAGCCTGCACGTGTCGGTGAAAACTTTTATCGATATCCCTGGTGCTTGAAGTTTGTTTGCATTTTGTTTTCCAGCACTCTTAACAACTTCAGAAGTCAGATCACAGGAGCCTGTGATCAAAGCGCCTCACGGTTAGCTCTGGAAACACAGGAGTAATACGCCGCGCTTTGATACTCCACATCAATATTTCAATTCAACAATCACTTGACATGCACCCCCCCATCTCTCCCCAACTCTCCCCAAGACGAAAGGAGAGAGGGATGGGAGGGGGACGGAGGGAGAGAGCGAGAGCCGGGGAAGGAGAGCCCGCCTGACGGAACGGCGCGTTCCCCCCTGTTCCGTGTCTGATCTCCTCCGGCTCGCTCTCCGAGATGCCCACAGGCCACATCCTCTTTTGAAGCGAAACTCGCTTTCCATCTTGAGAAAGGGAAATCTTTCACTGGTTAAACCAATCATTCACACGGAAACATGGTGGGCAAAACAGACTTGTAGAGTGTAAATATTTGACGTATGTTTTGGAATGAATAAACTGAGTTTTGCTGTGTAGCATCGTTAAAGATGCGTCCATTCACACCAGTGAGCCAAACCTTGCCAGCAAAAGCTAACTGCATCATTGAAAAATCAGTTTAATGTTTTCTGTGTTAAAGTGTCAATTCTAGGGTTGCCTTTTCCATTTGGAGGGTATTCTGATCTAAGTGCAAGTGTGTGAGTTGAATATCAGACTACCTCACACAGCTGGGTAGATGGGTAGGAGTGCTGTGAACCAGCATCTAAATGTATTTACTATGTATCCCCATTTTGTAAAATTGTCTAAGATTTAAACTGCTTGTTTATGCACTATTTTTGTTTCTTCTTGGGTCTATGATTTAAAACCACATTACCCACATCAACCAGCGCTCTCGCACCTCTTCTGAACATCAAAATATAATGTACAGAACTTTAGCTGTACATTAGAAGCTTATTTTTTATAATGTTACAGGTTATGTGTTTCACAGCCTGGTTTTTCAACTGGAAAGTAATAAATTGATTTACCAATTAAGTTCAGACCAATTAAAACCTATTGTAACGAAGACGAAATCAAGACTACCACAAAGACAACTCCGCAGTTACATGGCATACCAATATCTAAAACAGATGTAAGGTCACAAAGGTTACAGATGGAGATATTTATGTGACAAAGGTGGTCTGTGCAAGATGTCCAAGGACCAGCTGTGGAGGAGCAATGACTTCAATCAGTCTTACAACTCTTTCCCTAATGTCAAATAAAACATTGAAGCACACAAAAAGTCATACAAATGTGCTCAAAGCTGAAGATAAGCTGCAAAGTCGGGGGTTGAATAAGGTCCTCAGCGATACATGCCAATAAGATTGTGTACTTCATGGTGGAAACCCTTCTTTCCAATTTCAGCAAGAGAATGGAGCCATTTTCTGTAATAAGACCAGGCCAACACATGAAAGCACAGGCACATGACTACCACATAACTAAGAAGTTGTGATTTTGTAGTATTTTACATTGTTCATTTGAACCATTAATACTTCAAGGAGCACAAGGCCAGGCGTTTTCAGCGGTATACACACATTCGTGGGTGTGAAACTGTATGCATCCAATAATTTATGAATCCTGTTATAATTGATGGTAAGTGCTCCAGCTAATAATCATTTTAACTACGGCCTTGCTGTCGGTACAGACTTTTCCCTGATTCTGCATTTAAAATGGATGATTACTAATTTGCTGGGGAAAGAGCTTTATAGATTTATAATTTATTGATATGGTTTGAGATGTAAAGACATAAAACAGACTAATATTTCACAGTGGCTGTCACACGGCACTAATGCCACGGTGTATGAATAATACACTAAGCAAGAGCAAAAACAACAGAAAAAGAACAATGCAATTATTAATCACGACTCTGTTTCATAAACACAAGCACCTTTGTACCAAAGGAAATAATTAGCTCAGACACTCGACAGTCTTATTTTACAAGCCATCAAGTTAATCTGGGTATTCTGCTGAGTTTGGACTCCCGCCAGTACACTTAACAGGCCTCGAGAGTGACTGAAAGTGATACTAGCATGTCAGGCTGACAGGGGCTTGTGATCTGATCAGAGATACACTGGTAGGGCTCATTTCCACAGCGCTGTGCTCAGTAGAGTGCCTGGCACCTGCCAACACTCAGCTTCTCATTCAGCATCACCTTGGGCACAGCAGGGTGTGGGGTAGGGTCCCTCAGAGGAAAAATTCTGAGGGAGAAATCTTGGGATTTCCCAAAGAGAAAATGGCTTGACATGTGATGAAACGGGCCAATTCGCGGTCCCCCTTGTCTACACTATTCAAACGCCACATTGTTTTTTTCGCCTCTTAACTTGTATGCAAAGCAGTTGAGAGAAAGTAAAGTATGTCTGACCTCAGCTGCTCATATTTACTCTTTTATTTTACTTATATTTACATTTACATTTATTCAGTTGGCAGATGCTTTTATCCAAAGCAACTTACAAGTGAGAGAGTTAACAATATTAGAAGCGCTGCATGAACAGGTTTCAAAGTTTAGCCAGACAAGGTACAAAGCTAGCTGATAGAGCTAATGTGTGCATTAAACCATGAGATTACTTTTTCATTTTATAGTTTAGTAGGACATGAGAAATTCCTTTAGGGGGTAGTGTTTCAGGTGCTCGGGTGAGAGCGGGAGAGCTGTGTCTTCAGATGTTTCTTGAAGACAGAGAAGGACTTGGCAGAATGGATGAAGAGTGGAAGTTAATTCCACCATCGGGAACAAAGGCGGAGAAAGGTCTGGATAGTGTTTTGGGATGCAACGTGACAGGACCACCAGACGCCGTTCAGGAGCAGAGCGTAGTGGTCGGGAGGGAACATAGGCTTGTAGTAGTGTGTTCAGCTAGGTAGGTGCAGTTTAGTTGGCATCAAGGCCTTGAACATGATGTGGGCAGCTACAGGGGAGCCAGTGGAGCAAGACCAAGAGAGGTGTAATGCGAGTCCTTTTATTATTTTATTATTTATTTTCTTATACTATGTTTTTAGTTTATTTTACACACCTGTATTGTTGCATCTGTTATAGTAATAATGAGACTCCTACTTTTGTACTAATGCATTTATTCTCTGCTATGCGGCTTTAATCTGCTCCATATTCAGGACTGTTGTAACATCAAACAACTTATTGGGTATGTATGTGTAAATAAGTGACGATATAATTAACTGTTAACCGAGCATTTACAAGATCACTAGATCAGTTGATGTCATCTTTTTGGCCTCTTTTTAGCCAAAATTGGATACGGTTCTTAAATTTGAATGCAAGGGGATTTGAGGCATTATAAGCCTGGCCCTCTTCCAGTTAGATGGATGGGAAGCATGGTCTCGGCAAGAAGCAGTGCACCCTCCTGACAGCAGATGGCGATGTTCCATCGGCAACCCCTATGACCCTGTCCTGCAACCCCCTTTGAAGAACAATCAGGCCTGTGTATACCAGGCCAGGTTACAAAGACAACAATGTGACTGGGCAGTCAGTGGTCGGGAGTCAGACCCTTTTCTTTCAAATGGAGGCCCATATGTTCAGACACTCAGAAGATGTATCTGATATCATTCCAGCTGTAGAGAGAGGGGTGCTGGCTCTGTGTGAGGTGTGTGTGAAAGTTGGGTTTGTCACCTGGGGTGAAACGGATGGGCAGTAATGATGTTAAGCCTGGGCATTGTGGCTGTGGAGGGGCACGTCCAGGGGGCGCACTCTCCTGTCAGGGTGGCAGTGTGTCCCCCGTGTCCCCTGTGCCCCCCATGTCCCTGTGAAGGCAATTGCAATGAGGAGGCTCATAGCTTGGGCGTGACATACACACTCTGGGGAAACTCAGCCACAAGGCATTCCCTGACCTCCATCTCAACACCCCTCTACGATCTGCACATTTGTATGTATCAATGGCAGCTGCTCAGATATTTATTTTATTTCACATTTGAATATTTTTGTACTAGGATTGTTTTTTGATTGCGAAAAAGATTGTCTTTAATGCCACTGTCCTGGCCTTTGTCAATGGGCTCAGTTTCATTAGCTTTGTCCTAATACTCACAATACGATGCCTTTTTTCAATCAATGACATCATTTCTTCAAGTATAACAGACATCACAACATCACAATCTATTATTGACTTTATGAGTAAGTAACTGTCATAAAACATAGAAGCAAATACAATAAAGAACAACAGCTATTGTATAGATCATGATGTGTGTTTTTGTTATGTCCACATAGGGACCTACAGTATACTCACGTATCCATCAAATAAATTGACACCAGGACTGCATCAAACTGACTGAAGAACGACACATTTACTTTATGATCTTTTAGAATTCAATGCTGTTTCACATCATTCAATATAAAACCTAATATTCCTAGGCCCCTCATACATGCCAATTCATCCATATTTGGAGTGTGAGTGCTTCCTGTTCAACCTCTTCATTGTTTAACAAAACATTCAATTAAGATTCAATCAGGTGACAGTAGAATTGAAGAATCTCAAATAGCTTATTTCCCTGAATGCTGTGGGACAGGTGAGAGCAGCCAGGTTCTATTCTTAAAGTTAAAACTGGAGGTAAAGGGCGCTAATGTTGCGTCATACAAGCGCTTCATTAAAAGCCTCAGTACTGTACCAGCACACCGGGCCCTTCAGGGATGCGACCTAGAATGCAGTGTCACTCAGACGAATAGGTACGGACTCGTGAGTGTCACTCCTACGTAGCTCTGAATAAATTAGATATCCCACGGCAGAACAGGAGGCTGCTCTCTGAAATAATAATAATAAGCTAACAAACAGAAACCGGAATCGCAGAATTGGTCGTCGGAGTAAACAACACAGCTTAGTTACATAGCCCACAGCCATGGTAAAGCAGAGCGCTAGCTAACCAATTTTGTCGTATCTGAACTCCTACAATGAGAAGACTGCAGTCAAAAACATGACATCGCGGCAGCTGATTGATATATAACAGCAACATAAATAAGATAGTTTAGGGGACTACACATGTTCGAAAATAAATAAGCAATGGAGTATCTCAAAAACACAAACAAAAGCTTTATTATTATGCAAAATTATAGGAAGTCAATCTATTGATGTTGCCTTACTAATTGTATGGCGTGGGACTGAAAAGCAGATGTTGCATTTCAAAGCGGCAGGGCGCGAGAAGATGGGCTATGATTTATGCTAAAACGCGTGGCTTCAAAGCGCAGATTGCGGCATCTAAACAAATTGAACAAGTCAATCGTTATTCACTCAGGACTGCAAGCGCTTCAGAGGCGCGCTTCTGCCGCTTCTAATATCCCTCAATGGAAGCGCGGTCCCGGCGGGTGATGCGCGCTGCTCGAGGTTGAACCGTTCAGTGGGAGAAGACAGGGGAATTTTGCTCTCATTACTTGTTGTAACACCTGTGCAAGAGAGTATGAGCTCCTTGTATAATACAGAACCGTCCTTGATTGGGTGAGTGTCTAGAGACGCGAGACAAGGACCTCTTTTCAGAGTGAATGAAAAAAAAGGGAAATTCTTACCATTGTGACTGTTGACCTAAATCTCGCAGATTAATTAAGAATGACATACCTGGCAGTACTACGTTTTGAGCTGTCAGATCTTTCCTTTTTTTTTTCGGTAGAATAAAATATACGTCAAAGCAAAGGACTCTCTGGTTCTCTGGAATGATGCTCACTGATTTTAAGTAGCTGTGTGCAAATTTAAAATACATTAATCTATCAAAATATGTATGACATAAAATTACATACTAATGTACAAAAACATGAATGTATGGGTAAAGTTTATTAAAATACTGATAGTTAGCTCATAACCTTGATCTCTTTTCAGTGTCAACATAGGCTACACGGCAAACGTAATCTGTAGAGACTCTGAAGCAAGGGATGACCCGGACATGATACACCCAGAACGCACCTCGCCCACCCTCGTTCTGTCTTCCCACCATGCAAATAATAAATTAATCAATGCATGAAAATATGTCAGAATTCCTTTACTTTTCTACAAAAAAAAAAAAAAAAAATCATGAATTTAAGTTGCAAGCAGGCTATGTGGACCATCACCAGAAGTTGTTTATCCTCTGCCGTCTTTTCTCCCATTTGATATACAACCTAAATTGGAGCCGCAGAAATGAAATGCTAAATCTTTAATTAACTTTATAGCATCTGCACTCGTGCTTCCAAGGAGCCACGCGCTTTTCTTTTAACCTATTCCAGCACATTTGCACACCAAGGTAAATCTTGATGCTGGCACTCTTACAGAAAGGAAGAAAAAAATCAAAAATGGAAATGAACTCTCACTTGTGTTCGCAGATCAAAGACGCAGAATTATTTAACTTGCTGCTGTTGCTTGATCTTCAAATAAAAAGGAAGAAAAATGAAAAAAGTCGGGAGGATGGATATGAGGATGGTTAGATATGTTTGAGTTTTCATTTCTTCATATTGATTATTATATCTTTCTTATTTTGTGTTCAATTATTTCACTGCCCTGCCTTCTATACAAGGTCCCGGGAACGCCACAGTGTGCTTACTTTGCATTTTCCAACGATTTACACATTGACAGAATCCGGTTGTATTGCCTTTCGAGTCATCAGCTGTGGTGGAGAACATTTCTAAGTAATACCCATATGCGCGGTTACTTAGCCTACTGGCATAAACCCTTGGCACAGTGAAAAATGTTCAGGCCCATATCGCCCTCTTTGTAGACTCTCCGCTTTCTGGAGTCCTGTGTATGTTCTCCATAACTCGTCTTGCCCTCCAGGTTATGTAATCATACGTAAAAAAGCAATTTTATGGCACCCTGAATGTCATTTCTGCTTCACATCACTAACGTTGTGCAGATAAATTCCAGCCTTAATGTGTTTGCCTTCATTATTTGACCATCAAATAATATAATTCATTCTCTGATTCAGACTTTGAACTGAATGCACTATAATATCACATAATTATCTGCCAAGTCATAATGTGAGTTAAATATTTCTTACTGTTCGTGTTTTAATTTCCTTCTTCATAACCAGTCTTCTGAACTGAGTGAGAATTCAGCAGAGAAGTTTTAGGTTTCCATGGCAACTTTCAATGTGTTTTAGCATCATGTTCGGCCTTAATCCTAACCCTAAACCAAACTTTACAGGCTCTTGATACAAATGTAAAGAATAATGCATCACTGAGAATAAAAATAGTGTAATATACTCGAGATCCATGGTCGTGCAGGTAGTAGCTTTTTCCCACAAGATGGCGCTAATCTGATACAGTTAAAGACTGTAAGCATTAAGGGGATCTTAGTGAGCAGTGGCTGGCGAAGTTGTATCACACCCTGTATGGGCATATGCAGCAATGACATCTTCTCATCATTTCCATCAACACTTGGAAAATAATGTCCTCATTGTTGTTGCAATTAAAAAGTAAGCTGTTTTAATGTTGTCAGTAACAAATTCTTGTAGACTAAATGGGAACATGCAGAACAACTTACATTTACATTTACATTTATTCATTTAGCAGATGCTTTTATCCAAAGCGAAGTACAAAAGTGCATATAGTGGGCAAACAGGCACAAGGCAAGATGTGTACAAGTCATACAATGCAGATAGTGCTGAAGCTGAGCACAAGGTCAGTGTAGCTAGACAGAACTAATCTGATCTAAGGTTACATATATCGCATACAATCACTGGGACAATAAAGTACCGCTATACTACCTAGGCAAAAACGTGCTACAAATACAAGGTAAGAGATAGAACTACAAGTGTAAGCCAAGAATCTTAGATTTACAAGGTTGAAATGGCAAGAGTGTCAGTCCAGGTAGAGTCTGAAGAGGTGTGTCTTCAGCCCACATCTGAAGGGTTGGAGTGAAGGAGTTGTTCTCAGCGGGGTGGGGAGTTCATTCCACTGTTGGGGGGTGATGATGGAAAAGCGGCCTTGTGAGGAGCGTGGGCCTTTCGTTCTGATGGTGGGAGGAGTGAGGCGTCTGGATGTAGCAGAGCGAAGCTGTCTAGCGGGTGCGTAGGGTTGGATGAGGTCCTGGAGGTAGGTCGGGGGAATCTTTTGTGCAGCAGAAAAGGTGGAGCCTTTCCAGTAGACCTGGGAAGATCTACTGGTCAGGTAGGACCTGAACCAAGAGAGGGCGGTCCCAGCGATGCCAATTTCCGAGAGCTTGGCTATGAGCAGTTGGTGATTGACGGTATCAAATGCAGCAGAGATGTCGAGGAGCATTAGGACCAAGGACAGGTTGGAGGCTCTAGCTGTGTGGAGGGCCTCTGTCACTGCCAGGAGTGCCGTTTCAGTCGAGTGCCCGGGTCTGAACCTGGACTGGTGGGGATCCAGGAGGTTGTGCTTGTGGAGAGAGGGAGACAGTTGGTTAAGAACAGCACGTTCAAGGGATTTGGATACAGGCAGATAATGGCAGGAGGGATACTGGACAGTAATTGTTCATGTCAGATGGGTCAGCGGTAGGTTTTTTTTAGCAGGGGGGTAACCAGAGCATTTTTAAGATCTGTGGGAACAAGACCAGTAGAGAGACACCAGAGAGATATGGGACGATCTCACCGGATACAGACTGGAGAAGGGTGGAAGGAATGGGGTCGAGAGGGCAGGTTGTAGCATGGTGAGCTGTGAGGACTTGAAGAACTTCTAAGTCGCTGAGTGTAGAGAGGGAGGACAGGTGATGACTAGATGCCTTTCTGGTGGTTGAGCTTATAGCCAGAGGAGTGAAGGAGTCCCGGATGCTGGACACCTTCTTCTCAAAGTGAACCTTAAAGTCTTCTGCAGAAAGAAGAGAAGGGGAGGGGGGAGGAGGAAGGGAGAGGAGAGTGGAAAAGGTAGAGAAGGTGCTGTAGTCTGTCTCTGACCACATGGGGGCAGTATGTAGGTGTCAAACATAATTGCACACTCGTTTTAATGTATTTGCAATATATTTTTGGGCTGAACAACACATTTGTCAACATATTACAATATATTCCATTTTTGTAGGGGATGAGGCCCGGCTGAAGGTAATTCAGACAGAAATTAAACACATTTTTCACGGGTTTCCCTCACTGATGGGTGCTCTGTGTGATGATATAAACTGCATGGCAGGGTAAGCATCTTGCGTCAGCCCTCTGCAGTTTGCTTAACAAGAAAAGTTGAACAACTCAGCGCAGATCATCTTTTTTTTATTTCTCAGGTGACTTACAGCAACATACCTCCACTTTTAATTACATTACTCTTTAATTATCTAAGACAGAGACCTTAATTTGTGGGTGTCACATGTTGTTACCACCTGCTCTGAAGCTCCCACTGTTTCTGTTTTCTTTATATGTGGTGGAGGACAGGCTTAGCCCCAGGTCTTATACTTTGGTCCATAAAACTTCTCAGATGGTGTTCTTGTCTGTTCCAGCTTTTTCATGACTTTGTAAAGACAAATTAAAAGCGAGCAAATTCTGCATGTAAGTATCACTAAGACACTCTAAAAATGTTTCAATCTGAGGATAAAGTCACCAGGTCGACAACCCTGCTCACATCAGGCATCCCACTTCTAGTGACTTCCAGTGATAGATTTTTTTTTAAGTAATCTTTGAAATGGTGTGCTGATTATGAGTTTGCCCAAGTCTAAATATAGCCTGAAATGTGTAAGGACCAAAACTGAAATGAAAGGTGCCTGATGCTTGCTCTGGGTTTGGAGTTCATTAACTGTCGCTGCTGCAGTTTTCCAAGGAAGTGATGCAGAGATACACCATGTGTTTCCTCATCAGTGTGGTATGAAATGTTTACATGTGGCACACAATGCTGAAAATCACGGAGCTAAATTACTTTGTAGTACTTTATCCTGCTGCTCTCAGCTGATCTCGGACAGACCATTCACTGCAGTGGCTCACTGAAATTCTTCTCAGATTTATTGATATGTTTTACAAGAGGAACAGGGGGAAACATTTCTGCTGCTGTAGGTATTGTAGCTGTGCTGAAAAGAGCAGCTGGGATGCGGGAGCAGCAGGGAGGAGGCGGTGCTAGCACCAGGGTCATGAACTGGATGTGAGCTGCAACTGGAAGCCGGTTGGAGAGGAATGAGGAGGACAGTATCAGAGTTCTGAGCGAGCTGAGGCGGTTTGGCGGTACAGGCAAAGAGGCCGGCCAATGGATAGTGGCCGCAGTCCAAGCAGGATAGTACAAGCGCTAGGGCTTGGACCGGGGAAGAGTGGGTGGTGAGAGACATATTGTATAAATATTGCTGGAGACGAACTCCTGGGACTGGGATTACTGCTTCAGTGTGTTCTGCGTAGGAGAGTTTTTCGTTTGGGACTAATGGCATCTACGTGTGGTCTGAGAAGCAAACCTTGGACAGCCATCCATGGCTTTGGTAAGATCTCAGAGGTGAAGGCTTGACTAGTAAGTACCACTGGTCTGTAAAGACTGAAGATTATATCCTCTCTTTATTTCTCAGCATAATCACTCAGTAGAAATGAAACACCTTCCATTCTACCCAACTTGTTTTTCATGCATAAAAAAAACTCAGTATCTGCTTCTGGACCTGGTGACCCCTGAATTCCTCTGAATCTCCTCACAACCCGAGTTACAGACATTGCAGCTTCCGCATGGCAGTGAGTGCCTGCGTAAAGGAACGGGAAAGCCCTCAGAGAAAGCAGGGGCAACACCCGCAAAATCTCAGGAGGGGACGGCGAGTGGCCCTCTCTGGGCGCCCCTCCCCTGAGCACCGCCGCACCCCCCTCCACCACCAGACACAGCTCCCTCCTCGCCAGCACTCGGCAGCTTCCTGCAGCCCCCATTATGTCAGCTCCAGTCTGAGCCTCGGCAGGGAGACAGGCGCCTTCACAGGACCTGATAATTCCCTAATTAGCACAAACCCCCCCCCCCCCCCAGCTCTCCTCTCCGCTACTCTCTGCCGTCGACAGCGGCAGCTGACGGGCGCGTCTCCACCAGCTTCATCATCGTCATCCTGGCCTCGTTTGCTTATTCAAATGGGCTTTCATTTGCGTGACACTTCCTGGTGTTTTTTTTCCCCCTGCCGTGGATTGACAGAGACATGCACACTGGAAATAAGCCCGTCTCCTGTTCACCCAGACTCCAGAGAAGAAAGCAAGAGACTGTTGGGCTTTAGCAAATGTGAGGCAACCAATGTTGTCCTATGGGAATAGCGTCAAGATTTCAATGTACTACAATCCTAACTGGCTACATACAGTAGTATACCATTACTTTTATAACACCTCAAGCTTTACGATATACCAGTAAATATAATACTCATATTACTGCTTAAACAGGAACAAAACATACGCTATGAAAGAAAACATACACATATTGGATAATTTTGCCTTCTTAAATATGTATATTTTAATCTTATTATCATGGAGCAAATTCAGATTGTTCACAAATAATTGATTTTATTTAAGAAAACATGAGGCTCATATTTGTTTACACCTTTAAACAGTCTCTTTAAGATAATCTTACAAAAACATATCTACATTAATGTTCTGAATTTTGCAAATTTGATGGAAGCATCGGGAACTATGTAGAGGCATTCAAACGTTTCCTGTATCCCTGGGAACACAGAAGAAACTCATTGTTAGTATGCATTACCATGGTTCCAGTCAGAAAGCTCTTCAGAAAAATGCAGACAAATAGCCATTGACCAAGAAGGCCATGAGGAGGACACAAGTGTATCTTGCATTCACAACCTGTGAGACAAATGGTCTGGGAGGCAAAAGTAAATGCAATTTAAACCGTCTGAGATCTCCTGAATAAGATGGCATCCTCAGGGTACAAAATGTCAGAAGTATTCAAATTAGCTTGCATGGGTTTGCAGGGTTGCAGGGTTTGGGCTAGGCATGTTATCTCCAGTGAAGGGCAATCTTAATGAATACAATGTCATTACAATGTAATGGTCAGGCATCTGATTACTTTTGTCCATATAGTGTACTTACATACATTACGTACATTGTAGTTAATGTAGCTAATGTTGCTCTCACATGGAATTCTTCTTCTCTAACTATTTTATCACCTGTTGATAGAATGTGCACCTGTTGTTTTGAGTCACCTCTTGCTTTATCTGTGTAAGTAAAATGACCACTACTTTAGGGAAGCAAAAAGACACATTCCTCCATTAGCGCTACCCTAATTAGGAACTGATCTCAGATAAAACAGCCAGATTCAGGCATTCGTTTAAGGATCCTCAGAGACTGCATCAGAAAGTTCTGGAAAGGGATCAAAATAGTGTGAAAGATGAGGAAAAAGGTGCTTGAGACTGTTTCTGAGCTGACTATTGTTTCCCTGGACACTTGCCTTCCGCATCACTGGATTTTGCCACACACATCATCATTAGAAGTGACAGAACGGTCGCCTCAGTCCCGGTGTTTGGAAGAATGTGATAAGGGGACTCCAGTGGCTTTTCAAATGGAACAGTACATGTTCCTCTGGGTCGTCTACAGCTGGAACAAGTGAGAAAAGCAGTGACTGTCAAAAAAAGATGGCAGGCACTCAGACAAACACGCACAAGTGCACACACATGCATGACGTTGACGCACAACACAGACGTGTTACAGCCATTACTAGTATTAGCATTTACTTCCTTCACTGTCTCATGAGCTGAAAATTTAAAATTCTCTTGTATAAAAAATCAGATCAGGCATGTTTATTTCTGGTACAACTAGCTTGAGGGACTTTTAAATAATCATAATTTATATATAACAACCAATACCTGTTTATAATTTAGAGATGTGTTATTATAATAAGTGTGAACTCTGTTCATAAATAAAATACTTACACACACACACACACACACACACACACACACACAAATGGAATAACTTGGAATCCTAGCACAAAATCAATTAAAATTTATTGGTTACTGCTCTGATCAATGGCTTCTTTACAAACTGGTCCGATGAACATGATGCAGACAGTTCGGCCTTCCGTTTCAGTTCTGCTCGTTTGGAGCCACGTGGGTCTGCGCGGGGGGGTTTCAGCGACACATTAAGCCGGTCCGGACGACACACGCGGAGCATGAGGGGCAGCACGACACAGCACTGGTGGCGATGAGGAGGGGGGTCGTGGCGGCGGGTGGAGGAAGCAGGTGGCTCAGTGCGCGTCCCCGTCACAGCGGCACGGGTGTGGCTCGCTCCGGACGCAGCCCACCTCCGGTGCTGCTCGGACGGAGGGAGGATGGAGAGGCGAGTCCCGCTGCCAGGCTGTCTTATCAATGACACGTCGCAAAAGTCTTACAGATGACAGCACAGAGAAAAGTGACGCAGAGGTAGGAGACAAAGGAATAAGCGTGTACATTTAGATGAAAACATATCTAGCACCTGGGTTTTCCATTCTAATAGCTGATATGCATTAGGAGTCTTCTGTTCCCTATAAAAGGGTCCAACAAAATCCAAAGGACATACAATGTGCATATATTTCAACATTCCCTTCACCAAGTACAGTGCACACAGCAGCGCGCTCATACACTAACTCCCAGTTCACTTTCAAATAAAAACTGCCCTATTTGAAATAATGGTTCCATCGGCTGTGTGTGCAGTGCTTGGGGGAAATTTCAGGCCCAGCAGCTGATGTGGGATCAGCCTTCCTGACAATAAATTTTACCCCACCAAGAGACTGTTTAACACAAAGACCACGTGGTTTGCACACATTCCTGATCTGGCAAACAAGCTCCAGGCACCCTCTGAATGGTTTAACCGAGTTCCAGCAACGGAACTTTCGGCTTCAACGCTTCAAAGCCTGAGGACTCAATACACAGCCCTGTCTGCCATTTTGGTAAAAGAAACCGAACTGGGGTCAGCCATTGAGGGCATAAAACATCTAAACCAGCCTGCGCAGGAGTGCTGTATGCAGCTCAGTGCACCTTGCTGCTCTGAACACTCCTCGCTGCGGCTCCAGCATCTTGTCCGTCCAATCACAAGCCAACAGTGTTACCTTAACCTAATAAAAATCAGTGCAAATCAGGTTCAAACACAGGACAAAAAAAAACACACCAAAAATAAAATCGACGCAGAGTGAATCATCTGTCTGCTTGATGTTATGTGCCCATATTATTAGTTTTTTTTTCTTTTTCAGTTCATATTTCAAAGAAATCTCCAGACAGTATGCCCTCCGGGCTTTCCCTTTAAAGCTCATGAAGTATTTCACTAATTGGCGATCGGGAAAGTAGGAAAGTAGCCTGCATCAATTAAACAGAGGAACACGAGACTTCGGACAGACGCAGAGTGCGGGGGGGGGGGGGGGGGGGGGGTGTTGGGGTTGGTGGTGGTGGTGGGGGTGGGGGGGGGGGGGGTTTGTTGGGGGGCACTGGGGGGGGGGGGGCCCTCTCAACAGAAAAACATCCCCCTTGCCCTGTCGCCCTGACCGCCCCTCACCAGCGGAAGACCTCACGCCTCCTGCCGACCCCGCCCCCTGCGCTGACACGGCACGGGGAAAATAAAGTGCGGAGGATATGCAGCGGTAAGGCCATGCCGCTCCAAGCTGATCCCATGGAGTAAAGCCACGCGCATGCGCTAAGACAGCCTGGCCTGCACATTCAAACACAGGCACTTGGTAAACAGGGGTGGGGGGTTCACTCACCTAACAGAAATTCTGTTTACCAAAATTTGCAGGGTTAAGGTGAGAAGCCGCATGCTGGAAGTAGTACTATTTACAGTGGGATATGGAAAGTGAAGACACACTCCCCTATATGCGGAGGGTTATTAATCAGCTGACCACGGGCTTCCTTTTCATGGGATAAGGCCTCAAGTCAAACAGCATGCACTTTGCTCTTAGCACTGAGCAACAAATTTAAGCAAGTGTCACTTTTTTGACCCTGACGCATGTTTCAATCATTTCTGTGGCAACCAAACTTATAATGCTGCTGACAGTATAAAAAAGTGCCACTTGAATAAACCTGTCATTCAAAATGCTGCCGTAAGATGGAACAGAAACCTTAGCTTCCATTGGACAATACCTTAAGATCACAGAAGCTCTGTTTGTATAGGAAGTAAACAGGAAGCTGTGCGATCTCTTATATATCAACTTCATCCTAACTGGTGGTGGTGAAGCACACGAGTGCTAGAAGCAGATGGCTGCATTCACACAATGCAGCCCAGACACACTGTGACCTAGCTGGACCTCAGCTGCAACAAACCCTTGGTCTACTGATGCAACCACATAGGAACCCACTTTGTTCCTCGGTCAGTGTAAGAGCATCCATACAAAAATGACATCTTTTAATGGATATGGATGATGCATTATGGGTAATGCTTGGATGCAATTCTTGAAAATGACATGCTATACAAAATTTAAAATCTTCAATAAATTCTACTCATCATTTTTTGATCAATTATAATCTTTTTTTCTTACATAATCAATTTTAACCTCTTTCCCCGGGTTCAAAAGACATGCACCACTACCGCTATGCAAAGATTCGGTCTGGCAGTTCGAGTTCAAACAGGAAGTGAGGAAATTGCTCTCACTCCACTTACATGTTTGAATCTCCTGCACCACTGATGAAGGATTTATGGATCTGAAACATGTATTTATGGTCCCTTTTTATCAGAAACATAAAAGCCAAATCCAAAAAAAAACTTTGAAATGCCTTGCCACATAAACCAATCTGTGATCTCATTTGTCTCTCTTCTATACAGCACAGTCTCTCCTATATAGCACAAAGCTGAATGCACTATTAGCTCTTTTGCATTATTCATCTGAATCATTCATATATTGATTGCACTGTCAGATCTCATATTGCAAATGCTGTCGCTGAACACACATTATTCTTTTCTCTGTTAATGACATGAGAGGTTCAAGTGAACAATGAAAGAGCACTGGTGATGGTGCACATGATCTGAAGAAACCCATGAAACAATGAACATGGGATTAGAAAAGAAAAACATGGTTGTCTGGGTAGGACATCATTATGGTTACTCTTGATGCGATGTTTCAATTGGTCTCTCCCCAACGGAAATGTCAGTGCACGTGCCTGTTAATCTCTAATGTAACAAAATCTGAAAACAACTCCCAACACATTCTCCCTACTTTCTGAGATGTGAAACAATACTAAAACAATTGGAATTTTCCAACTCTGAGGTTTTCAGCTTAATGACATATGAAGCCTTCAATGATGGGTGAAGGGAAAAGAAAAAAGACTTTTTTTGATGGAAGGTGGCCATCTAGTGGTCAAAGTACAAAAATGAGAACACAAAATCACACATACGCACACTCACGTGTGCACACTTGACAAAAAAAGGTCGCTGTATCAAAAGAATTCTTCAGTCACGTATAACTGTTTACTGCGTAACCGATATGAGAGGCGGCACACACGCAACTTCAGTGTTAACAACTTACAAAGGAATGGTATCTTGCATGTATTCATTAGGACAACACTTAAAAAGACGGGATACACCGTCACAAAGTCAACACGTGATACTGCAGTAGGCCCAGGCGGGCCTCGTCTCCTGTGCGTCTCATGGTCCACAGAGCCGACAGCTCAGGCTAACGCCGTGCCATGGTCATCGCCTTGTTCCTTTGGACGTACTTTTCAGAAGCGGCATGCGTGCGCTTTGGTCAAGCCAGCTCCCGTGGTGAGCGCTCCTCCTACACCCCTCTCCTCTTCAACAACGGGGGAGGAAGGAGACCCCACTGCTTTAAAGGGGTGACTGTGTTGCCCCACGGAGTCTGTTTTGGAGTTGCATTTCATCTGTGGGGGTGAAAGGGGTAGAATATTGGGGAACATCACCAAAACACCCCCTCCCTCTGTAACTGTGAGGCCATACTAAAAAAAATCAGGGTGAAGGAAAAAAGTTATCAGAGCAAAAGCCAGTGGGGATAGCTTTGGCACAGTCACCTGATCCAGTCTGGACCCTACAGGAGATTTCTTCTGGGTTGTGTCGCCACCTGCTGCTGGAAGTTGGCATCAGCAGTCTTCTGGGAAACTACCTGGACAGCGACAGGCCCGCTGGTGGGCTCATCCAATGAGCTAATGCTTTCCTCCATATCCCAAGCCAGACCACGGCACAGGGCTTGTAAGGCAAGCACAAAGGTAGGACGCTACTCCTGCCAATGCCATCTGCTTGGTAACCGCCGCTTGACTGCTCAGAAATCTTTGCATTTATTTGGGGATCAAACTGTTTCTTCACAGCAAGGAAACCTAAGGGGGAGGGGTGTCCTTTCAAAAAAAACAAAAAACCCATCATGCCCCCCAGAACAACTGTACAGTTTTACAGGGCGGGAGCTTCTTTGGCAACTCAGGCAGGGGTCTTAAGAGAGGGGTCAGGGAAGGGAGGGTGAGGGGCACTCAGTTGTGGGTCAAACACTGGAACCGGTTCTTGAAGTAGAGCAGGCCGTTCTTGGTGTGGGTGGCGTCGGAGGAGGCTGGCGGGTAGCGGAACTTGGCATAGGTTTTGTCACTCTCCGACAGGCCCCAGGGCAGCTTGATCTTGGTGGCGTGGCTCACTATGACATCATCACAAGAGCCCACATGGAGGGCGCCCAGGCCGTCGATGAAAAACTCTGAGGGGAAGACAATGGGGGGAAGACAAAGGCATTTACAACTGAAATGGTCTGTGACCTGTCCTCCTGACATAAATTTTTATTTGAATGTGAAAATGAAGTCTTAGCGTTGGCCTACTGTGACAGAGTGCTGTCACTACGGTTGAGTATGCGCTCTGACTGCCATACCAACAAGCCTAGCTCTTTGGCGTCGCGGTCAAAGTCGCATAGTTGGTACCCTGTAGACCTGGGTTCGAGGCTGGGTGGGGTGACTGCTCTCACCCTTCGCTACAAATGGTGTAAGAAGTGGGATGGCTTGCCATGAGGCCATTGGAGGCATGCCCAGTGTGTGAGCCATGTAAGGGACCCCAGAGATGGGTGAAGCATGGTGTGAGGGACCCCAGAGATGGGTAAAGCACTAATGAGTGGGGCACCCTGGGATGGGAGAAGTACGGCAGGGGAATGCATGAGGGACACCATGGTGCGTGAAGCGCATGGGCGTGCTTCCCGAAGGGGAGGGCAGTGTGGCAGAGTGCTGTCACTACAGTTGAGTATGTGCTCTGACTGCACATACCAATGAGCCTGGCTCTTTGGCGTCGTGGCCAAAGTCACCTGGTTGGTACCCCGTAGACCTGGGTTCGAAGACGGGTGGGGTGACTGCTCTCACCCTTCGCTACACCTCCCAACCCCAAATAAAATTTTCTAGTGCTGAGGCTGTGTTGTGTCCTATACCTTTTCTATTTCATTACTCTCTTAATATACTTTTCCATCTAATAGAAGCAGACAGGGTAAGCCATGAGACGAAATTGCACAAGATGAACACAACAGAGACAATTTGACATTGATGATGTCAGCAGTGTCAGCAGCAGATGTAAGAAGCCTGGCACAGCTTCCCTTCACACTGGTGTAACACTGTATTAATCAGGGGCTACCCAACATTATTTTGGCACATTCATTCACATTTACCATTCCCTACATATTCAGTCATATGCCTGATTAAAGGGAACAAAAAACATGACTGAACAGAAAAATATACTTATTGGGTCTGTCTTCTACTTAACAAAATGTCCAAATGTTATTCTATTTTAATCTTAGCACTGCACAGGGCAAAGTCATATTTCTAACCACTTCTACTACTACTTCCACTATTACTAATATAATAATAGTAATTCATTAAAATTGTTCATATAATCAAAGCATAAAGGTTGCCTTTGATGTGGTTATATGGAGATTCCCAGGTATAGAGGGTCCTGGAGATTGAGACAGGCAGTTCAGAGCACTTATTTTGTGCTCAGATAGTTACATTTCTTCTGTGTACTTTAAATTGGCACTTATCATTTGTTCATAACAGTTCCCATGTTAAACAGGCTTAGTTTTTCAGTAGGGTAGCAAAACAGCATACTCATGCAATCAATACAGTATCAATCAAAAACATATACTTGTTGATATAGCAATCAGTTACAGCTCCCTGTTTTAACTCCCTAACATGCTAAACGCTCTCTGGATGATGAAAATCACACAGGTAGCAAAACCGAAAAGCATGAATGCCTACATGTGCCTATAAATGAATGCAGTAACCCTGAGAGCAAAAGCAAAAGGTTGTGCCTGTTTTTGCTGATTACAATATCCAGCCTGGTCTTAGGCTCCACTATGAACACTGTTAAATGATTCCATGCATACAAGGGTAACACATGAAGAGATCAATCCTGCAACCCAGGAAAGGGATGTTTTTTGGTAGTATGAACTGCTGATGATGTGTCGTAGCTACTTTGCATGGCATCAGCGGTTATATAGTCAGGCCCAAACCCAACTCAGAGGACCGTGCTGCTGCTGCTGCTGCTGTTGCTGCTATTGGACTCATAGAAATCTCACTGTTTGGCGATGTAATACTCCCCAAAATCCAGACTGATTCAGATGCTTGACAATATGTTACTCATAAAATAATGAAATGCACAGGCCATACAGTTATTTCTGCTCTATATTTTAGACAGTTCTGCCTTCTTGTTGCCATTTTCTTTTCATATTGTAAACAGTTACAGCTCTATCTCTCAGACAGAGCGATATGTTGGCACGTATGAAACTGCACACAGCTCAGTCCAAATCATCTGGAAGTGAGCGCTCAGCCCAGATATTAATAACATCTGTTTCCGTGTGCTCATCCCAAGGAGTTATTTCCTTACTCACCATGTCCTCGCTTGCGTAGCTAAGCAAACAAATAATAGATCTTGTGGTGGCTACCTAATTCTGTCTGACTTACTCCCTTCGGCAAAATGGATCACACCTCCACCCATTGGGGGATCACTTAACCGGGGCTCAAACTCACCCAGGTGAGCGACACGGGCCAGCCGTGGGTCAAAGCCCACTTGCTGGACCTTGTCGGTGCGGGCCAGGAAGAAGTTGATGACCCCGTCGGTGATGACGCAGTTGGGGAAGCCCTGGATGACGTGGTGGAACCCCCTTCTCATGTGCAGGCAGTCGCCCTCCTCCTCCCCCGCCTCGATGGATATGGTCTGCCTGTAGGTGGCGGTGTAGCCTGTGGCCTCTCGCACCGCACCGCCTACCTGTGAGTATGGAGACACCGACATTATGACACGTAAGCATAAATTCCATCATGGGTGCTTTCTCTGTATATTTCTGACCTTCAGGAAAGCAGGAAGGACACATAAGCCAAGCATTTGCCAAAATGGGCTGAAATGACACTGAAGGGATAAGTTAATGGCCTTGTCTGAGCAGAAACCAGTGTCAACACATTGGAGATATTGCTAACAACACAAAAATATTAGCAGTCCCCTATCCATCCACAATAAGCTACTAGCTTACTGGTTAGCTAGTGCGTTATGATGTATAGCAGTATCTTGCTATACACCATGGCTTAAATTTAATGAAACCAGTGAAATGAGTTTGCTAAAAATAACTATCTAGCTGGCTAGTTAGACTGTAATAGAGTGCTAGCTGTTAGTGCTTGGTGTCTCAGAAGAATGAAAACAAAGTACTATGAACAAAGGTTTACAAATTATGTCAGAAATGTATTGTTAATATTATTCAGTTAATTAGAAAAAGTGTATATCTTAGGTTATGAAACTCTTGTCTGTTGCTACATTAGTGACATTAGTGACATGGCCAGATACAGCTCAAATTCAAATAGCATACAATCATGTGATGTCACCCTAATGCATTTAAGAATGGAAACTTATAACTTCTTTACTGTAAATACATGTATAAATACAACTAGCATCAATAAACCATTGGACAGTTGTCTAGGTTGGACATAGCAGAGTAACAATGGGGGCTTGCCCACTTGGATCCTGAGACATGGGCTTATCTGAATATGCTTGAGTGCTGAATGAAAAAAAATTGAGTGCACTTCTTGCTAGAGGCCAAACAGCACATACAGGCCCCACCAGGTAGCCAGGAAGTTATAGGTAGTAATGGCTACACATACGGCTGCCTTTGCCTGAGAGCGCTAACACACAGATGTAAGTCAGCTTCCACAGACTAACTTGTTTTCTCTATATTTTTAAAAGCCATTAGGGAGGTCTGCATGAATTGTTTGCTAGTGATATGCAGTGGAATTTCTTATGTTATTCTTTGTTGTGGAGAAATGTTTCTTTAGATGACTGCTTTGGGCATCATTCTTACAGACTGTCAGTGACAACTGTTCTGTTTAAAGTCAGATTGTGACAAAGCCAGTGAAAGTTGGCTGAGTGCTATTTTTCGGTCATGTGAAGATCTGCGGGAGGCTGGAGTGACTCCAGGCTCAGCCGGTTATTTTGCCAGTTGCTGGCTGAAAATGAAGCCCTTGCAATTGTCCAACTGAGCGTTACCTGCAGCCAGACGTCTGCAGCTAGCAACAATGACACATCAATGTGAAATGTCTTGTGTTTATTTTACACTAAGGCGGGGTGCTTTCACCAGGTCCTTAATCATAATGGACAGACAGTCGTTAAAATAAACTTGCTTGAGGGAAGCATCCACTTGTTTCATATCTGCAGTACTGTGCCATTTCCCTGCAACACCTATGTGCAAAAACTACTAGTGCACAATAAAGAGGTGTAAAAATGTGTAAAAACTACTAGTGCACAATTAAGAGCTACTGTCAACAGCATACATACAATAGATGTACAGTACATGTGCACTGCTGGACATCAGTACAACAGAGTGACTGATCAATACATTAAAGCAATGTCCATTCCTCACCCCCCAAAGACAGGCAGACACTCCTGTCAGGCAATAATAACTGCATGTAAGTGTAGTACATCTGAGAGGGACAGAGGCCCACGACACTCATTTACGTTTTTGTTTTTTTGTGGCATAGTGTGCTGAGAATATGACCACAGCTAAAGGGTGTTCCTCTGCATGATGTGTTTTAAAACTTATTTACATAAGTACAATCATTTTTATCTGTGATATCACATTATTGTTCCTATCATTCTATCAGAGAATGAATAAACTTGGTAGGCACTGTATTTGGTCTGGGAAAATGAATGCAATCTTTTTGTGCCAAGAAAGTGAAGTGAATTCAGTTGGGATAGAGAGAAGGACAGAGGCTGATGAGAAAAAGATCAGAAATGACTGTTTCTGTTTTTATCTTTGGGAGATGGGGAATGGGAGGGGGTGCGCGTGTTGTCGTGTGGATCTTGTCTAGCTCCCGCATGTAGGCCATCTGGTCCCCTCTTCTGAGACGCTGCCATATACAAAGAGCCCCTTTCTCCACCCTCATCACTAAAGCCTTTCTCCCTGGCCACAGAGAACACACTGACCGGGGCAGTGGGCTCCAGTGAGGTCTTCTCCCACTCAGAGCACAACATTCTTGGACCCTTGTCTAATTCCTAGACTGTTGCTGGCTGTTTTGAACGTACAGTGAAGAAACCCTTTTTGTGCCTCAAACTTGGCCGCCAGCCCAAAGGCACTTCACGTGAAGGATTACACACCACATCAAATCAGGAACTGCCTGTGCTGCCTCGTCCCGCCCTTCTTTCCAGATGATGGTCGCTCCTTCATTTTTGCTGTTGATTTCCGCTCCGTGAAGCTCTGTTGTGCAACACTTGGGTCAGCCTACGAACTTGAGGTGTCGTAGTAGTGAAATGCGCCATTATGGAGGGTCACTTTAGGAGTCAGCAACTCTTGTGTCAATGACCGGCAGGAAGGACCTCTAATGACACACGCTGTTCAAGCACACCAATGAGCTTCTGAGTGCACAGATGGACAGTGACAATTGTGATGTCCTCTGAAGCGCCCGCAAACCCTCTCTTCTGTGTTGCAGGATGGTGGATGCAGGTTTATGGGGGCAGCCAAAACACCTGCATCCTCCAGACTAAGAGTAACAGAATGGAGGGCCTGGTCTAACATTCTGATATGTTGCCCTCTGACATACGATGTGATGTAGCATGTGTACTGTCTTAACCACCACACCTCTTAAAACAGACTTGCTGCATGGAAATGAATGATTATTCAGCTGTTTGGAATGCCTTTGCTTACGCTAGAACCATTTCCTTCTTTGCACAACATCAAAGTGACAGAGAAATTGTACATCCATTTCTGTGCATGCTTAACAAAGGGTCATACAGCTAGCACCCTCTCTCACACATCTGACGTTCTGAGGTGTGTCCACTGTGATACATGCTGGTCACATCTGACATCAACTGATATCAATTCTTATGAGAGATTCTTGCAAGATTTGTAGATTTTTTTGTGAAGATCTCCTGTTCTTCTAGTGGGTCTACCAAAGGTATCAGCCCTCACCACATGGTGTTTTTTCTTGCTGAATGACAAGATGGCATCTGGTGAATGAAATTGCTTGAATTCAAGTCTTGGTGGATCATGATGGAAGAGTCCAAGTGAAGCTGTGCCAACCTCTGTCCTGCATTTTGGCTTTAGCGAGGAACTAAGTCAGAGAGACTTTTAAGAGACTTTAGCTTGGGTGAAAGAACTGTTGAGCAAAGCCAGACCCAGGGCATTGCCTCCGAGTCCAAACAAGGAGAACCACAGACATCACAGGAGAAAGAACCAAAACTTGTTCAAAGACAGAGAGTAATGGACCCAACCATGTCCTGCTCTAGCCTTAACAGAAGAGCCAGGTCAGAAATGCAGCCCAACCCAGCACACAGAGAGGGCCGGGCCACATGGTACTTCCTGCTGTGTCCAACCAAGGAGGAAGCTTAACAAAGACTGAGTATAACCCATCATTGCGATAGATTCTCAATGTTTTTAACTCGTTTTTAACTCTTTACAATACTGAATACCAAATTGGAGTTTGTATTTACATTATTATTGTATATAATAATGTATACACATTATTACATTATTATTATTTACGTTATTATTGTTATTATTATTACTATTATCATTAACAGCGCCTATTTACCACACTTCTACCTATATCTTTATGATATATCTAAATGCTATTTGTGTTTGAGTAAGTTGACTCAGCTGAATAAATTGTTTAAACATTTAAAGCTGGTGGCACAATAATTTACATTTGATAATTCATATTCACACAAGGAATACTGTACTTAATTATGCTATACAGTATCCTGTGTGTGCATTGCTATATCTACTACACAAACAGCTGAAAGGTGTGAGGATAGCTACATTCACTATAATTACACAATCGCTTCAAATAGCAGTGCTTTGTTTGATCCATTCAATCACACAAGATAAAACTTACATGGGGTATCACTCAAAACAAAAAAACGACTGCCAGTGTACCTCACAGTCTGTTCTGCTGTGAAAGTGAATGTCTTTCACTGAGGGGAGTTGAAAGCACTGAGCCAAGCTTTAAAGGTAGTTCATGTCCTCATAACCTAATCTCTCTGAGCTGAACTGGCTATCCAATGGTGGGCCCCCTCACCAGGTCCAGAGTGGTGCTCTCCAGCACGTCCACCAGCTTCTCCAGCTTGGTGCTGGCCGTGAAGATGAAGTCGTCGTCCACCCACAGGACGTACTTGGTGGTCACCTGAGACACGGCCAGATTCCGCCCGGCGAACCAGCCCTGCGAAAGAGGGAACGGAAAAGGAAATAGATTGAAAGGTGCCCCCGGAGGTTCTCTTCACCGCTGCCTCCATCCTCATTTGCACTTTGATCCTGAACGCATCACACCCACCTGGCATCAGGCTCTGTACGATACGGGACACTTTCCAACAGCAGTCAAAGGTTTCCACAATTACAAAAAGAGCACAACAGAAATAACTCCCTTTATCAAGGTGAAAATGTGTCAAAAACATGCTCCTGTGACTCTCCTCAACCTTACTGGACCCTCTGTTCATTGACGTTTTTCAGTGTCACATTGCACCCTACCAGTCCCTCACCTTTCCGAAAGGCATGATGTAATGCTCGATGTAGGGGCCCGTCACGGGCTTTGGGTGCTCGCTGTCGTCCGCAATCACTATGGTGACGGTGGGGTAGTATCGCCGTATGCTGTCGATCAGGTCCTGTAGCTTGTTGTAACGCAGGAATGTTTTGGTTGCTATGGTGACTAGTGCACTGATGTTGTATTCTGGAAGGGAGGGTAATGCAGAGAAACTCAGTGTCAGTTTTCCAGGCCAGTTCAAAACACTGCTGACATATTTGACATGGCATATGAGGTTTAATACTGGATTACAAGGATAAACAATGGTGGTGCTGGAGATGTTTTTCAATGAATGCAGGTGACCATGCGAATCTGGTGAAATGTTGAGCAACTCCAGGACAGGGTTTACTTGGTCCTGCTGATTTATGAATAGTGCACTGCAGGTAGTTCCTGTTAAGAGCTCTATCTATGAATGAGGGTGAAAGTTTACCTATTAATAAATTATGAGGACAACAATAAAATATAATAAAATGATTGCAGAAAGAGAAGGAGGAGATGATATGGAGACAGAAAAATTTGAGAGGGTTGAGAGGTAACTTAAACCGAAGAGGACATTCAAATGAACCACAAAGGGTGGGTAGTTTGGCAGTCCCAGAAATAAATAAACAATTCTATGTAGGACTCGAAGAAATGTAACCTTGTTCAAGTTTTTGCTCAAAATTAAAGACAAACCACATTGCAGTTAGGTCTCATGAAGCCCATTGCAATGCATGACAAAACATCAATACTGAATCTTTCCTAAGCCATTGGAACAATGTTGCACTCCCATTACTGCATGTAAGGAGTTGAAATTTGCCCCCAAAGGTAGGATCACCAGATTTTCAGGGAGAGTCTTTCGAAATACCATAAAAAACAAAGACTTGAAGGGTATTTGAACTCAAAGTGTTACAGCATATGTCCCTATAGGGGGAGTAAAAGCATACAGTAGTAGTAAAATTCTAAGGGTAATCTGACTGTAAGTAGTATGAGGAACAGGCCGACAACCCTTCATCCATTAGACCATCTGTGGCGTGGTGACATACCTCCCTTTGGTCCGGGATTGTACAGTTTTGGGGTGACGCCATGGCGGATCTTGATGGTAAAGACTGCTTGGTGTCCCTCTGTCTCAAACTGCACTGAAAGACATAGAGGACATGCTTACTCTCACACATTCCCTCCTGTAATGGTCCTGGACTATCTAGGACCTAGGCCCTGTCAGGTAAGAATCCCTCTGTTAAACTTTAGACAGAAACACCGCATGAAACAGAAGCATCTGATTATCTACAAGTACTGACAACACAGACAGTAGTCAAGCTTTCCCTCTGCCAGTATAACATCATGCGGCAGATCTACTACTGAATATAGGAAACCCTTAACTAAACCCATGATTAAATATTTTATATCATATATCTACTACTTTACTTGATAATCTTAATTTATTTGTCAGAAGCTCTTGCTACAACATAAAATTTATATTCACATGACAGTGAGGTACACTTGGATAATAGATGTTTTTGTTCAGACATAATTTTGTACTAAGTAAATCAATAATAAGAATGATAAACCATTGACAATAATAGTTATTGTTGATTACAATTTGGAGTGAATTCAATGTAACTACATAGCTAGAAGCTATATGCATGTAAAGATGGGTGACTGCTCTCGCCCTTTGCTACAGACCCCATCCTTCTAGCTAGAACAGTGATACAGTGTACACTGCATGTGATATATGCTGTGGTATTGAGAGGATTTTAACATATGCTCAGGTAGCTCATTGTCGCCAGTGATGTCATAACTGCACGTGGAAAATGAAGGCTGTGTGCCAAACTTCACAGAAGCCCTCTAAACACTATAACGGCAGGCCAGTTTGACTGGTTGTCATCAACAGATCAAAATGAAAAAATACGAGATGAAGGAGTGGAAAATTGAGAGATTTAGACACGAATACAAAAATGCCTAGTTTTGGAGCAAGAGGAAACTGAATGTGCCTCATGGTTAATGGTTCATATATTCCATTAACTGTCAGTCACTGCATTATTGGCCAAAGACAGTTTATCTTCAGTTGAATTTTGAAAGTTGCTGACAGCACATTTACATTACATTACCGTCATTTAGCAGATGTTCTTGTTGTTTATACAGCTGGACATTTATTGAAGCAATTCTAGGTTAAGCACTTTGCCCATGGGTATGTCGGCAGTGCCCCAGCAGGGAAACAAATCAAAACTTTCGGTTACCTCTCCTGCTCCTTACCCCTATTCCACACTGCTGCCAGATGAACACTTGCGGGTTAAATGAGAGGATAACTGTCCGTAGCTGCTTTCCTGCTCATACACCTAATTCTTTCAGCACACAGAATCTTTGCAGTGATCTACACTCTGTGTGGTATTTGTTCCCAACATAAAACTCTCATCTAACTCTTGCCACCTGTGCACCACGACCTTTCTTATTCCAACATGCCAGAAAACAAAGGGAAATCCTGATGAATTACAGACAGCACTAAGCCACTGTCAGCTGCTGCCTTTGAAGAATCATTTTGTCATAGCCTAGTGACAGACGCAGAAAGGTCGAGAGCGTGTGACTGCAGAGCCTGTATCATGTTTGCACTATTTTCACTGACATGGAAACTGTTTACCCTGCCATAGTTTGCAGTCTGATTTTGGCATTTCCCAACTGCACAGCATCTAAAACCCTGTTCATTATGTTCTTTATCGCCCCAGTTTTATTTAAATACACTCTATCGCATATAGCAAATATTTCATTCTAACCCAACAGCTGTTGTTATTTTACTCTTTAAGCCAGCAGCAGAAACGGAGGAATGGTGTCCCATCTTCTCTGATACATTATCTTTTCGGATAACGCAATAATGTCTCGCTACAAGCCAAACAGCAGATGGTCCTACAACAGCTGCATATGCAATTACATGCTCCTGCTGCATACTGTTCCAGTTCTATGGCTGTACACTGGGATTCTAGAGCAGTTTCTGCGGGCTTGGTAACGGGTCGTTGTTAGCAGTCCTCACAAACGACCTGGCGACAGAGGCAGGGCACTAGGCAGACCCTGGCCTCACCTCACCTGTGTCTGCGGTACTGGGGTGGAACAGCGTGTTGGTGTAGGTGACAAACTGCAGCTGTCGGTTCAGGTTGGGCAGGAGGCTGCTGGACAGGGTCATGTGCATCTCCCCGTCACCTTTGATCTTCACCCCCTCCACCTCCGCTGCCACGTTGAACGTTCCCAGGGTGGCAGTGAAGTTCACCTAAAAGAGAAGAGAGAGAGCGCATTTCTTTGTGAGGTCACTAAATTTGTGATTTCCCACCTGGTAGGTAAGAAAACACATCCGTCTGCTTTACTTTACTGTCACCTAGCAGACACTCTTATCAAGAGTATCTTTCACAGGTTACAATCTCACCAATTTATATAGCTGGATAGTTAGTAAAGAAATTGTGGGTTAAGGACCTTGGCCAACGGCAGTGCCCCAGCAAGGAATCAAACCGGCAACCTTCCAGTTACGAGGCCTGCGCCTTACCACTATGCCACACTTCTTTCTCAATAACAGAGCAGGAAACACAGGAAACAGTCATGAGGGTAACCAATACGCATACTGTGTAACTCAACTTACTGAGTGAAGATCCCGCGGTAGTTCTTGTAGGGCCAATCCTGAAAGCAATCACATGAATGCACAGGTTTACACAAGCAGCAACAGTGTATCCCTTTCATTTTTAGCACTACCCCCATTACTTAAAGATAAGCTCTTCTTCTTTCAAAGGTAATGCTCCCCCCAACAGTGTATGGCTTGATCTCACTTGATAAAATATATTATCACATTTCTATCAAAGGTTACAAATTCATTGGATAGTTTTAGCTCAGTGGAAAATTGGAACAGAAGCAAAAACCCTCAAGAAAAAGTTTCAGTCCTTTATCACACCATCCTGGTGTGACCTGTACACACAGTATTCACACTATGCCATACATACTGCATAGATACTGCATGTGGATAACACTGAACAACCCAGTGTTTTTATATTTATTGAGAGGTTATTTACAGTAATACTGAAATACAGCCTAAGAAATGCATGTTTAAAGCCTCACGTATGACTTGTTAGTTATCTCCAGGAGTGTGGAACACATAGGATTGTCCAACAAAAAGGTGGGCATGGCTCAGAATCATCTGCCTCTGAGCTGCTGAATCCTGGTGCCAGCACGTTACTGTTAGCCTACTTTTAGTTTCAAGACAAGATTGAATCGGGTTCCATTTTTAACTGAGATGATTCTAAATTTTGAAATGACATCATCTGCCCTCAGCACAAAGTCTCCAGCACGTCAACCATCCTGTGAAGAATTTATATTCATCTTACTAGGGTGAACAGCTTTTTGTGCCATGAATGCCCCTGCATAACTTACCTTCTAAAAATAAATGTGAAAATAATACTTCTGTATGCTAATGCTAATGATGATGATGATGATTATTATTATTACTATTATTATCAACCCTACTAATGATTATTATTATACTGACTAAAGGAAGAAGATGATGATGAAGAATGTCTGTCATCATCACCATCTGGTTCAGTAAAGTATGCAATAAAGCAGATGTGTGTGCAGTAAAACAGGTGTGTGTGCAGTAAAGTAGATGGTTTTGCAGTAAAACAGTGGTGTATGCAGCAAAGCAGGTGTGTGCAGTTGTGTCTGTTCTCCTTTACCTGGGATGAGGATGGTTTTGAGGGGGCGCACTTCCACTCCCTGGGTAGGATACTGCAGGGGACTGTTGGCCTCTGCAACTATAAGCAGATCAGCTGCAGTCTGGGACCTGTAGTAGACAGGGTGAGAGAAAAACTGCTTAATAAACACACACACTCAGACTAGTGGGGCAGTCTTCAACAGGGCTTCAACAGGACTTATATGGAGGCTCTGTAGACTAATTACACACATTGCTATACTATACTCAAAGGTTATACTCAAACATATAGTGTTAGAGTTCAACTGCCTTTCATTCAGTTTTCTCTGTATTGACAGTGGTCTGAAAGCACAGACACTGAAGACGATGAATGATTATACTAGTACTGTATTGTTCACCATTCATCTTAGGGGTATTTCTTTTTTGCTGTTAAATCTGGTTGGTGGTGATGCAATTCAATATATATCTGCCCATGTGAAGAAATAAAAAAAATATCAGTGCCAGGTAGATAACTGACCAGCTAGCAATGCCAATATACAGCAGTAACCTGCAGCATCAGAACACTGAAATGAAAAGTAATGCAATAGAGCAAAATGCAATGACGCTTTTTTTGCTGGGTTGTTTTTACATGGCTTCCTCACTATGCAAAAAAGTAAAAAAAAAAAAACAGCACATCCACTGAATGACACATCCAACAGCAAGCCAGCTCGGGAGCACTTCAACATCATGTAACTGCAAAAAAACACATGCTCACGTTTTGATGCAGCCACTCTGTGGCTAGGGTAATCATGTGATAAATTTGTTTGTAGAACCAATTACAATAGCTGGAATCAAGACCAAATTCATTCATTTAGAATTCTGAAAGCGAAAAATGTTCACAGTTGATGCAACTGAATGATTTTGCTACAAAAAAGCTTCCACAACATTTAAGGTATTCACAAAGAAATCTTAGATTTAAAAATCCACAAATAATTAATTTGTTCCAACAGAAGACAGGGCAGCATAGCAAAACATAAATCCTGCTTTCCAACAAAATGTCAATCCTGCATCCACAAACAATATTAACACATTGTGTCAATAGTTGATTCACTGTGGTGTTATTATTGGTTTATCAGAGTGCTGAAGGTGCTTGAGCGCCCATGTTAGCATCCTTAGCATGGAAACACACCTCATCTGGAAGCTGTGGTATTCCTGGGCCCTGCGTCTCTTGAGCTCGTCCAGCTCAGAGGCCTGAAAGGCTGTGTGCAGTGGGTGGGCGGACACCCGAGGGAACAGCAGCTGGGCAAAGGGCAGGTGGACGCCCCCAGCCTCGCCCTCACACACACACCCATTTCGGGCCAGCAGACTGCAGTGGTGAGGGAAGGGGGGATGAGCAGGTGAGGAACAGCACAGACAGATTGGCTTTTTACATGACTGGAAAGAGTGATTCAATTAAATTCAACCTAATTCAAACTGCTTTACTGGCATAGCAAGTTTCTTCTTGTATTGCCAAAGCATGCACAAAAAAAAGAAAAAAATACATAATACAAGTTCAACAAAAGATGGAGGGAATCCTTCTATCACATGGCTGAATAGGAGGGCAAACCATCCAAACACTCATCAGTATGAAAAATTAGATTTTATTTGCTTAATTGGAATCAAAATGTAATTGCTCTTGTTAACAGTATTTTTGAATAAGGGTTTCCAGGGATCGTAGCCACAGTATATGGCCATAAAACACGTGAAACAAACACTAACCCAGCAAAGTGTGGTTATCGACTTGCTTTGAAGCCATCGTAATCTTAAGTGAATGATAATGCATACGATTTTGCCACAAGTGATATCTTATTTATGCAGATGAACCACTTCAGCTGTTACGCCACACACTTCCCACACCCCGCCCCCCCCGCTCACCCAGCCACGCTCTCCCTCAGGCGGTAGGGTATGCTGACATATCTGTTGTCCGCCTCCTGCAGCCTCTCCTCCAGCAGCCTCTCCACTCCGGCCCCTGGTCTCTGCCGCACGTCCACCGTGGTGTAGGCCCGGGGCGTCCAGGAGCGGAGGAGCGCAGCCACGAGCAGCACAGAGGCCACGATCACCAGCAGCACCGTCTTCCGCAGGGATCGCATCCTGGACACTGTTGCGCGGCGACACAGGGGAGAATTATGGGGTGTCAATGATGATATGTTGCTCTGGCAGACTGGATTACGAGCATATGACGGGGAACCTTCTGACACACCTTTTGACTGAAATCATAGTCTGTGGTTCACCACTATTATTTAATTTAACTCTGGACGTTAATTTTGCTTTTGAGGAAGAAGCTGTTGAAAGTGACCCAAGGGGAGTGCCATACATATCAAGCATACAAGTCAATCACAAGTTTAACAGAAGGCTTAGTATGGTTAACCAAATGATTCCCTTGGATTTTATTTTCTCACTGAGGTGGCTCCTAAAAGACCATTAGAGTGAATCAGTCCTGTGCTTTTACTGTGTGCTCATTAAAAATTAACACATTGATGCTTATTGTGTGGTGCTGTTAGCTGAGTTGCAATTTCACAAAGGCTTCCTGGTCGCTTTCAAACAGTCATTTTTACAGGAATTTTAAATCCTGTGAGGAATTATACCAGTTCACTCTTATCAGAAGGTATCATAAATATTTTTCAAAACATCTAAAGTGCACTGACAGTATGTTGTTGTCACAGTACAAAACTAATGTAATCCTAGTGTAACAATCAAATTTACAAACTGCAAATCACATTTCTGATCAGCTGCAAGCTGTTTGTTTCCCAGAGGACCACTAATGATAATTAAGTCAAAACTGTCTTTTCTGTCTCCATGCATAAAGACAGGATTATACTGTCATGCAACATCATGGTAACCTGTCAGAAAGTGGTTACATGAACTGGTCAATGGATTGTCTAGTGGGAGCTTTTATAATAATAATATACAAATAACAAATAAATAACATAACCATTTAAAGCTACAGAGATCTTCAAATATAAGTGCAACAGCTGAATTTACAGGGCTGTAGCGGACAAGATTCTACCACAGCCCTGCGTAACTGCATAACTTCTGCATATCTTTTGTGACATTGAAACCGTTTCACAATGAATTTGTGTCATTTGAGCAGCAGGGTGATATATTGGGAATGAGCAGGTCTTGAGAACCAAAGGTTGCCAGCCTGAGTCACAACAGAGCCACTGCTGTTGTACCTGTGGGAAAGGCACTTAACCAAAACAGTAAATGTCCAGCTGCATAAATGGATAACATAAAATGGTAAGTCATTCTGGATAACAGTGCACATTCAGTAAATGTAATATAATTAATAAAACTGCTCTCACTCTTGAGTGTCTTACTCTACAGGTAGTAAATTAGTAAAAGTAGTTAGGGTGTTGGTACCAGTGTGGTAGCCATACATGTGACAGAGACTCTTATGCAAGAAGCTGAGTTTTTAAAAAAGCCTGTTTGACATTTTTGTCACATTTCAAATGCTGTGAATGCATGAGAACTAAGTTTACCACAGGGGATTCACAGACAGTCAGAAGAAAATGACATTATGAAGGCCCAAGTAAATTGTAATTATCCCTGAGAAAAAACTGTGTTTTTATCTCGTGTAATTAATAAAGTATAATGAGTTATTTGATGTGAACTGTAAACACATGATTACTATTGAGAGAGCAGAAAGATCCAAGTGACTTTGTCACTGAAAGCTTTCACAGGTGCCATCTGAGGCCACACCCTGTTTGGATTCCAGCCTCATTTGGAGGCCACATGGGTAGCTTTTCTGACAGATGGTCACCTTCCCGTTCCTGTTCTCTGCTTCACTGGGAATCCCATATTTCCATGCCATGTTACAAAGGACACAGTATTACCCAATTTGAAGAGGGCTAAGATATTTCCACCCAGTCTGAAAGTCCCTGTTGAAATGGACTGATTGCACACATATGTGCGTGGGGATAGCATAACTGCAACAAGACGGTCTCGTCAACAGAGTCATTGCAGAGTTTCTCCTACTTACCAGTAGCAAGTAATTAGCCATTAAACACTCTCACCAAAGACATCAAAATGTTCTTTAAAAACTCTCCCTCTTATTGCTTCATCAGTGTGCAGGCCACAGCCCACCTGCCTTTTGGGGAGAAATCCTGGGCATGGCCATTGCATTGCATAAAGTCTTTCCATTCACCTTCGTCTTTTAGGGCGCTGTGGATCGTTATTAGCTTAATGCTGTTGAGTCTAACCAACTGAGGTCTTAGGAGAACCCTTCTTCCTACAGAGGGCCGGTCTTCAACTCACATTGCCTTTTGAAGCAGATTGTTTGCTCAAAGATGCACTTTCGTTGGACAGTACCAGAGGAATATTTGTGAATTCTTTGGTCTTGATTTGATATCAGAGCCTATAGCTTTTCCACAGACATGGATGGGGCTTCATGAGCTGCTGCGACACTGACCCCCACTAACCTCCAGCACACCTACAGCTTCCTGCCTGTCACACCCAATGTACTACAGTTATAACTTGCATTACATTTGCAGACAAAATGTTGTATTTTTGTCTACTGTGAATCATGTTTGTCTCCACAGAAGATGCACTGTCATAAAACCCTGACAGCAACTACTGGGATTAAAGCCATTCTGGGATTAGAAATTCTTAAGAAATGTTTGCCAACTGAGTTTGCATGAGATTTCTAATTTGGAACATAAATGAGAACCTTGCTGCGTGAATGTAATCCATCCATCCATTAAATGTGCTAATTTAAAATGTGCTTTTAAAACTGATGAAAAACTGATGTAAAGACGTACAAAATTCCCTGGTTTACTGAAAGAGCCTCTTGCTGCCCATCTAAATGCATATGATTCTGTAATTTCATTGTCCTGGACAATGACAATAAAGCTCTCTTATGTCTTAATGTGACATGTGAGGAAGCACCACTCTTCTTCATGTTAAAAAAGGATAAGTGATTATGATGCTGAGATAGGCTGAAACTCGAGCTGAGCGTTCCACTATTCTGGTTTTGCACCATGAGGCAAAAGACACAATGGAGAGTACATCAGAACTTAATTACCCTGAAGCAGGACGCAGGGAAATCAATCACTTATGTTTGTGTGGCACTGACTATCCTTGCAGCTCTGTCTTCACATTGATTAGTTCTGGCTGCAAAGTCGAAATTCCGAGCGACATATGACAATTTACAGCATATGTGCTACCAACATGCCTGAACACACAGGCGTGAAAGAGAAATAAATTACAATTCAGAGAGTAAATGATGTTTCATGATCCATAAACATTTCATACACAAGTGTGTAACACTACAAGTAATGCAATCCAGACATGACACCTATCGGAGTCAAAACAACGATGCGTAGTGGCTCTAATAATGACAAATACATTATTTCTCATTATATATCTCATTATTTTTATACATAATCACATGAAATGACAGTGTAGCAGGGTAGCCACTTTAAGGATTGTGTCTGGGAAGGTCTCATGGACCTGACCCAAATTGTATACCTGCCCATCCCAGCAGTGACCTCAGGTGCCCCTCTCTCGATCCTTACATACCAGATACAGCATGATGAAGGGGTGCTATGGAATTTCATTTCATCTTTAATATGTTTATGCCATTACTTGTGTGTGTGTGTGTGTGTGTGTGTGTGTGTGTGTGTGTTAGCAGCTTTAAAAACTAAAGCTTTAAAAAATTCAACTGTTATTTGATTATTATGAGTTGATTTTAATGTGCTTAAATCTGCTTGTTTTAAGAAACCAGGGGTTCTGATTCATGTTTATGTAATTAGCTACATGAATACTGCAAGGAATGAGGTTGCCCTGTCCACATGAAAGACCCCACAGTATGGACTCCCTTCCTGCAAAGCCTTTAATCTGCATTGCAAAGAGCTAAACTCAAATCTCCATCTGCAGATACTCAGCAGGAATATCCATAGATTGCTGAAATGGACACCTCAACCTGATGTTTATGTGGACAGGTCATTGAATAGAGTTCCAAGATGGAATAATAAACCAGATGTTTTTTACATCTGAAAACACGTTTTCACACCTGTCTGACAATTTGTATATATATTTTTTGGTAACGCAAAATAACAAAATGAAAATGATCACAGTCTAATTCCATGTTCTATGATTTCACAGTGAACGTGTAAGCTTTCACACCCACTTTCGGCCACATTGACTATCATATGAAAAAGAGCAGGGAGAGACTGGATCTGGCTTGGTCCAAGGTGCAACATAGTTCAAAGGGTGAAAAGCTGGCCCCTCAATCAAAGCAGCAGTAGGCAGCTGCCTTTAAAGCGATTTTCACCGATAGTCTCCAACTGCATACTTTGAGTCTTCACAAATAATCTCTTCACTGCTGGCACCTCAAACTGAGCAACAGAAATGATCCTGTTTTGAATGATACATCTGAACACACAGTGCTTCCTGGTGACAGACGACAGACTAGCAAAATTAATATAAACTCTCAGCTTTATCCACTGAGGCTGGGCCCTTGTTAAAATCTTTTAAAGTGACTGTTGCTCTCAACCTGCTCTTTTTGGCTTGATTAAAAGTGTATTTATTTGTGTATTTATGCAGTGTCTGTAAGCAGTCGTGTAAACAGTTTGCAGACTTTGGGCTTGGTTTGCCTCTCTGTCCTGCTTCACCCTAAAAGTCAGTTTGATACTGATGCAAGATAATAAGAACTCTGTAATGATTATGCTTATTTTGCTCAGATTAAGATATTCTTATCATTTAAATGCTCGAATGTGATGTCAATAAAATGAATGACAACATAAAATACAATTAAGAGAAAAGGATTTAGTTACCCACTAATGATTTGGATTATTCAGTGAATAAATAATTGTCTGTCATCAAGTAAAAACTGAATAAATAAATGCGTGGAGAGCAATGATCAGGCTATTTCCATCCAACTAGATGTCTCTGGGTAGCAGCGCTGTTTCATCACATAGAACATCCATTCACCTAATTCAGGTTAGAACTATTTCACACACCTAGACACCAACAATATATAACAATGGTAGAGGTTTAATTAAAAAAATAAATAATAAAAAAACAATGTATCATTCAAACAAACATTTGCCCAAAAAAGAAGGTGAACCAAATTGCGCAATTATTCAACACATTTCTAACGCAATGTTATGTTTTACACATTGTCTTACCTTCTGGGGCGTTCTCATGGATCTGGGCACACCACAGTCGCTGGTCTCTTCCCCATCTGCCTCTATCCCCTTCGAACGAGAGCTGCTCCCAGACGAGGCCTTACCACTCCCCACAGTTCCGAAGACGTGAATAAAGAGGTCCAGACCGGTAACTGCCCCATCTGTGCGCAGCAGAAAATCAATATTGGAGAAAATGCCAAATGCAACGCTGTGACGTCACAGGTCCTGCTACGTTGAGGTTTGCGAGAACTGTGCGCCTTGCGGGAGAGACCGGAATGCTCTTGGGTGTTGACAGATTGCCTGTATTTGGGATGTGGTGAGGGTGTGGCTGCGTTCTGCCCGCGGGAGTAACGCCGCAATCAATGGAATTCGCCAGGGGAGATCTCGCTGCATGTCCCACCTCTCTATCTGGCCATAGGCGGTGTACAACACGCATGTTTTTTCGGCACCGCCACTATTTTTAAAGCAAAGTCATAGATTTTGACCAGTCAAAAAATGAGTTTTCATGTAAGCGAATAACCAGTTGATTGAATTGACTATTTAAGAGTGGGTCTTAACAAGAACCACGATTTCTTCAGCTGCGCAGCATCAAACTATGTACATCTTGGATAGTGTCGATATGGTTGTACTTCTGAAACGTAAAAAATATAAAAAATCATATCCATTCGTCACGTGTAAATATTGTTCAAGAGAAGGCCGGTTGCTCTAGGAATCCCGTAGGTGATGACCCAGCGTGCGCCACAAATACCGCTACGTCTTTAAACGTACGGAGGAAACACCACTGGAAATCGTATCAGATTTAAAATCGTAAAGGCAACCGAGTCAGCAAAGATCATCTTGACATGGGGGGAGGGGGTGTCGCCATGTAGAGGGGGGTTGTTTTAAAAAAAATAAGTGACTCAACGTACAGATTATTTCTTTTCCCATGCAGTGATCGGTCCGATTTCAAATTGTTTTCATTAGAGACACTATCATGGGGACAGTGTACAGTCTGGGTTCTGTCATCCTCATTCTCCATTGTTCTTCGCCGGTATCTAAAGGGAAACCCCCTGCTAAAGATTATCAGGGCACATTTATTATAAACATACGCTGCCCTCATAATCTGATTCATATTTGAGACGCATACCAGATTAATGAACAATGAATCGGATTTAAAACAAATTACATGCTCCGTATCTGTTTCGTATCAGAGGCCTCGCAAGACAGGCTACAAGCAGTACTAGGTATGTCGTTATTTTGTGTACAGACCATACCTTCAGACGGGAAATCGAATTAAAACGAACAGTATAATTTGATTTGTTGCTGGCTGCAATTATACTTTGAAATATATGAAACTGATGCCACAGCAAAGCACTATGGAATACAGTAGGCTAGTAATGACTGAACCCATTAATGATGTTACAGCTAGCCATAATTATCTGAATTTAAATAGCGGCATTTAGCCAAATTGAATACTTATACATTGCGTTGTCTGGCATGGCTTAATGCTACACGCCCCCAGTTCTTCAGTACAAATAAACAGGCACATTTGCTCCGGCAATTGGTTAAACAATCAGTATTTTGCTAAATTAAATCATTCACGGTTATTAGATTGGAACCATACACAGATGATGAAGACGAAAGACAAACATCAATCACACCTTACCGTCACCTACGGACAAGATGTCCTTTCCTCAAAATAATGCCAATCGAGAAGTAGAGCTCAAAAATAAGATAAAACTGTCTGCAGGAGCCTGTCTGTGTGATTGTTACGACCCTATTGCGATGTGCTGCTGCAGTCACTCTACAGATTTCGCTTGGCCCGTCTGGTACGTTGAGGTGTGACACTGCTTCAAGTGGCCAAAGGGTGGAACTACAACTTGCGTTCCGGGAATGGAAGCATGCAAGCAATATGAACTGGGAGCGGACTACCAAACTATGATAAATAGGCCTACAACATATGATGTACGTAAAATACGTAATTGCAAAATCGAAAGAAACAGTGAACACATTACACTGTGCACATATGAACTATAACTGCCGTTCGCTTCACTAATCGCCGAGTGTAGTAAAGTGGCGAAAAAATGTAACAGACACGCACCCTTTCAGAGCAGGACTTCGAAACAATTCCTTTCCCGAATTTACTCCCTCTGATGACATCATTTGTAAAGTCAAAAACTTGTCCTTGTCGTTGATGAAATCAAACAATTTCGCTTGGAAGAACCCTGGGCCTTTTGCTGTTTCGAACCCCAACGCTCTACACAAATTCCAACAGTTCTCCGCATCTGAAAGGTAGCGACTTTGTTTTTGGGTCGATATAATCAGAGGTGTTGCATACAGTGCTGTAAGACCCTCGAGGAGGTATCGCTTGATTTAAGAGTTTTATACCCTGATCTAACCAGAAATTCTACATCATTCACAATGAGACTGATGACCATAAACAGAAGTGTATTCTGCTGTAAAACCAAGAGGAGCAGAAGACGCCCCCCCCCCCCCTTGATTTTAAGTTCCCTCTATGTGAACCAGCAGATTATTTTCAAAAGCGCAGCAAAGTCTGGTGTATATGACCAGAGCTGGTTATGATGTTGAGATACCTGGATAATTTCCTGACTCAAAAAACTCAAAGGATTCCTCACCAATAAGTTCTCACCTTCCTACCCACAGTGCATGCAATATTTAAACAATTCCCGTCAGGGCACCCTACAGTAGGAGTAATGATTTATTGTTTCTCACATCAGACTCAAGTGGTGAAACTACCCTCCTGTCAAAGGGAGCTTGGAGGAGGGAGATATGCCTCTTGCTACTATGGATATAACTACTCTCTGCACTGACATTACACATACTGTGACTAGCGTCCTTACAGTTCCACTCAGACTTAAACCCTGACCCTTCTAGAGCAGACGCGCACATACACCAAAAAATCCTTTGTCTAGCTGTATTTTATTTCATAAACGGGACATTGATCACATTTTTTGTGTGGTGTGGTTGCAGATCAGAGCTGAATGCTGCGATGAAGCTGAGCGGGCCCCTCCTTCATCACGCGCTAATTTGCGCATCTTCATTTCTGTCCTGCATTATAATTATTAGTACGTGACCGACAAGTCAATTCAAGTGACTCCATAATACCATGCATGCGCATATAGTATATATTTTCCATTCAGTCCTTACCAGCCAGTTCCCTCGCCGTCACATTTTTCTTTCGTTTGTGAATGTAACTATGAAACCAACGCAGCGAAGTTCATCATCGGCGGTATGGAGTTCAAAACGTTTCTGTGTTTGTAACACGAAAACAGTAATTTACCATCGTTTGCGAGTACTGACGCTCTCACGGAGCGCGGCCACATGCGCGTGCACGTTTATTCTGGCAATGGCGTCTCATTTCGGGTTTGGGATAGGCGGACCGTGCCGAAAAGTGTGGTAGTTTTTTTTTTTTACAATGTAAACCAGCACAGACATATGATTATGTATTAGTTCGTGCAAAAAAGTAAAATAAGTTTCTTGTGCTACTTCATGTGGATTAGTCCAGGGTGGGGTCTGGTAAGGGGGAGTCTATTTAAACTAGCTGGAAATCTTAGTAGGGGCTTGGATAGAGGCTGCTTACTATATGTCTATGTGAGTTTATGTGTACACTGGTTGCCTTGTGGCAGCAGTGGTATTAGCCAGCAGGGATTGCAGACAGCTTCCGGCTTGCATTGCTGGTTTACTTTGTTGTTGTTTTGTGTGTTTTTTCTTATTCTTTTTTTCTTTTTTGGTGCAGCTTGTTTTGGGCTTGCAGTGTATGCACTGACCACTTGAACCAGCAGCACTTTTGCAAGTGAAGCTCATCATCTTTGGAACCATCTCTACATCTGTTCCTCCCTACAACCCCTATGCCACATTGACTTCTTCACAAATGCATTCTTGGAGCATGTTAATTTTGTTGATGTTATCAGATTCAACTTGGAATGCAACCCTGGTAAAATCACATTTTTCAGGTACAAATGTTGTAAATGAAAATAATCAACTTTATACCATATTGTCTGTTAATCCAGTTGACAACTGAATAGCTTTCTCCATGCTTCTAGTTATGACCTTAAAAGAGAGGTGCAACCTGTAGCGAATTCCTATGTATCAGAATCATTTGAGCTAAACATGATTTTTGTGAAACTGAGGCAGTCAAACTGGATTCTCAATTCTTATATCAGAATTCCTAGATGTACAGTAGCACTATTGATAGATGGTTCAATGTAGACATCTTTTAGTTATTTGTTGAATAACTAAAAGAAGTACTCACACCCCCCTGAGCCCCAAAAATCCAAGTTATGTCAGTTCCCACTAAGAGAGAAGACATGGAATCAAGGTTGAGACTATATAGCCAAGTAACTGTATGTGGATGATTAGGTGGTCATTATTACGTTACATTATTGTGATTTAGCAGACACTCTTATCCAGAGCACCTCATACAGTGCATATAATAAAGTAGCATGAAAAAGTTGCACAAGCAGGACACCGCTAACCACACATGAATGAGTGTCAGTGCAAAGTGCAAAGCAATAAGTAGGAGTTAAGGTCTATATCATTCCAAATGTAATACAAAGACATATGTTGAAGGGATTTTGAAAGAGACAGCAGACAAATGGATGCATTCACAGATTCATTATACTGTATTCATTATACAGATGATGTCTGATTGTCGCCGCTAAAAGAAAAGGGCTTGAAGACACACGAAGGGAACACGACACATTCTCAGAGTTTGCACCTTAATTTCATCCATATGTTCCGGAAGGTCATCAATCCATAAAAATCTAAGAGTGTCTCGATCCTTTTCCTTAAGAGAGATTTGCAGAAAGGCTTTCTCTATATCTGCCATGTATGCCATGTTATGCTGTCTGAATTTAATTAGGACGCTTAGCAGTTCGGGATTCAGGTTAGGCCCAGTATTCAAACAGTCATTTAATGAACAATTGCCTCCTTCATGAGCAGATGCGTCAAAAACTACTCTGAGTTTCGTGGTTGTTCTCTTCTCTCTGATGACAGCATGGTAGCTAATGTATGGGATTATCTGAACTCTCCTTAATTACCCGTTTTATGATACCTTGTTCAAGATACTGATTGATGACTTCACTATATTTATCATACAAAGAAGGATTTGCTCTAAATTTTCTGATCAGATTTTGAATTCGTTTTTTTGCGGTGACCTTTATTCTTCCATGGCAAACTAACTTCATATCTACTTTGTTCATATCTACATATCTACTACAGTGTCTTCAAACTGCTTTAATACAGCATGATGGGTTTCACATATCTTCTCCTTCTCCATTTGGATACCAATTGTCTCTGTTTCCCAAAAGTTGCGCAACTGATCAGACAGTGTCTTTTCTTCTCCGATACTCACATGCATGACATCAATCTCAGTTCCCTTTGTGACTGGTAAAACTGATACTGTTCCTTGTAGCAACCATCCAAATAAACTCTCCAAAGCTGTCAACGATCCATTCAGTCTTACGATTTTCCCTGAAACTATTTTCCAATAATGATCTCCTATTAGAATTCCAAGTTCCTCATCCTGAAGGCCTCACAATGGTGCATCAGCCAGGTGCATACCTTTCTGTTCCAGTTCTTTGCGCAGTTCTTCACCAGGAATTTTCATTGTTGACGTGCACAGTTTTGGAATTTCTAATAAATCGACATCAATGCTCTGTCCAATCTTAATATTGCGTAATTTTTCTTGCACCCTTTTACACGTCAATTGTCGAGGTGAGCTTGATCCAAATGTGTATAAATTCAGCGTTTCTTCACCTCTGACATTTAAATTAAGGGATCGTGAGATGTCTTGTCTAATGAAAATATGTTGACTGCCGCCATCTAACAGACATCTCACTATCTGGCTTTGTACAGGAGCCTCTAATAGTACGATTGCTGTTTGCAGCAGTACAATGTCTTTGTCTATAGTACTTGGAGCACTTTTACTTGTTGCGCTGGTTGATTTAACTGCATTGATTGCTTTTTGTAGAAACAAAGTTTTGTAATGTCTCTTACCACACTTTTCGCACGAAACTCCTTGTACTTTACAAAACCGTGCAATGTGCTTTGTCCCCAAACAAACAAAACATCTGCCTTGTTTTTTCAACTTTTCACGTCTTTCTTCCACTGTTAATTCTGTACAATTCAGCGTTTTTATGATCACTCCTTCCACAATAGATGCATTTTAATTCCTCTTTCCATCCAGTAGTATGCAAGGCCGTGGCCGAAGACCGTGAGAACCTTTTTGATCTCAATTGCCATGAATGAAGTTGTCCTTCTTTTTCCTTTAGAGTGCTACCATCTTTGGTCAAATTGAGCGTTCTGTCTCAACTCTCAATTTCTCTTTGCAGAAACTCCTTGAAGACCTTTACATTCAGTGTATCATTTTCATTTCTTAGACGACTAACTTCAAGTGCTATATCTTCAGGAATCATTTACATTAGAATGGTGCATAATAAAGTTCCATATGTGTCAGACACCACTCCCATAGTTTCTAAACAATGCACCTGAATTTCACATTCATCATACAACCTACGTAAAGCAGTAATTTCAGTGGATATCTTTACTGTATTCAAATTAAGCAATTTGTTCACATGCGCATTAATGACTAAATCTTTATGTCCAAATCGATTTATGAGCATTTTAATGGTATTGTCATAATTGTCATCATTCAAAGTCAGACCTGCAACTATGTTAGTTGTGGTGCCAGTCAGATACGACTTTAAATAATTAAACTAGTCTGCCTTGCATAGTGTTACGTTTTTGTGAATTGTTGTTTCATACTGACTCCAAAAGTTTTGCCATTAACTGATGTCTCCTGAAAACTTGTCAATAACAAGCTTAGGCAGTTTCACCACATGACTTCTATGAATTTCTTGACTTTGTCTTGAACTCACAGTGTGACTTGATACGCTTTCATCTTCCCCAACAATTTTCCGTATTATCCTTTTAATCCTGGTTTTCCTTAGGCTAATTTCATCCCGATAGTACATTGCAGTTTCCACTTCCCTGTCATCAACATCCGTATCTTCTTCAATGTCCCAATCCAATTCATTCAAACATTCCTCCTTACTAATTAACTGTTCACAACACTCTTCAAGTTTATCAATCTCTGGATTCTCCTGAATTAACAAGTCATCAATTTTAGACATTAGCTTAACAGTAACAGAAGTGCGCACAGTACCTCTCTTCCGTTTCATCCGCTCCATTTTCTCCCCAAGTTCCATTTTTTCCATGTCCGGCCTTTCTTCGATTCTCAGCCCTTCATTCAAAAAAAAAAACAATCCACTTCAATCTTCGTCAAAGTCATCCGATAGTTCCCAGGTTTCGGCACCAAATTTTGTTGAAGGGATTTTGAAAGACACGGCAGACAAATGGTTGCTTTACTTTGCTTTAATGCCTATTAAATTACATTCTGAGAGTTGTGAACTTTGGGACATAATTCGGGAAGAACAAAGTTTCTTTTGGGTCCTTTTGTTAAAGTGACACACCCCCTTTTTCAGGTGCTGGAGCAGATGACATCACTGTTGGTCTTCCCATTGACTTAAAGAGATAGTTTTCAACAACATACCACACACATGCAAGTAAAATTCCACATACCCATTTACATAAAACTTTGAAACATGCTACCACATATATGATTGCATAAAAGATCACACATGGGTCAGGGGATTGAGGTGTAGCCTGAAAAAATGGGTCTTCAATCTGCAGCCATATATATGGAGATATGGAGAACCTCTGGGAATTGACCAGGACACTGGAGTTCACACCCTCTGCCCTTTTGATAACTGCCACGGGACTTGTAGTCCAACAGAGACAGGGAGCTTCCGTTTCTCCTCATAGATGCAAGCCCTCTCGGCAGCAGAGCTAGCTGAAGCTGAAGCCAAGGGTGGTGCTGCAATCCTCTAGGGCGCTCTTGATGCTGAGACAGCTGTGTTCCATGTTTCTAGACTCATCTGGACAGTCACGCTCCCGTGGGAGGGCTGCTCTGGCCAGTTGTTTCCTCTCTGGCTGATCTCATTTCCTCTCCAGCTCCCCCTCCACCAGCAGAGCTTCAGAAAGTGCAAAGCATTTTCTGTTTTGTTTTGCTTGGGCAGTTTTAAAAGAAACATACAGTTTAGCCCAAACTGGGGCAAACACCCCTCTAAAAGAACTGGAAAGTCCTTTGCACCATCTAAAGAGGCAAGACTGGAGCTTTGTCCTGGTCTTACTTCCATACTTTAATAAAAAAAGAGCTGTCCTGAAAGTAAACAATAGCAGAGAAACATCTGGTGTCTGAATGGAATTGTTTTTCCTAATGTTCCAAAAGCTGCAGACCACATGTCTGAGGCGCCTGAAGTGGCTGTACTGTTCTTCAAGTCACATGGTCCAGAGGCGTACTGAAGACCCAAGTTTTTGGTTTGGTCTTGGATTGAGAAGGATAAACCAATACTTTGGCCTGAAAGCCCAGCTCGAGACATAGAGTAAGATGATCCTGAAGGAGGTGATTCAAAGAAGTGTCTGCCTCTGGGGTAACTGATGGAGACACATGTACTTACATGCCATAGCACTAGATCCCATTGTTTATCACTAACTGTTATTTTGTTGGAAAATAAAATGGATAAGAATCTGAATCTCAGTGTCACATTGGCAACTGTCTGTCTCATAGCTTGTAGGTTTTTAAGTCCCCCCATGTTAGTGTACCAGAAATATTTGGATGATTGGTTTCTCAACTATCTTTTATAAGGTAGGTGTGATTGTCTGTCTCATTAATGCAGGCACAAGAGAGGGAATCATTGTCTAGACTAGATTCAAGACTTTGCATTTGCCTTTGAAGTCTGTTGATGGTGACTATAAATATGCTGGCCATCAAGAGGCTGAAAAATCAGAATAAATCAGATACACAGCCAAAACATGCTGCCAACAACTGTTTGGTACATCATTAAGAAGAAAGCAAGCACTCAGCAATGGGAAACAAACTGGTAGACCAAGGAAGACCACTAGAATGGATAACTGTGGAATACAAATAATAACTATGAAGAAAAAAGTCCTTGACAATGGTCCAACAGATCAGGAATACTGTCCAGGATGTAGACATAGATGTGTCAAAGAGTATGATGCACAGAATGACACTGGCACAGCTTCAGAGGGTACACTACGAGATGCAAAACACAAGTAAGCCTCAAGAACAGAACTGCTAGTTTACAGTTTGCTGAAACATACTTAAATAAGCCTGTGGAGTTCTGAAACATAGTCTTATGGACAGCTAAGATGAACATGAACCTGTACCAGAGTTATATAGAGGCTAGTATGGAGAAAAAAAGAACTGGCCATGATCTAAAGCATACCATCTCTTCTGTGAAATATGGTAATGATAATATTTTGGTTATGTATGGCTGCCCCTGGAACTGGCTCACCTGTCTTCATTGATGATGTGACTTCTGATGGCAACAGGATGAATTCTGAAGTGTAGAGAAACCTCTTGTCTGTTCAGGTACAACCAAATGACTCCAAACGGATTGTACTTACTCATGCAACAGGACAATGACACAAACACATTGCCATAGCGGCCAAGGAGTTTTTCAGTACGAGAAAGTGAAAAATCAGGGCCAGAAAGTGGGATATTGACTGGCTAAGTCAATCACCTGAATTGAATCTAATTGACCAATTATTTCACATTCTGAAGACAAAGGCAAACAGCCCACCACACAGGCAGGAGCTGAAGACATACAGTATAGGCCTGGCAGAGCATCACCAAGGAAGATACCCAAGATCTGGTGATGTCTATGGGTTGCAGTCATCAGGCAGTCATTGCATGCGAAAGATATGCATGCATATCAAAGTACTAGACATGACTACTTTACCCTAAAATGGGAGGACTATGCACAAAATGTGCTGTAACTTTTAAATGGTTCATCTGATATGGATGAAAATTCCTTCAAATTAAAGCTGACAATCTGCACTTTAGCCCCACAATCACTGTATCATTTCAAATGCAATGTGCTGGATTACAGAGCCAAAACAACAGCAAATGTGTCACTGTCCAAATACTTTCAGAGTTCATTGTGTATCTATATTTTAGCCCTGATCTTCTTGAGCTGTGTCAGTCACTAAACTGTTCTCATAAAAGTCTGGGAATCAGGCCGGAGTGATTTGTCTCCTGTTTGTGAGCCATACATAGCTAGCTGAGAACCCAGAGAGAGCATTGTGTTACAAGGAGCAAGGCAAATCAAAGTGCAGAGATGACTCATGACAACAATAGACTTGGTTCAAAGAAAGTTACATTTCTTTTACTGAGGACTCAAGACAAGGTAAAGCAGGCTAGGTACAACAGTTCACACACAAGCATGGCAACTCAAGACTGTGCAAATACATGGACCTAGGGCAGGGCTTAAATAACACTGTTGAAATCAACAACCAATTAACACGGGTGGAGGACAACTAAGCAACACATGGAACACAGGAAGTTATGAGGCCATCTGGTGGTCATCTCTGGAAACAGCAGTTGAATACCTGATACATTGAGCCCGGTATTATCTTCCCTGTTATTTGCTAACAGCAGCTCACACAACTTTTTAATCACTCCCACTCCCCCAAAAACTTAACCTTCTGCCAGAACGAATTACATCCATTTTCAGCATATACATATTCTTTTATGTTTTCACTCTTACAAGATTTTAATATCATCTGTTTACACCATACCATATACACCACAAAATGAAAGTTAGCAGACAATAAAGACAAGACAAGACAAGGTAAACAAAGTTATGTTGATGTCATTGAACCCAAAGGATTCACTGTTTTGAAGTAATCAGGCTCTGAATTGACACTTCAAGCTGTAATTCATCATTTCCTTTGTGTTGGGACTTTAAAATATCATTTTTTGGCCCTGGCCGCAATGAAATGTGCTGGAATTCATTGTGGAGCTCAGTTTACAGACGATTGCACAAGCACACGAAACCCTGGGATCTGGGGGGGGGGGGGGGGGGGAAACACAGGCTGAGTAAAAAATTTGATGGTGAAAAATATACCATTTGGTCTGTCTCTAAATTTCTAAAAGGCTCAGTGGCTTTCGACCACTCACACCCCTGGGCTATCATGGTGTCAAAACTTCTGAAGAACGCTGGTCTTGTTTTACAAGCCTGCCAGCTATGTCTGAAATCAGTATAGCTGTTTGTTTCATCAGAGAGAGAGCTGCCCTGGCTCCTGAGTAACTCAGTGCTTGAGTGCAAGCTCAGCTCCTCGACTCAGATTCAGATTCAATCCCAGCCATGTCATCAGCCGACAATGACTTGGGAGCCCACAGCATCAAGACAAATCAACTTCATTCCACCAGGGATAGGAAATGACTATGTCAACAGAGGTCGCTCATCTCACTGCTCTCAGGCACCCTGTGACTTGTCAGGTGTCTACAAGCTGCTGAGAAGACGTCAATGGAATAACGCTCATCCTTTAATGGGTGCCTGCTCCAGTGCCATGTGACAGCAAAAAATAGCCAGTGGCTGTGTATGAATGTACTGTAGGACTGCACTGCTCTCACCTCAGCACTCATGTGCAGGTTGCCGTGGTGAGGTGAGCCCAGTATACAATTCCATTTCCAAGAATAGGATTGCAGAAAGAGGAAAAAAGCAAGTTGCTGCTGACTAGGTATAAACAGACGGCAGATGCAGCTGATAATGGAGCAAGGTAAAGACAGGCCCTGCCTGTCGTGTTCCTCTAACTCATAACATTACTCCTCAGTCCCTCCTCCTCACTCTGTTGTTCCTGACACATCTGCTGGCTCTGCGATGTTTTGTTGATATGAGTCATGGGTGGATATTGATGGGTCTGACTCAGTGTTTGGCAGTGTGTGTTCAGCGTGAGTTTTAAAAGGTGTCTTCTAATGAGAAAAGGCTCGGCCACAGCCATTTCACAACAACAGCATCAATAAGACAGGGAGCTATTAATGTTGCATTAATTAAGTTGAGAGCTTCTTTTGTTACCATAACAACAGCTACTGCAACTTCTAGGAATCTTGCTGGCTATAGATTACACTGTTGCATAGCTAACGTTAGCTAACAGGCTAGTTTTCCTAACGACATGCAGTAAACACAAACACCAGAAACTCCCAGGATCCGTCCAATTTGACTCCAAATGGCCTATTTATGATGAACGTTATGATACAGTTTAACTGTCATGTTGTACAGTTCACTGTGCTCAGAAACTAGCATGATTAACTTCTCCACCGCTACCTTCTCTATTTTGATGGCTGTTATGGGAAATGACGGGTTTCACTACTCCACTTGTGATTGTTCAGCTGTCAAAAAAGCGCTTGACGTAGGGCATTTTTTCTGAGAAGTTGAACGTTTTTCAAATAAAAAAAAAACACCCTGCTGCAGAAAAAACGCCGGCGACGGTGTTAAAAAAAACGCTCAGGACGTTTTTGAAAACATGGTCTACCCCATATGATTAATATGTAAAACAGACACTGACAGCTTCAAAAAAGACGCCACGTGTGAACACAGCCTTATGTAGATGTTTTTGTTTCATTCCTCCAAATTAACCCTGTGGCCAATGCTTGGAATCAGTGCAGAGTTGCTCAGTTGGCAAAATGAAGCTCCCCCCATCTAAATCTTGGTCTGAAAGAAATGCCATTAATCACAAGACATGTTTGTGTTCCTATGTGTAAAAACAAACACAGCATGGAGGAGACCCCTAAATTTGTTCAATCACAACTAATTTAAACATGACTTTATGCTTCCATTGAATCCTCTCTGGCTGAGCTCTTTAAAATGTGGCACAAAATCAAATCTCTGCTTTCAACGCGAATAACACTTACTGCAGCAACCTGCAGGCAAAGAGTGCACTTGTACAATGACATAATTGCCCTTGGAACAGTGAATGGGACTGTCAAACCCCCATCATGTGACATTGGTTCCACAACAAAATGCCACTGAAACATTACAAGACAGAGCTAGAATTAAACCTTCCTTATTGTAAAAATGCATTTTTAGTTAATGATTTTCTATAATAAAGTGTTTTTTTGTAAGATCAATATTTTGCATATATGATGCAGTGTTTTGAAGGTTGTAAGGGTTACATCAGAAAATGACCATGGGCACTGACCATAGACACCAGCAAATCCTGATTTTGTCTGATGAATTTGATGTTTTATGGACAGTCTGCATATACAGTATCTCCATCGATGTGTCTGTGATCCTTAATCAACCATGCATGGAAGGTTTTTTTTTATAATGTTAAATGAAGCAGAAATCATTGTTTCACTCACTCAGTGAACCATTGATTGCCTGTGGTGTGAATGTTAAGTCAACCACTACACCACTGATTGACGCAAATTTGATGCGATAAACAAACAATAAAAAGGCATTAACCTTATCGAGACTATATCTTCACCAGTGAGATAAAATTGCTGCAGATAGCACATGTCAATCTGCTCACTTCCTGTAAAATGGCAATTTTTTTCAAAAACCTTGCTTGTACGCCACAGTTATATTGCCTTTAGTGAGTGATCTACAATTTACAATTTGGTATTTCGCAGACGCTTTTAAACCAAAGCAACTTACAATTAGAGCATCAATCAGGTTTGGCTAACTACTTCATAAGCAAAAGATCGCAGTAGGAATTCAAATTAATTATTTACAGTACCATGCTCCTGTATATCCTGCAACAATAAAACAGAAATATGCAAACAAAACCTGCAACATAGAGACAAGGTTACTGCAGAAGGTTTTTTTTCATACCATAAAATATAAAAACATATCATAACAGAAAGGTTACACAATAGGGGACAGGTGGATTCTGAAAAGGTGGGTTTTCAGGCTCCTGCGGAAGATGGGGAGTGATTCCACAGTTCTGATTGGGTGCGGAAGGTCATTCCACCGCCGTGGAACGAGGGCAGGAAAAAGACGTGGTCAGGTTCCCGAAGTGAGGGGACTGCCAGCTGCCCAGAGGAGGCTGAGCGGAGAGATCTGGTTGGAGTGTATGGAGTGATCAAAGACTGAAGGTAGGACGGGGCAGAGCCTCTTGTGGCCTGGTAAGCCAGCACCAGTGTCTTAAATGGACCCTGTGCCGTGATCTGGTATTGACTGTCTTAGGGTCGCCCTCATGACTATGCCGGTCCCTTGCCTCCCGTCCCCTAGGTATGCTGCCATAATGTTAGCCTGCCGGGGTCTTTCCTTGTTGCACACTGGCACCTTTTTCACTACTCCTCCTCTCCTGCCTCTCTGTTCTACATCCCCCCCATTCTTATCATCCACTAACCACTGTTTTCTGTTTGCTTCCTATCCCTGCTCCGGGCTCCTGTCCGGAGCTGTAGCCCAAGCATCTCATCCCGTTTTCCAGTCCTGCTACCTCGCTGCCCTGCCCATCAAAGCCAACTGCGTTCCAAGAACTGGACATCCTAGGAGACATTCTTATAATAACACTGCTGTTATTGTCTGTCAATCATAAATGTCTTGAAGTACATTGTATAACTTGTCTGTAACTCTATCTGCCCAGTGCCAGCCAGAAGCAGATGGGGCCCCCCTATGAGCCCGGTTCTGCTCAAGGTTTCTTCCTGATAGGGAGTTTTTCCTTGCCACTGTTGCCTTAGGCTTGCTCTCAGGGGGTCTCAGGCCTGGGAACAATGTAAAGCTGCCTTGTGACAACTTGTGTTGTAAAAAGCGCTATACAAGTAAAAATGAATTGAATTGAATTGAATTGAAGTGCAGTGAGTAGCGGAGTGACATGAGAGTGTTTTGGGAGGTTGAATACCAGGCGTGCAGCAGCATTCTGAACCAGCTGAAGCGACCTGGTAGTGCAGGCTGGTAAGCCAGCCAGTAAGGAGTTGCAGTAGTCAAGGTGGGAGATGACTAGTGCTTGAACTAGGAGCTGGGTTGCTTGTTGGGTAAGGAAAGGACAGATCCTCCTGATGTTGTAGAAGGAGAATCTGCAGGACCAGGTGACTGCCACAATGTGGCTTGAGAAGTTTAGTTGGTCATCCAGGGTCAGTTGGTCTCCAGATTGAGCTTAAGATGGTTAGGAAAGGGCGGGGGCAGGAGACCGATTTCCTCCAAGATACCTGATAGGAATGGTCAGACAGGTAGGATTCAAACCATGTGAGGGCAGATCCTGAGAAGCCCATCCCAGCAAGGGACGAGAGAAGAATCTGGTGGTTCACAGTGTCGAACACTGTGGAGAGGTCAAGAAGTATGAGGACAGAGTTGAGTGACTTCACTCTGGCCAAGTGAAGTGCTTCTGTGACTGTGAGGAGGGCAGTCTCAGTGGAGTGGCTGACTTTGAATCCCAACTGGTTTGGGTCCAGGAAGTTATTCTGGAGGAGATAGGGAGAAAGTTGGTTATAGACTACGCGTTCGAGGGTTTTAGAGAGAAATGGTAGAGGAGATACTGGAGGGTAGCTTCCGACATCAGCTGGATTTAAAGTGGTTTTTCAGCAGTGGCATGACGTGTGCCCTCTTCAGAGCAGAGGGAACTATACCAGCAGACAGAGAGCTGTTGATTAGGGAAGAAATAAAGGGAAGAATGTCTTCAGAGATGGGGGATAGGATTGAGAGGACAGGTAGTGGGACGGTGGGATTTTATTAGTTGTAGAATATCAGAGTCAGGTATGGGGGAGAAGGAGGAGAAGGTAGTGGGAGTGACAATGGGTGCGGGATCAGAAATGGGAGAAGACGAGGGGAAGGAGTCTTTTAACCTTCTTCTCAGAGAAGGAGACAAAGTCACCAGCAGAAAGGGATGAAGGAGGAGGAGGAGGAGGAGGAGGAGGAGGGGAGAGGAGGGAGGAGAATGTAGAGAAGAGTTTGAGAGGGTTAGAGGAGGTGGAGTGGATCCTGGAGTGGAAGAAGGCAGACTTAGCGCAGGATAGGGTAGATGAGAAGGAAATGAGAAGAGAGTGGAAAAGGGATAGGTCATCTGGAGATTTTGATTTCCGCCATCTCCTTTCAGCCACACAAAGTTTGGCTCTGTCTGCACGAATGCAGTCAGTCAGCCAGCCAGGGACTGGGAGGGGACAGATGAGCTGGTCTGGTAACAGGAGGACAGAGGGTGTCCAGGGAGGAGGACAGTGCAGAGAAGACAGTAGAGAAGTGAGAAGGATTCAGCAGAAGGGAGAAAAGAGCACACAGCATAAGAGAAGGCACTTGAGGAGAGGGGACAGAGAGGACAGCCTCTTGTGAAGCCAAGGTCCAGCTGGTTGCCAGCCTTGTTTGTTGGTGGGGACTCCAGTAGGGTGAAGTCAAAGGACTGGAGGAGGGGGAGGAGACCAGCAGACTGAGTACAGTTCAGCGGAAGATTGAAGTCCCCAAGCAGCAGGATGGGAGTGCTGTCCTTGGTGAGGAGGAGGGTGTCCAGTTCATCTAGAAACGACTGCAGAGGGCCTGGTGGACAATAAAGAACAGTCATGTGCAGTTTACAAGGGGAAGAAACAGCAACAGCGTGAGAAACAGTAACAGCGTGGCAGGATCTCTTGGCAGGAAGAGGAGTTTCCAGGGCCTGTGAGAGTGAGAGAAGAAAGAGCTGTGTAAGGCACATGCTCTGGAACACCTTTAAATCATCATCCGTCTGAGCCATAACCATCATCTTTACCAGAGACCATTAGACCACCAATGAGATGCTCAGCCACTGCGCTTGTGTGGATGGTGATTATACAGACATTTCCTCATTTATTTTATTAGAATTCAAGTGTGATCATTGACATAAGTAGATATAATGATAAGATGTGGACTGAATGTCTCAAAGTCAGCAATGCATGAAATTTTAAAAATGACATTAGCTTATTGTAAGTGTAAATGTGCGTTTCATTTATTATTCTAATGTTTACAATTGATTCTGTTGATGGATGTAGCAGATTTCAACAGCAGTTAGTGCATGGCCTCCCTCTGCTGTCTGAGACATCAGAATCTGAACTGAGCCTGCAATGGTCTGTGTCATGTTGCTCCACAGAACAATCCCCAATGTGACCATTGCCTTTCCCTTCTTTGAGGCCTAACTACAGATTGGAACATTACTCAATTTCAGGGGTATGTCAGTTCTAATTCCCAAAATAAGCACTCAAGGGCTTCAATGCAAACATAAAAATTAGCCCTTTGAATATGCATTCATCTTATTAATTTAGTCAGCCTTTCTTTAAACTGAAAGGTCAAATGAGAACAAATTCTTCATTCACAGTGAACCTGGTGAACCAAGGTCAGCTGGGAGCAAGCGTTTGCATAGCCAATCAGCTCTAAAAGAATAATTAGCCTGCAACATGTAGACTAAGTCCAGTCCCAAAGTGGCTATGCAGTTGCTTTTAGTAACCATAGTGAGTCAGGATGTCAGTTTAAGTTCCCACCTAGAGCACAGAATTAAGGCAAGGCGTGAATCTTTCCAGTCACATATTTGGTCTCTCCTTGTGCCGCACCTCTCCCAGGATATGCGGCTCTAACTCATTCAACAATGCTGCTCTGTGTGCTGCCAATCAGATGCAAGGCTGTATTATGGACTGAGGCAGTTGGGCCAGTGCCCCGGGGCCTCGGACTGCCAGAGAGCCTCCAAGCCTCAGGCTGCGCGGTGCATGGCCCAAGACTTTTGAAGGAAGTTGAACGCCAGGGCCCTCAGCCAGCACAGCGCAAGCTGACCACTAAGCCCATGGGTGCTTATAGTGTGAGCTAACCACTATTGCCCCCTAGACCCCTCAGCGTTTACAATGTGAGGCCCCCGGGCCCCTTGGTGTTTAAAAAGTGAGCTCACCACTAGGGCCCCCCAGACCCCTCAGTGCTTACAATGTGAGGGCCCCCAGACCCCTTGGTGTTTAAAACCCCCTGGGGCTTAAAGCATGAGTTGACCACGAGGGCCCCCAGGCTCCTCGGTGCATATATTGAGCATCAGACCTTGTCAGACAGCTAGATTTTGACAATCTAGTGGATCCAAAAGACGTGCCCAGGGGCTTCACGGGACCATGATCTGGCCTGATGGCCTGGAGACCAGCCCTGTGTCATGATGGAGATCATTCAAAAGTGACCAAAAACAGAAGCAGAAATTACTGGATAAGATCTCCAATTCCTCTTAAAGCAAAACATTTCAAATAGTGGTTTTAGTGATTTAAGGGTGCCCTTGGGGTGCCAGTGCTCATCGGGCTTCTGGTGGGCATGTAGCTGTGTGCCCAGTCTCACTCAGCCTTCTCTGGTGCTCCCAAAGCAGCATGTCTACAAATGCCTTTCTTCAGAATGATATGAATGTGAATCAGCTGCTAGTGGGAAAAACATTGTATTTTCATGTTCTTGGTAAGTAGTTAAGTTGTGTTATGTTGCCTTGGGGAAAGCTGCAACTTTTTTTCTTAAAGATGAACAATTAGTTTTTTTTATTCTGTAACATCAGTTAAAATTCTGTTGTTTACTCCTGGGGCCCCGCTTCTGAAGCATGGACCTGAGAAAAGCCAGAGGAAAGCTTTTCTGTTGATTGGAGAAAATATATTGAATCTGATTGGCTCAATTCTTGTTTAATTACCAAAGCAAAAGAGAACAGGTGTTCCATTAAGAGCCCAATTTTAAATATCTTTAACATCCATCAAAACATATTTTACAAGCCTTGAAAGTGGAGAGTTATTTTATTTAGTTAGTTTATTTGTAAAGCGCAAGCTGTTGTATGAAAGGTACAAGGTATGAATGAAAGGTATAACTACAATTTATTGTCAAATACAAATGCGAGAAAAGCGAGATTATATGTTGTGTTGAGGTGACACCTGTGTCTTCCTGTCTTTTGAACCGCGAGCTGCATCGAAGCAGCTGGCTGGGTGAGATTACTGAGCTGCGCACTTATCGCCGTTACTGCGCTTTCATCTTCCAACCAACCTGCGACAACTCGAGCTTTCGAGGGTCGATGTGGTACAATGCCTGCGCAGATGTAGAGCAGATAATGCAAACGAGCACGGAGAGTGGCGCAACCACAGGGTTGCCATATTTAGTCAGCTAAAATCCCCAATTGTAGGTCATTTTTAAGGCTGTTGATATATTCGTCCCACCCATTGTCATTTGCGGCGACGAAGGTGCATAGAGAAGCCAAGGAAGCCAACTAACTTTAGTGGCATCTGTGACTAGACTGAGAGAGAGAGAATTTCCCAGCGTGGACCTACAGTGGTACACTGAGTGGGGATTTTCCATTCCAGACTAGCAACCCATGCGCGTTACTTCATCTTCAACAGATTGAGCAATTGGTTAATTTAGACCAATAAATGACTTAGTCGTATCTGAAGGAAGGGATTTAGGATCAGCTTTCCCCAATAAAAACAGCAAAAGAGCTGACTGACATGTACATAAACCAATTGTATGACACAGGCTTTTCATTATATCCAATCAGTAGCCACCAAGTCAAACTAGCGCATCTAGACTAAATAATAAAAACAGGAATTGAGATTCTGATGTGAGACGAGTATGGCTGCTTCCATGGTCCGGTGGTTGAGGGGATTGTATATTTTCTTTCTGACATGTCTTTTACCTGTGTCTGCGTTTTTGAATTTGGAGGAGTTAAATGAGATGAAATATGGCATCCAGATTCTCCCAGATCCTGTCATCGTGGGGCAGGTGAGGAGTTAAAATAGGTTGTTTTGCAAGCTAGCACTGTAGCAGCTGGCAGGTCTAGCTAGCTAGCAAACAGAGCTCGGGGTTGTGCTCACTAGGTCCTTGCTAGCCAGCTAGCTAATGTAAGATAACTTACGCAAGGACACCAAATCACTTAAGTGAATGGCACTAAGCTGCTAGCTGGCTATTGTGTTGAGATATTTTAGTACAGCTAGCAATTTGAACACGAAGCTAGCAAACTTGCTAGCTAAGCCACTCAGCTTCCATATTTCGTATTCAACAACATAGCCGAAGAATATCCTGTCAAGCCATCAATATGTTTGCTAGATGACTTAGCTACTCATTTAGTTCCATAGTTAACTTTTGATAACAAAGTAACGTAGTCACCTAGCTAGTTAGTCTGGTGTTGTATGTGGCTAGACACGCTAACGTTAGTTAACCCTACATTTATAAACTGTATGCTAGCAGCTTTAGTCGAACAAATAGAATATGTAGGAAGAACATTATGTTACGTTTGTCGGCTACCGATACCGTTATCTAGTAAACTGACGAATAGACTTGACCGTACAGTGGTTGTAATTATGTCTCAGTAGCCTTAAGGACATGAACCGGTTTCACACAAAAGGTCTTAATATCACAAGTCGCTAGCTACCGCCGACTGGCAAATAGAGACTAAGTGAAGCGTGCAACAGACCTTAAAGGGGCCTTCGCTGTGTTTTCTTACATTGTAATGTTGAAAAAGGGAAAAAAAAGCATGTCATATTTCCAGTGTGTTTCCTCGGCTGTTGCAGACTGCCTGGCCGGCTCACCTCTCCCCCTGTCCCCCTCAGGCTAAGTCTGAAGACGTGATGCTGGTCTCTAGCAAGTATAAGCAGCTGTACGAGTGCCGGCTTCCGGCGCAGGCAGTGCGCTTCCACCAGGATCCAGCGGCCGACCCCGACCCCCAGGGGTACACGGGACCGGGGATCTCAGAGCTGCTGAAGCCCATGATCAGCGCCCCGTGCCTGGTGAAGGTCAGCACTTAAACCGCTCTCACAACAGCCAGAAGGACCATTAATCCCGGTACTGCAGGGCTGCACAGTGTATGTCAACACTGTGTTCAGTGCTGTGTGGCAGGCAGCAAAATAAAGGGGAAATGACTTATAAGGATAGAGGCAATACATCTGCAGATGCAAATATCCAATACAGATAGTGTTTTGTGGCTGAATGTCGGCTATACAAGTTTTTCTGGGTTGGGTGTGCAACACACCTGTGAACCGAACTGTAACCGCTAACGTTTGCTTGATGTATCTCGGTTAGATGCTAAGCTGAAAACACACAAGTCTGGTCATTGATTAAGGATTACTTACTACTAGCAGTAGTTTGCTCTTTACTCTGCCAGGATTCAAATGTTGCACATGTACTACAAGTAGTTGCAGGAGTAAAAATGTGTCTTTTAGGTAGCTGTTGCACATTTGCTCGATTTGCATATTTTTGTGATGCACTCCAGTGTAGATGCATTGCGGGTTTAATATGGCTGCTTTACTCATTGTGATCAACATAAATTCTGTAGCAGCTGAATTGTGTGTCACTGTTTGATGTCTCAGGCCTTAGACATTTCAGAACTGATTTATCCCAGAACATTCATTCTGTTGAAAAAGTGCAATTTTATAGTGGGTCGTGTTGAGAGTGTATGTGTCATATTTTTAAGACACATTATTCATGTAAAAGCCCCTTGGACTGGATGGTTCCATTGATGTAATACTTAGGTGCCAATGAGGTGTGAAAAGAGAAAATGGGGTATTGCCACCTTGAGCACTAGCATGGTGCAACTCTGCTTTGAATATGCATGAAACTGTGTGCTGTACGCAGTCACCCGCATGAAGCGAACCGGTTACCGAGTGCATTGGGATTACACACTGAGGCCAGAATGCAATTATATAAATGACTCAGGAGAGCAACGGAAATCTAGGATCCAAATGTTGACTCCCGTGTGCCATCATTGCTTCCATCCTTGCATTCTGCCCTAATTCTGCCTCCTCAACAATGGGGATTTGATTGAAAAATGACTCATGTCCAAAGGATTGATCCTGGCACATTGTCCTCTCTGACCGCAGACGAAAGACTGGTGGACATACGAGTTCTGCTATGGGCAGCACATCCGACAGTATCACTTGGAGGGTAAGGGCTTTCTCAAGATGTTCATCTCCCGTCATGAGTCATCCGATAGTCCTCTCAGATGAGCTATTTCCTACTGTTTCATCATAATTTCCAGTCACCTATCATGTGCATTTGTTCACAGATTCAGAAATCAAAGGAGACGTGCTGTTCCTGGGTTATTACGAGTCAGAGTTTGACTGGAACAATGAAACTGCAAAGGTAAGCAGGGCTAACATTGTGCAGCTTTTCTAGCATGTTCCTCAGCATCTGTTAAAATTGATTCAGGCAGGGAGCACAGCCTCTGTGAACTTAGCTGGACATTTCACTTGCATTGAGTCCTGCATTTCAAATATTACATTACATTACTATCATATAGCAGACACTCTTATCCAGATCCACCTACATAGTTTACAGTTTTATACATTTATACAGCTGGATATTTACTGAGGCAATTGTGGGTAAAGTAACCGTGCCCCAGCGGGTAATTGAACCAGCAACCTTTCTGCTACGAGCCCTTTTTTCTGCATGAAGTGTGTTCTTCTGTGTGAGCATGTCGGTGTGGGGGGAGGGGGGGTGGATGGCAGTGCCTGTCACATGTGTCTAAAAAGAGAAACAGAGCTGGTAGGCACTGAAATAGCTTGCATGGGCCCCGCATTCACAGAAGATCCTAGTTAAATTTGTGAGAATGGCCAACGTCACACCTGGAAAGATAGAATGGGCCTTCTGTTGTTGCGAGGAAAGCCATGTAATGTTCACCAACATAGATGCTGATGTGACTGTGTTACTGTGTTCCTTCCACCATTCACCTTTTGTAATGAAAAGCTGCACCTGTCTGCATCTGGGTGTTTTCTAATTCATTTGAACTCAGTTTTGCTGAAGGTGACAGTTTTTGTTGAAACCGAAGGTTTTCAGTTGGAGATTGAGATTTGATCTTGAATAGTTGCATTGTTGTGGTCGGCACTGTATCCTGTCTGCTGAAGTCAGACATATATCTCACATTTTTTGAACGTTGAGCATGTGGAAGCGTCTTGTTCAAATTTCGGAACTGTCTATTTAAGTTAAGGTGTATTCACTATGAGAGAGCAGGAAGTAGAAATGGGGAAGTGGTGGCAATGTTTGTCCCTTACTCTGCTCTCCCTAGTGTGTTTGAAAGCACCCTGTCTACACTGTTGGTTCTGTTACTAGTGATGTAAAATTTTACCAGAGGTATGTAGAGGTAGGTTTATCACATCAACAGTACAGTGTCGAATGGCTTACACTGTGCTTACATTCTCTGGGGTGTCCTGAACTTGGCATGTCAGCGTTACCTGCTCCTTATCTACAAGTGCGCCGATTTCACGGCCAGGGCATTCTGACAAAATACACACACATTCGAGGGCTTTCTGGTGCTTTGGACCCAGATAATGTGAGTCCCTCTAACTCATTTACCTAACTGTTGGTAAGTTTGCTGCCTCTCTATGGAATATGCCATTTTTGCATAGAAATCTCTGAAATTCCAAGTAGACAACTACATTGTTAGGATTGTAGGTGCATTCAGTGCATATTTTGGTAATGAATAACTAAGTCAAACCACACAATGAAACACAGAAGCAATAAGCAGAGGTGTAGAAAACAGAACCTGCAGTGCATGTGGTGGGCATTCCATTACATTCGGAGTGTTGCGGATTGCTGTGCAGTGCTGCAGAACAGCCACCAGGGGGCTGCATCACCCACGTTCCTCCGTGTCTCTGTCTTTCCCAGGCCTCTAAGCAGCACAGACTGAAGCGTTACCACAGCCAGTCTTATGTTAACGGCTCCAAATGTGACCTCAACGGGAAGCCCAGAGAGACTGAAGTCAGGGTAAGAGGCACTAAGATTCTGTTTTTCTGTGAAATGTTCTTGTGTTGTGATCCTGCATTTCTGTTTCAGTAATTGTGTATATTTACATAAATAATAGGTACAGTTAACGGTCATCAGAGCCAAAGCCATTGTGATTTGCTCACAGTTTGTAATGCTAGCCATGGGTATTTAACAAATGGCCACACACAAACTGATTGGTCTAAGTCAGTCTTTTTGCATTCCCGCTGGATGTGAAAGCCAGTGAAAAGGCAGAGGCAGTCACGGTTTCACCGCCCCCTCTGTCCCTGTGCCCCCTGCAGTTCCTATGCGAGGAAGGCTCGGGGGACTACGTGGCCCGCGTGGATGAGCCGCAGTCCTGCCGCTACGTGCTGACGGTCCACACCACGCGCACATGCCACCACCCCTTCCTGCGGCCGCCCTCCACCGCCAAGCCCCACGGCATTGTGTGCCAGCCCGCCCTCAGCCCCCAGCAGTACATGGACTACGTCAAGGCCCAAGTCTGTGAGTGGAGCGGCGACGCGCTGCAGGGTGGCCCGCGGGCAGTGGACAGGGCTCTGTGCAGGCCCTCTCCGAGTGCGAGGGCCAGGCGGAGACACTCTGTGAAACAATTACACTTCAGGGTTTATGTGTTTTTTCAAACCAAATTAGTTTATTTATCTCTTTTCTGTTTGACAAATGCTGAAGCTGCGGGGCTGATGGTTGATCGTATTGGGAAGCGTGATTGTGAAGCTGTTCAATGATAGCATTTTCATACACAAGCAAATGTGTGAAGCTAGCTAATGTAAACAGAATCGAGATTTAGTATACATTATTTCAGTTGCAATAGACAACAATAGCAATAGATAGTAATAACAATAGATAACAACAATAACAATGATAATAGTAACAATAATAATAGCAGTAGCAGCAGAAAGGCTTCTGTGCAGCCCCAGGCAGCATTGTGGCTCACGCTCCCCCTGCAGCAGTGTTTGTGATTGTGTAGCTGAAACATTCTGCCCTGTAGAACAGGGAGCCATTTGACAAGACACTGACAAGCACTGTGTGGGTCAAGCAGTCTTGTGTCTTCAGACCTGGTGCAGAAGTGCACTCACTTTTAATGACACAAAGGACCCTCCACATATACCCATACCCCTGACTAAATGGAAACAAAGAAACATGCCATGAAAGAAAAAAATGTGCATACTAGATTTATTTTTGCTTAAGTTCAAAAATGTTGTACCTTAATCTTAGTAGTACTGAGTAGAGTAAATTCAGATCATTGACAAGTAATGAATTTTAATTCAGAAAAGACGAGGGTCACGTTCACTAAGTTTTCAGTCAGAGCCCCGTACTGCTGCCCCCCTCGCAAACACGTGATTGTGTAAATGGCTGTTTTCCTCTGACTGCGCACTCTGCCCTGAGGCGCTCCGTGCCCGCGGGGCGGGAAGAGTAACGGAGTTCCCCTCATCTCCCACAGCCGACACCAAGCGCAAAGTGGAGCAGATCTCTGAGGAGCTGAAGACCCTGGACGAGATCCTGGCCAAGGACGAGGACACGGAGGCGGGAGACAGGGCGGGTGCGGGGACGCAGGGGGAGGCAGCGGAGCCCCAAGGTGACGGGGAGGCCACCAGGGCGGATGCTGAAGGTACAGGCTGTCTGGTTGAGGGGCGAAATGATGAAAGTTTAAAGTGTTTGGTCAGAAATGGGTTTATATTTTTTCGTAAACCAAATAATTATAATTATAGTGGTTCTTCTTTTATTTGTTTATTTTTTTTGCTTGATAAATATTGTTGTTGAAGCATTGGGCTACTGGTTAATTGTATTGGGCTGTGCAATGATAGCATTTTCATACACAAGCAAATGTGTATAGCTAGCTGATGTAAAGAGAATAGCAGTAGCTATAGATTAAAAGCAGAAAAAGGTTAACTGAAAAAATATATTACATTATTTGCATTTAGCAGATACTTTTACCCAGAGTGATTTACATCAGTTACAATGTTATCCATTTATATAGCTGGATATTTACTGAGGCAATTTGGGGTGAAGTACCTTGCCCAAGGGTACAACAGCAGAGAATCCCAGCAGAGAATCAAACCGGCAACCTTTTGGTCACTAGTCCTGCTCCTTATCCACTATGCTACGCTGCTGCCCCAAAATGTTATTAAAAATATTAAAATGATTATTTTCAGTTAACCTTTTTCTGCTATTTAATCTATAGCTACGGCATTCAAGCATGCCCTCCCACCTCTGAACCTGACTTTGAACCTCTACAACCATTGACTTTTTCTTTGTTGTAAGTTATTCCATGGAAATGTTTACATAAAGCCACCAAAAACCCAAACTAAGTGCCCTTGCTATGCTGCATCATATGCAGAGGGATAGGGAGCAACAAAGTAAAAATATCTCACTAGTTATACATGCCCAGCTGGAAGCCAGTAATACTTATTGTAACCCTTTGTTTTAGTCATCCCTGTTCTGAAAGGTGTCTTTTGGAGGAGAGCATCAGTACAGTGTACTGTAGCTGCCTGGCAGTAGGAAGGAGGTGTGGAGAGAGGGCTTCCTCTGTTCTAACTTTAATGACAGTTTTCAGTTTCAGTAACCAAATATAACATCCCTTTTGGGAGGTGGGGCAATGAATGTCAGGTTCCGCCTCTAGCTTACTGCTCTTCAGTGAGGCACGATATTTCCGCTATGTAGCCATGACAGTAGATTTTGTAACTCATCTTGGAGTGTATTAATGTTTGAATGCTAAAGTGGTTACTTCAAATCTGACCTGTGACTGACCTGACTGAAAGATACAGGCATACTATATTGTCTAATTTGATGTCAAAATTCACTCAGTTCATTTGGTTGCTTGCACCTGGATAATTTTTTCATGACTGTTGCTACCAGTCACTGGTATTGTAAGGAGTGGGGTAATAAAATGCTAAAAAAGGAATCCTATTTTAGGTGGTTACACTGATTAACAAAAACTACTCAGAGATCTGTTCTGAAATCTTGTCTTTGAAAGACCTCAGGCTCTGCTATTCAAATGATAGTGGTCATATGGTGATAATATCCAGTATAGGGCTATGTTTGTTTTTAGTCCTCTGCAGTCCTTTAAACCCCCCTGACACATACACACACACAAACACACAGAGGCATGCAGACAGGTATACACAGACAGACAGACAGAGGTGCACACACAGGTTCCCTCTGTCACCCAGGCACACCACAAAATGCTAGGAAAATGCCTTTGCTGACATAACCTAAGTGGTAAATGCTCTTTACAAAAAAGACTCCCAGTCAGTGTTGACAACAAAACGGAACCGGTATCTCTCAGACCTCGGCGGACGTTGTTCCCTTACGCGCGTTGTTTTCTGATCTCTGTCTGAGCAGCAGCGGGCGTCCCGCCAGATGAAGTCTCTGTGGACGATGCGGAGGATGAGGATTTCTGGGAGGCAGTTAAGAAACCAGAGAGCGCTGCTCCAGGGGGCACCAAGGAAACACAGCAGGTACAGGGGAACCCATGGCATCTCAACCTTGCACCATCAGGGCCCCATAAGGCCTCTCAAAGCCAATTCCATACATCTGTTCAAAAGAGAATGAAAACTTAATGAAAGAGCTCATAGATGCATTCATTGCATTTAGTGGACACCGTTATCCAGAGTGGCTTACATAGGTTACAATTTTATCCATTTATACAGCTGGATAGTTACTGGGGAAATTGTGGATTAGGTACCTTGCCTAAGGGTACAACAGTAGTGTGCCATTAGGAAGCTGAACTAGCAACATTTTGGTTACAAGCCCTGCTCCTTACCACTACGCTACACTGCGCCATTCTGCCTGCCTTTGTTACATTTTGAATAGTTGACACTTGTATCCATAGCAATTTAGGCAGATTCCTGTTGTTACATGTTATATGTCTACACAGCTGAATATTTACTAAGACAATTCAGGTTTAGTACCTTACTCAGGGGAATAAAACTGGTAACTTGTGCTTCTTACCACAGCACCACTCTGTTTCCCACTGTCACTCAATTTTTAATTGGTCAACATGAATTTAAACTTTAAAATGTGAAATTATTTACATTAAAATTAGACCATATTTATTGTAATTAAGTGTTGTTTTGTCCTCATCATTTTAGCTTGTTGGCATTGAAATAAGAATACATGGGGGATTCAATTGATACAGTTTACTAATACAGTCTTCTCTTGGCAGACTGACAGGGAGAGTGTGGAGGGTGAACTTAAAGAGGAAGGTAATCTTGCTCATCATATCAGAGCTGCCTTCACTGCTAGCATAGTCTTGTGCCTGTGTTTATGCATTTTTTGCTGTTTTTTGACAGCATTTGGAGGGGAGAAGTTTAATTTCAAAATCATCACTGACTCATCAGACCTGATGAAGTTTGTCAAGCACCTTAAGGAGAGCAGTGAGAAGGTAACTGGATCCTGACTTTTCTTTTTTTTTTTCAATTTTGTTTGATGTCCATCTAGCAGCACTGAGCATGCTAACATGCTATGTTAGCATGCCATGTTAGCATGTCAGCATAAACGTTAAAATCGATGGGTTTATAAATGGCCTCCACTCCAGCAGAATGGAATGGAGTATCACACGCTCAGGCCCTGTAAAACCACGATGACCGGTTCTGTCTTGCTGTCCCTACAGGCCGCATCTGCGAAACAGAGAGAGGGGGTGGAGAGCAGGGCACGGCGGGGAGAGGAGGGAAAGGCCAACACAGAAGAGGGTGACGACGAGGACGAGCGCTTGCTGCAGGAGTTTGAGGAGGAGATGGCCGACCTCTCTGTGCCCTCTGCCAAGATTGAGGCAATAAAGGAGGAGATGCAGAAGGAGTTCGACAACATCATAGATGAGGTAGGAAATGGGATACCGACTGAAGAAGATTATGCAAAGAATGGGGGTGAAGATTGACAGTGACATAGAGATTAGATACAGATTGGGGTAGCAACTGAAAAGGATGCTGATTCTGTGTAGTACTGAGCTTATGTTCTTATGTCAAACATTAACGTTTCTAAAAAGAACAACAGATTCCCTTTATAATTCATTTCACAAGAAAAGCCTGTCTCATTACAATGGTTTTAGTTTTTAAATTCTGTAACGGTTGTATAGAACTCTGGAACACAGAGTTATCATCCAACCGATGACTGAAGACTGTTGTCTGAGCACCAAGTTGAACAAAGTCATGCAGTGGACAGAGGAAGAACTGGATAAAAGAGCCTTGATGCTGTAGATCAGTTTAAACTAGAAGTGTGTATACAGAGAAGGCCACGGTGTGAAAGAAAGCGGCCTTCTTACCTTCATGTTACTCAAGGCCCAGCAGGAGCTGGAGACGGAGGGCCTGAAGGGGGAGTTTGACCGCAGCCAGGCCACGCAGACTCTGGAGACCACCCTGGACAAGCTACTGGACCGGCTGGAGGACAAGGAGGTCCGGGAGCCTGCGTCCGAAGGGGGCCTGGCGGCCACAGACCCTGCCAGGGGCAGCCCGAGCCTGGCCCCCCGCCAGCCAGGTAAACCATGGCCAGTCGTAACAGACTCTCAACTGCCAAATCAGAGAGAATGTTCTGGAAGCACAGCTGTAGTATTCATACACAGCTAGTACTGAGTGCACATCACCACAGGTGGTTTATTGGGGTTGATCAGTGAAGTTGATCATGGATTCATAAATAGCATGGCAACAGCTTGGCAGGTTGGTATGCCACCCCTGCATGCTGGAATGGCACGTAAAACATAACGAGCTCCATTTTCACATATTCATGAGTTTTTAAGGGCTATCAGAGGTATTCTTTGGAGTAGACATTATTCTAATGCTTTATATTTTAATGTGTGTATCTAACTGGTAATCTCTGTTGGGGAAAAGGGAAATATTTAAAAATGAAACCCAGGGAAATTGTTCTGTAGAGATCCTGAGCACCCACCAACCAGATGGCTTACGATTACTGATAGGTAACCTCTACATCCAGCTGAATGAGATGGGCGATATAGCTGTCATGAGATCGAATAGCTTTTTTTAGCGCTGTAACAGCTATCCCTAGCATGTGGCGTTAGGTTTCTTCCCATATTTTTTTCCCTTTAGTCATATCTGATGTGGGAGCAGACCTCCAGGTTTCCGAGGCCATGTGAAGTGCTTCCATGGGAAAAAACACCACTCGTATCTATTCAATGTTGATATCACAGCAACAGCACTGTGCTGCTTACACACATGGCTACAAAGATAAAGAGTGAAAACATATGCTATGTGTTTTTCAAAACTAATAAGCAAGTTAACCAACATATAGATACAAGTGATATTTTTCTGCCCCAGAAGCATTTCACTGAACTTTGGAAGTGTGCTCCCGCATCAGGTATGATTAAAGGGAAAAAATACAGAAAGAAACCTAACGCCACATACGGGGATAGCTGTTATTGCGCTAAAAATAGCTATTTGATACGTTGCGATGGCTGTATCGCCCAGCCCTAAGCTGAACTTTTTCCCTGGTTTTCCTTCAGAGAACAGCCTTTGGTGCCTTTGAACTGTGGTCACAGTCACGTATTTTGTTTTCATCCCATGTACCTTCACAGAATGGACACCTCATCCCTCATGCTGCACCATTTCTCACAGACTTTCGCCCCACAGAGACACTGGCTGAATGGAAGTGTTGATGTTTGTGTGAGAGGGTCATCAGAAATGCATTCAGCCAGTTGCAAAAAAAAAAAAGAAAAAGAGAAAAACATCCATGGTGTCACCACATATCACGGCTATTCTGTGATTGAGAGGCCGGGCCTGGCCGGGCCCTGCTGTTCCAGTGACCATGTTGTTCTGTTTGTTGCACCAGACCAAGCCTCTGATGACCAGGTTAAAATCAGAGTTACTAAGTATAAGCCGGGTGGCAGCCCCGAGCGACAGTTGAAGGTGCAGGAATTGAGCGAAGGGGACCCCCAAATGCAGCAGATTAAGGACGTGGTTAAAGAGCAGCTAGAGAGAGCGGGACTGAAGGCGGAAGGTAGGAGAACGGCGGACCCCGTGGCCTCTTCTCAGGGTGGCGCCTGACTCAAATGTTCTTCCGTACAACCAGCAGGCACACTAACCCCTCCAGGGGAACACTTAGTGTTAACACAGTGGCTTCACCTGCTCAAGAGCTGGACTGCCACTCCGTGAAATCGGTGGCGTTTGTAGGCCCATGAATTCACCCCCTACTGCTCGGCTTGTTGCTAAATTTGCTGCCACCGCGACAAGTATTCACGAGAGAGCACATGCGCGAGGCCTGTTTGTGCTTGAGCGAAATTTTGCTTCTGCATCACAGAAGGGAGTTTCCCTCACAGCCAGCTGACAAATTTCAAATCAAATGCCCCCACATTCATAAGAGCCATTAAACTACCATCCACAGTACTCATGCTCTTCTGTCTGTCCTTAATGCCTGCCTTTCCAGCTCTGCTAGCCGTATTCAATCAGTCACTGTGAAGCTTTATGTTTGTCCAGGTGGTGGAGAGTGCTGAGCTGCTGTTAAGAGGTGTGGGGGTGTATGGGGGCGTGTTTGACTGTGCTGATGGGTGTGTCCTTTCAGGTAAAATTGAAGTGAAGATCCTGACACGGAGGACAGCCGAGGAGGCAGGAGACCAGTGGTTAACGGAGGAAGACACCAAGTCTTTCAGAGAGCTGCTCATGAACTTACTGGTAAGAAACAACACATTTGATGTATTCTAGAGGTTCAAAGAATAGTCGACATAGTCGACTAAAATTGATGACCAAATTAGTTGCCAACGAATTTAATTGTCGATTAGTTGATGACGTCATCACGTGTGTTTTTTGTGCTGACTCAGAATGTTCAGACATGTAGCCTAAGCTACGTTGCTTTACTGGAGTGAGCAATAGAGATGGCAACACCTTCATGACCAGAGACCTTAAGCCTTTCGCATGTAACTTATTTTTTATGCTCTGTAGCGCGCGTGTTATGTTACACAGTTATGTTTTCATTAGCGTTATTAAGCTTCTCGTAGTTTTTGCTGTTTCCTCAAAGCTAAAATTTGCTAGAATTTTTCCAGTCTACTTTTATAATCGTACTGGTTTTAGCATACGTGCTAAATGGCTAATCACACTGGTGTGACCGTATGCGTGAAAGGGCTCACTCTGCCAAGAAGGTTGTGAACAGCAACATTTGCAAACCTGACCTTGCCTGTCATTGGAGCACATCAGTGATGCTCGAGCATCTGAAGAGGTGGCACGTTGGCTCTCTTGATGATGAAGACTCATCTCTTTAAGTTAGTTAGCTTGCTAGCATAGCCAATGTTAATGTTAAAAGCCACGTTACTTCACGTTATGAGCTGTAATGTTTTCTTTTTGAAATACATTTTCTCTTGATCAATAAATTATTAATGATGTTGAACATACAGTGTAGCGAATAATAACCTATTATTCACAACGATCCTGTTCACATTCCAGATGTGCCCTAACTTTACAATGTTAAACCAGAGCCCGATATTTAGAAATTCTCTGCTTAAACGTTGCATCGTTGTCATGGAGATGTTTATGGCTGGAGATAGTGTTGCTGCCGAGTACACACATTTAGAGAACACTGGAGAATTTGATACTTTCTAAATCGCGAAAGATTTCTACAATTCATGTCTATGCGTGCGGGCCCAATGTGGGTTGCATTCGAATGAATTCGAACGAGTTATGGGTTTGTTGGATCTCCATGGATGGCTTTCTTCAAAGAAAGCAGACTTGTACTCCCCAGCAAGCAACTGCCCTCACTGATTTAGTCCTAGTAACCAATCTAGTGATGTACGTTTGCGACCGATCTGAGTCTTTTGGTACAAACGAAGGGATCCGACTTGTACTTGAGAGCCGTTGTTTTTATCTTTGCGCCCGAATTTCACTGCCTGCTCTAAATCCATTCAGTGTAGCATACTGGATAAGGAGCAGGAGTTGTAATCAAAAGGTTGCTGGTTTGATCCTTGCTGAGAGAGAGAGAGAGAGAGAGAGAGAGAGAGAGAGAGAGAGAGAGAGAGAGAGAGAGAGAGAGAGAGAGAGAGAGAGAGAGAGAGAGAGAGAGAGAGAGAGAGAGAGAGAGAGAGAGAGAGAGAGAGAGAGAGAGAGAGAGAGAGAGAGAGAGAGAGAGAGAGAGAGAGAGAGAGAGAGAGAGAGAGAGAGAGAGAGAATTTTTCCCTGATGGTTATGTTGTAAAGCACAAATACACAATGACATGAGGTCTGGCAATACGAGTAATTTCTGATCCACATCATGTCATTATATGATAAAACTATTTTGGAGATAAACCTAATAACCCCTGCCCCCAAAAAAAAAAAAAAAAGAACGATGAGCCGTTCTTTTGAATGGCTCTCGGAAAGGAACGGAGCCATAAGGTCCGGCTCCCTTCAAAGAGCCGTTATTCCCATCACTAAACCATTTATTAAAAGATGTATATTTGAATGAAGTTCTCATCTTTATTGTCTTTACTCTTAGTTAGCAAACGCCCAAAACAACCTCAAGCTAAATTTAAATGCCGATAGATAAGAGCCATTGAGTAATTGTGCGATTCATGATCCGAATAGTTGATTAGTTTCAATAATCGATAGATTATTCGACTAACAAAACAGTTGTTAGTTGCAGCCCTAATGTATTATGCTTTAGATATTTTGTGTTTTATTGTTTTGAAAATTAAGATGTTCAGGGGAGATTTCATTTGGCATCTGAAACCAGTTTTGCCCATGGAGGATAGATGCCCTTCACAGAGGGCATACAGGGAGTAGACAAACTGATGGAAACGCCAATTGAAAAAGTCTCCATTTTGAAGTAACTATATTGCTATTAAGAAGTCTACACATGGGTTTCATATGAATGTCAGTACTAATTACCAATATGTTTCTGCTATAGAAGAAGTTTAAAATCAACACTTTAATATGTGAGTTTCTAAAGCACCAATGAGATTTCTGACAGATTTGAAATGGGTCAGATAGTTTTTGTCTGAATTGCAGGTGCATCAATCAGATTGCAGTAAAATTACTTAATGTGTTGAGAGAACCATTGTTGAAAACATGACAGAGTATGGTACACAAGGACAAAGGAGCAGCGGTCACAAGTCGAAACTCACAAAATGGATAGACGGACACTTAACAGGATAGTTGTTAATACCCACAAAACTGAACCACCACCCCCACGTGACCCACTCTCAACAACACACAACTCATCACAAAGCTAATGTGTATATATGATAGGGCAGCCATTACAAATCGCTTGTAATCAAGGCCAATCGACAGCAATGCATAACCTGGTGTAATGAGCATGTAACCTGAACTTCAGAGCAGTAGAAGACCATAATATTGTATTATGAGTTCTCCCTTACTCTTTTTTCTAGATTTGGACAGGTTTATGTTTTTTATGCCTGTTCCCAACTGATCTAGTGGGAGTCATTGTGTCTGATTATTCCTCTGCATGGTAGAATTTTGGCCAAGGAATACTAAGCCGTTTTAGGTGACCACATATGGTAGTGCAACAATACATACTGTTAAACGTATTCAAGAATGTTTCCTTGAATACCAGAAGTCAAATACCGTCCATGATCTCCCCAATCACCAGGTCTGTACATCCTTGAACATTCAGGGAAGTTCTGAAATGTAGAAAGTGGAGTTAATCTATTAGAGAACTCGAGACTTTCTTTCATTAATAGTAGTCCAGTATCGCACTAGGAACATTTAAAAACTTGTATAACAGCCTTCCAAGAAGGACTGAAGCCTGAAAGTAAGGGGCAGCCCAACTCCTTATTAGTCAATAACTACACTTGTATTGTTAGGAATTTCCATTTTTATCTACCCCCTGTACATATGGAGGGTAGATTTACATAGACCATGAAGTGTGTAAATATGGAGGGGTAGATTATACTCCACAAAATGTGTAATCATTTCTTCCGTTGTCTCGTCTGCCCAAACCAAGTGAATTGTGTTGACGTTAAGGCATGTCACTCAGCTGAGCTGTCTGTCTCTGCTCAGACCGGCGGGACAGAGGAGGTGGACAAGGAGGAGAAGCGGCAGCAGGAGCTGGAGACCAACTACAGGTTTGTGTGGGGAGAGAAGCAGGAGGAGGCACAGTCTGCTGGAGCCTCGGACTCTGACGACGTGGACTTCTGAGCGCCGCCACAGCCCATGTCTGAGAAAGCACGTCAGGGAGGACCGTTTGCACGCTGCCCCAGGTCCGAACGAACGCCCACCAAGGAAACACCGGGAGCCGGCTGGCCATGAATGCTTCGTTTCCGCGCTGCGAAATGTGCATTTTTCCCCCTCACTGGTAACTGTCCTACTTCACGCACACTGCAGTCTAAATTGGCTGAACGACAGCAGCGGCATCACGTTCCTGTCTCATCTCAGACAATTCTTAAAAACATGCGAAGGACCAAGCACCAAAGCGCAAAGGTAGTGCTAAACCCAAAAGGCCTGCAGCCCTTCTTTAGAACAAACTGAGGGGTTCAAACCCACAGGGGGCTGGATAAAAGCTCCTTACTTTCAATGCTCAGACTGAATATGAAGTAGAACTTGCTCTTTTCATGTGACCTAAAGTTATGAAGCTTCCCAATACTGGAAAAATCTGCTACTGTAATGAATGTTTAGGTCCTCTCCTCGCATTCTTTCCCTTCCTTTTTTCCATCTGCGCTGTTTCTACTGTTTTTCAGGATAACCATTTATCTCAAGTGTCACTCAGCTATTTTAAGCACTTTTAGTCTTGCTTTCTCTGAGAGAGTTTATGTTTGCATATTTGCCAAGATGAATTGGATCAACATGGGTTCATTCGTAAATGGGGTTCACTGAATTCTCACTGTCCTGTTTCCTCTGCAACTTACTGGCATTTCAGTGATAATTCAGAAAGGGTTCAGGTGCTATTGCTGATTGCAGGTTTGTCATTTTTGCCATCTCATGATGGGTGAGAAGCAATGCTGCCTTTAGATGGAAATTGAACCAATTCATATAGACATGTCAGTGTTCAAAGCTCTTTGTTGGTGTGAAGCATAGGTCTGCTTGCTATTACATCCTTGTGGCATATTTTGATAACTTTAATGAATGCACTGTAAATAGGTAGTCGGGCTTTACAAAACATGATCCATATTCCATACACAGTTTTGTAGCACTTTAAAGGTAAACTGTTGGCACACTCTGAGTACATGCACTGGTGAGAACAGTGCAAAACTAAGAAGATTCAAAATTTGTAAGAAGGGGCAACAAGACCTGACAAGGAAGTTGATACCAAAGGATTTGTAGTAGGTGGTCTCCACCGGAGACATTTGACTCGAGGTGCTCTTCATGCATGTTCACCCGGATGGGCATTTATACTTTTCTTAATTGTCCGTCCAAAACTGGTCACAAACAGGCCACAAAATTGGTGGACAGTCCTAATTGTTCAGTTGGAGTTGGTGAAGTCTGCAGTGTGCACACTTCACAGTACTGAGGGTTTTCTACTAAAGAGTAGTTCCTTCCTTTTTTTTTTTTTTTTTTTTATTTAAACAGAACACCGACCCCCCCCCCCCCAGTCTCTGTTGTTACTGAAGGCTAAATGACACTCAAAACAGAAATTCCCTTTACTAAAATGTTGAAACCATGGGAAGGGGGGTAAATTATGAAATAAGAATGTAACATGTAAACACCCTCTGGTCATGACCTGAACACTTAACCTGACATAAATAATAGTTGTATCTAAATCTGAACACACATCAGATTTTGCTGGAGCAAAAAAACAAACATGCAATGGAGTCCCCCCCCCCCCCCCCCCCCCCCAATGTCTGCCTTTAACAATCACATCTCAAGCATCAACAGTGTGAACACTTGTCAGTTTTTGCTGAAAACAGTTTCTACAATAATGTATTTGGCTTAATCTTAAATTCATGTGAAATTGTTAAATTCAAAAATTCTTTTTATGTTTGTAGTTTTTGAAGTCTCATCAGATAGGCGACAAAGGGCTTTTTGTGTAAACTTTGTGAATAATTGTAGTTCCTTAAATACTGTACATAATTTTGCTTGCCCTGGGAGGGTTAGGTGGGTGTTGAGATTTCTGTAAGCACAGTTGTCCATTGTGGGGCCATGGGTTATTAAAACAAATTGAATCATTTTGTAAGTTGTGTTCTTTATTGATGCCTCATTACATGGGCAGCGCTGTAGAAAGCCTTGAATGGGTGAGATACTTCTGTCATTTGAACACATGCAAAACAAATGGGGTTTTCCTTGTGCAAAGTCGATTCATTGTACTGGAAGTACAACTAAATGAGCATCACTGTTGGAAATTATATCTGTGACGTGAATACATATGGATACACACCATGGCTTGGGCATACATAATGGTCTTTTCAAGGGACGTGACCACTGAAGTTGACAAAAATGCAGGGGTGTGTGTGTGTGTGTATAGGGTGTGGGATATTTGTGATTGTATAAAGACCTTATTTGTATTGGAAACGCTCTGTATAGCGAATCCACTCCAATATTAGTGCAAAAATGTACTTTTGCTCTAGTGTGCTGTGCACGCATAGTTGCGCAAAGGAAAGAGGCGTTCGTAGTTCTATAGACTATTAGAGGACTCGGGCGGTAGGCATTGACATTAGCTGGGCTGGGGAATGACTGAGCGACAAGCCCCTACCTCCCCCAATGTAATGCCTCTGGGATGTGGGGGTAATAGGGTGATGTTGCAGTGCGGGCATATTTTTCACCACACCCTCTGAAGTGGGCGTAATTGCTGCGTTCATACAAGGAAACCCGAACGACTTGACTTGCTTGCCAACATTACTGTTACGTTAGTGGGCGACACAGACCGGCACTGAGACCATCTGAGGTTCCAGTAGTAAGTTCTAGTCAGCCGGCTTCGTTTGATTGTTTTTATGTAAACTAACTAGCTAAGTTGCATAGCTACACTGCCTCGCCAGGGGCAATGAAAGGGGAACATATATACTGTTCAGAAGATCTCGCTAATGTTAAGGAGACTGAATAATGAACGGATGCGGATTTCGCCAGCAAAGGCAACTTTGTCATTTCAGACACGAATGAAACATGGTTTCCGAGTCACAGAAATCTAACGTTAGCTAACGAGGCTAACATAAACTACATTGTCGAGAGACGAAGTGACACTGAACCGTTTCTACAATGCCGCTATACAGAGGTGAGTGTGTCACAAAAATGAAAATGTCTTGCTAGCTATATAGCACGAATTACGTGGCCCAGCTACTGAGAATTACTTTCGAAGAGCGACGTTAGCCAGTTTAGCTTGCTAGCCAGTTTGATTAGATGGGTACTAGAACCAACTAGCTTGTCAGTTAGCGTCAGCTATAAGAAACCTAACGTGCCGTGGGAAACGCTCTAGCTAGACTAGCATTTTCGCTGGAACATGTTTACTTTCTTACAGGTTAGCTAAGGTAAGCTAAATCATCCTTCTACCAAGTTAGCAAAAGGGTCAAAACACATCTCCGATTTATTCTGCTTGTTAAGTTAGCAGGGAAGCTAACGCCAGATCCTGACCCTTGCTGTTGATTTAGATTATCGCCAATTAGATAGCTAACGTTACTCTAAAGTAAACTTTTAACATAAACTTTTGTTACGTTTATGATCTGAGTTTCTTGTTTACCTGTCCACCGTGTTTTCACATTTGGTGTGCTATATTAAGTTTGTCAGGAGACTATATGCTGTTCTTGATTTACAAATTGGCTAACATTACCATGCCACGACTGAGGACTGGTATAGGCCGGGGCGATTCAATTCAGCTGCAAAGCGTTTTCGCCAGACCCTCGGGTGAAAATAATCCAACGTTAAATTACGTTAACTCTTAGTCGGCTGGATTATAAAGCGAGCTAAAAAACCTACCTTTTCATGCGGATATATACTGTACTCTTTCCATCACTTCCGAACGGTTACTGGTCACGTAAATTTTGTCAAAATAGTTTGTCCAAATGTGTTCGGTCCTTTAACTGTTAGCTACGATACATGTAGCGATCGGCGGGGTTCCCGATATTTTAAGGATTAAATAACTTTAAATAGTTGCCAGCAACTGGCGGAGTGATAGCACTGAAATCTTAAAATTGTCCAGAAAGTGAAGCGATAAACACAGGCCCTGAACACACTTAACATATTACCTCTAGGGAAAACACAAGACGTTTATTTTAAAATACAAACCAACTAGATCAGTTAAATATTAAAGAGGGGGCAAACATGACTGGCGAGTAATTTGAGGCTTGGCTATGTCAACAATCGAGAGCTTTAAAATACGCGGGACACGAGAGAGGTTAAGGTGGCATCCAGGAGCGCTCCAGACAGGAAAGTCTTGTTTCGTTACACTTTCCAGTCCTTAGATATACATAGATGTATCATATATCATGACAATTTACAGTACAATTATCAAAAATTATTAAAATATATAAATATATATTGGTCTTGCACACAAACAGCTAACAACAGTTACGCTGTCAATGAACCGCATGTTTTTCAGAGGGCATCGGGGCTGCGGAAGACAAACAGTTTTAGAAAAGTGATGTATACCTTGTTTTACCCTGTCCAAACCCCTTTTGTTACAGGCGTGGAGAGGTAGTGAAAAGGTTAAGAGAGAAACAGTGAGGATCACTATGAAACCCATCAGCTCCAGGTTTGCTTTCTACCTGGGCTTCCTGTTGGGCACCAGTACGCTGTATATTTTCCTGAGGCAGACGTGGTTTGAGAGGGGTTTCAGCCGCCGACCCAACAGCCCAGGGAGCGTCGCAGGACTTAAGGCTAGACTGGATGCCGAGGGCAACACCTGGAAAACCGATGCACACATCCAACTGCATCATCACAATCACGTCACAGGTACTCAAATCAGTCTGTCTGATATCGTGAAACCGTCAAAATGCGAATACATTGAAAATACTTTTTGCTGTGATTGTTGTACTTACAACAAAGGGACAATGATGACTTCAACACATTTTGTGTCATTTATTAATGAGAAGTACACGGGGAAGCTTCAGTGTTTATCTTTCACAGGATTAAATCTGGTTTGAACCAGCTCATGGTTAGCTGGAGTCATATAAATAAGCTTTACTTGACCAATGTAGCACTGACACACCCCTGCTTTTATAAGCAAAACCCTTAACGGTGGCTCACTGTCAAACACTGTGGTGCCCATTTTAGATTAATTCTTTGGGGATTTAGTATTTTGATGCATAAGTGTCTCTTAGAAGTGCATAATTTGATTATTTTTACACATAGAAATCACATCCCATTAAAATATTTAAAGAAGAAAATCTAACCAAATGAAGTAGCTTTTCAGTCTCTTGCCCTTATTTGCCAAGGTTTTGTCCTACTTCCACAAAAATGGGTTATTTATATGTATAATTCAGCATTGATGTTGTCTTTCACAACCTTGTTATTGTGGTATACATATTCACTGTTGCATATTGTCACTTACTAAAAGAAAATGTAAACTCTGTTTGGATTTTCAAGTCTCAGGATATGTGGACCATGACTATTCAAAAAATTTTAAATATAAACCTTTTTTGGTAAGTGAATATCTTCAGTAGTCTGAAGAACACGCAGAACAAATTTTGTAGATTTTCTGACAATGACTGCCAGAGGTACTTTATTGAACATTGTTGTAAAACATTTTACAAGTCCAGCCTCTGTCCACCTCCTGTCATTTTATGTTTTGTTTTTTTTTCCATATTGGGAGATGAACAGGATGACCCTGCATTCAGAAAAATTCAGACTTTCTCATGAAGAAATGTCCTTCCTGTAGGTCGTCAAAACCCTTGTTTTTTTACAACTTTGAGCCTGATTTGTCTGGTTTGGTAGGCGTTTTAGTTTAGGGTGGTCGGCTGTGCATAATGAGATCTGAACAGGTATTGTGGTCTGAAACCCGAGGCTCGTGGCAGAACCTGTTTAGCTGTTGCTGCTATCGCATATCGCATTGATAGGGAAATTCCTGCATATGAAAGAGGAATTGAGCTTTCATGTGCCTCTCTCCTGTTTAGATCACGTCTATCAGAATCTCATCTTTAGGGACTCCCAGGTAGCTCGCTTGTTGAGGCATTCATTTTGAGCACACACTGAGCTCTGTGGTTTAGGTTTGCTCCCAGCAGTGCCATCAGGAAATGATGCCCAGGAGCCCATGTCAGCAGAAAGGGTTGGCCTCATTCCTCTGGGGTTAGGGTTGGGTAGGTTGGCCAGCGTTTCTGGTCTCACCACTCACAGGCACCCTGTGACTCACTGGGCACCTGCAGGTTGCTGGAATGACGTCAGTGAAGCTGACACCTCCCCTAACTAGCACTTAGCTCACTGTAGTGCACTGGGCCACTTGTGCAGTGTGGAAAAATGGGTGTAGGTGGCGCGCGTGTGTGTCTAAGGACTGAATTTGCTGCACCCCATCGCTCCTGTGAGAGAACAGTGGCGTTCTCAGTGAGATGAGTGTAATGTCCAACTCCCAATTCCAAAAAAAAAACCAGGACTGCGCGAAAAAAGGAAAAGGGAAAAAAAAGATCTCCAGATGTAATCTCTGTCTTTGTCATGGAAATAAATCAATAGGGCTTTCTTGTGTGTGCGCACACAAGAATAAGCTGGCATGCACTTTTAAGGAGTTAGTGGAGCAGTGTGTCATCACTCCAGGGCAGGGTGAGCTTTAACGCCGGCTGTTTGCGTCCCTGCAGGGCAGGACAGCCGCGTGGCAGACGAGCTGTACGAGAAGGTGCGAGTCCTGTGCTGGGTCATGACCGGCCCCAAGAACCTGCAGAGCAAGGCGCGGCACGTGAAGGCCACCTGGACGCGGCACTGCAATGTGGCGCTGTTCATGAGCTCGGTGGACGACCCGGACTTCCCCACCGTGGGCCTCGGCACCAAGGAGGGCCGCGACCAGCTGTACTGGAAGACCATCCGCGCTTTCCAGTACGCCCTGGAGCACCACGGCGACGAGGCCGACTGGTTCCTCAAGGCGGACGACGACACCTTTGTGGTGCTGGAGAACCTCCGCTGGGTGCTGGCCAACCACACAGCTGAGGAGCCTGTCTACTTCGGCAAGCGCTTCAAGCCCTACGTCCGGCAGGGCTACATGAGCGGCGGGGCGGGATACGTGCTCAGCAAGGAGGCACTGCGGCGGTTCGTGGAGGCCTTCCGCACCCAGGCGTGCACGCACACCTCCCCGGTGGAGGACCTGGCCCTGGGGCAGTGCATGGAGAAGATCGGGGTAAAGCCTGGGGACTCGCGGGACACCCTGGCCCGAGAGACCTTCCACCCCTTCGGGCCTGAGCAGCACCTGACCCGCGAGTTTCCAAAGAGCTTCTGGTACTGGAATTACTGCCACTACCCCATCGTGCAGGCAAGTTGGTTACATTTACATTATATTGGGATGGTGGTGCTGCAGGTGCAGCAATGAGATTGTGTAGCAGTGTACTGTAGCAGGGAGCCCTGCTCTGTTTGGTTTGCGAGAGTAGGCTTATAGATTCTCATTCCTTGAGGGATAGGAGATGGATCTGAGCTAGTGACATTGGGATGGGAGGTATGCCATGTTCCAGTTTAAGGGTAGGTGGAGCATACTGTACGCTTGTACAGTGCTGAGAGTTAGAACCTTTTTGGGTTTCAGTACCTTGTGGAAATGGAGAAATGTTGTACCAAATTAAAACCTGTGAACAGATTAATCATTTTGAATTTGTCATCTTCACATGTGTTGGGTAAAGCAAATATGAACCCCAGATACTTTGTGAAAGAGGAAATAAAGCAATTCAGTTTCTGTCTGCTTAAAAGGTTGCAACTTTTACTGGTTTCTAGTGATGGGAGACTGAGGCGTCATCAGACCAATAACAAGAGTAGCCGATAGCATGTGACAGCTCCATACATTTTGGGGGCGCCTGAAGCCTTGCCTCTCGGTTGTTGCTGGTGCCATCATCAAGGTCATTCTGATGGCGGCTGGCCTCGCTGTAATGTCCCTCCCCTGTGCTCTGTCCCACAGGGCCCCCAGTGCTGCTCCGATCTGGCCATCTCCTTCCACTACGTGAGCCCGGACGTGATGTACCTACTGGAGTACTACACCTACCACCTGCGGGCCTATGGGTACAAGCACCGTTACCAGCCCCTGCCCCCCAGAGCACTCAGTGGCCCGGGCAAGACTGATGCATCACAGGAAAAGATGCCAGATACAGGCAGGACTGAGGAGAAGCAGGAAGCGGCCGCGGCTGCAGCGGCCGGCGTGAAGAAGCCAGCGAGAAGCGGGAATGTGGTCCTACAGGAAAAGCAACAATAGCCTATTGTGTTTGCTGAAGTACTCTTTTTCCTATGATAATGATGATGATGGTCCTTACACAGACTGCTCCCCGGGCAGGGTGCGGGAAAGGGGACGTGTGTGTCTGCTCCAGAGGTTGCCGAAGCAGAAAAGGGCGAGCTGGTGATGACTAACCTGAGACGCAACCTGGCGTTGTTTGGTGAGCTGCAGCGGAACTCTGCAGCGAGAGTGTTTAACGCCTTTAAGTTAACGTATTAAATGTCATTGAATCCGCACAAGTTTCTCATCTGGGATATTCTGCAGGGTGGATGTATTTTCTAAAAAGATGCCCCCCCCCCCCCCCACCCCATGCACAAGTTCATACTTGATTAACACAACTTGTTATTTCAAGCCTTACAGGGATTGTGGGTGGCCTTTAAGTAAGTCTTAAATATTTGTACACTTTTCATGGTTTGAATGTTATATCTTAGAAATGATTTTATTTTTAAAAAAGCATGCATTTTGAAATTGATGAAGTAAGATGAAAGTTTTATTTGTGGCCTTGTTTTTGGTCCCACAAAAAAAAAAGCAGTTCTGCTGCAGGTGCAGTGGGTGCAATCCAGAGGGATTTCATAGGAAACTGAGCAGGGTCACTGACTGAGCAGCTCTTTAACACGCTGATGTCATGTAGCGGATGAGCAGACGCTTGGTGACATGAAATGGGTAGAGAGGAAGCGGCAGTTGAAACTTGAAGCAGGTGTCAGTTTTCTTGTGGTCATGTGTTTTGCAGTAGACCTTGTGTTGTCAGGTATGCACACCGAGTTCTCAAACTCAGAAACACTGCTTAGGCCGAAGCAAATGCAAACAAGGGAAATGAGGAGCAGGTAAGAGGTTCTGATTTTAGCTGTCAGTACCGTAGGTACTTAATAGAAGCGATATGTGAGAAGCCCAACTAATGAACAACATCCTTTAGAACCTCATACTTGCATTTTACTAACATAACATTTTAGCCACATGGAACCTGATAATGAGCTTGATAATGGGAGCAGCATCACCTTTTATCATGGTGTTCAAACAGTGATCACACAGATCACCAGTGTTACCTGGCTTCATACTGCCCAGCTCAGTGCCTACCTAACAAACATCTCTCAGAGCAGTATCACCATATCAGATTTCCTTTAAGGCCATCATTAACCAATGACTTTTTGGTGCAAGTGTTTGGCTTGTTAATGTGCTAAAACGTGACTGAAAAATGTTTTTACTGCAACAAACCAGCAACCTGGCTTGCTGTGCTACATGCGAGGTTTAATACAATTAATTATTCTCTCTCTGAGTTGGAATTCAGGGTTGTCAGATATACATATGAATCTCTCTCTTTCTCTCACTCCCACACACACACAAACCCTAAGTGGCACCACAGACACTGAATAGTGAATAGACACATATACATACCTATAGTGATATGTAACTGCACCTAAAAAAAAGTTCAGTATTAAACTGCACAATGAACATGTCTGTGTGGACAATACTATGGATAAATTTCATAACTATAGAAGACAAGGGCATAGTTGTAAACTTAACCACAGACAACCAACAGAAAATGCAAACATACTGAACCAACAGAGTTTAGCAAATATACTGATTTTTACATAATACTTGGTCTGTTCACTGTATTTTTCTGCATATATATAAAAAATTTGGAATGGCCAATGATTTTTTCCCTCTTTCTGCCAATTTGGAATGCCAATTATGTCATTAGACTGGCACCCACCACGAACAGTCTGGGAGAGCGTAGACAAACACATGTTCTACTTTGCTCCGGTCCTTTTAAAACCAGGGTCCACACGCTGAGCTAGCATAGGCATAAGACAGAGGAAGACACTTTATACATGCAGACAGTGGGTGCCTGATTTACCAGCGGGGGTCACTGGTGTGAAATGGACAAACCCTGGCCGACCCACCCCTATATCCCCAGTGGAACAAAACCAGTTAGTTCTGCAGCTGTGGGCTGATGACATGGCTGGGGATGAACCTAGGCCGTAAAGCTTGGGTTAGGGCTTGAGTTTGGGTTTGGGTTTAGGCCGCTGAGCTGCTCGGGAGCCCCTGCTGTTATTTTATCTCTTTTTGTTACTATCAGTGAATTGCCTTTTGAGGCAAGTTGTCGGGTTTCATGAAAGCCATCCATCCCCATGTGATGCCTGCTGGTAATCATTCATTAATGAATGCTATTGGATGTGAATCTGTGCTGTGTGGCTGTTGAGAGATAAAGGCAAAATGGCTGTAGCCAGTATCATAGTGCTGCCATTCTGTGCCCCTGTGGTAGATGCCTTGTTCACTCCCCTCCAGTAAACTGCAGTTGTCTTAATACACTGTTGCTTTATTTAAATAAACTCAACCCTCCCGTCACTCCGGCCTGTTTGATTTGAATGCCTTAACTCTCGGTCTGGGACCATTCCAGAATGTACATGTGTGGGACTCAGCCAGTGTGTTGGAAAATGTATTGCAAAATATGATAGCAGTCATGCTAAAATACATCTGAATAGTTCATCATCTCTTTGCTGCTATACCTCATATTTTAAACCAAATCTACGTATGTGTGGGCGCTTTTTTCTTTTTAAAAGGAATCAACTGTAATTGGAATTATTTATACTCTCAGATACATTTGGTACCTTTTTATTCTTTTGTATTTTATACAGTACAAGTGCTATTGTTATATGTACATTTTTTGGTACTGTGTCCAGCCTGTCAGTGAACTGGGCTCATTGCACCTGGAAAAACCAGCTTGCTCCTGGAAACTGTTTTTGATTGTAGTTTTGTTTTTAACAAATGAGCTACATTTATCATAATCAGTACAAAACTGTCTTCTTACCTACTAAATCATTCTGAAGGATTCTGCAAATTTTTACAATAATCCTGTTCTTCTACTATTTTTTGTCAGCATGTGTCAGAACAGGAATATTGCACTGAATTTTGCATTTTTCATGGTGATGGTGGATGTCTGTGCTACAGTTCATGTCTGTTAACTGCAATCAAGAAGTTGTCACTGGACTGAATAAAGACGTATTTTACTTAACATTGCAGCCACCATTGTGTTCATAGTAGAAATATGCTAGGCTAAAGAGGCACCATCTAAAACTGCTGTCTGGAAGCAATGATTCTTTGTACTTCTAGGTGTGCTAAGGTAATCTGACACTCAACCCCCCCCCCCCCCCCCCCTTAACAAACATTAAATCAAGAGAACACATTCATGTAAATGGATACCATATTTTTACCTATATATGTTGTTAAAACCAATTTAATTTTCAAGTTTTAACAAGACAGTGCATATAAAGCCATCCAAACTAAATATATATATATGTACATATATATATATATTTAAATTTATATAATGTACATATATATGTATATTTAAATTTTATGAACTGTATCTGCATACATAAATTTATTAGAAAACATGGTGTAGATTTTCTGTGTTAACAGGAGCTCTGCAGCGTGTTGTGTAAAATCTATAAAATATTTGCATGAAGATATTCACATTTATATTCAAATTAAGCAAGCAAATTAAGCTGAATTACTTCCAATCTTTTGAATTTATAGCTGTATTCATTTTTTGCTTTTTAAAAACAATAAAATTAATAAAACTGGAAAATGTTTTTGTTATTCAAGTCACTGATATTCCAGTCACGGTTAGACATCTCAGGGCTGTGCCATTAAGGAGGAATTTCAGACAGGATAAATGGCGCTTTCAGTCATGCCCTGTTGGATTCCTCCACAGCTTCATGCAGGTTGTTTTGCTCTGTCGGTTATGGCACAGTTCCAAAGGTTGCACTGGAGAGTGCTCAGAACCTGCTCGAACTTTGACAGGAAGTGCCTTCATCCAAGCCGACATGGGGATTTACTGCATTTTTATTGCATTAACAGCAAGAGCAGGAAGTACATCTCAAGGAATGTGTTTGTATGTGTGTGATTGTGCTTTTGATACTATCATCTCCTTAACTGGAGGCTTCGTGTACACTCTGAATTTGGTGTCCTTGTAATATAATGTTCCACTAGGCCTGCTCATTCAGGACCTGAAAGCTATAAATATGAATAACTGGCTGTCTTACTAATGGAATTTTAGTAATCAAATCACATCAATTGGGTCTTCCCTGTGGGTCACGTCAAGTTAGGGAAGAGGGAAAAAGTGAAACAAGCATTTTCCCAGCTCATTGTTCCTGCAGTATCACTGCTAATGTGTAGTTGTAGCAAAAAGCAGACGTATCCTGTGCTATGCTAAGCAGTCATATCATTTAAACCACAATATAGCCCAACCACACCACAGGTTAAAACCACAGGTTAACACAGGTTACATTGAACTTAGTACACAGATCCAAAACTGGGGGGGGGGGGGGGGGGGGTTTAAATCAATTTTATGATCATCCACTAAGCCTCTTTGTACAAATCCAGTGTATTTTAATAAAACACTGCACAGTATTAATGTGTTACTTTCACCATCTGCAGATTCCTCTCCTGCACACAGATAAAGGTATGACCAGCCTTTCTGCAGCTACACATGCTACTTCCTTGTGTGGAACAGAGTGTTGTCAATGAATGGATATAGCTAACAGACCAAAGAAATCAGGTCTCAATGATAAACGCCCTACACATGCAAATAATGACTAATGTTCCCTCACCACTTTTAAGAAAGTTGCCAGGTTATCTACTTGAAACTTAACAAGTTGACTCTGGCTGTTCAATTTTAAGCCCATGGAATATTATATTATATAATACCTTCCCACTCTCCTGCACTTCCACCTGTTTTTGTGTATGCTGTTTGGGCTTTGAAACACGCCTCCTACCTTCCAGAGATGGAAGCAATAATGCCTAGATGAGGGAAATGATTACCACCAAATGTATCTTGATTGTGTTATCTTGTACTCACCTGGTTTTGGAAGGCACCTTGCACAATTAAGCCCCATAGGTGGCCTGGAGGAGGGCTGTATCGACTCCACTGGCCTTCCAGGAGGACTCCACCAGGGCTCTGTGCTTGGCCCCCTCCTGTTCTCACTGCTCACAGGATCATATGGCTCCGTTATATCCTCCCATGGTTTCTAGTGTCATTGCTATGCTGACAATCCCCAGCTGTTCTTTTCTCTTGTCTGACACTCTTGTGTCACCACGTATGATGTCTCATCATCAGTGACTGATCATTAGCTGAGGTTCAGATTAGCCAAAACTGAGTGTCTCCATATCCAAGTCTTCTCTCTTCCAGGAGCTCCCCATCACTCTGGAAAAACTGCATCTCCAGCCTCCCACACTGCTAAGAGCCTGAGGGCGATACTTGACAGTGGACTAACATTCATGACACACTTAGTGTTGGTCAGTAGGGCCTGCAGATTCTTCCTCTACAGAATCTGAAGAATCTGCCACTTTCTCACCACTTACTCAACCTAACAGATGGTCCAGACCCCGGTCCTCTGCTGCTCAGACTACTGCAACTCCCTCCTCATTGGTCTCTCTTCATGTGCAATCCCTCTGCAGGCTATCCAGAGTGCTGCTGCTCAGCTGGTCCACAGTTTATCCAAATTCTTCCACACCTCACCTCCCAGATATCAATGCACTGGGTCCAGGTAATGGCTTACATTCATTTAAAAAATGCTTGTGTAAGCCTTCTGGCAGTGAAAGGGGGCAGCTAATCCCTTCATCACTCTGCTACATCACTCTGCTCTGCAACCTGAGGCCACTTGACCCAGAAAGCCTGCAGTCTTGTAGTGAAGACACTCATACCTATGACCAGAGGTTATTTTGAGATAACAGTGGTGTTTTGTGTTTTCTGGGTCAGAGGTGATGGACTTTTGTTTTCCTGTATGCGTAATAAGGTTTTGAATGTTTTGTGTGGGTAGTTCAGTGTTTTTGGGTGCAACATGTCTGACCTTGAGGGTTTTGTCCTTGGCTGCAGTGGAAAACATGCAGAAAAAGAGATTGTTACCATGCATACTCTAACCACCAGCTGGACTACAGGAGCACTGGCAGGAACAGATGGAGTTTTACCTGAAAGCGAACATCTGTGGGTTTGAAAACAGCCAGGCAGACCCTCACCAGCCAATAAGTCAGCCAACAGGTGTGCCTCACCCACCCATATGCAGCTGCTTTCACCTCCTAAATAGGTAAATGCAGACAATTCTGGGAATGGCATGTAAGTACATCCAATCCAAACAAAGTTAGTTTAAGGATGTCTACAGTAGAGAACTATTTGTACAGGCAAATAAACAGGACATGTACAGTCACCTTATGGCCCACAGACGCAAACATTACCACAGAAAAAGACCTTAGAACCTCTGATGAAGAGCTGAGTATATTCATAAGGTTATTTCATATCCCTTAAATACAGAATCTTGTGTACTCTGCTTATCTTTGATTCTGACTTTTTAGATTGGGAAAAGAAAATTAATCAAACTTTCCATCAGTGAGCTTTGCCTTTTATTTAACACTGCATATGGGCAAAAGTGAGTTTGTTATATGAGGTATCAACAATGAGAACTGTCATTTGTTTCATAGTTGAATATGAAATATTGTACTATATTTTATGTTTATTTTGTGTATGTAATAAAATGTGAAGCTTCGACATTAGATTGACATCGGTATTGTTAATGAAATATATCTGGCCACTCCTAATATATCACACAGGTGAAATATTGCAGTACGACCCATAACAGAGCTCACTGATTTATGAGTGTGTTTCATGCTCTAGAGCGCTGTGGGCAAACTGATTTATAGAGACTGGAAGCGCCATCACAGTGGAGGTTTTATGTGATGCAGCCCTGGTCATCAAGAGTGCATTTGTTCAGTACCCACAGTCAGTGCATTGATGGATTCATTCTGCAGAATTCTGCCCATGCACAGAAAATGGATGCTTATTCTCAGCTTAGCAAATGGCTTCGTTTTGATATGTTTGATGCTTGCGGACATGCTCGTAGCTAATACGTCTCTGTCGATAAAGGTTTTTCCCTCATATCCTGTCTAACAACTTCCTTTCCTCTGCACTTAACACCAAAACAGACCAGCTCTGCTCATTGAGGGACTGAGTACCGAGTGCTTCCTTATGGCACTTTAGTTTTCATTTATGGAACGTGTGACAATGACCGTGCTGATGCTGAAATGTTTATAGAACACTGACAGAATTACGCAACATGAGGAGGCACCTCCTCTTATGAACATGGTCATTTTTAATGAGCTGGCTTTTTTTGTGGCCATTTCTCAGACAGTGAAAAAATGGAAAAACCAGCCTCATCATCTGTGAACATCAGAGACTCTCTCAGTACTGAAATCCAGATCACCCCGTTAGAGTTAAAACCCTCCTTCCTGCAGTGTGCATTTTCCTACCCATAGCCATGCTGTTATAGTACAGCTTGTTTCTTCATGTCACTTTGCTGTGGTCTTAATTATGGCACTGTAAAGCTCTCACACCCCTGCAATAAACCATTTGTTAACAGTTGTTTACTCTTCTAAAAACATTAGGATATTTTAAATTTTATCTTTAGGTTACCAGTATGGCATCTTTTTCTCATTAATTTTGTGTTTTATTGTGTTTTTCCTGCCAAGGGCAGGTGTGGTGGGGTTATTTAACACTGTGGTCCTGACTAATCGGTTATATTACTCCTTATGACTGAAATACTCACTTATGATTGGCTAGACTTGCACATAAGGAACCACACCAGTGCAAAGTCCCAATATCTTTACAGCTAGGCTACGAAAGACTTTTCATTTAGCAGGTGCAGGTGTTCCTTCAAGTTTAAAATTTAACCTGCTGAAAAGTGAGCACACTGACTGAAACTGCCATTGATCTCCCAAATGTGCTGATCTACCTAATGAGGTTAAAAATTGCACTATAAAGTTTGGTTGTGAAGGATCCCCCATTGGTTATTGCTTTTTCACTTTGCAGTTTGAGATGCAGCCTTCCCCTGTTAAACCGCCCACTAAAATTGACCAAATGTCCCAATGCTTCTCATCTCCTCTGTGACAGTAAATGCCAAACACAAGACAAGTAATATTTTTATTTCCCAAAAATACACTTTTGAAGAAACTCTGCACCCCTTCAAAAGCAATCTGTTGGACATACACGCTGTGGAGATCTGGCACTTTAGACAGCGGGGGATGTGCTCATTATGGTGAAACCTGGACCTGTAACTATCGTCCAACAGTGTGTTGTTTCAGATAATAGGAACACATTGGAGCACAAAACACTGCGATGACACGGGCGCGATGCGTGAGATTGTAGCATTTTAAATTTCTCATTATGATTATCCTCTTTTTACTCTTAAATTCCAGGTTTTCACCTTTCCAGCTTTTCACTCGATAAAGATCTCCGCAAGAACAGGAAGGGATATATAAGGGTTCAGCTCTTTCTTTGAGCAGAGTAAGATCTGATTGGACAAAAAGGAGTGTACATTCAGGTGAGCTTGAGACATGCGGCCAGGCCTATGCACCACGCCGAAACCTGCAACACAATAATACACACTTTAGTTAGCACAGAGACAGCACAACTTACCCAAAACCTGAACTGACAATCAGTGCTACTTGTCCCTCAGCAAGTGTTCACTGGGATGTACAAGGTGATTCTGGCAAATACCTCTTATGTAAAAATATTGAGAAAATGGCTATAAATTGATTTTGGCATTGCGTTTGTTGGTAATAAAATTGCCACACTACCTTTCAGTCTACAGTAAAACTTTGCCATGAGAAGCTGCAGGGGTTTGCTTTTAATTGTTCCGCACGATGGAAGCTAGCCACAAAGTAATGCTGTCTTTAAAACTGCTGCCAGTACTTTAATGGAAGGTTTCAAACAAGAGTTTCTCTCCTTTTAGCCTACCACAAAGTATCTGTGGGTAATTATACATTAGCATTAGGCTAGGATCCCGACTTTGGCGCTACACTACCTTCTTTGCCCATTAGTATGCTTTGTATGAGGTAGAGAAGTGTATGTTGCAGGGCCAGTCCTGCAGGCCAACTTGGGAGACTATTCATGTATCCTAATGTGGCCCTAATTACCACCCCCTTTCCCTTACCCCACTAACCCCCACCCTGTGTTTCCTCTAGGTTTAAAATCTGACTCACCTCAGTTTATTCTTGTTGAAGAAAATGCTTCCTTTCATCTGTGGGTAGTCCTCCTTTCTCCAGGGACGCAGGTGGCCTGTAAGCCCAGACACAAAACCTGTTTGAACAGAGGCCCTGGGAGCCTGAGCACCTTCTCCCAGCAATGGCAGCTGAGCACCTCCACTGCCACATGGGGGGCCTTTACGCAACACAGAGAAGACTAAAGTTATACCTGTTTTTTAGGTGCAGACTCAAGTGATAGCTGAGAACCCATTATTTTACCAATCTGTTACAGGATGCAGGCATGTCACAGATAGTCCATAAATCAAAGGAGGGGCACCCCTGTTCTCAGACAGCCTGAAATCCATCAGATTGAGGTCTCTGGGAAGGCAGCACATGGCCCCTACCTTAATTTAGCCTGATAATTAATATCAATATGCAACTGAAGGTTCAGACGTAACAAAACGGAAGCTTCAATGGGCCAAGATTGCCTTCTCCTGCTACTAACACTGAACCACATTTTATGCCTGTATTTGCAGAAACTCACCATAGGGGGGCACAAAAACACCTTTCTTTAAGCTTGGCTCTCAAGTTTAGGAGGATCGCTATTCAATAATGGAAAACCTTGATGAGCCACGTAGCAATACAGTATGAATGAACAAACATCTTATTATTTCCAGCATCAAGAAATCCTTTTCAGAAATATTAACACTGGCTCTGACAATAACAGTTAGTCTTTGGCTCTGTGGTAATTTAGAAAAAAAATAGGCCCTTTTCCACTAAGCACTTGAAAATAGCACAGATTGAGAGCCTTGGACTCAGTAAACTCATACTTTAACTTCACACATGCACCAGGGGTGTCACTCACTGGATTCTGAACTCCTTCGGCCCATCAGCCCCACAAAGATATCATCCATATCTCCTGCAAAAGATAAGAGCTCAATGTGTTTGTGTAAATGCTTAAATACATTTTTCTTGAATATACGGTGAACAAAGAGGAAGAAAAGGAGATTATCTTACTTTTAAGTGGAGGTAAATTATTTGTACCTGAAAGAAAAAGATTAGTGTTTAGTGTCTTATTATTTAATCAATATGCATTCTTACAAAGGACAGTGAAAAAAGAGATCCTGTTTGAAATGCATAATTTTGCTTTCAAGTAAGAATTCCTTAGTGCTCCTGTTTTTTAGACTTTCAAACGTTCAAATGTTTTGTTCAGATAAATATATTATATTATATTATATTATGTTATGTTTTTGCCTTCATTCTTTCCCTCTCTTTTTCTTTATATAACTCTTATCACCATGATTAGCAGGTCATAGCAATGTTTTCCAATGGATAGCACATCACTTGTTCTGTCTAAAAGTTCACAAGCACCCATGGGATGCTTAACATAAAATGTAGTCAGGTTTCAACATTGTGAGACTTGAAGTTTCACAAGATTGTCATTGTGCTGCTCTTCCGATGACATCATCTGGGCAACTCACAGGTACCTGGTGCCTGAGAGTGGGCACTGTTGTCTGATGACACAGCTGGGCTCAGACCTGAGCCATAGAGCTCTGCTTGCGCTCAAAGCGAGCCCCTTACGCACTGCACTACTCAGGAGCTCCCATACATGTGAATTGTAATTGGTTGGGGCACATACACTGCTGCCATAAATTAAATGTTTAAGTGGAAGTTGTTTCTTTATCCGTTTTTTAACTGACAGCTTTTTGAATCCGTTGTTTTCTCATTTTGTCAGATTGGATTGACATCTGTTGGTGCTGTTCATAGTCAGGGTGACACGTCCTGCAACAACCCAGTGCAGATGGTCAGTATAGACATTGTAACTCACCTCCTTCACTTCACTAACACTAGGTCCGGTAATGACAACATTTTTTCTTTTTGAGAGAGTAGTATAACATAACCCCACAGATGCCCCCCAAGAGATGAACTGGGATGTGTTCATCTCTGTGAAATTAATGGAATTTAAGACATTCCTTTCTCATAGCCCCACATATTGGTTTGGCTTTTGGGTAGTGAGAGAATTTATTATTTCTTTTTTCAAACATTTGCTGTACAAACACAGCAATATAAAAAAATGAGTTACTGGGATTCAGAGTTGGGGTAACTTCTATTTTAATCCTGTCAGTTCAGGGAACTAACTGAAATTCAATTCATGAATTGAAAAAAATTACAAAGGAAGATGATTTTCAATTTGTGAATTAAACTGTAATGGAACTGAACCCAGCTCTGCTGGCAAGTAACTATTGAATGCTGAAACACACAGCAAGCTGTACCAAGAGAAAATATTTACAAAAGGCAGAAATATTGTGTCTGATGTGTGTAAATTAGGTCTTGACTGATATGTGGAACGATATTTAGGGAAAAAATAGTGATGCACTTGACTTGTTCTTTGTAAACCCCTGTGATTGTCAAAGCCACTGGATTTTTTGAGAGGAAATAGCGGAATGAAAACTGTCTTGATTAACAGAAAAAATAACCTATTATTGCTAGCCATGTAGCCATAGGTAGAAATATTTTATACTACAACAAAACATTAAATATTTGTTACAGACCAATTTTTAAAACTTTTTGTTAATAGTGTCATTTTAATATTTGGTTGCTATAGCATTTGTAAATAGACTTTGACTTGGTTATTTATTACAGCACAATGCTCTACAAGACTCATTCATTGTAGTATTAAGACTTCTGAAAGGAAGGAAAAGTGCTTCTCTCACAGCAAAACAATAGGACAGAATTTGAAAGAGTTTTTTGGCCTTGATGGGATCATACAACAGAAATCTCTATGTCAGACTAGTAGCATCCAGTCCTAATGAGCCAAAATGAGAGAGGATTGCTTGTGCCATTACTGACCATTACTATTCTCAGAGCGCTATCTCTACCAAACTGTCTCTTGTAAGTCTGTCTGGTCTGATGTAGTGAGGTTGCTATTAGAGATTGATGATACAAATGCTCATTAACGCCCTATTTGTTCTAGAAAAAGACTACATCCAGGATAACAAGTTGTATGGCTTTGTGACATTATAGTTTCTTTCAGAAAAAGGAATTAACTTCCTCATTTAGAGGGAACGTAAACCACAGTGCTAGGGGCTCATGATCGTCGTAAGGACAGGGGTAAGCCTGCTGTTTCTGTAGTGATAATGCTGAGACAATGTGAGACACACAGCAAAATGTGGTCTTAGAAAGGCAAAGGCAGAACCGTAGTGGTAAATAAGGAGCAGCCATCATGTCCCTGAGAGCCTGCTCTCCCAAATGGAGGGACTGATTAGCACCTTCAATTGCGTTAGCAGCAGCAGCCACCTGATGCCCCGTGAGTCATGTGCTGCAGCTATGGAGAGGCAGCCATGACTTCTAACGCAGGTTGTGTGCCAGTAGAGGATTATGCCTCTTTTCATAAATTTACTTTGCTGTTAAGGCTGCTTTATGCTTCAAATTTGGATGCAAGCACAAATGCGTACTCTGACATGGCACCGGCCTGCGTCAGCTAAGACCCTTCATGCTTATTGCGTTTTCCCAGGGCAGTACCTGGCTTGCATATACTGACTGCCAAAACGGGTAGCTCCAACCCATTGTTCCTGTTGGGCAATTTGTGCTCCAGTGGTGACAACATGTATTATCAAGCAATCATCAAATGTACTGATCTTCCTTTCATCTCCATAGCCTTTTGCATTGTCATGACATCCAGGAGGTGCGTGACAGGCAGCGTGACCCACTGTGCCATTGGGTGCAATTATGTCATTTCATTCATGTGACAGTTATGGACACACTCACCGCCAGAAGCATGAATCAGCCATTACTTGCATAAACAAACAAAAAAACTGTTCCTAAGTGAAGCCAGAGCAGTGTTTTTTGAGCTAACTTTGAACCAAGCTTTAGCATCTCCTCTCATTTATTAAAATTGGATAAATGTATCAGAGGGGGTGAGGGTGGGGGTAGAGGAGGGGCTGGGACTGACAGGCAGTTGTCTTTGAAAAATGTTATTTATCAATTTCCATGACATATGATGTAACATAAATGCAGAAACAGCCCATTGTCTTAGAGTCACTTTAAGCCCAATATAAGCTACTGGCCTTTGTTTAAATGTATAGTCTGCGTGGAGTCATTATAAGAAACATATCAGTACTATGATAACCAGTGATGATGAGTATGGTAACTTCATCTGTCAGTCTGATAGAATTGCTCCCTCACACTCTCTGTTGGATCCATTTTGACTTGACTTCTGTTCATGTAAGGCAATTTGGGTGCTTTTTTGATGAGCTATGCACGATCTGCATGCAAATCTCAACCACTCAACCACATACTGTTAACATCAATGCACTTTTGATCCTAGCCACACGCTCTTTTAGAAGACTATTGGAGGATGTGGTAAGCATATCCTAGTTGGCTGTGTTAAGCTTGGCCAGCATATTCCAAAGACCAACTTCCTTTTAACAGGAAAGCTTTTCTTTCAAGTAAGATTACAATTAAAGGGACAGCATCTCCTAGTGTTGTGAAATGGCCACTGTGTGCTGTCTTTGCAATGGAAATGCCATGTCACTTAGCCACTCAGGCTATGATTTAATACTGAAAGTTAGCAATACTCCCAGTATAAACCACCCATTTTTGTGTTAGACATGAGCAGATCAAATGTAAGAATACATTTAAATGAACAACATGTAAAAAAGATTTAACAGTGTGCTTAGCAAGTCAGAATCAGACCTCACTGACTTTTGTTTAGTGTCGTGCATTCAAGAACTTTTATAGGACTTTTCTTTGATTTTATCCAGCATCTGTTGCATTTCCCCCAGGTCTCACAGCTTCTCAGATGGAGGAATCCATATCTGTATTATTTGCTAAGCTCTGATTCCTTCCATGCTTCATAAGGGGAAGCCCAGCTCCATTAAAAGCCTTAAGAGTCATGTGCCTAAGAGTACCAGGCTCCTCACGCAGTACATGGATATTTCCTGTCTCACACAGAGTAAGACTGGTATTGTACACTTATGGACACAGGTATCCCACACCACCATCAAGGCAGTGCCAAGAGTATTACAAGTAGCCACACGTTACACTTCCACACCAAGGCAGATATATTCATGGACTCACCAGCACTTCTTCTGCCCATAAGGCCCACAAAACTGTCGTAATCAATGTCATTGTACCTCTTCAGGAAATCACGGGGAAGGCTGTCGATGTTCAGGCTTTCCTGCAAATGGAGTGAAGAAACTAATCTGGTTACAGTCTTTTGAGGGCTTTACCATGAAATCTGGAGACAAAAGTTGCTGTTGGTGGTCAGTTCAACGTTCTTTCTGTTTTCACTCTGGAAAATCACAAGTTACAAAAAAGTATTACTTTATTTCAACTTGAAATTTTCCAACATTTACATAAATATAACTATTTACTCTACATTTAACCACATTTATGGCACTTTTCCATAAAGGGTTAAATATTTTAAATATCTGTTTAAACTATTAAAAACTATCCCAAAAGTATATAATTAAGACAAAAATAAATAATGTGGCTAATGTGTTGATTATTCTGCAAGATTTAGTAAATGTTTAATGCATGTCATTTTGTACATTTAGTAAATATTTCATATTATTTTATTTTCATAATATTTTAAAAATGTTTCATCACTAAATGTGTTGAGTTTCAAACAAAACAAATGAGCTTCCATAAAGTCCCCATCATATATTATATTTTAAGCTATCGAGCTGAACGTGAAACACTGTTTGAACATTATTCAGCTTTTCCAATGGACTCCACTTAGCAAAAATGTGCATGCAGATACTCAACACTCTGCCTTTTATACAACTTTATCTCAGTGAAGTTACCTTTTATGAACACATTTCAATGGGCAGTATCTAATGAGATGACCACAGTCAGGGAGTATATGGTACTCCACAGAAAAAAAAAAATGAATGAATGAATGAATGAATGGTTTCATGACTGGACATAATGGCTTCATAAGATAACTGTAGCTAGTGTTATGTGGCTTTCTGTACATCAGAAGTGTACAATGACTTACCGCCACCATTCTCACATTTCCCCCAAGAAAATAAATAAAATGTGTAAAAGTTCATGATAAACCCCTTTATTGGCAAATCACCATTTTCTAGGCAATGGAAGATATGGTACCCTTCATATTTATTCATATCCCTGATTAAATTAAATATGAAATTCATATTTTTCACAAATAATGAATGTTATTACAGAAACACAAGAATCATACAGCATTCACTGCATTGACACCTTTAAAGAATATTTACAATAAAACCCCGCAAACCAACAATCTGCTTTTCGAAGTGTAATGTAAGCTTCAGAAACTACATAGCGGTATCCAAAGGCTGCCTGTTTCTCTCAGGCATAAAAGGCGGTAACACGCAGAAGAAATACATGAGCAGCATGAATGGTTAAGCTCACACAGCTCTGAGAAAACTGAAAGAAAAGGTCATTGACCTCCACAAGTTGGGAGATGGCTATACAATAATTGACAAAAAGTTGAATCGACCTTTAGTGGCCATTATTAAGAAATTGAAGGCTCCTGGTACAATGTTAACCCTAATGGAATGGAAAAGGATGTAAGTATATGGTGTCATCACAGCATGTGAGAAAAATAGTTAACAATGTAACTGTAAATACAAAGGCAAATGCTGGAGATCTGCAAAACCAGCTAGCCTATTCAAGATGGTAGTGTGTGTCAAAAAGTGCCATTTCAGGTTTCTTACGTTCCATGCCAATATTCATGATTGAGTTGCACAACAAAAACCTCCTCTGAAGGCAAACCACTACACTAGGAAATTTGTATCTGACAACTAAGTCTGATAACACATTTCTTATGATCAATTGAGATGAATATTGAGCTTCTTGGACGTGCTCTTCAGAGTTTTGTTTGCTGTAAAGAAAATGAAGCCTATCTTGAGAAAACACCTATGTGAGACGAATTATGACAGGAGGTCTTTTATTGTTTTGCGGTTGTTCTGCGAACAACAAAAATGTTCTGCCTCTACTAGTCCTGCAGCCCTTGTTAAGATAGAAAGAGTCATGAACTCCTATACATGCAAGCATTTTTGGCCAAAACCATGGTTCCCTCTGCAAAGAAGTTTAAGCATGACAATGATGCAAAAGCAGGCATCCAGATCTAAAAAATTAATGAACTGAGCATAAAGCAATTGACCATCTCCAAATTAATCAGTTATGTTATTTAAATAAATTTCTTATGTGTGGTTCAACCTCAAGAAAAGCAATCCACAGTGGAAAACTTAATCTGATGAACACAGAAAAATTCTGCTAGGTGGTGTCTTCAAATGCTACAGGAAGTACCTTGTCAATGTAAATCATGCCAGAATAAGATTTCCAAAACACTAACATTTCTACAGAGGTATGAATAAACACAATCCTTATGTTTTATGGGAGAAAATTCAATAATGTGAGAACAATATGACTTTGCTCTTTGCAATGCCAGCAAGATTTAGGTATAACATTTTAGGCAGGCTAAGTAATCCAATATATCATGTTTTTGCTTTCTGTTTTATTAAATAACTCTGGAGGGCACCGTGTGTACTGAGAGACAGTAAAAATCCAGCCAATGATTATGGCTACCGTATGTTACTAACTAAGGACGACATCTAGATTGATATTTAACTGGGAAAAATATTGGGGCACTGATTGGGGATGAATGTAACAATTCACTGTCAAATCAAAGGAGCTGACATACTACGACAGTCCATTTTCAAGTGCTGTGTCTTTTGTATCTTTGCAGTGCTGAGACCTGACATGGCATCAACAGTCATTGTGATGTATATGTGAGGTCATTATGCAAGATGCAATGGGTGGGGTCAGAATATGGCTGCTATTTCACTAATCAGTCAAGGAATGGATTTTCATCTCATTTGCAACTGGTCACACACATTGTTAGGACCTTCAGTGTATTAAATTGTTTAATTGATAGTTTGTGATTATGTACTTCAGGGAACATTTTGAAGCCAAAACTGTAGTATTTTTAGACCCTGTCAGTATTCATGGCCTTATACATGAGCAACGGCAGGTGTGAATTCATCATGCAAGATTTTAGTATGCTGTATCAAATACGAGGACATCTGCTGTAGTGCTCGTGAAAACGTGACTAAAAATAAATGAGATGTATGATGCATAGCATGCTTTACGCACAAACTAAATTGAACAGTGTATTTTCTATGATCATTTATTTTGGTTGTCAATAAGTTAGAGCACTATATATACTAAAAATGAAACGAGTAATGTCTCATCACCTTTTAAAGTACCTGAGGTTACTTTTCCCCCAGTGACTTTAGATTCAGAAATTATATTTTGTTTTAATAATTAAGTAAATGCTTTAATGTTATTTCACAAATTATTTATTTATTTATTTATTTTGGATGAAAGTGTGTGTTTTTGCAAAATATTTGATTTGTTTATTAAATGTATGAAACATTTAAATGGTGAGACTTTTTTTTTTTCAAAAATTGTTTTTGCTTTTGCTTTTCATTTACCAGTTCTGTTAGGTTTGCCCTGTCTGATATGTTCTGGTGCTTATTATATGCTGTTCCTGTCCTGTGGCTTCCCATGTGCTTTCATGTCATTTTATGTGCATTGGCTGGCAATGTCCAATGTCCAATGTCCAATATCATTTAATGTTCCCAGATTTTCATGTTTTTTTATTGCTTGTAATGGCTTTACAATGCCTTTAACTACCTGCCCAGGGACTTCAGATGACTAGCTTTTTTGACTAATCCTGGTACATTTACAAAAATGTTGACTAAAATGCTCTGTCTCTGCCAAATAAACTCCATAAAATAAAATTTAAAAAGTTAACATAACAAAAAATTACAAAATAGTTGCTAAATTCATGAAACATTTACTAAATGCAAGCAGTTGATAAATAATAAATATTGAGTATATTTAGCTATTTTTATTAAATGCATTATGTTGGGACAGCACACTTGATTGGTCAATAACAAAACATTTACATTAATTAAGAAATATTTATTGCTTATGTCAAATGTTGGGAAAATCGTATTTTTGATGGTGTATTCAATACCCAACAGTAATCAGCAATCCATAAAAAGCCCTAATCTTTTTCGTCCTCTTTTCCTTTTGAAGCATATCTGGTGGACAGCACCTGGGCGTACTAATTGGGAATCACTGTAATGCTGAATTCATGAACCATAATTGCTATATATTCAAAAGTCGATTGAATTTGTTTCCATGCCTCTCTAATTAACGGTTGAATTGAACATAATGTTTGTTATTGTCATGTTTTATACATCTTTTGAGGAGGAAAGGAAATCGTAGCGAATGATTTCATCTTCATTGGAATGTGTAGTACGTAAACCTGCAAAGCAGTATAATATTGAGGGCTTGTGCTCGTACTGGTGTTAACTTCTCACCTCTGAAACTGAATCCTGAGGCTCCAGCTCTTCGCAGTTGGACCGACACGATCGAAGAGTCACAAGGAAGGACAAGATCGCCAAAACCAAACAGGTTCTCATCCTTTCTTCCTGGAGTGCACCTGCACGCGCTCAGGGCATGGCAAAAGGGGAGAACCGTGAGGATCACCAGTGTCTACAGGTCTGAGGACTCCTTTTTATCAATCAATTAAGTTTATAAAAAATAACCAGGAAAAAAACACAACAGCCAAATATGTTAACGTTAACAATGTAGCTAATTACAATAGGCACCCACGCTTATCTTATTGTTCTGAATTGCTCAATATGTTAAATGGGTTTGCTTGATTCAGGTGCTATTTTGGCATATACAGCTGAACCGAAGCCATACCGTTCACTGTTCATGCTCAGTGTCACCTATATCGGATGTAAAGACAGTTCACTATAAGCGTTTGTTAACTTTGACTTTATGTAACGCATAAGAAGTCATTAATACCATTATTATTGTTTGTCACTTTACATCTTATAGATGTTTTCTGAATTGTTCAAAGAAACTGCCCGTCATATACTATACTTGCAAAATTTTATGGATACTGATCGACGCCTCATTTGGGAGACTGGAAGAGTAATATGAGTTAACTGTGTTAACGCAACCGTGTAAGTAACCTCCCCCTCAGGAGTTAATGCCCATCAGACAGTATAATACCATATTGCCTAATTTCTCACTCACTTTTACGCTGTGCTCCCAATTCATGTCTTTACAGCTCGATAAGTGCTGCGCCAAGAGATGAAAATTTGCGCAACTAACTGAACAGAGCGAAATTTTAAAATTAATCTAAATTAAACCAACTTTAACGCGTTAAAGCTTGTGTGCAAGTGTCAAAGGCGTCACCAGCCTCCCGGCTTTCGCAACAGCAAAGTAAATTTTTACAGTTTAATTTACATAAAATTAGCAACTCACCTGCGCATTTACCCAGAAAGATCGTACCATGGACATACTTCTGTTACTACTACTATTGCTGCTACTACTACTGGTACTACTACTACTACTACTACTACTACTAATAATAATAATAATAATAATAAATGTACTTACCAGAAAATATTAGTTATGTTGCTTCTTGCTGGCGGCGGGAAGGTAATCTGAATGTGCGCTGGAGCAGGGAAGTGGGTACGCGCTTTTCTTTAAAGGGAATCGATGCGCAGTGGCCAGTTCCCCTCTTGGAGTTCGATCACACTGCAAGGGCTCGCCATCTGACTGTTAAATGATGGGAGAATGTTTGCGTACACCAATCAGGCGCGGGAATGTAGGTGTGGTTTCACATCTGGGACGCGATATTGAAGTTGTACACGTCGAGTCAGCGATGAATGGAATACTTCGCCATAATCCATACGCATATCCATCTCGGGAAGAAAGTAATTTGTGACTGTAATGTACAATGTTACCTAGTGTAAATGCAACAAAAACCTGCACACTTATAATCTCTTTTAACAGGGATTGTTGGGCATTTTAATACGACGAAATGGCAAATATTCTTGCTGCAAGGGAAACCTTGGAAACCTTATAATTCTGAGAAACTTAAAGACCACATGCCATTTCAATACTGTAACTCCTGTGAAACCAGTGACTAAACGAATAAACCGTACTTTTTCCTTCACCTGTTGAATTCCTTCACCTTTCCTATCTCTTCTTTGTTGACAAAGAAGGTGAGGTGAGGTGGTATTTTTCTGTTCTGAATATTTTCCCACGCACTGCCTGAATTAGTCTCAATAAGGGTTTGGTACATGGTACATCTCCCATCTGAATATGTTTCCCACACTAGTTTCCCACACTAGTGTTCAACAACAAAAAATGCTGCCTCTAAGTAATTAATCTCCCGTGCATATTAACTTCCATTCTGTCACCCAGTGTCCTTTCACATTGTAGCATAACGCCACTATGTAGTGATATTACGTGGTGCTCTTGGATTGAAACGTAAACCCATTCCTTTTTCTTAATTAAAATTAAATTTTATCTGAAATTTTATCTTTTTTTTTATCTATTTTGATCTGAAAAAATGTCGTTTATGACGATTATGCAATGGTTATGCATGCTGCAACGAAAGAATATCCATATTTGATAATCGGTCAGTTCGGTTCTCAGGCAACTATTGCATTCATTTGCGTTCTGTGGCAAACAACGTCTTTAGACCGAGGTTACGTTTGCTTGACTGATGAATTGATTGAATGACACTTGAGTTAAAACTGTTAATGTAGTAACAGAAAACACCTGCCTGTAAATACGTACCTGTGGAGAACAAAGAGGTCAAATGGTAATAAGGCAAATGGTCGCGAGCCAAACCTGCATTATATTCAAATCAGTTTCAGGACAAAATCACGGAAGTATTTAAACTCATATTTTCAATAACCTCACCTCATTGAAAGACTGACTGGACTATGGAATCCAGCATGCTCAACGAAACCCAACACTGAGTTTGGGAAGCCATGCATTATATCAATTAAAGCCACTGTTTTGTGCACTATTTCAATGCACAGGGGTACATGCTTTATCATGAAGACCTGCTTATTCAGGTTAGGATTATGGTTATGGTTTGTCAGAATTAAGGAGGAGTGAGGAAAAATTGTACAACGCTCCAGGAGTTTTAACAGGAAACCTAAATGAAGATTTATAGGGTGACATATTTTGTAACCTGCAGACATGGTCACAGGTCTGTGTGATGTCATTGATGTTCTAACGGTGGTCACTTCATCCAGTTACATATTTAACCTTGCTCCATTCACAGCGGACTTCTGGCCTGTGGCACATTCCTGTATTCATGCTGCACTGGTTCTCAATACTAAGGGAGGCATGCACAATTCATATAATATTAATAATACATATATATATAGTTTTGTGGTGATGTTCATGCATGATTCCTCATGGCCTGTGCTGGAGAAGAATCATTGTGGTGTATCTGAAAGGAAATGTATTACTCTTGTATAGGCCAGAATGAAAGGAAGGATGAAAGAAGCAGGAAAGAGAGGTGAAAGATTTCCTCTGGCTCTGAAGTCAGAGTCTTATAAGGTCAGCTATTGCTTGCTGGAGCACGCCAACTAGTTTGTGGCGCTTTGAAAAGACAGCAACCTTGATATGGGAAACAGCAGAAGAAAAGGGAAAAGAGACAAACCGCTATTGAGAGGGACCTCTGGGGCAGAGCTCTGATTATGTCCGTTGTTGGGGGTGGTGTCATGGAGATGGGGGGAACATGGTCCATACCTCCCACTCAGAGTCATGGGGAAAGGAGCCGGTGCGGATGGACACTGAGCGGCGTGTTGGGTATTTCTGGTGTCTGACGGGGATTCATCTTCATCTGTGCAGCGAATTTGAAAACTGCTCTAACACATCATACAAAGGATGACGTCAGAAGGCAAACCCCCAAGGAGCATGACTTGATGGAGATCGCAAACACGGGGATGAGCCCAGCCCTCCAGACATGGGGGCAGGACATTTATTATCATAAATGCTTGGGGGGGCAGGTGCTGCTCACTGTCAAAGCCTGTCGCTGCACTAGGTAAAGATAGGATGAGAAGACGACATGGGACCTTTAGTCAGGGGAGGCTGCCTTCATGGGCTCAACTCGGTTACGGTGGCGTGGCAGGGTGTGGTCACGTTGTCAGACACGGTGACCCTGCCCGGCTTCAGGGCACAGCCCAGTCACTGTGCAGCCACAGAGTGGCCTCGGTGTGCAGACGCGCGTTCACACCACATGACTTGTCCTGTGGCGCTCTGATCCCAGTTCCCCCCTGCAGACACAGCACAGAGTCCCAAAGCACATTAACATGATCTCAAGCAATAAAGGAGCCTGTGTGTCTCACGGCATACAAGGCAGGCACAGACAGGAACGTCTCCTCATGATAATCCAGTTTCAAAGGAATTCCAGTGTAGGCCGAAGGCACCATAATTCAATATGATGAAGTTGAGACTTGTAGATGTTTGGCTTTCATTTGATATTTGTATGTTAAGGCATTTCCCAACTGGCTAAACTGGAAGTACATGTACCCAAAAGTGTAAGCTATATAAGGATAAAGACACCTGTTGAGCAATGACCGTGACGTTCTACCATGGAGAGTGAATATAAGTGACATGCAGTTATTTCATCCTGAATCTCACACTGACTTTTGTACTGTACTATAGGTTCTCTTATCCAGGAGCAGCTCATCAGACTTAAAAATAAACCTGACTGGATCGTCCTGTTTCTCACCGCGTGAGTCCCTAGGTGCAACTGTAATTCAATTAATTCACGCAGCAGGTGCCATGGGCAGTCTGTTACAGTGACAGATCATTCCCACTTCCCTCATCTTTCATTACGAATCATGATTTGGAAAAAAAATCAAATGATTTCTCAAGGTGTCTTTTTCATTTAAAAATGATTTCAGTGGTATGCTCCAGAAAGTGTCAACATTTAATCATCACTGTAGAAGATCCACACAAGTCCACAGAAATGGACTGGCTTCTGAGACGAGATGTCAGACTTGCACTGTTTCATAAGCTTCAACATTCTGGTGAGGTTCTGAAGTCTCCCAATTTGTGCAGCGGCACATTTGCACAAAACAGTATTTTGCACGTGGGCTTAGTGTACAATTTGCATACAATCCATTCGTCTGTCTGCTTTTGTCTTTGGCATGACAATGGAAATGTGAAAACCTGACGCTATCAACTGCTTTAATACTGAACAGTGTTTGGTACTCCTCAAATAAACATGAATCTAAAACAGGATACGGGGGGGACAGGGGGGGATAAGAGACTCTGACCTTGTCTCATGTCGTTCTCTGTCACTGATGAAATCATTACACTGCCTCTCCCTCTCAGACTAGTTTTCCGTGAGATTCTGTCTCTGTCTGTAACATCTGTAATTGAGCCACTTCGGGTCTTTCCTTTCTGATTACTTCATGGCAAGATACTGTATCTGGCCAACGTCTTTTCAGGGGATCGGAATTTATTGTTGCGGGATAGTCACATCTACTCTGCATTCAGAAATTTAATGTGAAATTGAGAAACATTCTGTCATGTATTGGAATGAACTCTTAACCATGGTAATGCACTGGAAATCCATTTATTTCCAAGCCATCAGAGGAAACTAGAATGATCCAAGCACACCACAGAGGTAGATTAATTTAGAGTCAAAACCATGGATTCCAATACAACACTCAGCTATACATCTGCAATCAAATGAAAAGCAAAAGGGTGGGTAAGGAGTGATCGTATTCAATTAAAGATCAATTAAACTAGATCCTCCTCCTGTCATGAGGGCAAGACTGTGACCAATCACTGAGCATGTTGTGACTAATTACAGGGCAGCGCTCACTCTGATTGGTCAGGTATATGGTGCGTCACTAGGCAAGAACATGACTAATCATTGGGCATGAACATGTCCTATCATTTTATCCAATCACTGGGCAAGGCTGGTACTGATCACTGGGTAATGTTATCGCTAATGACAGGATAAGACTTTGGCTGCTGACAGGGCAAGGCTGTGGCTTATCACTGGGCAGTATTGTGACTGATCATTGGGCAGTGGCTATACTGATTGCTGGGCAAGACTGTGATCATTGGGAAATAATTAATAATAATAATAATTATTATTATTATTAATAACAACAACAACAATAATAATAATAATAATAATAATAATAATTGTTTTCTTTTGTATCTTTCTCTTTCTGTCTTTTTCAACAGCTTCTACACCAGTCATACTGTCTGGTGCACAGAACTGGGAACGTTACCCAGTCTAAGAAAAATATGGTGTAAGAAAGGCATTTTATTACTTTAACATGACCTCATTTGGTTTGTAAAAAATACTATTGTATTCCAGCATCCTCTTTGCTTTTTGTGCTCCAGCATCTAGATCCTGATAGATTTATGTTCACTATTACACCCAAGTCTTTTTCTTGTTGAACACACTTTCATTTTGTGTGTCCTATAAAACAGTCCTGCCTTAATATTGTTATTGCCCACATGTTTACATTTGGTGACTTCACAAGTCTTAGACCCGTGCTTCCTCCTAAAGCACAAATTTGAAGGGTAAATCCAAACAGTAGGACTATAACTCTGTTCTCCTGGTAAAGCCATGTTCCTCCTGCCTCCTCTTCCCCCCTCAGCTCCCATCTCCTCCTGCTCTCTGATATCCAGTGGGCATACTTGAGATGCACTCTAAAACAATCATGGTATGGAAATATATAGTTCTTATAAATGCTGATGGTTATGGTTGTATAAGCATGGCTGTGTGTGTGTCTGTGCGAGTGTAGGTATGGTTTTGTGTGTGTGCATGTGAGTGTCTTTCCATGCATGCATTTATGTCTGTGCGTGTTAGTATATATCCCTGCTTTTGTGTATAAACCTGCGTACATGTTTGCTTCCGTGTGTGTCAATGCAAGTATGCCTCTGTGTCTGAGTGAGTCCCTACGTGTCTTCTATGTGAAAACACATGTTCATGTGTGTGTGCATGTATGCATGTGTGTGCAAACGCACTAGCTCTTCTGTAGAACAGAGGCTGCCCATGGAAAGAGAGTAGCCAGAGAGGAAATGGCACTTTGATGGAGTGGCTGGATGAAAGTGACATGTGATACGAGCCAGCAGCCATCCCCTGTTTCGCCTCAGTGTGCAGGCGACACACTCTCCCAGCACATTCTCACTGCAGTGTTTTACCAGAAACCAATGCCATTATGGCATGTTGAAATGTCTGTCACCATCAGAAGATACCACTTCTGTGAAATTGTCAATGTAAAATTACATGACTTTTTTCTTTTTTTGGTGGAAGAAAGTGTCTTTGCCATTGTTATATTACATGCAGGAAACAGTTCACAAAACGAAGACAGATTAGGTTTGGCCAAGGTCCTGTAAGAATCCCAGTTATCAGTTATACCTTTATTATGCTGGATGGAAATATGTTCTCTCAAAAGAAAACCTCAGTAGTCTTTGCAAAGGATGCCTATAAACCACAGACCATGACATTTCAGCTGAGGTTTTCAATGGGTAAATGAGAAAATGAGAAAGAGGTAGAGAAAAAAACAATAATAATGAAACAGCCTTCTGGAATAAAAGCAGCCTTTTAGATGAGGCCTGAGGAAAATGAGAGATTAAACTGCTGTCTTCAATGGTTGCCGTCAGTGGAATCTAGTTGCACCCCTGCCCTTTGTTTGAGCGGGAACAACAGCCTGGTACACACAGAAGGAAAGGTTTTTTGTCTGGAAGCATAATGGCTTTTGCTTGAATGGCATGTAAATGCACATTATATTCCTAGTCCTTGCCAAACACCCCCTGCCTGTGTGCTTCCACTGGGACATAAGAGATGGACTCTCTCATACTCTTAAGTGGAACTCTCAGACTCTTGCAAGTGTTTTGTCTGTCAGGTGTCTGTCCACTGTCAAGCGTCACTGGTGCCACTGGTCTAGGCACTCCACAACATGTGGCTTTACGGTGTCAATTGAGGCTAAAGGAAAACTTCAGTGCAGAAGAATTATCACAACTGATTAGAGGCAAATGGCTGGCTGTGACACAGTGGCTGGTGGCATACGGCTGGCCAACTACACTGTCAAAGAGTGCTTAACAACCCCTGGCGATCCATGATGCCCAGCTAATATGTTACAGTGTCTGCAGGAGACAAAGTGCATTTTTGAAAAGATGTTTAAGCTAGGTTAGTCTTCAAATTTGTGTTTCTCCAATGGATAGGCTACATCACTATTATGGAAAGTGTGTTTTGGTCACACACTTGGTGAAAGACCAGCATCACATCTTGAAACAGATTATAGCAAAATGCACAAAACGCCAGGTACCCTGGGAAACATTGCACAGAGTGTGTGAAATCGTAGGAGATCTGTTGGAATGATTCATTGTGGTGTTGTAATGGATTGGTCATGCTGAAATATTTATTTGCTGAAGCATTGCTTTTTTGTTGCATCTATCTGGTACCTATTTAATTTTTACTGGGAGATGTTTGCTTTATTCACTCTGTGCTTAATCATGGCTGCATGTTCCCCTTTCTGCTCTTAACTGGTCAAATTCAGATAAAGTGTGGTTACAGAGGAGCATGACAAAGACAGCTGGCAGTCTGACTACAGACAGGTAGCAGAAACAATTGTTAGTATCACTCAATATGCTAAAGAGCAGGAGTAGTAGTTGTGCAGTTGTCCACTACCTTTACTTTCTTCACTAACTCATGTGGCTGTGGTGATAGATCGATCTGAACATGACCACTGTGCTTATGTTGAAAACACTAGTTTGTCACCAAGGTTGAATGGAGGAGAGTGATGGCTCCCAAGAGACTCCATCAAGTAAAGCATTCATTCCAAGCCGAGGCTGAGCCCTACAGCCTAGTTTCAATGGCAGCCATGTCATCAGCCAGCAATGACTGTTGGTTAGTTAATGTGTTAGTTGGTTGCAGTATACTGATTTGGTGGCAACTAATGTAAGTGAACAAAAGTAACAAAGATTTATGAAGTGGAATGGCAGCAAAGTTTTACCCGGTGCTGACTTAGCTGTGAACATTCTTCTCCAGACTTAATCCTGATGTCAGGGCTCCCGCCCCCTAGCTGTTGTGTTTTTGTTTTTTCCCTGTCCATGTGCTTTTGTTTTCCTTGTGTTCTAGCCCTGCCCCGCTCTCCGCCTTGTCTCCGCCCACCTGATTGTCTCCACCCGCCTGCCTGTACACCTGCCTCCCATCACCTAATCAGCCCAGCCCTATATCTACCCTGCTTGTCTCTGTGTTGTTTGCCAGATCGTTTCCGTGTTTCTGCCTGTCTCGTTTCCCGCCTGTTTGGATTTTTGCTGGTTTTTTGCCTCGCCTGTTCCTCGACTTCGTTTTTGCCTGCCCTTCTGTCCTGATTGCCTGATCTGCCTGCCTTCAAGGTTTGACCCTGCCTGTTTCTGTTTTCGATCCTTGTTTTCCCCTTGGACTACCTACCTGGTATATTGACCTTGCCTGTTTTTGGACTGCCTGCTTGTTTGACGATTCTGCTAATAAACGCCTGTAATTGGAGCACTCGTGGTCCGCGTCTGAGTTCGTGCCTGAGTCCTGACACCTGACCTCTGGTAGCTATACCAACAAATTGCAAATTCACATTGCATGACCAACAATCTATATACTAGTAATATTGGTAGGCCTTCCATTGACCACAAATCCATTGCTTTTTCCCTTCATTTTCCCCTTCAGAGTCAGCTCCAGACTACTTAACTACAATCTGAGATAATAAAAGAACATGTCAAAATAAATGGAATTGCATCAGTTTACATATGTAAATTTATTTAATGAATCAATTTCTATAACATGTTACACAACAATGCCATATTAGCAATTTATGTGGACAATTTAGCCTAAACATATTGACGAATTTGATTATGTTATTGTAAGCCATCTGGCAGGAGTGCGGGCTTGCAGCTACTCCTTGTTCCTGATTAGGGCGCCGGGCAGGTATTTAGGAGGGTTGCGAGGCTCAGTTGCAAGGGATGGAGTTTTAAACGGGGGATCTTTCTTTGTTGTGGAGCCGGCTATTTTGGGGAATCAGTTGGAGTTTTTTTGTAGATTCTTTGGTTTGGTTTGAAGTTCCTGGAGATTGCGGACTGGGAACTTTATTTTCTTTGTTAGTTTATCAATTCCTTTTTTTTTCTTTTTCCTTTGGGGGCTTGTGGCTGTGTGGTCTGTGTGTGGTCTTGTGCTGTTTGTCGGGGCGGAGTGGACCACAGGCCTGGCTGGCGGTCGTTCCTGAGACGGAGCGACATGGGCCGAGACCGGCAAGAGCTGGGGAAGGGGGAAGACAGCAGGGCCTTGGACCCCCCAGTGCTGTGCGTGAGACGGTGAGTGGACACCCTGTTGTCGTAAGGAACGTCCACACCCCAGGGAAGCATTGTGAGTGTGTGTGACCGGTAGTAGTGGGGGGCCAGGGTAACACTGATTAGCTGCCGTCCCCCTTCCCATAGTACGGTGCCGTGTCGACAAGGAGGAGCCCACGATTGCGGACGACGGCAGCCGCTGGGAGGCCTGACGGCGAGAGCAAGAGCATGCCCTCCGCCTCTGGGGGTTTTCTTTTTTTGGTTTTTATTTTGGGATGTAGTGAGGCGTGGGCCAAGCTACATCCCAACGTTATTTTATTTTATTTTTTTTTGTTTTGCGTCTGTGTGAGTGAATGCATGCATGAGGGCCTGTCCCGGTGCTGCAACCCCCCCTTTCCTGTTGAGTCGGCTGAGCGTGACCCAGGTCGAATCAGGGTCGGGGGCAGGAAGGGCCAGAGTGGGGGCACCTGGAGTGGTTAATAGCACGTGTGGGTGTGGGAGAAGACCCAAGCGGTCTGAGTGGTGTGTGTGTGTGTGTGGTGTGCTGTGTGGGGGTTGCCCATACCTGCGGGTTGTCCCCGGGCTGAGTGGAGGAGTCCCAGGAGGGGAGAGCAGGTTGGGGAGGGGAGCGAACCAGGCCGGGGGGAAATAGTCTTGGCATCCCTGTTCCTATGCAGTGTTTTTAAATTTGTTAATATTCTCGCTTTCTCTTCTACGTACTCTGTCCTGATATCCTTTGTGGTGGGTGGATCCCGAAAGGGTAAAGAACCGGTTGGGGTTCAGGGGCGAGCCAACGCCGCTCCTGACATGTACATCACACTTACACAGCTGATGTAGCAGAGCTGAAATTAGTATCTTGTGTGAGTCCTGCGTAAAGCAGGTAGCAGAGCGGTTTCAATCATGCTGTCACACCCTGAGACTTAGTTAGCTATTCCTGTAGAACTGGGGATAAATTGCCTTTAGCTCAACTGGTAACAACGTTGACTATTAGAATTTGCTTGTGCGATAAGAGTAGGAGTTCAGATCTCTCTCATGGAGATCTATTTCCTGCATTTGTTACACTGACACTGAAAACCCTTCTAACTCTTCTAGGCCCTGAGCTCTGGTCTGCTATCCAGCTCTGTGGCTTCCTAAGCACTGCCCACTTACAGCCCTTCAGGTACGAGCAGAATCCTTAAATCCTACCTTACCTTCTCTCTGGCAGTCTGTCATGTAATGACTCATACTGGCTCATGTACATGCCTCAAGTCTATTTGTACATATTTAATGCACAATCTTCTCAATCTTCTGTAACAGATCAGGGATAATTTTTGTCTTATCCAATCTATCTCCCTTTGGTTTGTTTTTTTTTATTTCAGTTTTTTATGCCAAGGTAATAGTGCCTTATAAAGTGCTCTTTGCCAGTCTGATTGTGTTAGAAAGGCCAAGGACTGTAGTAGCATTTAGTCAGGCAGTGATGCAACTGCAAGTGTATTTCTGGCTAATTCAACGAACTAGCAGCTAACCCCAACAAAGTTTCTACAGTATGGAATATATTCATCCAGCAAATGAAAACAACTTACAGTTCGTCAGTGACACACAATCTTGCACCCAAAGAACGGTAAGGGAAGATTGGCAACCGTATTAGCCGCTAGGCTTAGTAGGCAGGCGAACCAGCTGCTAGGACTCATAACTTCCAACTCACTGAACTACTTAACACACACTTCTAAGCGCATGCGCGCAAGGCAATCTACTACAGTCCTTGGCCTTTCTAACAGACTGTCAAAGGAACAGTGCCAGATGGAGTGATTGATATCTGGGTAACGAGGGTACATCCAGGTAAATGCACCTTAGGACTCATATTCTATCTGTGAAAACATATAGGCGGTGAACTCAGATCTCAGGCGCAGTTGAAACCTGATTGTCAACAAGTCTAACGTCACAAAAACTGCTGAAGGTGAGAAAAGACAACCTGCTGAAGTGATGGTACAGCCTGTTTGGGGTTTACACAGATGAGGCAACGTGACAATGTACCCCTGCCAGTAAACAGTACTAAAATAAATACAACAATACTAATGGTAGATAAATAGGCATGTGTCACAGGCTACATTCTAACTGACTCATGTGAGTGATCACATTGTTTCACACAGTTTTGATAATCTGGAGAACTGTATTTATTTTGAAATGGAATCAAAATAAATCAAACAGAATAAAATAAACTGGAATAAAATCTTTGATTCCATCTCACAGGTTCTTTACACAAAATAAGCTAAAATACAAAAGAATTGTCTGTGTGTCTGTGACTGCCCCAACACTAACTCGCCTCACCACCTCTGGAGTTTCTTGGTTGCTATGATGTCCTTCCAGACTCCGGGGTAGCTGATGTCATAGTCTTGAAGTTTAACATTTTAAAGTGCAATTAACCACCCTGCACTGCATTCCACCTGCATTCTGTTTTCTAAATATTCAAATTTTGTCCTTCACTGGATTTGTAAAATAGCCTGATAAATCCTTATAATCAAGTGCTAGCTTAATAGCTTGTTTATATTGGTTTATTTTTTGTGTCCACTTTTTTTGGATATTGGATTCCCTTTTTTTGATATTGCAGGGTACTCGATTTATAAGTATCCATTCCATCCAGGACAACATGATTCTTATAAGGGGTTGATTCTTAAAAGTGACAAATTAATGCATCAATTGGACATTTATGCTTTGCATAACATTTTCCTCCTATTTAACTGATAGATGATTGTTGGCAACAAAATGTATGAAAGCACAGGGTTTTTCTACAGTTCATTATTGAGCACAATTAAAGTGTCACTGTGGACATTGCAAATACTGTACAGACTACAATGCTAATACGAATGTCTGTAGATAAAAATAATTTGACTCACTTATTTTGAGTGTCTACAATGGATTCCATGGCTGTGTTAGCACAGTCACTATTCCATTGCAGACTTGTCCAGTGTGTCCAGCAGAATATCTTAGGTGCTAGGCTGTATGGTAATTAATGCCATTGCAGTCAGTGAATATCATGAATATCCATCTGTAAAGTAAATGGGCTACTTATTTCTTAAAAATGGAGCATTTACAGTATCAATATTTGAATTCTAACCCAGTGTTTTTGATCACTATGTTATAGTTGTATTACTGTTTCTTTTGAACAGAGTGCACTGTATGAAATTTATACAAACAAGGTCTACAGTTTCATAATTTCAATTTGTCATTGTTGTACGTTCAGGGAGAAAATGTGTTATTTCTGTTCTAAAGCAGAATAATAAATGAATGTAATGAAAGTAATGAAACTCCAAACCAGGCAGTGTTGCCCAGGGAAAACAATGCTGTTGCACCACTTTGCTTTGCTCTGTTTTGACTAATATTACAAAACATTTAAAAAGGCAATTAACAAGAGGGCAGTTTTAAAACTGAAATGGAAAGAGCCAGTTTGGAACAATGTCATACAATACAGTAGGTCCCTCCCTGTGATTAGCATTTGTATTTGGAGGATGGTCAGGACCATGTCAATTCTCAGCCTAGGAGGCTCTGACGGTTTATGGTTGCCTTGTCATCTGTGCTATGATGGTTAGCATGTTTTCCACTCCATGCAATGACTGTGTGCATCAGGAGTCTTTGAAATCAAGCCACAAGCCATGGGTCATTTGAGGGAGTTGCGGGGGGTCTTGCACATGATGCATAAGCAACATGAGAGTGAATGGTGAGACTTCAGATAAGGGATAGAAATCAGTGTTCTTTTCTGTTCCCTTTGTGTTCTTTGATCTTCCACATAAAAGGAAATGTGAAGAGCACAGCTACTGTTTGCCTCTGTGTTAAATGTCTCTCAAACCAATGTTTGCCCATGAGAATTCATTAATTATAGCGGCAATGTTCACATTGTGTGCCCGTATGCTAGCCATTACTGTGTAAGTTCACAGGTTAATACTGTAATTGGTAAGGGGGTGATCAGGATCAAAGCCAATGAAGACCAGGGTCCAAACAGTGCAACAGACTGTCTGGGAAAACGCAGCATGATGACATTGGAGGCAATGTAGAAAACATCATCTATACGAGTACGCAATTTTATTCACCCTGTGGTTTGGATCCTTGTTAGAAACAGGGCTGGATAGCTCAATGTCTTCTCTTGTGTTCTCTTGTGAGTTGATAATATTCTCTACCTTATGGAGCACTCTACCTTATAATATACTCTCCCCTCTGATCTCTCCTGGTGTAACTCTCAAGATGTGCTATGTTGCATACCTAGCCTCCCGGCCAATAGGAATACGCAAGTGAAATATGCTGCCCTGCATGCCAAGCAATGCAGTAGGTTAAGCTACATGAGGAAATCAACTGGAACTGGAGAAATAATCAGTCAGTCTGTGATATTTGATTTGTTGTAGCACATTTTTACAATGGGAATTATCACAAAGGGCTGAATGTAGTGTATTATGCATTTTACAGGAGTCCAAATAGAGGAAAACCCAGTAACATAACAAAGTAACCAAGCATTTTGATTAAGGTGTTATTGTTGACTGCTGGAATTTGTGTGAGATAATGGCTTCACTGCTCGGTGTGTTTGCTGAGACATTGAGACACAGCCACATTTGGTGTCTGGGACAGAACAGTAGTTATTAACCCTGTTTGTTCTTTTAATCACCACACAGTGCCGGGACTTTGTTCTAATGTCTCCTATGGAAGACAGAACCTTCTAAAACAGTTTCTCAATCTCAGAGGTTGTTTTTGCTCTTGGTCCATCAGTCGGGTTTCGCACGCAGTTCTCTAACCAAGTCCAGCCATGCTTGTCTTGTGATCTAATGGGAAAGTCTACAAGGAGGCACAGCTAATGGACTGTAGACAGCACAATGCCATCTCCTAAACCCAATTTGAAAGCTTATCTTGTACTCCTTAATGCTTGCATTTGAATGAAGTGAGGCTGTCACACCGCTTCGCAGTAGAGAATATTGCAATTTCCCACGGATCAGAGGACACGCAGCAGTACCGTTTACAACTGCGTCTTAGTCGAGGGTGACAAAACCCTGGACGAATTCTTGGGAAGCAAACAAACCAGAGAAAATGAGAGCTCTGCTGAAAGGGCCACATGGAAGTATTACCATGACAACATATTAGTCTGCTCAAGGGAAGGTTGGATGCGTAGGGAGTAACTGCTAATGCGAGTGTATGCCTCTGTCTTACTTATTACTAATAATTATTACAATTACTATACTTTTGAAGGCAGACAAAACCAGAGTGAACTCTATTATCCTTAATATCATTTATAGAGCTATGGGCCCAGTCCTGAAGTCCATTACATCATAACAGGCTTGTTTATAACTTTGGTGACGTTGAAATGACAGCTGATGACCTCCTCTCCTGCAGAGAGAGGAGTGCAAATATGCTTCCTTGCTTTCGATCACTGCTGCTGATTGACTCTTATAGGTTCAATATGGTTAGGGTCAGCACTGCAGATTGGAGACCGGACAATGGTTGCCAAAGAACTTACAATATGCAGTAAATAGAACTGTAAGGACACTTTTCTTACATTTAGTCCAAATTCATTGGGAGTGTGGAGACATTGCTATTGTATCTGACCATTTGCATTATGTGTAAAAGATAGCGCTAGTACTGAAAACCATTTGGCCTGATTCTCAATAACTTCTTACTATAATGCTTCTGTATGTAATGACTCTTTCCAAATCAAATAATTATAATTCTCCCTTCATTCTACTGTTGAGTCCTTTTGTGTGTTTTACTGTGTCTGAGGGTGTACTATGTCTATCTGTGTACAGTACAGATATGCATAGTATGATTGTGTGTGTGTGTGTGTGTATGCATGCACGCACGTGTGTGTGTGTGTGTGTGTGTGTGTGTGTGTGCGTGTATGAGTATGGTTATGTGTGTGTGTGTGTCTGTGCTTGTGTGCGTGCTGTTCTGTGATGACGAACATACAGCACATAACCTGACATCCTGTTGATAAGAACCCATTCGTTTCCTCTGCGTTGTTGTGGTGACAGACTGACAGGGGCCAGAGAAACTCCCACACTCCTCACGCACAACTGATGACCCGGGGCTCTCCTCACTGCCGTTCTCCTTCAATTGACAAAAGCCATCCATAACTCGTCGCCCAGCTCCACTAATATAATTACATTCGTTTCATAACACCGAATTCTTAATAAACAGAGTAGACAGAATTTCTTTTGCATCCATCTCTCTTTGGGCAGATTACCACAGATGAAACCCAGGCTAATGAAAATCTACACATTGCCTGGTGCTTGGTGTGGAGAGGGGTCTTCACACATGAACATGCATCAATCACATCAGAGTCATTTGCTCATGTATACAAACATTTGCGCATGAAACATTCTGAACTTAAAGTAGACTGGGTCGGTCTTCTGTGGTAAAAAAGGACAATTGCTTCAAGTTGTGTGCAACGGACTAGGTAGAACTGCAAGATTAGAACTAGGTCTACATTTTGAAGTAAGTCATAAGACTGAGTTGAGCAGCGCATTTTGAAAAGTGGACCCGTGAGATTGCAGTGAGTTCTTCATGTTGCAGTTTAGCAATACAATCAGAGAGAATCTAAGCCTAAAATGTCATAATATTTTAATAAAGTGAAAACATTCATTTTTGTAATTAAGCCAAATTGTATGACACATGCAGCATGCAGAATCCTCCCCACAGGATTCCCACTCAAATCAGATGTTTATTTCCCACAATGATTTAAGCAGAAACATTTAAATGATCACTGATTACCCATGAAATGAAATCTTAATCCATAATACCTTTAATGCCTTGGCCAGACTTGGCCAAACTGGGCTACTCTTCAGATGCAACTGCATACTTTGTGAGACACATTACAGTAATAGTGTTTTGTGTCAGCGACAGCTCGTTTTTAGTCTTCTGGTAATGGAAATGCTGCATGAGCTAGTGAGCTAACATTTTTTTTAACAATTCTAATAGACTGACTTTGATAGATTTGGTAATAAATGTGATCATGGTAGTGCACCGGCAAGAAAGATGGATGTATTTTGTTAAATGTAGAATTTTAAAGTAAAAGTAAAAAAGACCTTTTTCAGGTTTGGGCAATTTTCCATGATCAGGGACAGGTGGATGTTTTACTCAGTGATTCTGATTGACCATGAAGAAAACATTTTCCAGGATTCTGTTGGACTGTGGGAACCCTGACTTCGTTTCAGAGTGAGCCTAGACAGTGGTGCCTCAGAGGGGCATGCTGTCCTCCACGCATTCATCTTCGATCGTCCCCTGTGTGTGGAAGCTATGATACATTGGCACTCTGAAACATTGACCTAACAGTCAAAAGGGATGAACATGGTAATCCAAGAGTGGGGTTTGAATATCAGCCATTTGGTTGGTTGAAATGGATAGTGATTGCTTCAGCAATGGACAATGATATTCATACTTGAATCTGTAAGACTTGAAAAGACCCATCTGCCTGTTCCACCACTGCTAAGTGAAATACTGTACATCCACCACATGTATTCACCATATGAGTTCTGTTTGCCTCTCATGAACCAATGAACATGACAGGTAAACAAGTAACCATCAATATCCACATAATTAAGTCTGGAAGGTCCTACACCTCATGAAACACATGTATTTGGAGAGGTACAACACAGTACTGCTGTATGACATTCAGTGTACATTAGTCTATGAGTATCTAGTATACTGTGTGAGTGACATGTTACACACAATCGTGTGTCTCACGGACATGACTCTTATACGGAGGCATGGCTTCAGTTCGAAGGAAGTGAGCACAGCACCAAACTCAGCTGTCCAAATTCTAATATGTATGGATGATTAAGCAGTAAGTGTGCGCATATGTGTTCTTGGTGTGAGGAGTAGTCTCTTGGGAGGTCACTAACCCGGAGTAGGTTATTAGTTTTTGGAGCGAGTCTCGGGACCCTGAATCACCGGTGCCTCTGCCTGCAGCAGGCCACTTGGACAGGTTATTAAGATGATGTATGAATGCTGGGATACATGTACGAGGAGGCTACAGCAGACTGCTTCTCTGAGAGAGCCGTTCTCTGCTCTCTCTCTAACTGGCAGAATAACTATGGTCTAGCAGTATGTCTACAGTAGGAATGTACTGAAAACGCATTTTGAGTTGTCCTCATAGTGTAATTTAGCATTCAGTCTCTGATTTGTGAGACAGGTAACGTGATCAGTTTTATGGGCTTATTGTACAGGGAGCAAACATACCTCAGTAGATGGAGAAAAACCAAGGCAGAGCTTAGAATGTTCTTTAAAGAAAAATCATAAATATCTTCCATCCAACAGCTCTGCCTATTTCTTACAATATTTGTAGTTATTTGTGTGGTGACAATTAACATACTCTGTCAAGAGTGAGGACAAAGTTAAAATTAGAAAAACATAAATTTGTTTTTATATTTTATTTTATTTATAATAATTTATAATATATTCATGGAAATATATATTAAAATACATATCAGCAAGATCACATCACCAGATATATAGTGCAGAGTCCGATTCAGACTTGAGGTACACAGATGTGAACCCTGCTTAAGCACTCCCACGGAACGTTCCTCACCTCTTTTCCTGCTAAGTGAAATCAGACATCGGCCACTTAAGTTCCTATATGGCAGATGTACGTTTAGCGCAGAGGCATTTCAGGAAATGAGGGGGCATCTCATTATTTTCCAAGATACTTGCCTTCAGACTCCACACCTAAGTCTCTGTCTCTGTTTTCTCAACATTGTTAGTAATTGAACAGGCAAGGGGCAGTGAAAACAAGCACAGAGTTTCTGTTTGACAAATATTGAATTGTATCACATTGGATAAAATTGTCAATACAACTGTAAACATTTAATTCCTTTGAAAATTGCATAATATCCTCTGAAATGTGGAGGCACAGAAGGCAGATGGAATACATCATAGAGATATTCTCTACTGATTAATGAATGTTGATAATTAAGTCACCTGGTGTGATAAAATAATTACCTACCCTAACTTGCTCATAGGTTATACATGTACGCACATGGACACACAAAAATATCCTATGTCATATCATGTTCTGTAGCCAACTTGAACTAGACAAGAATGTTCAGTCGTAAGTGCCATTTTGCCAAATATTTCCAGTCAAAATGACAGCTGTAGGCACATGCAATACTGCATTATTTTTATTCATTTTTAATCAGGGAACAAGAAAAAAGCTGGGATATTTAACTTTTTGATGAATTGTTAGAGGGAGCTTGGCTTCACTTGCCTCCTCTGAGCAGCCATCAATGCCACTTATGTTGTCGGGGTGTTAAGGAAGAGCCTGCACAACCAGATCACCAGTCTTGTTCTCTTTGAAGGAGACCATGTCACCATGAGAGTAACACCATGATTCCTTGATTACATGTCAGAGATACCAAACCCTTTAGAAAGTGCAAAGAGGGGCAATAAAACTGGCTTCACTTATCAAACAAGTCAAGCTAGGAAAAGAGACTCAAGGAACATAACCTCTCTACTTTCAGTAAAATTAGATTTGATTGATGCTGTGTGTTTAAAAAGAGAATGAAAGAAAAGGGCATGCTGGAATATGTTCATGCATTAGGCATGTCCAAAGCCTGATATAAATGTTACCCCATAGAGACAAGGTGGCATCAGGAACAATGTAGAAGTCAGTGCTGTTAGGTGCAAGACAACTTACTTAAGTAAACATTACTTTCATTGATTTACTAGGTGCCTCTCCTGTCTTCTTTCTTATTTAAAGCCTTAAACTTACCTGCTGTTAGGTACATAACAATCAAAAAAAGTTTTTTACATTTTTAAAAAGGAATTAATAAAATGGACAACAGGGGCTATTTCAAGCTGACTTTCAACAACAGAACATGACACAGGTGAAAATTAGTGAAAGGTAAATTTTCACACTACATTTTGTTTTAAATGCAGGAATAGCTTACTAGGATTTATAATATAAGCAAAGATCTTTAAGTTGTTGAAGGCCAGGTTTGACACAGGTTAGACACAGGCAAAATGGCAAGCATAACTGGGCTGGTTGTCCTATTCTCATCTTTTTATGTTCTTTGCAATATGGGAGGGGTGCAATGTAAGACTATCCAGACCTCATTGTGGAGGGGTGAGGGTTTGGCTGGAAAGTACAGAAGGTCTGTTTATGAGAGACTGAGTTGAAGAAGAGTTTCAGATGAATGCAAAGAGAGGCATTACAGAACAAACATATGGACTACATGTAGATTGCATTTTTCCAGAAAACAATACATTATCCAATAATGGAAAAAAAATTCCCTTTTCTGTCAGTTGTGACATTTGCTGACTCATAGCTGAAATGCCTCTCTGCCTTCTTTCATTTGCCGCCTAAATCAAAAATACAATAGTCTTTCTACCTGAATTGTATTCTGCCTGTTTTCAGACTTGTTTCTGAGATGTTTCTCACGTCTCTCTCTGTCATGTCCTGAAAGTCATCATCGGGATTCTTTTTATTGCAGTAATTGCCTGTTTGCTTACGTTAACAAAACTTAGTCTGTGATTGGTGCAGTTGGACACCTGCAGCTATTTGTTGTGCTACAGCTGTGTTTCAGAGTGTCAGGTGTCAGCCCTGTAAGGCCTGCCCTTGGAAAGCATGGTCTGTTTTGATCGCTTGTGGTTTAGCAAAAAGTCTTGGGGTGCATTTACTTATTCAGCCTCCAGAGCTAAAAGCAGTACAAAGCTGGCTTCTAGTTTGTAGCCTTTTCAGATTCATTGGGAACGATTCTGTTTGGCACTACTCAAGGTGGCTAGGCAGGCTAGTCACTGCCTTAAACTCACTCAGTTACAACAACTGCTGCTTCCACAATGGCTAACTCTAAACCTAAGAATGAAATATAAAACATTTGATTGCTCCTCTCAGCTTTTATTGGAATATTAGAGTATTTATTACATGAATGCATCTCATTAATGATTTCAAATGTTTTAGAATCAAATTGTATATAGTCATAGAATATATTGTGATGTGATGGACTGTCGTTCTCCAATTCATTTGCCCCATCTTTACAGCCAGGTGTAGTCTGTCTATCCAGATTCAGACTTCCTCCAATGGTCACACACCATTGTTTAGTTCATTTTGACCACCGCTCCTCAGAGCATTGAACATTTTTCAAATGAACTGGTTAATTTAACACAGCTCATTTCTTTCAGATGCCATTCATTTCCTGTTCTGTTGAGATGCCATTAGCTGGACATGTTGGGCAATGTTCCAGTGTGAAGATGTGCCTTCTCTTGGCTGGTTCTCATGTTAAAGTGTGTAATAGGCTCATGGCAAAGCCCATGTGTGAACATGCTGCAGTCTTGTTTGCCAGTAGAAATTACTGGGAAGAAATGACTGAAAGCGACACATTGGTATGATAGACATGTCACCAGTTTATCATTTGATATCCACAACATCTGATGTTCATATCTATCTATCTATCTACATATATATTATATTATATTATATATTATATTATATATATAATTTATTACAAAAAAATGATATCTTTTTAAAAAATATTTTGGCAACTTTGAAGAATCTAAAATATAAGATAGTTTTAATTCGTTTTTACTTTTTTGGTCAGTGCATAATTCCATTTGTGTTATTTCATATTTTACTATTATTCTAAAATGTGGAAAATAGTAAAAATGAAGACTAAAAGTTGTACCCAAACTTGACTGGTACTGTATATATGATGCTCATATCTATATGCTGTCATTCTCTGATTGAAGATGCCCTCAGTAGTTGTGCAGATGCTTTTCTGTTTTCAATGAATCACTCTGTGTATTTGTGGGATGCACTTATACTAGTATATACAATGAATCCATCACAGTATTTGTGTACAGATATGTATAGATATGTTAGACATGTATAGATATGCAACATTTCAGCTGTCACTACATATATTATGACATTTTAATACTGCTCTATAAGAAAACCTATGCAGGTATTTTCGCAGAGACAGAAAGGATGTGGGTTCAGGCCATATAATCTCTTTGAAGATGATGGTCCAACAGAGCGCAGGAAGTGGAAGTGGAAGCTTGCCTTCTCATTCATCAGTCTGAGAGAGGACCCCTATGCCAAAGACCCAGCTGATCAGCTAGCCCTTACCGACGCACTTACCACTGCAATACAAAGCCCGCGTTCCCTCAATGTGGAGACAGAGACAAAGCTACATTTTGCAGGGAGAAAGAAAACCAAGCGACGTGTCACTGCGTCTGTGTGCGCCGTTTTGAGAGGGACACTCATCTGTGCTCATATTTGGTATCTTTTTGTGATACAAAACAGATCATTTGTATCAGGAAGGGACGTGGACGCGGTTTCGTGAGCGCTCGTTTCATCAAGAGGGCTCTGTCTTTATGCAGTCGCACAATGACCACTTCAGAGACAACATATGCGAGAGTTAGCGGCATTTGTTTTCAGTCGACAGAATCATCGAGAGAAGTGATATGTGGCTTTTCAGTCTGCTGTTTCAGAGCCGCTGTCTTCTCCAATTATGTTAATTTTGTTTGCTTTACTTTGAAGTTGCTGCTTATAATCTGTATTATTTTATCTATTTATTTATTTATTTTGTTAAAACTACAGGCAACAATCAGTTGTCATCTTTGACGTGTAGAGAAGCAGCATAATGAAATTAAAGCTATCGCTCATCCACATGACTCACACGTAAGATTGATCTATTGATACATTGAATCGGACCATGTCCTTTTCCAGTAATTTTACAGTTAAACTGTACAAAAGATTAGAGTGGTTATTTTCCTATCTCGGCATAAATGAATTATGTTCTTTCCGGGACTGGAAAGAAAAGGGCGAGAGGAGAGCGTTTGATGGGATGTCACTCTCGCGTAATTTCATTACGTTGGGCAGCTTGACATACACATCCCAGTGCTATTCTGTCTCCAATACTTTAACCTCTATTTATTACAAGGACAATGAAATATACACTGGTTGCTTAGAGATCAATCCCGCAACTGCGGACTTCCTTTAAACTGTGCCTGTTGAGTTTGTGACTATGATGAGGAACATATATAAAGATAACCATTCTTTTAAAGCGGAGTATTTTCCCTTTTTTCCTTCCTTTTTTTACCTTGATTGTTCAAATGGCACCGTCATATAACGCTCTGAATCTGCAGGGAGTGGGATGAAGGATTAAAGGGTAATTCATATCTACTGCTTTACACATTCGTATTAATAATATTAGCATTTTAGAATGATTCATTTAAAATTACATATAATCATTTATTAAAACTGTTATTTTCATTTTCTTCTCAATACATTCATTAAAATAAATTCCATGTTTGGAAGAGTTTATGGATTACTGATGACTCAGTACACATACTGAGACATATCTAGCAATCCAACTTGGGTTAATTAAATCAGAATTTACAATATAATAATTTATTAAAATAAGTTTATTAAATGTGTTGAAAAAGTTTTCATTTCAGAGGTTTCCAGTGGATCAAGCAAGCTATATGTACAAATCCTTTCCTGCAAAGAAAATATGAAATGTTTGTGTGAAGAAAATATTTGAGGAGACCATCTCTTAATAACAAGCGAATTGATTTTTTGTCCTCCGTATTTAGAGCAACACTGAATGGTGCTCTAAAATAACAAGATACCAACAAAGAACAAAGGTCTGGCAAAGAAAGCCATGCAGAGAAGCATGCAGTGTAACTGGGATGTAGCTCCTCAGTGGAAATGTAGAATCAGAATGCAATGTAGCAGGCTGAGTGCTACAGCTCAGGTTCTGTCCCAGCCCTGCCCATCAGCCAGGCATGACTAAGGCCAGGGTTTTCTTGTCTTACCACTCTCAGACACCCCTCAATTCATCAGGCACCTGCAAGTTGTGCAGATGATGTCAGTGAAGAAGTGCCTATCCTTCAACTGGCTCCCACTTCACTGTGGTGCACTGTAGGACTTGCAGCATGAAAAACAGCCATCGGCTGCATGGGAGTGTATTGGAGGATTTCATTCATCGAGCTTCAGTGCTCTTGCACAACTGCAGAGGTGTCCACTTTCCATTGCTCTCATTTATATTTTTATATATATTACTCTACATTAGCTCTGTGCTCTATAAATTTTACAATGCATATTGACAATTCAGTAAACAGGAATATCAATTTTATAATTGCACCATATTTCAGTTCAATTTTTTTGTAACCAAAATATTTCATGATTACAAATAATTGATATATATATTTAATAACGTATATAATTTAAATTATATTTAATAATTTATATTTATCATGCTGGGAGCTTAACCTGCAGATGTAGAATGAGGAGGAAATTTGAGAGAAAGGCAGGTACGAGGGGTTATAGGATGGCGTGTTGCTAGTAGCAACTTTACAGGGGGCTGTAGGGCTGATAAGCCCTTGCTTTGTTCAGTGAAGGATTCCCTACTGATACTGGGTGTGTGCCAAGGAAAAGCTATTTCTTCATTCTATAATTGTAAAACTTAATGGGAACTAAAATGTATTGACAAGTAAACTAAATTGTAATAAGTGTTTTCGTTCCAGAACATAGAAAATGAATAATTTCTTCTTTTTTTTGGTTCTGCTCCAGTGACAGTTTTAATGCCCCTGGTGTTTGTTTGTGTTCCTGTAATTGGTTCCATTCCCTGGCGCCAAGGGTCAAACTGGCATGCAGTTCATGGATATGTTTTTACAGCAATTTTTAAACTCCAGAAAACTAAATGATTTAATATATATTACATTTATAAAGGGAGGGTTTATGGCCCATATTTACAGAGGGCCATCCATGGACATTCAGAGCTAAGTAAGTGTTTTATCCCTGTTCCAAGCACCACACTTACAGGACTAAACTGCAAACCAGCTCCAGCGGAATGACTGATCATTGCTCATGTGTTATCATCTCTACAGCGACTGACTTTGTTAAGCTGAAAGTCCTATGGGCAATTTAAGGAACAATTATGTATCTTATTCTTAAAAGCTAAAATATGTTCTAAGACAAAAGAGTCTGGCAGCCTTTAATGTATTTCAGTCCTCATTTTCTACTCCACAGAATCCACAGAAAATAAAATTAGCTAAAAGTATTTGTGCATTCTGTCATTTTCCTTTTTCTTCCTCTCCTTTATTTCCATTTTCTTATACTTTGATCTAGTGACTTCATTTTACAAAAATAAACTGAAAAACTCCATCCACCGCTGTTTTCCGCTCCCCTCTCTGTTTTTCTCCCTCCATTCTTCCTCCACAATTCTTGGCTAACCAAAACCTGAACTTTCCAGATGAATCCCAGATATGTCTACATTATTCCTCTCTCTAGCCCTCTTATGTCCTGTCTCATTCATTTGATTAATCCCTGCTATGGTGCGGTGCTCTTCCTCTCCCTCTGAAAGAGCACAGACCTGTACCAAGGCATAAATGGGCTTCCTCTCTCACATGCCTTTTCATAGGTCTTAACCGGCGGTATTCTCAACGCAGCTGTCGCCGTGTCTCAGCCAGCTACCCTGCTGCCCCTTGTCCATACCTCTGCTGGATATTTGGCACTCCTTCCTGGACTGATTCCACGTCGAAACCGCAGGTCGCTTTGAGCTGCTGAAGAGGAAACAGTGCCCTCTAGTGTGTGTGGCTGCCTAACAGCTTGGAGACGGCGGTGTTATCGGGTGATCGGAGACATGGCCATCCGCACGTTTGGCTTCAGAGGTGTTTTTGGCGCAGAGTCTGTTCATAAAACGTGTTCTCCCATTCCTCTCTGAGTTTGTGTGTTTGTTTTTGGTCATCCAAGCTTTTTTGTTTGAGTGGATTTTCCTTTGCTCTTGTGTTTGAAAAGTGAACAAGCGCCCAGTCTTTCAAATGAATGGAAGTGAAGTACGGGCACTCTCTGTGCAGAACACAGGGAGCACTTCTTCACACAAAAAGCCCGGGGAACTGGAGCAAACTGGCCAATCATTTCAACCAAGTACTCTCTTAAACGTGATTTAACATAGTTTTAATTTGATTGGATGTTGTAGAGTACTTTCTTTAGTGTTGATGAAGGTTATCAATCCATTTTTTGAGATTTTGTACACTCTAGGCAAGAAGCTTGCACCATTAAATTTGGGTGCACACGAAAGACCTTTTTTTGATCAAACTAATGTAATAAAGGCAGCAATTTAGACTTTACTAGTAGCATAATACAACTGAGATGAAGTCCCTACAAATTAACATGACGTGACGACTGTTGCTATTTTTTTATTCCGAACCATGCTTAATCAGGATTAAATATAGCTACTATAGCTATCTCTTACCATATTTCCTAGTCATTATTAATAAAACAACTGATCGCTAGCATATCTAAGTTGTAAAATAGATTAGACTCAATGTTAAGAGACCAAGGCACTGTGGACCTCAGCGTGTCTGCATAAAACTCTTTTCACAGTTTTCCTGGCTAAACCGCAGTAAAATCTACCAAAGTGTTCATGGGGACCCAAGCTTCCATAAATACCCACACCTCCATTCATGGATACTGATTCAGCCACCTGCACACGGGACTCCTCCTCATGCTTGGCTGGTGATGCCTAACGAGCCTAACGAGCTGGACCAGGCGCGTGGGAATGCGGTGCGCTCCTCGCCGTGGGCCGCGCTCCATTGCCGCCGCTGCCGGCGATCGCCGGGATTGATGAAGATGTCACCCCGGCTGGCCCCACCAAAAACTCCTATCCTGGCACGCTAGGAGACAGTTGCCAAGTATCTGGGTCAAACACAAAGCCCCTGCTCCTCTCCAGGCCCCGGGGGGAGAGAGAGGAGGAGAGAGAACGTGGAGGGCAAACAAACAAAACCTCTTTCGAAAACATGGGCCCTCTCCACGTGAATCAATATTCCAGCCTAGTCCTCGCTATTGAGCAATGAGGCCAACAAAAAGAGGGGGAGAGAGACAGGATGGGACTGGTGGGGGGGGGGGGGGTTATCGTGGGCGAAAATCCCATTGGCGACTGGGGGAGAAGTGAATCCCTATATGTTTTCTTGTGGGTAAGAGCTCTGACATAGTGAAGCAATCTGGTTTGAGGAAAACAACAGGCTCTGGACATCTCTGCTCGTGGTGAGTGAGGAAAAAACAGAACTCAGAGAGATCTCAGGTTGGATTTGCAGCCTGAGAGTAACCTAGGGATATAAAAACCATGTCAATTAGAGAAAATATTTGTGTTTAATAATTTTTAATAATTACCTATTACTAAGTATTTTAATTGTATTTTATAATTAAGAAGAGTGATTAGTTTACCATTTTATCTTTATCTGATATGGGCATAATGCAGTGAAAAGACTGACTTTACACTATCAATATCTGGGCCTAACTAGTGGTAAAATTCCAATGCTTTGTTGAAAAACGAAAGAAAAAAGAAAAAAGGACAGAAATATAAGTAAAATGTCATGCCCTGTTGAAATTTTGGCATTATTCTGTGGCCCAAAGCTCATTTTTGAAGAACACGCTCTGTTTTGCCTGAGCAACGCTGCAGTGTTTGTGAGTGTTAACAGAAGTGTAGTAACCTCAAAGGGAGATGAGCTCAGGACATCTGGCCAGATGCCACGCTGTTTGCATGTTTGCTGGATGGCTTTGATGTAGAGAGAGCACTGTGGTAGCTGGCTTAGTTTCACTGGAGAATGGTAATGTGATACTATTTTACATTGAGACCATGTAAAAACAGAGTGAATAAGAATATTTGAACACTTGGTGCAGGTTTTAATTTACTTATGTCACCTTGTGCCCAGACTCCTGACTCCTGCTCCTGAATCCGCCGGTGTGATTGCTTCGCCAACAGCGAGATGAATCCAACACTGAAGTGGGTGCTGGCGGTCCAGCTCTTGTTGACAGAACATGCTGTCTCCTGTGCACAGACCTGGCCTGCTCCAGAGGGTGGGCAGTATCACAACGCGGCCACCGACATGGAAGGCCAAAAACAAGAGGGGCAGCCCCTTGTTCCCTGGTTACCCCTGGAGCCCGGCCACCCATCCGGGGCAGACGAGGGTGTTCTGGGGCTCAGCGGGGACTCCCACGAGGTGGAGGACAGGGCTCAGTCTGCCCGGGACATGGTGACGGCCATCGCGGGCGTGCTTGGGAGGGTGCAACCCACCCCCCTACGGGTCAACGCCAGCTGCAAGGAGCTGCTCGCCGCCACCTCTCTGGAGGACCCCTCCTCCGCTCTCTTCCCCCGCGAGCTGCTGGGGCTGTCCCTGGTGCCAGTGCTAGCAGCCTCCGGCTGCCCCGAGGAGGCCCAGGCGGTGGTGCTGCGGCTGTTTGAGCTGCTGGGCGTGGCCGACACCACCGAGCTGCTCCTGGACTTAGAGGACCTGATCGAGAGGAGCAGCCGCCCCCGGGCCACCCCGGCTCCGCCACCCGGAAGGTGGGACCAGGCTGAGCGGCACCTGCAGGCCATCATGTTCAACATCCAGCAGCTGGCTGGGTCAGCGGAGGCCCCAGGACAGGATGCCACAGAGGCAGAGGAAGAGGCACGGGGCAGGTGCCAGGGCTGGATCCGAGTCAACGGGACCTCCCTGCTGGGGGGCACGGCAGGGGATGAGGTGGGGCTGCGGGAGGCGGTGCAGGCCTGTGAGAGCCTGGGCCCCAGGTGCGCCGGGGTGTCCAGCGGCGAGCGTCCCGGGCGGTACAGGGCAGTGCTGAGGAGGGGCAGCCGTGTGCTGCCCTCCGGCCACTGCGAGTGCTGGATCCGCGAGTGCAGGGGATCGGAGGGGCAGCCCGACCCCCGACGTGTCCGCCGCAGCCCTGAGAAGAGCTGCGTCAACAAGAAGGAGGAGCGGGTGTACAACGTGGTGGAGTGGATCCCCGGCGTCAGCACGCTCTACAACCTCGGCACGGCGGTCTACTACGCCTCGGTCAACTGCTCCGAGACGGCCAAGGAGAGAGCCATCCTCAGCGCTGTGGACCTGGGCACCGACGCCCTGATGGCCGTCACAGGGGGCACGGTGGGCGTGGCAGGCTACGCGCTGGGGGCGGGCGTGAAGACGGGCGTGAAGGCCGGAATCAAGTACCTCCTGAACACCATGAAGCACGAGGACGACCTCCTTGTGAACCAGAACAGCTGGACTACATCCATCACCATTCAGTAGTGTGGTGTCTTCGGGCATGTCCACTCAGCCCCCCTGAAAACAGAACTGAACTTCAACGCTTAGTCCGTGGACTCTATCACTGGACATGGGCCTTCACCGGACCTGGAAGAGGCCCGTTCAAGTCAGGTTTTTTTAAAACACTCATCTAATGAGATCTGTTCAGCCACTACTTCACTTCAAGCGACTGCCGAGGGGAATCATTCCCTGACTCAACAAAGCGCATTACAGTTTGACAGAGACTGCAAGCGGCTTGTCTCATGTTTCTGTAGATTTCCTCTGCGACCAAATCCTTTGCTTTACAGGCTGGCCAGTGAACCAGAAAACAAGACTGGTGACATTGAGGTCAATGAGCATCTACTGGTCATTGTCAATGGACATACAGTAATTTCTCTGTAGTTTTTTCTGAACTGGGAGAAAAATGCACAATCCATGTGCATAGCACACAATATTTCAATGAGCCTCTCAATTATCATAGAGTTAAAAGCTCTCTTTTTATTCTTGTTAACACAGCAATATTTTGCTATGTGTTTTTTTTTTTTTGACCAAACACCATACGTGTTTTTGGTCAAAATGTACTTATTGTAGTAAATAAATACATTAGTCATTTTTCCCATCATAACATGCAGTTGAATTAATCACAATTACTTAGATTACCACATTTTTGAACATTTCTCATAATGTCTTGTACTTGTACTGTATATTATCAGGGTCTACAAAAAGCCATGTGCATCACTTAATAGTTCTGAAACACAATCAATAAATGGGACAGAAAACTGTAAAAGTGAGGGACTATATGCCTAATAGAAACAGGTGCTGTATTATAATCATGGAAAAAATAAATTGTCAATAAAACTTTTTTGATTTGACATATTCACCCCATTGTCTTAAAATCTCTGACTGTGGTTAATTATGAAATGTAATTACATGAATAACAATGGCTGCACTTGAAACATTTTGAATGTGTGGCACTGAAGAAGACCCAAGACCAGGACCCAACTTTTTGTTTTCCTATGAGTATTTTAATCTATAAAATTTTGCAGCTGAATCACTGGGTGCCCCCATGTGCTTAATCACACAGGTCGTAAACTCCACCTTTACCTTGGGTGCAATAACCCCCATCACATTTACCATTGTGGTAACAGAACTGACATTACATGCCGTCATTGTCATTTACCAGAAGATCTTATCCAGAGTGACTCACATAGGTTACAATTTTTAACAATGTTATCCATTTATATAGCTGGATATTTACTGAGGCAATTCTGGGTTAAATCTTGCTCAAGGGTACAGCAGCAGTGTCCTGGCAGGGAATAGAACCAGCAACCTTACGTTTTTGTGAGCCCAGCTCTTTACCACTATGCTACACTAATGACACTGGAAGGAATCAAATTTACATGTTAGTTGATCATATTTCCTTTTAGGAAAAGGCATGCACGCTACAAAAGGCATGTATGCTACTTCACTGCTTAACTGCAAATGCGAAATTTCAATACCTGTGGATCTTTACCAGTTCAAGAGGAAAACACACACCTATCGTATATAGAGAAACTGAATACTTCCTCAAGGCCGTTATTGCATCACAGTCATGACAGGTGGTTAGTTGACTGCATAATGAAACCTGTGACCAATGACCATGGAGCCATGACCTGTGCCACAATATACTCTTTCATCTGACAAATGCAGTGTTTCAAATGGTATCAACTTTGCAGGCATTAAATATAAAAGAAACACCCTTCATAACTCCAAGTAGGAAAAAACACTGCATGTAAATGGGGGGAAGGAAAGGAGGAAGGGAAACATGGAATGATTTATTTCTCATCATCATGTGTATTCTCTTAATGAACAGAAACACAATGATAGAAAGCTCATTTTCTGCAGTCTCGTGTTGTGAGAATTGGTGGTGAGGAAAAACCTTTTGCACCCATGGAAATATTTTTGGATTGAAAATCTCAGTTACTGTCAAAGTGTGTCACCAAGAAGTTCAAATATGTGAATATGACAAGAAACCATTTCATTGCTCAACTTTCAGCATAGCTGTAGATACTCTACATTTACTTTACGGAAAGCTTCAACAAGGAAGTGGTTAAAAATTCTTAGGGCCGCATCTGATACCTTAAAAATATTAGGTGATATTTAAAGAAGGGTTAGGAAGCATTGTTGAGGAAGAAACTAAACTCAAAGATGAGTAGGTCAGCAGGCCATAACAATGTATACATGAGAGAACAAGGGGAAGTAGGGGGAGATTTACAAATGAGAAATTATAAACCATAAATTCTGGATTATTTGAAAGAAGGCAGTGTTTTGCCAATATGTAAGTTGTATTAAAGTACATTCACAATTTGCTTCAATGTAGAATTGCAGGTATAGGGGATTACATAAATTCAATAAATCACCATCAGATCATTTGGAACTGAAGTCGGTGAGTTTGCACCGTTTGAAAGCTACTGCATTCAGTTGGAAATGAACTTGATAAAATGGGCACCAAACTGTGGTCTCATGAAGTGATTCATTTTAATGACTACTTTCACTGGAAAATGTCCCTCGATATAGATGGCTGCCTAACCTTTTTACCAGCATAAACAAACAAAGCCAAATCATCATTCCAAAGTCGAAGTCGAAAGTTCAGGCACAGATCAGGTGCAATTTTTGTTGCAGCACAATCACAAGGCATTTCACCACAACATCACAAAGTTACCAGTAGACCAAGAGACATACTCACACATACCATACAACATCACTGTAGCGGCTCAGGCAGGGACTCAGGCGCGGACCACCGGAGCGTCGGGTTCCGTGCGTCTTTAATGGAATCGTCAGGCAAATCGCTAATCCGAAAACAAGCAGGGTCGAAAACCGGGAGACAGTCCGTGGACAAAGCGAGGATCGGGAAATCGGAGCAGGCAAGGTCGGGGAACCGGACAGGCAGGCAATCAAGCGAACGAGGCAAGGAGGCAGGCAAAAACGAGGTCAGGGTACAAGCAGGGTCGAAAAACGGAAAACAGGCAGACAGAAGCATAAAGCAAACGCGGGGACGAAACAGGCGAAAAACACTGTGACGAACTAGCAACAGGACAGGGAAAAGCAGGGAACATATAGGGCAGGGCAGACGAGGGGATGGAAAGCAGGTGTGCAGGCAATCAGGCGGGCGGAGACCGGGCGGGGAGCGGGGCAGGAAAAACACAAGGAAAACAAAAGCACGACAGCTAAGGAGGCGGAGCACTGACAGTACCCCCCCCTCTACGGACGCCCCCAGGCGTCCTAGCGGGTGCGCCAGGATGCCGGCGGTGGAAGTCCCTGATGAGGGCAGGATCCAGGATGTCCCTGGCAGGGACCCAACACCTCTCCTCGGGGCCGTAGCCCTCCCAGTCAACCAGGTATTGGAGTCCGCGCCCCCGTCGCCTAACCTTAAGCAGGCGGCGCACAGTGTATGCCCTTGTCCCGTCGATCAGGCGAGGAGGTGGAGGAGCCCGCGGAGCCGGGCAGAGGGGGCTACGGATGACGGGCTTGATCCTGGAGACATGGAAGGTGGGATGTATGCGGCGGAGAGAGAGCGGTAGCTTAAGGCGGACCGCCGCGGGACCGATCACCTTGGCGATAGGGAACGGCCCGATGAAGCGAGGAGTGAGCTTGCGGGAGTCTGTCCTGAGGGGAAGATCCCTAGTGGAGAGCCACACCCACTGACCCAGGCGATAGCGGGGGGCTTTGGAGCGGTGGCGGTCGGCGAAGCGCTTAGTCTGGGCTGAGGCTCGCAGCAGGGCGAGCCGCGCACGCCTCCAGGTGCGGTGACATCGCCGGATGAACGCAGCCGCTGAGGGGACGCCGACCTCCTCCTCCTGGGCTGGGAACAGGGGGGGCTGGTAACCTAGACAGCACTGAAAGGGAGACAGTCCCGACGACGACGAGGGCAGGGAGTTGATGGCGTACTCCACCCATGGCAGTTGCTGGCTCCATGCTGACGGCTCTTGGGAGGTGAGACACTGCAGCACAGTCTCCAGTTGCTGGTTCGCCCGCTCGGCTTGGCCGTTGGACTGGGGGTGGAACCCGGACGACAAACTGACCGTGGCGCCCAGCAGCCTGCAAAAAGCCCTCCAGAAGTGAGAGGTGAACTGGGGACCCCGATCAGACACCACATCAGTGGGCAGCCCGTGCAGCCTGAACACGTGGTGTACAAGCAGTTGAGCGGTTTCTCTGGCAGAAGGGAGTTTGGGGAGTGGAACGAAGTGGACGGACTTGGAAAACTGATCAACGACGGTGAGGATGGTGGTGTTACCATCAGATGGGGGCTGACCGGTGACGTAATCCAGCGCAATGTGGGACCAGGGTCGTCGGGGAACCGGCAGGGGTTGCAGCAGACCAGCAGGCGGCTGGTTAGGCGTCTTGTTCCGGGCGCAGACCGAGCAGGCAGAAACAAAGCTGCGGACGTCCTCTTTAATGGTGGGCCACCAGAACCGCCGACTGATGAACACCGCTGTACGTCGGGCGCCGGGATGGCAGGCGAGTCTGGACGAGTGTCCCCATTGCAGGACCTGGGATCGGACTGAACGAGGAACGAAGAGGCGATTAGGGGGACAGGAGCTGGGACCCGGTTCGGTCCGGAGAGCGGCGTGGACGATGGTATCGATGTCCCATTGCGCCGCTGCGACCACGCATCGGGCAGGCAAAATGGTGCTGGGTTCCTGGATCTCGTCTGCTGGCGCGAACAGGCGAGACAGAGCATCGGGTTTCCCATTCTTGGTTCCCGGTCGGTAGGACAGAGTGAAGTCGAACCGGGAAAACAGCAGGGACCAGCGGGCCTGTCGGGGGTTCAGACGCTTAGCCGACCTGATGTATTCCAGGTTCTTATGATCGGTCCACACCAGGAACGGCGTCTTCGCCCCCTCCAGCCAATGCCTCCACTCCTCCAGCGCCAGTTTCACAGCGAGTAGCTCCCGGTCACCGATGTCGTAATTACGCTCAGAGGGTGAAAGACGGTGGGAGTAGTAAGCACATGGGCGGAGCTTGTTGTCGGAAGCGGAGCGTTGTGAAAGGACGGCCCCCACTCCCACGTCCGAGGCGTCCACCTCCACGACGAACTGTCGGGCAGGATCGGGCTGGGTTAGAATGGGCGCCGAGGTGAAGCGGCCCTTCAGGTTGCGGAATGCCTCCTCGGCTCCCGGGGACCAGGTAAAAGCCCTATTGACAGACGTCAAAGCAGTGAGGGGAGCCGCTACCGTGCTGTAATTCTGAACGAAGCGGCGGTAAAAATTTGCAAAGCCGAGGAAGCGCTGCAGCTCTCGAAGGGAAGTAGGGCGAGGCCACTCCTCTACTGCTCGCACTTTCTGCCGGTCCATTTGGATCTCTCCCGCTGTGATCACGAAACCCAGGAAGGAGACGGTCTTCCGATGGAATTCGCATTTCTCCGCTTTGACATACAGGTGATTCTCCAGCAGGCGCTGGAGAACCCGACGGACATGCTGAACGTGTTCGGACAGGGAGCGGGAGAAGATGAGTATGTCGTCCAGGTAAACGAAGACAAACCGGTTCAGCATGTCCCGGAGCACATCGTTTACCAGAGACTGAAACACAGCGGGGGAATTCATTAACCCGAACGGCATGACCAAATATTCATAGTGCCCGGATGGAGTGTTGAAGGCAGTCTTCCACTCGTCTCCCTCACGGATACGGACCAGGTGGTAAGCGTTGCGGAGGTCGAGTTTGGTGAAGACGGTGGCCCCTTGCAACGACTCAAAAGCAGCGGACAGGAGCGGTAGGGGGTAGCGATTCTTAACGGTAATGGCATTGAGACCCCGGTAATCAATGCAGGGACGGAGAGAGCCGTCCTTCTTACCGACGAAGAAAAACCCCGCCCCGGCAGGCGAGGAGGATGGGCGGATGATCCCGGCGGCTAGGGACTCCCGGATGTAGCGATCCATGGCCTTCCTCTCCGGCGGAGACAGGGAGTACAGGCGCCCCCTCGGGGGTGAGGAGCTGGGCAGGAGATCAATCGCACAGTCGTAGGGGCGATGCGGAGGAAGCGAGGTGGCGCGGGACTTACTGAAGACTGGCTTCAAGTCCAGGTACTCCAGCGGCACTGCTGACAGGTCCGGGAATTCCTCGGGTGCGGCGGCGTCAGGTGACATCGGAGTCAGAGCATCGCGAAGACAGTGAGAATGGCAGAACGGGCTCCAACCCAGAATCTTGTTGCCCTGCCAGTCAACGTGGGGGTTGTGCTGAGCTAGCCAGGGATGGCCCAGGTCAATCACAAACATACAGACCAGCAGACGTACTTATACACATGCCTCGCACCTTGCAACAGATTAGGATAGCCAGACCAGCTGGTTAAAGAGCCTGCACCTGCTCCTGGAGCCAGCAGTTCTCCAAGCACTGCACATGTATTTGGATCATCAACTCTATCAAATGAAATTTTGAGTAAAAAATATTCTATGTGACACCACTAGCATTAGTAAAATGGAGAAAAAAGGAAAGGAAATCATGGTTGAGTGGACTGTAGCCAACGATGGTCAATTCAGGGAAGGTTCAGTCAAATGATTATCATTGTCAAAGTAAATCATCAAAGTAAATGTCACAGACAAAATTACCTGTCACAGAGAAAGAAGAAGAAAGAAGAAAAATGACACAGGACCAAAATGGTAGACTTTCAGCCATTCTGTTTAGAACGTCTAAAAATAATGTGATGAACTGGGAAAGAACAATAAATGTTTTCTTTTATCATAGTATTAATTAACAGTTGCTTTTCAGGAACATTTCCTAGCTGTATTTGAACCAGTTGTTGGATTATGTCATTGCTTTCATGGATACAAGGACAACCATGTGGCACTCCCAAAGCCCAAACCTAGCAAGCAAACAATGGATTATCTATTCACAGACTGGGTATTAACCAAGAAAGAGACTGAAAACAAAGGGTTAAGGAGCAAAAGCAAAATGAAAAGCAAAGGCAAAGTCAGACACGATGTTAAATGAAGGTAAAAGTGAATACAGGAAAAAAGTAGCCACGTTTTGTGTTGAGTGTGAAGTAGTACTATATTGGGCTACAAATAGAAAAGTTCATGCTAGATACTAGAAAAATATTTTAAAAAGAAAAACTTCCACAAGTAACAGGATCCTTTCACACTCTGACAAGGTTACGCCAAACTATGAGGCTCTTGCTTGTGGTCTCACTCTCACCTATGGTTTCAGACCCACACGTATAGCCATGCAACATTGCACATGGTTCAGATTTTGTTTCTTTGTGTGTATGTGTGTGTGTGTGTGTGTGTGTGTGTGTGTGTGTGAGAGAGAGAGAGAGTGAGAGAGAGGTACAGTGAGATTCTCTGCTAATTCTGGCCCTTTGTGCAGATCTAATGACATTACCATGCCTGGATGGCTGTATAATGGACACAAATGATCACATAATATTAGATTAGTGGATATGCCCTTGCAGAAGCTTGAGAAATGAGAAGCCAGGGGACCAAGTTACTGGAATGAACTGAAGAAATACTGTGTAGTATTTGTTTGGAAAATTACCCCCTTTATTCTGTGTGAGGTAGTGTGCTTAAATTGTTATTGGGAGCTGACATCATACAGACACCAATAATTTGACCTTGGATTGCAGAAGTATTTGTGCAGTTTTGTAGTAATTCATGTAAGATTTGTGATGTAAGAGCAAACACATAACCTGTTCAATTATTCTTTGATTGAATGAAAAAAGTATTAATTTTGGTCATTTTTGTCAGGAAAAACCCCCATATCTCATTCCCTTTCCCCCTCCCTGTAAACAGTTTAAAAGACTGTTCCTTCCTTCTCCACAATGCAGGCGCTAACAAATGAAACAAAGTGTTTCTACTTAATCAGCATTTATTATTATAATTATTTTTATACTGGAAGGAGTTCCCCTTCCAGCTAAACTAACTGGCAGAAGTCGTTGAAAAGCATTTAAAAGTCATGGGGTTTCCTGTTCTCTCCCTCATGCACATTTGGGATCACTCCCATCACCTTTGGAATCTGCACATCAGGGACATGCCCACACCCTCACATGCGATAAGCTGCAAACTTAACCGAAATGGAAACTGTAGGAAAGATAACTGTACATTCTAACGAGTGGTTATTCATCTAACATAGATGGTGAGATCAGCACCGTAACTCAAACACGTGAGGCCCCCCGCAGCTAACCCTGAGTGGCCCCCTTTCCTGCAGCAGACAGATGAACTGATAACGAGAGACACACATGAATGACAGGCAGAAAGTGCATGAGACGGGATGATAACGTGATCGACTTGCATAGTGGAATCGTAGTTCCCGTTCCCCCTCCTATGACCGGTCAGTGAGTGTAATCCGCTGTTCCAAGTCCAGTCGGGCACACGCCGGCCATTAAAAACATTCGAAGAAGACTGCGACCGGCGCAGTACAGCGCAAAAAATATCACAGCAAGAACGCATTACACAAACGGGTTTTCCTGTAAAAGCGAAAACAGGGACACTGTGCGACCGGTCGGGGGTCGCCTATTTTTCTCTGTCTGTATATTTTAACTAGCCCATTTTGTACCATATTACAAAGGTTCCCTATAGGTATATGAAAATCTGATAAAGTAAAAAATATTTATTGTTCTGATTCAGCATATACAGGCTAACTAACTTCATATGGCTAACATATAAAATGGTATATTGGAAAAATAACTTAAACACAATTAGGCTGTTCATCTTGCCAACACTGTCGGTAACTGTTTATAGCAACCATCTAGCCTACCTGTTAACTCTGACAGACTGCATCCTTCACGACTGACAGGATTTACCGTTCCAAATATAGATGTTATTTTCGGAAGTTTGACGGTAAATCCAGAAGTTTTTTGTTTATTGTGCCATTTTTGGGCAACGCGTTGGTATTTTCGTTTCATTTTCAAAGTGGCTCTGTTTTCAGACTGTGATGATGTCATTGAGTTGTACTGATTCGAATTTGCCGTAATGTATCAATTGGACCAAAAGTCTCTGACGTATGTAACATAGAACACTATGGACCAGCAAAGATTTTTAAAAAATATTTGTTTTATTTCTACGCAAATATTTGCTCTGAAAATGAAGACAATATCATGATGTGCACCCAATGTAATAGTAATTTAAATATATATTTAAATAATTTTAATAATATATTTAATAATATATATTTAAATATATATTTTTTTTCATTCTTATTATAGTAGTTGACAGGCGGGAGCGGGGCCTGTTTGGACTGCGGGGCACCACCCGCCTCCCGCCGGGGGTTGTGGAGGTATACTTTACGGCTCAGGGTGAGATATTTCTTATACTGAAAAGTTACTGAATAAGTTATAAGTTATTGAATAAGTTATACTGAAAAAGCAATGTTACTTTACAACAGATTAAATCACATTCATTCAGCAGATGCTCTTATTCAGAGTGACTTCCAGCACAAGAACAGAAGTGTATCCATTTAGGTTAAATGAGCAACAGTGTCAGACCGGGCTAAATATTCTCCCAGATTAGTGAGTGTGAGCATAACAATATTTAAGCCCTTCCACACGTTAACTTGTGCTGACCTGAAACTACACAGCCTAGAAACTAAGGAAAGCCAAGTACACACACTTACAATACAACACACAGTCACTAGATCACAGTATCCATAACACGTGATGATACTACATGTAAAATAAACAGCAAGTAATACAAGCAGCAGGTGTTAGGGGGTGGAGATTGAGATGGAACCAAGATGCAGTCTGAAGAGGTGGGTTTTCAGTCTGCAATCTGAAGATGGCAGATGGCAGGATCTGCTGTCCTGACCTCTGTGGAAAGTCCATTCCACCACTGGGGAACCAGTACAGACAGGTATTGTGGCTGAGAGGAGCAATCCTGTTTGGAAGGGACAGTCAGTTGCCCCAAGGTTGCAGAGCATAGTGATCTGGCTGGTACGTATAATTTGAAGACAATGTTAATGTGACTATTGTTCTTTTACAGCTATTTTAAAAAAGTTAAATAATGAATGAGTCAACATATGCAGAATCGTCATTAACAGTTATTATTTTTCATACAGATATAATACATCAATATTATACATCAGTCATTCAAATATATTTGTATAGTACATTTTTATAATGGAATTTGTCACAATGAATATAATGCATTTTCCAGAGGGAGTTGAAAAACCAAAAAATCCAGGGCCAGTTAGGAAAAGTGGAAAGTTATTCCCTGGTACCAGGAAAATGTAGTAAATAATAAAAGGCAGTATATAATTTTACCATTGTTGTTTTCTAGATTATAGTACATGATCGTTAAACACTGAATGAATACATGGCTCTAAGTGTTCTCCTTTTCCAAATGAATGGTTTTCCTGGCTTTTGAAATGTCTGGTCCATGATCATGCTTGTAGTAACAGTAACTGGTCATTGAAACATGAATAACGGTAAACACAGGCCTGGTCAAAAAAGATCCTGAATACATTTCACAGAAATATGCTGTCAGAAAAGCTCAGGCTTTTTTAAATAGCCACCACAGTGAACTGGCTGCCAGTGTTGTGGATTAAACACTTACCAGGGAATTTATACATACCAAAGATTCACCTGAGAACTGAACACAGGCAGCCAGGCAAAAATCGATCTTATGTCTTTGGCTCCGACTTTAAATTTAGCGCGTCCCTAACGTCATGGCCCTTTTCCACGCCTCACTTTCGCTTCGTCATTTCTCGGAAATCAGCTGTTCCAGACCAAGAGTTTCTAAACCTGCTATTACTTTTGCTCACCCCCTCTGCTGAAGTATACTTACCCCGCCTTTCCTCAATCGTGGCAGGCCCCCACGACCAATCACAGAGATTACAAGTTGAAGACAGCCCAATGAACGTTACGTGACGTCAGTAAAATGTAAAGGAAACAACTCCATTTTGGCTCAAAGTTACATCAATTTAGCCGCATTGCACCTAAGAACCAAAATGATGCCCGATTTCACGAGTTGAGCGGGGCGTACAGAATGGTAAAGAAACCAATCAGAGGCTTATTTACACAGAGTGACCAATAACTGCAAAGTCTTGTGAATGTTACAGAGGGAGTGAGTGGAACTGCATGCTAAAGCACAACACGAATGTGATCGCATGTCAAGTTCAAGTCGAAGCGTGTTTGTGTTGTAGGAGAAGAGACCAAGTAGTCGTCATCACTATGTGAACAAAAGCAAGCTATTTCAGAGTTTGCATCTGTGCATATAAAAATAAATGTTGTCTCGCTCATTGCTGTTTTGGAAGTGAACAAAAGGACAGTCTTATTACAGGTAAGATTTTATTGTTTTTTCTAGGGCCCGTCTAGTCGCTTGGTTAGTTTATTCTCTTGAACGTGACTTTAAATCGTTAGCTAATCTATCTCTCCGTTTAAGGATAGCGTCATATCTGTTGTAGTATTTTAAGCAAAACAGCTATAACTTATAGTACGGTGGTGTAGTTAGCTAGATGGAGATCTAGTCCAGATAGTTCAGTATTTGCAAGAGTAACGCTACCGCAAGTTTCGCTGGAGTGTAATATTTGCCTGGCTGACAGGCGCATATTTCATCGAGGCTAATTAGCTTACTAGCACCTTTTTAAACTGAATTGGCAAACTGCTTAGCTAGTTAGCAGAGTCTTTTACTCAAAATAATCAGCGGGTAAATGTACAGTTAGTCAGGCAACTTGTCATATGTGGGTGTACGTGAAAGTATAGTGAGCTATGCGTGACACTGTTTTTCCAAACGAGTTTTACCGTTTCGAAGCATAACATTAGTTTCCATCCCAACGCTTCTGCGCTGTTCGATCGTCATCGGAAACTGGTGTATGAATGGCAATGGCTGATATTTGGCATTCCTCGAGTCTTTCGTGTACAACTCGAAGTCTGCGGCCCCTTTGTGGTACAGACTCCCTAGAGGAAGTAGAACTGAGCACGAGCAATCCAGAAAACCTCTCTTAGATGTTTTGTCTGGGGTCTTCCACAGCTTGCCTTTGACCCTTTGTGCTTGCGTTTTTGTGTTTTCTTGGTGTTGATGAGCTGTCGAAGTCCTGCGTTATGAATAGTTGCACTCTGCGGCGAGGCCTTGCAACAAATTCGTGTAAGAAGGTTTTCATTGTATTGTAGGGATCTGAAGGCGAGTAGGGATCTGAACTGAACCTCAGAATCTTTTTGTCCCTTTCAACGCCCCGGGTGTCAGAACTAATCATGCAGACACGCACACACACAAAATGTAGATCTTACCTTGAACTACAAGCAGAGTTCAGTCGCTACAATACCCTACTTTATCCTGCTGTACTGTGTACCACAGTACTTCTCGCTAGGGGCATCGGGGAAATTCAGCTGAGTGACAGGTATAAGATAACTAATTATAAGCATTGCAAGTCAGTCTGAAAATTAATAATAATAATAATAATAATAAAAAGAAGAAAAAGGAATGATAAAAGCAGAGTAAACAATGCAGTGCAGTGATGTCTGGATGCCCGTGTGTCATTGGCATGCTTGTCTGTGTGCGCTCAGGATGGCTCAGTGGGAGAAGCTGCAGTGCCTGGACACCTTGCATCTCCAGAAGCTGGATGAGCTCTACAGCCGTGAAGAGTTCCCAATGGATGTGCGCCACTACCTGGCTCCCTGGATAGAGAGCCAGGACTGGTGAGGGAAATGCCACTGTTTTTACAGGGCACCTGGGGCCGTCCTCTGAAAGAAAGCAACAGCAGTTTGCCTTTCGGTTGATTTCCAACATTTTTAATTGAAATGCATTAAAGCTGGTATTAATTTAAACATTTTTTGTCTGATATACAGTAGCAGTAGTAGCAGTTCAGATGAATGCCACACTGAGAAACCTGAGCAAAATCAATCCCTCCACTTTGAGTGTGGGCGTGTAAATTTAGGGCACAACTGTGAAGTAGTGTTGTGAGCACCAAAGGTCTGGACTTGAAGACCATGGACTCAAACTCCAGCCGGGATAGTGCTTTTGACCTTGCTAAAATGCTGAAGCTGAGCTGTACCACAGCGATAATGGCTGTTCAAATGAGAGGCAGATTATAAAGAGCAATTAAGTATAGAAAGTAAATAAGGAAATAGTGTTATGCAATGAACCCACTTATTGTTTTTCAGTAGAAATGAAAAAAAAAAACTGGCAGAGCGAGTATGTGTGGGAAGCACCTTGATTTGTTTCACTTCCTTGAGGATGTGAGCATCAGCCTAATGATGGGTCTGTCAAGGATAAACAAGTTCGGCATTTAGCCCCGCCGCTGTATCCCCTCAGGGGCTTGCTTTGACTCAGCAGCTTCTTTCAGTGTATAGTGAACTCAGGTTTTACCCACCTAGGCTGCACGCCACCTAACCTGCAGGCGAATACGTGCGGGGACAAACACAAGGTGTCTTTCGCGGGGTTGCGACATGGTGTGACATGACACATTGCTCACCGTTTCCACACCAGCGGGTAGTTCTCGCAGTTACATATCAGTAGATTCACTGGCCGTCTTTTGCCTCGGCCCTGCCATTGTCGCCGTGTGGCGTTTCCCAGCTGTGTGATCACCCAGCACGAGTTTTCTGTTGTGCTGCACGGACCAGCCCATGGACCCAACCTCCAGATGCTGGTGAATCCATCGATGAATCGCTGCGGGACACGTGAGTGTGAGAGGCTGGTCTGCGCTGTGTTTGGAAGCTGTGTGTTCACAAGTGCCTGCCTCTGTGTGCGTCCTGCAGGGTCCGGGCAACTCAGGACCCCGCCGTGGCCAGCGTGCTGTTCCAGGTCCTACTGGAGAACATGGACAACCAGCACAGCCGCTTCGTGCAGGAGGGAGAGTCCTTCCTCGTGCAGCGAAACTTCCGCCGCTTCAAGCAGAACTTCCAGGTCAGCACAAACACACACACACACACACACACACACACTCTCCAAATAGTCAGGGTCACTGTCAACGCTGGGCCCCTCAGCCCAGCAGACTGTACCCTTGGTATCTGTCCCACAGATATTCACGCAGGCACTCAGCGTAATTCACACAGCGGTTCCTGACCATCTGTGGACTTGTCAACAGTTTTCATTTAATTAAGTTTATTGATTGTGTAGAGTTTTACCTTCAGGGCCACAGGTTAGCCACCCTAGTCTACAGTGTATGTAGTTCAATGGCAGGCCTTTGTCTTGGACTCTTCTAGGCTCTCTGCTACAGCTGTGAATCCTGGTAAACTGTTCTGTCTATACCTGGGAGGGGAAGGCCTAGCCCTGGGGACCAGCAACTGCACTCTATCTAGCATATTTTCAGGCATGTTTGTTTACAGCAGGTGTTTGCTTTGCTTGCCTGTCATTTCACAGATGGACTCATGTTGCAATGTAACATTAATGAGTGACCCACCCCTTCCCATCACTGTGTGTTATCATTAGTTGCTGATAATGGATTTAAACAAGCATTCTTGCATCTCTAAAATGGAATTGCACCTACTTACAGTATACTAGTGGCAGTTGAGCTAGCCCAGTGAGAAAGGTAGAGCTAATGTTTTTGCTGTCAGTGTTTTTTGCTGTTTCTCTGGCTGACCTGCAGTCCATCTCGCCTACCTCGCAGAGGTACCAGGAACAGCCGTGTAACCTGGCTTGCGTCATCCTGTGGTTCCTCAATAAAGAACGCGAGATCCTGCAGTCCGCCGAGCTGGCCGAGCAGGTATGTGAAGGAAGCCTCAGAGCGTGTCTCCAACCAGCATGGATTCAGAGTGCAGCTACAGCTGGTGCAGGTTTTGCCACCAAGCTGTAATGTGCAACCAAGTCACTGTAATCTGGCCTTGGACTTCATTGAGCTGAAATGAAACAGCCGTGTTATCAAAGGAGGGGCTGGCAGTCATGTGTACCAGTGCACGCTGGCAATAAAGATTTAGGGCTGTCTATTCTTGTTGCCTGTTCTCATTCAATCTTCTGTGAGAACGTTTCAGCTATTGCCACGCCCCTCTCTGGCCTCTCTGCTACCTGGGAGGTTGGGTGCTTTGGATCATATGATCACCTGGTACATGCTCCCCTCCCCGCACGCAGGTCCAGATGCTGCAGGTCCAGCCGAGCACCGTGGAGACGGACAACCAGAGGAACATTGAGCGCAAGATGGCCGAGCTCAAGAAGAAAGCGCAGGTGGGCCTCGGTCTTCTGGCTCCCAGGCCTTTTCTCTGTCCGGTTTCCTCTTAATTAGCTTAACTTAATTGGCTTCTTCTCATTATGTGTGTGCACTGTACTCAAGGGGCCACTGCAATCAACCAACAGCCGTAACTGCTCGGTGTCTGGAGGCTGTGGGTGTTACTGTTCTAAATAGGTTGCTGCAGTGATAATTATAGGTGCTGTTTGTGACATTTCCATGGTGGAAAACGATTGAAACATCTAACTGAATGTCTCAGGCAGAGTTTTTACTTTGTTTTTCTATCATTTTTGATGTTATGTGTCTGTTTGACAGCCTGCATGTTTGTGTTCGTGTACAGGATATGGAGCACGCGGTCAAATCGTTGGAGGAGCAGCAGGATGAGTTTGATTTCAAGTACAAAACTCGAATGATGGAAGGTGAGCCGCTTCGCTCTCCTGTCCCGAACCGGTTCTCTCTCCTGCGTGTAAAGCTTCCCGTTTTAGTCCTGCTCTCTGTTCCCAGTGTTACATTATATTAAATTATTGTAATTTAGTTTTTCATAGGTCACAATTTTATCCATCTGTACAGCTGGATATTTACAGAAGCAATTGTGGGTTAAGTACATTGCCAAAGGTTACCAAAGCACTGGCCCAGCTGTGAATGAAATTAGCAACCTTGTGGTTACAAGCCCGGATCCTTACCACTACATCACAGTGCTGCCCATATGAGGGCAGAATTGCCATTCTGTTTGTAAGATCACCTGCAAACTGCAGCTACCTTTGCGAGGATTGGGTTTCCTGCTTTTATTCAGAAATGGGGAAATTTTATGGTCACTTTGGGGAATTGCATTGATCTACTATGAAACCGTAGGGAGAGTGCGGAGGGGTCTGTGTAAAAGAAAGCACCTGTATGTAGCCTATCAGCTGTTACGGAACAATTAATGAGGAGTGTTATTTCACACTGATGGTAGAAACTTTTAATCACTTCTGACAACATTTTAAAACCTGAATGTGCGAATGGGGGGTTATGGTTCTTTTCATCATCAGTGTATGTATGCGCTATCGTTGGGCTGCATCATATTCAGGGTTGGGCCAGGGACGCTCTGTGAGGTCACAGAGTGGTCAGTGTGGTGAAATTATGATTTATAACATCATACATCATCATACAGAGCAACTTTCTCGCTATACCCACAGTTTGCTTATTAACCCTTTCGCACATAACTTATTTTATGCTATGTAGTGTGTGTGTTACGTTATATGGTTCATTATGTTTTCGGAAGCATTATTAAGCTTCTCACAGTTTTCAGCGCCACATTTGCTATACTTTTTAACATTAAATCGCTGTTTTTTCAAAGCTAAAATTAGGTTTTTCCTGCTCTAGTGTTCTAATCACATCGGTGTAACCGTACACGCAAAAGGGCTAATCACACCGGTGTGACCGTATGCGCGGAATGGTTAAAGGCATGAGGCAGAAGTTGCCCGTAAATGGTGATCTAGGACCAGGTTCCCCAACCACAAATCTACCCTTAACCATTGTAAGCCAAACAGCAAAACTGCCCCTAAGGACAGCTTCTGCCTGGAGGCTGTTGTAGCCTCTGCGGTTCTGCCTGTGGTGATGTGAGTGGCTGTGATCTCTTTGCAGGGAATATCAGCGAGGCCGAGAGGGCCGAACAGACAAAGATCCTTCAGTACCTGCTCAACAGACTGGACACTTCCAGGAAGGTAATGGGCGGAATTGCATGTCAACTGCCACAATAAACAGTAAACAGTAACAATGTTGTCTAGCAAGCTACAGCACTTCTGAATGAAGTACCAAGCCAAGTACTTAAGCAAACCAGCTTTACATTTATTGTAGAAAAGTAGTACCATCAAGGACCCTGGCTGGCAAGCACAGACCAAATGAAATCAAGTTGTGAGCGGTGTTATTTAGTTGAACTTTAGCTAGATAGCTACCTGTCATTATAGCCCGCCTTGCTAATCCAGTATTAGACGTAAAAAGGAGAATTGGCTAGCAAAGGTTCTTCTTCCATATTGATGTGATTATGGCTGCTGTTGTGCTTTTTGGTATGGGGGCATTCTGCCTTTGGCACCTGACTATTCAGAATCAGATCAGATCAGAACCAGAATGTTACTCTGAATGGTTGTGGTCAGGACTGGGGTTGAGCAGTTTATCCTAGATCGTTTTGCTTGCGAATTCTGTTCAGCCACAGGCAGACAATTGGGTATGAACTCTGAAACATGTGAAACCGTCTCCTCTCCAATGGGAAAAAAAAGGCTACTTGTACAACCATGGTTCTGCCAAGCAGGACTGAAATTCCAGTCATCATGTTATCATGGATTTTTCTCTCCAATGATAACATTTATGCAGGGGAGCAGATATGCAGCTACCCATGCTCCATCCTAATAACAAGAGCCCAGACTGTAACCACGGTGTACATATCTCTCCAAAGCAGCCTGAACTCCCAGGCCCCCATGATTGTTTATTAACATGACAAAGACACGTTTTGCCTTACCAAAGTATTTTCTTGTGTAAATGGATGGAACATTAAATACTAAATCAGTCTGTCTCTGTGTGCTCTGTCTCTTTTTTTCCGCAATCTCTCTCCCTCCCTCCCTTGTGCGGCACACAGGCCCTCCTCTCGGAAATGGACTCGCTGTTGGACATTGCAGAGGAGCTCCTCACGGTGCTGGTGAGAGAGGAGCTGGTGGAGTGGCAGAGGCGGCAGCAGAAGGCCTGCATCGGGGCTCCAGAGAACACCTGTCTCAACCAGCTGGAGAGCTGGTAGGGCCCCCCCCCGTCCAGGCAGCCCGCACAACCCCCACACTCCAGCCTCCAGGATCTGCTGCATCAGTGTTGTGTGGGCGTGTGTGTGTGTGTGTGTGTGTTTGTGTTTGTGTGTGAGTGCATGTCTGATGCTCCCAGTTACATTCCATTATAGTCATTTAGCAGACAGTCTTATGCAGAGCGACTTACATAAGTTACAATATGTATATCTTACCCATTTATACAGCTGGATATTTACTGAGGCAGTTGCGGGTTAAGTACCTACCTAAGGGTACAGCACTGGTGTTCCAGTGAGGATTCAAACCAGCAACCTTTCAGTTACAAGCCTCCTTACAACTGTGCTACACTGCCTCCTGTAGGAATTGTTTGGTGTGTCTGAGTGTCGGCTGCATCCCCGCAGGTTCACGGTGGAGGCGGACTGCTTGTTCCAGCTGAGGAAGTTCCTGAAGAAGCTGGAGGAGCTGTCTGGGAAGGTGACCTATGAGCGGGACCCCTTTAAGACCAGGAAGTCCGCGCTGCAGAAGAGGGTGGATGACCTCCTCACAACACTGCTCAAGAGGTGAACCCTTGCAGCTCTGTGCATGTGTTTGGATGCACGTATTCCGGGCATGTGTGCGTCGGTGTGTATATGGCCATGCAGGGTATATGCGATAATGTGAGTTCGGACTGTCTGTGTCTGTGTCTGTGCCTTGGATGGAAATGTATGCTTCAGCGTGTATATCTATGTGTGTCTGTGCCTTGGCTGGAAGCGTATGCTTTTTTTGTGTATGTGTGTGTGTGTGTGTGTGTGTGGCAAGGTGCGTGGTGTGGTGTGGTGTGGCATGATGTACATGAATGTAGCAGTCTGGACTGATCTGAGGTCTGCTGGGTGTTTCAGCTCCTTTGTGGTGGAAACTCAGCCGGCCATGCCGCAGGGCAAGGGGCCGATGGTGCTGCGCACCAATGTGCAGTTCTCTGTCAGAACGAGGTGAGTCTGCACTACAGTCCATATCTCATTTGTCTGTCACAATCGAGACAGCTCATGGAACAACAGAACAATTGCATTGTTGCAGTTTGCCCTGGGTGCAGTGCAGCAAGTTCTGTGACCTTTGGAAATATTTTATTTAATTTTAAAATGACAAATTCAATTTTGGAATGCCTTATTCTTCAATTTAAATTTAATTAACATACATTTAAAGCTCAGGTCATTATTATTAGGTCATCATTATTATCAAGTACAAAAAAATAGAGACTGTAGTGTACCATTTGATTATTTATATCCTCAGTCATTCATTCATTCATTCATTCATTCTTTCCAGGCTCCTGGTCAAAGTGCCTGAACTGAACCATGCGATGAAAGTGACAGTTTCCATTGACAGGTGAGGTGGAAGACTTGACAGCTTCCATTCTTTCATTCCCTCCTCCCTGGGCAGGCTCACAGAAATTGTGCACTTGTCACTTACCTGATCGGGCAACTCGCTGATTCATTTTACTTGTGAGGCACATGCTTTTTCCTGCCCTGGGCAATCGGGCAACCATCAATATTGAACCCTGCCTGATAATACCCATGGTAATAATAATAGGCCTGCTGCAGTTATTGAGAAAATTTAAAAACAGAAATAATTGGCTCTGATACTCCTACACTTACTGAAAAAAACTTGACAAATCTAACACTGTTGTAAATGAGAAATTAAAATGTAAACACATTGAAACACTGTCTGATTGCATGTTCTCTGCCTTTTTGTTAACTATTACATTACATTATTGGCATTTAGCAGATGTTTTAGAGCGACGAACAGTGTTATCCATTTTAGTGGATTATTAGTTGTTGTCCAACCCATTTATCCATTTGTTATCCATCCATACAGCTGGATATTTTGCTGAGGCAGTTGTGGGTTAAGTACCTTGCCCAAGGGTAAAGCAGCAGTGCCCCAGCGGAGAATCGAACCAGCATCCTTTCAGTCACAAGTCCTGCTCCTTAACCACTATGCTACACTGCCGCCCCTGGACTTGATTTGTTATGAACTTCTATTATTATTTGGGTCATGACGGTTGATCATCTTTAAAATGTGGGTCGCCTGAAAAAATATTTGAAAACCACTGATGTAGCATTTAGTGTGTTAATCAGACACTTGTTCTTCATGTTTTTCCAATGTAAAAAAGGCATGCACAGTAGCATTGCTTTGTAAGTGCTTTATGGAGTCATTCTCATGTATAGAGGTGTGTATGTGTATCTCTGCTGAAGTTGTGTCTGTGTATTTGTTTCAGGGAGGCTCCACAGATGAAAGGGTGAGTAACAGAGGCACTTCTGATTGGCTGCTCTGGTCTTCTGCCATCACTCAGTCAAAGAAATACCCTTCACTGAATCAGAGAGTTTACACAGAGCTTTTGCACTCTACCACAGCTTGGTTAAAGTGTATGGGTGCCACTACTGTAATGGTGTACTAAAATGGAGGCCATGGCAAATGGCTCTTTCCTAATGGAGAGTTTGGCTGTGCATGCATGTGTTCATCTCTGGGGTGTGCAGGTGGTTGTTATTCTACCCTGAGTTTGCCATCTGTGGTCGGGCACCATAATGGCTCTGCCGTAGGTGTGTCTCGATAGCTGGCGTGGCCCAGCCCGCTAACGTCTCGGTGATGTCTCTGCCCCGAAGGTACCGGCGCTTCAACGTGCTGGGGAACAGCAGCAAAGCGCTGAACATGGCAGAGAGCCTGAGCGGGGGCATGGTGGCAGACTTCCGGCACTTGGTGAGTGGGAGGGGGGAGAGCGAGAGCAGGCCCAGGCCCGGTGCAGGGGATCTCCTCCTGGGGGCCAGACTCACGCTAGCGCACGGTGCACCGTTTTGTCCCTGCAGAGGGGAGATTGGCAGGGATTTCCCCAAGTCTAGGAGGAGCTTCGGTCTGCGCCTGCAGGGGTGGGGGAAGGCTCGGCGGTTAGTTCCTGGGGCAGTTTGAGATCCAGAAGACAGGTTTACTTAGAAAGTTGAAAGATACAGCGTGTAACAGTGTAAATACATCAGTGATTGTTATTTAGAAACCAGCTATGGAAAACAATATGTTATTGATTACAACCCAAGGTGCTCAAAAGTTGATTGAAAACAACAAAAACAACATGTATTGACCCCTAACTTGATTGATCCCCATTGATATTTTGGTTATTGAAAAAATCGGGAATGATTTACTCTATGTTACATAGTGACAGACCTGTTTGAATATCTGGGTAAAGCATTCATAGACAGTGCAGTTCTTACAATTCTGAATTTCCAAAAATGTAATAACTTTAAGAATCACAAACTCATACATTGGATCAAAAGTGTGCCAGTGAATATGAGTCAGAGGGTGAAACTTAACTCCACCAAGGCAAGCACCAATGCCCATTAACGCCCACACTGTTGACAAATTTTTTGAATCGATGGTATGAAAAAAATATTTTCTCAAGCCACATAGTGTCTGGAAAAAAACAGTGGAGACTATGATTCATCTGAAATCATCCTTCTAATACATATGAATAAGTACGGTAAGAAGACATTAACTTTTGGCTAGACTGCAATGCAGTATCTACAGTATAGACACATAGGCTAGAGTATGGTAAGGGGTTTCATAACGGTCATCTTAGAAGCATTCTATACCATGTAAATTAAGGCGTTTCAGACACAAGTCAAGAGAAAGCGCTATCTCTTTGTAAAACCTTATCATAAACTATGGATTGCAGGTGAACAGTACTGTAAATGTCAGTCTCACTGGAGTAGTGATATAATGCTAAAGTAAACAACTTTCATTTATGTAAAATCACCGAGTGGCTGGTTCAGGCATTGCCATGTCTCTGTGATATAGCGTGGCTGAGTAAATGGTAGTACTGTCTCTCTGAGGTAGCATAGCTAAGTAAAGGATAGTGCTGTCTGTGTAATGTAGCACAGCTGATTAAATGACAATAACATGGACCTGATGGGGCTCTTTTCTCTCTACAGACACTGAAAGAGCAGAAAGCTGGAGGAGGAGGAAAAGGAGTGAATGATGTGAGTCTGTGCACCCATATACACACATACTTATAGGGACACATACAAAAAGCACAGGCAATAATCAAACATTACAAACCATTATCAAGCGTACTCATCAGGTGCATTGAACTCTAATAGATAACTCTTGTCATGTGTTCTAAAGCTGTCTGGACAGGGAGTTTTGCATTATTTCTTTATTTGCAGAGTAAGAGGAATGTGTTTTGATTGGAATCTCTCACTGGTTTTCCACAGCTCTCTCTGAGTGTGACTGAGGAGCTCCACATCATCAACTTCGAGACCGTGTTTGATTTGCATGGGCTGTCCATCACCCTAGAGGTGGGTCTTCCTGTCTCTCCCTGCTGTCTTATTGGTGTTGATGGCTGATGTTGGTGTATGATGGAGTGTAAAAGGCCTGCTTTGATGTTGGTTTGGAAGCCCTTGTGCGATGAAGTATAAAGCACTGGTTTGACGTTGGTTCCGTGTTCTGCTGTCTCCAAACAGGCCTGCTCATTGCCCGTGGTGATCATCTCGAACTCCAGCCAGCAGCAGAGCGCCTGGGGCTCTGTGCTGTGGTTCAACATGCTCTGCTCTGATCCCAAGGTGAGCCGGGGCCAGTCCACACATGGCAAAGCTCTTAGATAACAGACTGCACTGTAAAGATAGGGCCTCTCATTACTACACAGTGGCAGTGGGATTTTTCCACTACACTGTAAAGATGAAGTTCCTTGTAATTTTTGCTAGTACTGCCTGACCTACCTGTGATTAGGAGGTACAGTATTTCACAGCTGGAAATCATGAGCAATGTCTCTGCCCTGGCAGCTTATCTTCAGTCCATCCGACACCACTATAAAATAGCACCCGATTTATGTCAGGATCTTCTTAACTGGTTTCAGTTAGCGAGTGTGGGGGTGCATCACAGTGGCAGGGAATTGCTGGGGTAGCCTAGTGTGGCAGTTAGTGGGGATGGGAGCACAAATTGTCTTTTAGCATCGGTGGTATGTGCTTGGGTTTTCTTTCATGTGTTAATGTGTGTTCCTGCGCCCCCCAGAACATTGGGTTCTTTGCCAGCTCCCCAGCCGCCACCTGGCCCCAGCTGGGGGAGATGCTGAGCTGGCAGTTCCTCTCCACCACCAAGCGGGGCCTTGACAACAGCCAGCTCGAGATGATTGCCCAGAAACTCTTTGGTACGTGGACCGGGAGGGCACCGGAGGGCTTGTTACAGCTCATTATGAACATCATCCTCCTGTGTTGGAGTCACTCCAACTGCAGATCATTTTAATCAGCTGTTAGCTGGGTGCAGAACACTGCAGCTGATTGATGTGATTTGATGACTTGTTTGTTCAGAGTAACTCATGTTTGTTTCCAACCCACCAGGTAAGCAGCAAAGCTATGACACCTGCAGAATTCCCTGGGCCAGGTTTTCTAAGGTGAGACCGCTGCCGCATTCCTGGACTCCTCTCACCGCGGTTAATGTGGTTTTGTTTGCATAGCTGACACTGTTTAAAGAATGGAAAAAAAAAACAATGCTGGCTGAAATTCCTCTCTCAAAGTTAGCAACAACATGCGTCAGTTGTTACGTGAGCCTGTGAATAGAAAACCATGCACGTAATACACTCTGATTGACATTTCTGATGACTAAGCCATTGTTGAAAAAGTGCAGTGTTGTTGCTATTTGTAGTGTGCAGGTCAAACAAGTCAGGATTACTAAGATGCTTGTTTTCCTACCGGAGTCAGAAAGGCACATGATTACCCTGGCTCACTTCATCTCTATCGCATGCTGTAGGAGATGGTCCCAGACACCAACTTCACCTTTTGGGCCTGGTTTGATGGAATCCTCGTCCTGGTGAAGAACTACCTGGAGGGCCTCTGGAATGATGGGTATGCTCAACAGTCTGTGTTTTTTTCCAACAGAAGTGCAGTAGGTGCAGGAGGAAAACTGTGTCATCCCTTTTTTAGTTTTAAAGTCACTGTGTGACAGGTGAGAGTATTCACAGACAGTTGTGAAGGCAGCTGTTATCTTATCTAGATCTGATTATTTGTATTATGTGAAAGGTGCAGGCCTCTTACAGAGAATGGTGTCTGGTTAGAAAAAAGTAACATCTGTGGAAATTCAAGTTTCAGTGTCATGTGGAACAGCAATTGAAAAATGAATATTCACTTTACAGGCCCTGTTGTTGTTGTGAAATGTGCATTGTACATATCTCACACTTTCAACTTCTGACAGTTTGAAGAGTGAGTGTTAACATGGCTTAATGAGTACCCAGTAGCCCTGGGCATGGCTGTTACATCATAAGCCAAGGTGTGACCGCTCTGTAGTGATCACACCTGTGACTATGATGGATATGACCATCCAACCAACAGTCATGGACACTGAAATAATACATCTGAAATGCTTCCCCACAAAGTCCCGGTCTCCTGTTTTAATGTAATGCATTTCCACTGTCAACAATGCCAATAGGAGCTAACCTGACTTTGTTTGGAAGGTGTTTGCTACAGTGTGTAGTACAGTAGAGTACTACACACTGTGTGTTAACCAAGTATCAGTGAGACAGACGACCATTCTTATTTATCATGGACAACAGAAACGAACATCAAGTCCTGGGCTCCAAACAATGGATATGCACACTCTGGTGGTGACTTCTGTAATAGCATCTAAAAGTGAAGGCATGAGAACCAGCATGTGTTATTGGTTTAGGAAGAAAAAAAACTCCCTCAGGTGGTTAAATGATGCAGTGCAGTTATAATTGTGATAGTTGAAGGTCAACCCCCATTTCATGACAGTAACACTACAAGGCCCTGGCTTTTATCCTAGTGGTACTCACTGAGCTGTGGTATGATCTTTGTCTCCTTGAAAATTCCTGCCCGCCGCACTGGTGTGGGAGAGGGATGAGCCCACGTGAGTCAGACACGTACTCAGCTAATAGGGAGAGCGACCATGGTTGTTGGGAACAGTGAAGTCACCAGGAAGGGCATTGTCCTTTTCCATTTCTGGCAGCTTAGCTCCTTAAAAAAGTCTGCTTGCCACACTGTGTAGCTTAGCATGTAATATTTGGACATCTGCAGAGTTCTTCACAGTGCATGGGTTATTTTTACAAAGGTGAACGTAAGCGTCCGCATGCAGTTGTTTTGCTGGATGCATCACAGTTGCTGGGTTCGCTGAGCCATTTTAAAAGTTTGGTTTTGGGAAGGGGGAGGTAACACCCCGGTCTGCGTACTCTGCTGTCCTGGCAGGCTCATCATGGGCTTTGTGAGCAAAGGCAGAGAGAAGACTCTGCTGAAGAAGAAGCAGATGGGCACCTTCCTGCTCAGGTTCAGCGAGAGCATCAAAGATGGAGGCATCACCTTCTCCTGGGTGGAGTACTTCATAGATGGTGAGTGCATGAGGCTTTGTCATAAGCAGACCAGATGTCAGCGGATTTAAGCAAGGGCTACTTTTTCCATTCAAAGTAAAGCAGTGTTTAACATTGTGCTTCACTCACCTGATCAAGTGCTGTTGTGTTCTGATCCAATGATATTTCGAGGTATTGTTTGGTAATGCCTTCTGGGTTTGACACTTGAGGCAAAGAAGTCTTAATAACCAAGCTAGTCCCACCACCTGTAGTACCAATAACCTTACAATGGCGAGTACAGCATATAACTATGGGCAGCAGTGTGGTGTAGAGGTAAGAAGCAGGGCTTGTAACCGAAAGGTTGGTGGTCCAACTCCCCACTGGGGCACTGCTGTTGTGCCCTCAAACAGGATACTTAACCCACAGCTGCCTCAGTAAATATCCAGCTGTACGAAAGGATAAAATTGTAATCTATGTCAGTCATTCTGGATAAGAGCGTTTGCTAATAGTACTATACTGGCCATTCTGTTGGTAGTGGTTGCCGGTGGTCTGGCAGTCTTCCTTGAAGTCCATCTTTATACTGTCGCCTTCAGGAAAGCCCAACGTGCGCTCGGTGCAGCCCTTCACCAAGGTGGACCTCTCCCAGATCCCCTTCTCCGAGATCATCCGCAACTTCCAGATTCTGGAGGCAGAGAATGTCCCCGAAAACCCCCTGAAGTTCCTCTACCCCAGCGTCCCTAAAGATGAGGCCTTTGGGAAGTACTACACAGTGAAGGAAGGAGGTGAATATGTGGGCTGTGGAGGACCTCCATCGCACTCCCATTACAGGCTCAACACAGAACTTACCAAGCTATCATATAGTCATACAGTCATATAAGAGCCAGAAGCAGATGAATGTAAATGTTAGACATACACGTCTTTACAGAAGATAATGTTTGCCTACAAGATATAGACAGAACACCTAACAAGTGTCCTTGTTAGTGTATTATTTGAATGCGTTCTATTTGTATTTTAAACTGTGCTGCTTCATTTGTGAAAACAGCGTTTTTTTTTTTTTTACTGTTAATGCTGTGGAGAGCAGGGTTTCCCAATACTACAGCAACATTATCGACCTCAGAGTCAGGCAGGAAAGTCCTGCGGCAGATCTTTTCTTACCTGTGCCACCCTACCCAGCAGCCATGAGCGCTACAGCATGCACAGCACTGCAGTACCGCTTTCATCTTGTAAATATGCACAGGCACAGCTAATGGCAGAAAATGCTAATCATTTTGCTCCCTCATCTCTTCCAGCGCAAAATCCCTATTTGAAGTACATCAAGACCAAGCTTGTGTTCGTCTCCAAAGAGTAAGTGGGGATCTGGCCTGTCCTGTCTGTGCTGTGCAGTAACCTCAGCTGGAGTGAACGCTGTTTAATGACCCACTGCAAGGGCAGTCAGCTCTCTAATGTCAAGGTAAAAGTTGTAGAAGCATCAACTGCACTGCCTCCTGGTCTTCCACACTTTATCTCAACTTAATACAAGGGGAGATGTGGGGGGGTCACAAAAGAGAAAATCTAAAAATATTATGCTGTATTATCAGCAGTATTATTTTAAAAAATGACTTAAGAAGGGAAAATATGAATTTGTCTATTTCTAATGAGAATGATTTGAATGGAGCTGACCTGGATCAGAGTGGTGCATTGAGGCTTCTAGAGAGAGGCCACCTCCTCTGTGTAATGACAGGGCAGGGTGTCTGGGCTTTTTGCCCTGTGCTTGGTCGGCCAGCGCCAGCTGTTAGCCGAAGGAGAGATGCTTTATGCGGCTGGAATCCATAGATTCCTGCTCCAGCTGAGAAGGCGCGGCTCTGAATGTGGTGATGTAATCCCGCTCTTTATTGTTGCCTACTTTAGGAACACATTGGAAGCTAAGTCGCCCATGAATTCATTATGTGATCCGGAGGGCACGGTGCCAATGAACGGTTTGTGTGACATGCACAGCGATGAGGCATCGGGTGAGTGCTAGCTGTACCTCCACATAGTCCAGCCCAGCCCACCCCTCCACCCTGCTCCCCCAGTATGTCTGACCGTGTGGGGGCTCCTGTCCAGTGCTCATTTACTCTGTGCTCATTCATGAAGTTAGTGGAATGGGCCTGACTCCATACACCAACCTTCGCTGCCGTTGCCTTTAGAGGGCTCACTCGCCACCCCTTGACCACAAGCTGATGATGTCATTCACTGAGGATCTGGCCAGGGGTGTGTGTAGTAGAGGCATGAAGAAATGCATGTGTTTTAGCTGCACATATCTGAATGAAAGTAAAAGGGACAAAGTGGAGGTGGAGAAGTAAAGGGCAGGGACAGAGCCAGCCAGTGAGAGGTAAACCCAAAGAGAGCTAGCCAATGAGAGCCAGTAGGTGCAAGCTAGGTTTGGTGGCTCCCATGATGATACATGGGGATGCTGAAAGGTGAGCGTCTGTCTTTGTGGCAGCACGTGCTTTGCTTTTACTAACCCTTAATATTGTGCCCTGAGAGGAATTCTGGAAGTGCTAATCACAACATCAGACTGCGCAGACACACACCATCAGACTGCGCAGACACACAACATCAGACTGCGCAGACACACAACATCAGATTGCGCAGACACACACCATCAGACTGCGCAGACACACACCATCAGACTGCGGAGACACACACCATCAGAATGTGCAGACACACAACATCAGATTGCGCAGACACACACCATCAGACTGCGGAGACACACACCATCAGACTGCACCGTTCCTTCAGACACACACCCTCAGACTGCACAGACACACACCATCAGACTGCACCGTTCCTTCAGACACACACCATCAGACTGCACCGTTCCTTCAGACACAGCCTCAGACTGCACCGTTCCTTCAGACACACACCCTCAGACTGCACAAACACACAGCCTCAGACTGCACCGTTCCTTCAGACACACACCCTCAGACTGCACAAACACACAGCCTCAGACTGCACCGTTCCTTCAGACACACACCCTCAGACTGCACAGACACACACCCTCAGATTGCACCGTTCCTCCAGACACACACAGCCTCAGACTGCACCGTTCCTTCAGACACACAGCCTCAGACTGCACCGTTCCTTCAGACACACACCCTCAGACTGCACAAACACACAGCCTCAGACTGCACCGTTCCTTCAGACACACACCCTCAGATTGCACAAACACACAGCCTCAGACTGCACCGTTCCTTCAGACACACACCATCAGACTGCACCGTTCCTTCAGACACACACCCTCAGATTGCACAAACACACAGCCTCAGACTGCACCGTTCCTTCAGACACAAGCTGTCAGACTGCACAGACACACAGCCTCAGACTGCACCGTTCCTTCAGACACACAGCCTCAGACTGCACCGTTCCTTCAGACACACACCCTCAGACTGCACAGACACACACCCTCAGACTGCACCGTTCCTTCAGACACACACCCTCAGACTGCACCGTTCCTTCAGACACACACCCTCAGACTGCACCGTTCTTTCAGACACACACCTTCAGACTGCACAGACACACACCCTCAGACTGCACCGTTCCTTCAGACACAGCCTCAGACTGCACCGTTCCTTCAGACACACACCCTCAGACTGCACCGTTCCTTCAGACACACACCCTCAGACTGCACCATTCCTTCAGACACACACCCTCAGATTGCACAAACACACAGCCTCAGACTGCACCGTTCCTTCAGACACAAGCTGTCAGACTGCACAGACACACACCCTCAGACTGCACCGTTCCTTCAGACACGCTGTCAGACTGCACCATTCCTTCAGACACACACCGTGCACTCTGTAACAGTTGGTTTTTTGCCAGAGAAACAACGTGAAAACATGAAAGGACGTCCATGGTGGCCCATCTCCTAAGGCGTCTAGTTTAGCAGAAATCATTTTTGAAACATCAGAGCCAGGCCCAGGGTGAAAGCATAAACTGTCTGACCTTTTTCTCCCATAGTTCTGAGCTGCTCTCTTATTCTCTTACAGTATTTCATGATAGCGTTTTCTCAAGTTTCAATGCGCAAAACCAAACCTGTAAAATTCTTACTTAAAAACAAAAAATGCTGTGTTTACATGCAAAGTACAATACTCTAAATCACATGCAGAATTCTCAGAACACTGCCACTTCATAATACAGTGTTCAAATGGTTGTTTCAAGACATGCAGATTATTAAAAGAATTCAGCATGTGTTTGCCTGATTTGACAGTGACCGTTTTATTTTAAAATGCAGCAACGATTAAATTTTACTGATGAACATGTCCAACGTTCTGATGCTACGATAAACGTTTGTATGATGTGCTACCTCGTTTTATGCAGTTGTTTTTACTTTGCATGCTTTATGCAATTTTGAGCCCAAAATTAATATTGCATTTTGCGTTTGAAACACATTGAAACTCTGTTTTGAGAACTGGGTCAAAGCGATCATAAAATACTGTAAACTATATGAAACGGCTGTTTCAGGGAGGTTGGCAGTGCATTGGAAAATGAATGGCTGTTGCATGGATAAATCGAACGTCACTGCAGCGCAGCTTAGCACTTTCCAGTGTGAGCGGAGGCAGCAGTTAGCAGGGGCATCGGGAAAGTCAGAGCCTGGATGCGGAAGTGGAAAAGGAGAAACCAGTAGCTCTTAATTTAATCTGTTATCTGTCAGCAAGTCTGATTTTTTTTGCTGCCTTGCTGCCTCCAGTTCTCCTCTCCCTGATGCAAAATCTAGTGTAACACCAAACAGGACAAGTCCGGTTCACCGGTTCACTGTTTTATGATCAAAGGGTTTCTTTGATCATAAAAAGTGGTTATGTTCAGCAGTGTGAGGAAGCTGCTGCAGGTTCCTCCCTGCACTTGACAACAGGTCTAACATCACCTAGGCCACCCTCAATACTTAGCCGAACCATGCAGTGTGTTGTTTAGATTCTAGTCTAGGGTCAGTTGCCAAGGGCAGAAGGTGCTTACACCCCAGGAGCTCCCCCCTGTGACCCGTCACCCTTAAACCCCTCTCTGTCCCTCTCAGCTTCAGACGGAGGGCTACCCCCCTCTGACGCTCTGATGAGCGACTTGCCAGACTCGGACTTCCTGCCCTTTGACACCATGGGGGACATGGCCCCGGACCCTGACGCCCTGGAGCCCAGCCTCCGCATTCCGGACGTCCTCTTCAACGACCCCATGATGGCCGGCGTCCTGCACTCCACTGACGAGCACGTCTCTTCCGCCGACCTTACCCCCTTCGGCCTGGCCTTCAGCACCCCACTTTACTGAAGATGCTTCCAGCTCACCCCCGTGCTGGGCAGTCAGCCCCCACGGCAGCTCGTAACGGGGGTCCCTGAACTCACCCCCCCCCCCCCCCCCAACGCAAGCTCTGCCTGTGGTACGGCCAGCTCATATGAGAGGGGCCTCAGATTCCCAGACTCACTTTCTCTGCAGAGGCTCTCCTGTAGCTGCACATCTATACTCATCACACGTTACTTTCAGTGGGATCATGCATTCAGAACGCATTCAGCTTTGAGCACGCTATGAGAAGCAGACCGCCTATATTAAACGTATATATGTGCGTGGACATGTGTCGATCAGCTGATATGCTGAAATTTTCACTCTTGCATTGTTTTGGTCTCTTTGGCAATCTTGGTTGTCACAGCATGGGTTAGGCACCACTGGATTGGATAGAATTTGATGATAATCAGGTTTTTTATGGAAAGTCAAATAGTTTTAATCTGAGTCAATTTCAGTTAATTACCTCATTTTGAGCTCTTTTCTCTTACTCTATTTTACACTCTTCTCCAATCTCTAGTCAAGACATTAACCCCCCTAGATCCAGTGTTGGATCTATAGTGATACAATAAAATACGTACGTTGAGAAGCAGAAATTCAAGGAAAAGGGAAAATAATTCAAGGGAAAGCTAATGCAGTTTTCAGGTGTTGTGCCGCAGTTCTTAGATTACAGTGTGTTACTAAAGATGGATAGAATTTAAGTCTGCCAAAATGATAATGCTGATGTCCTCCTTTAAGCCTTGCCTTTTTTATCCTTGTTGTTATGAAGAGTTCTTCATAATGCACAAGAACAGTGCTGTTACAAAGCCTCTGATACAGACAGTGGTATATTGAAGATTTGTCTAACCAGTAAGTTATACATTTAACAATATACTCAGGGGGCAAAGGAATCTACAGCAGAACAGTGCACAACGAGGTGTGTCTGAGAAAACATGCAGACCGATGTTATGGTTGGCAGACAGTGCCAATTGAGAGCCCTGTTTTCCTTGACTTTTATCAAATTGAAACCACTAGTGCTTCTCCAGACTCCCGCCACTAGGAGGCCCCAGCACTCTCTCACTCCCGCCCATCATGCTTGCCGGCCGCAGTCGTGTTTCACGTCAAGGTTTTGCGATGGCGCTGGTGTATTCCGATTTGGCTAGGATGCCTGTCAGTGGCACCTCGAAGGAGTCACCTGGGTGTTTGGGTCTCTCTGTCAGTGCCGGAGTGCTGATTCGGTAAGCGCAGGCCAGCGCTGCTATGCAGGTCCCCTGCCACACTCGGCTCTAGCTCCTTCCACATGTAGTGGACAGGTAGCCTCAGCTCTGCTTTACTGCACCTCTCTCCAGGGTACTGAGCCTGGGAGATACCAAAGGTGCAAATATGGATTTGCACTTAATTATGGTTCAAGAAGTTCATGCCAATTGGCATTTTGGCAGAAATGAAAAATTATTGCACTAAAAGTTGTCTCTTTTGACTTGTTCTTGAAGACCTGTCCTTGGCCGTGACACTGACATTTACCTTGCTTTTTTGTTTGAACTGGATGGTTTAACTCAAAACCACTAATTAGACTTGATTCTGCTCCATGGTTGCATCTACAGGGAGCACAGATGTCTCTTACGAGTGTGATAAGTTGGGACTGTATCTGTCTGAGCAGGACAGGTTGTGGACCAAACTGGAATACATTCTTTATTGATACATCTGACGTTTGCTGAAAGCATATGCCCCAAGCACTTTAGGAATTAGCACTGCTAGATGTACTAAATGTTTAGGAATGTACTAAAAGTGAAAGCCCACCCAAATGTATATTTTGAGCAAATTTCAAAGTTGTATATATTCATTGATTTTGTTTTATACACCAGAGAAGTTCACAATTTTGGCATTATTCCCAGGATTTATTCCCAGGCACTTGTTGGTAACGTGAACTGCACAATTTTAAAACAAAACGTCTACATACAGAAATGTAAAGCAGTAATAATATAACTTGGAAGTCATCTCAGACAGTATAACAGCAAAAATGGCTTTTATAAGCAATTAAGAACAAGTCCAGAGTTGTTAAATGCAGGAATTTTTAGGCTGTAATACTGATGATGGAATAATGTGAGTGAAGTTTTGTGTCCATAACAGCTGTTCGTGATGCTGCACAGACATTTGCCTGGTATAGTCAGCCATATTCTGTATGTCCAGGATGGTTACTCCCATTCTGTAATGGTTTTCAGGAAGAGCATCTCTGCACTGTTTTTGTTTGGTTTTTTGTTTTGTTTCATAGCATAACCTGAATGTGAGCCAAGGAGCACTTGTTGAGAGGAGGGTTCAGTTCACTGTACTTTACAGCAGCTTGCAATGTGGCAGTTGGCATTTACTCTGGCAATGTCTCTCGGAACGTTGTGTTAAAGTGCTCCCCATGATCTACAATAAACTTTCTTCCTGTTTGAACCATGAAAGTGCCTGTTTGTCTTTTCAGCATTAAAAAGTGTGAAGTGGGTGTTTGTTAACACAGCGGAAATGAGACCCTGTCTGTAGGTGGGGGGAAGTTCAGAATTTCCTTTTTTCTTGACACAGTGCTGCAGTCCACATTGTGCAATAGGAGACAGCCCAGTCGGTGAATTATAATCTTTGGCTTGGATGAGGACTGATTTTTGGAGGCCTTGCTCTCTTTAATTTACGGTCGCAAACCAACCTCACTGGGTCCTGTTGTGGAGAAGTTGGGGCTCCTCAGAGTCACTGGACCACACTGGACTACTGTCGGGGTTCACATGGTCCTTCAGAATCCTTTCATCCTGGAAAGTCATTTAAAAGTTGGAAATTGCCCACATCTGTATATGGCATAAAATACCATCCACCTTTTTCACCAGCATGTTAGCTTGACTAGGTCAATATGTTTATTTTCTTGTGTGTATAGTACATAGTGCATTTACATGACATTTAGCCATTTAGCTAACACTTATCCAGAGTGATGTACAAAAGAATAGCAGAGACAACATAAATACAACCAATGCAACCAATACAACAGATTCATTACATATCATGCAGCATTCTGCTAAGTGCCATATGCAAGGTGCAGGTGCAAGTACAAGATTTACATTTACATTTACGTTTATTCATTTGGCAGACGCTTTTATCCAAAGCGGCTTACAAGTGAGGATAAGATGCTCCTGATTGTTGACATATTCATTAAGCCCACTACAAAAAGTCAGCAGTAGTTGTATGTAACATGTGTCAAAAGATGACCCCCCCCCCCCCCCCCCAGACCCCAAATTAGATCTTATATCAGTCATGGAAGATGCTAGTCTGAATGGAGCAGAACCCCTGTGCAGTGCTTCCATTTCTTGGCCTAACCACAGCTCCATGTCGTTGTGCCTATTATTAACGTCTGCCCACAAGGGTCAAGGTGGATTGTGATAGATTTCCTCTTTCTCTACATGTCTACATCTCACGAAGGCTGCCTCTGACAGAAGCAGAGTGTGGCAGGGTGCAGAGCACATAGAGAAGGCTTAAATCAGTCTTTTAATTAAAGTCAGACCCCTTGCTAATGCTCTATAATGTACAGTATGCAAAAGGGAAACTGCAGTCAGAGGCATAGACCGATTTGAAGAGTTTCAGTCTACATTGGGGAAATAAATAAACCCAGTGGCAGGTAACTCCATGCACTTAGCTTTTCTCCCGTAATGCTTTGTGCAGAGCCGGTGAAAGCTCCTGTTTCAGGCTGGGTGGGGCTCACGGTGCACAGAGGCGGGTGAGGGGGTGTGCGGCGCGGGACAGCAGGGCTCGGTAGGCCTGGCTGAACTGCCGGTTCATGGCGGCGTACAGCACGGGGTTGATGCAGCTGTTGAGCCAGGTGAGGTTGGCGCAGAACATGTGCGCCACCTGCGGGGCGCGGCCGCGGCCGTCCAGGATGTTGAGCAGCATGAAGGGGGCGAAGCAGCCCACGAAGCACAGGAAGACGGTGAAGCACATGCGCGTGACACGGTGGAACTCCCCGTCGTCGCTGGCGGGGGCGGGGGCGGCGGCGGGGGCCGTGCGGACGGGCACCACACTGGCGGGTGCCACGCGGGCGGGCTGGTCTCCCTCCACACGGCTCAGAGGCCTCTGGGATGGGTTGGGCGGTGCGCTCGGAGGGTCGGCAGCCGGGCGGGTCTCAACGGGGACCTCGACGGATGTGCCGCTGATTTCACAGCTGCGCGTCGGCACCCCGCTACCCACGCCGCTATCCCCTTCGGTGGTGGCCTCACCCCCCTCGGGCTTCCGGCGGGATGAGCGGCGGCTGAAGCGGTACTTGACAAGCGCGCGGGCGGCCACTCGCACCCGCCGGTAGATGAGCAGGTAGAAGAGGCCCACACAGCCCAGGCCGCAGATGAAGTAAAAAAAGAGCAGAATGGTGGAGTAGGGCCGCCCGCGTGTGCGGTGGAAGCTGCAGGTGCACACCTGCGGGGTGAAGACATAGACGGGCCAGAGCGGGCCGAAGCTGGCCAGCCCCACCGCCCAGGTGGCAGGCAGCAGCAGCGCCAGGCCGCGGCCGGAGAAGAGCCGCTGGTACACAGGCCTCCGGGCGATGAGCAGGTAGCGGCCCGCGGCGATCAGGCAGAGCGTGAGGATGGACACGGAGTTGGAGAGGAAGAGGAGCAGGCCAAAGACGCGGCACCAGCCGGCTCCGCCGCGCCAGTGCAGGTGGAGGTAGGAGTCGACGCTGGTGGGCTGCAGGATGCTGCAGTACAGCAGGTCAGCCAGCGCCAGGTTGACGATGAGCGTGTTGAACTGCGTCCGCAGCCGGCGGTCCATCGCGAAGGCCAGCACGGTCAGGATGTTCCCCACCGTCCCCACCACGGTCACCACAGAGCCCCACAGCACCCCGAAGTAGCGGTAGCCCACCACAGAGGGGTCGTAGCAGGAGAAGGTATCATTTTCCAGCGTGTCAGTCACGTTCCACGACATTCTGTTAAAAAAAAAGAAACGTGTTGCTTTAGGCCTATTCACACTGGATGTGCCAATGATTTAAGTGCATTGGAAGCTATCATCTGCTAGAGCAACCACAGTTATGTGTGCAGATGTATGTCTCAACATGTCCGGTTATGAAATAAGGTGGGCTTCCACACTCACATCACAAGCTTTTTTTCTGTGTGTTTATGCTAACCTGAAACGGCTCACTAAACCATGGGGTTTGGGGAACTGAACAGGTTACAAGATCATTTAGAAAAAGTGTCCACATTGGGCTGCTTTCTGAAATCGGGATCAGATTGCCTTTGAGTCATGATTGCACTGCAGGTGAGTGTCACAGTAGCCTTCTGTGGATTCTGTTCTTCACACTTACATCTGCTTCAGAGTGGTGTGAGTTACACAGAAACTGCGCAAAAGAATATAACCACATCGAGGTCCTGTTGATCCTTGACACGGTAAGAACTGATACACGCTGGTGTTGGTAATGAACAAATACATATGCATTACCCTTTCAGTTTGGTTGTTTTTGCTCCATAAAAGAAGTATCCAAATAATAGGAAAGGGATGCCTTTCCTGTCTGACTTCTGTCATACAGAATTTGCTTTAACGCTTACATCCTCTAATTTTTTTGTGACAAAAATTCTTAAAATACTAAAAACTGTCACACAAAACATGGTAGGTGGGTTGGAAATTTAAGTAAAAATGAATTTGCATGCCAATGTTAGGATTTAAGTATATGTTACTGGAATGTATGTTCAAATCAGTTCTGCTGTCAGTTTTATTTGACATTTTACATTTATCATGGGTGTGCGTGGTTTATTTGAGCATTTCATTTGTAAGTGATGTGCGTGCCCCAGTAGAGAGGTGAATGTGTTAATGTTTGACTGATCTCAGAAACCATAGTTAAAAATATGTGTCACATGCTGTATGAGTATGGTACAACTACAGAGATGTGCTCAGCACTCAACCTTCACCATGTATAAAATAATTCAATAATACATACTCTAATGCCTACTCTAATCCAATGACAGTCACCGCATTACAATGCTAAAAATGCTCTGTTCCTTCATTGATTCTGTTTTTTGAACTGAACATGGACTCAAATGAATGAACATTCCAACACCTTCAAAACAGTTTAACACAGCTGATACAGACTTAATAACATAGTTGACAATGTCAGTTGATACTGCTGATGCTGTGCTATGATCATTGCACCTGAATTTCAGTCACATATGCCAGTCATATGATCAGTGTTGATAATAAAATGGAGTGTTACCTTAAAGCGCAATGTTCTCCTCTCCAGTGTAAGGCGGTCTCTGCTGCTTTGTCCGTCTCCCTCGCTCGCTTTGAGTTTCTCCCCGAATGACATCATCGGCCTCGTGCTGACACCTTGCTGCACTACCTGTTGCTCAATTTCGTGCAGTTTCATTCATTTCTTACGCACTCATTATGAAAGAAGAAAACTTCCAGAATGTTGTGGAAAAGGGAGCAAATGCGTAGCAGAACGGAGGAAGTAAAACTGGCAAAGCGCACCACAGCCTCTTTAAAGGCTTTAGAGGCACAGTAGTTGTACAGTATGCGTTATCTCAGTTCTCTGAGAAAACTGCACACCACAAACACAGAGCCATATCAATGTCAATTCTCAGGATAGATTGGTTGTATTACCTATATAGTTTTCTGGCCATATTTCACTTACTGGTGCAATATGTGTGACAGTGTATTTTTGTTGTGTTGGACAGAAGGTACGTTATATTTTCTACATTTTTGTAATTATTCATAAGGTGCTGACCTTTGTGTTGTGCTGTGCCAGCCCAGTCTTGTTGATGTCCTGGGCACATGACCACATTTAGCTACATCTGAATTAATCACTGAAGTGTCAGTGTTCAGTTCATTTTCCCATTCCCATGGTTTGTTTTTTTTTTTTTACTTATGACAATTATAAGTATAAGTAAGTAAATACAAGAACTTCTAAGAGTCTGTGGAGTACTCTCCTGTGAACAGCAGTAATCCAGTCAGACCAGCACTTTTAAGCTACCAAGCAAAAACTACATCCGAAAGGGAGAGTACAACATTTATGCAACCCTAAGCAACAGTTGAGAGAAGTATTGTTTTGTTCCAATCAAAATGAGCTTTTGAAATAGTGAATACACACAGTGCACATTGAAACAGCAGACTACCTATTAGGCTTGTCCCATGGTTAACAGAGGCAGTGAAACTACCTGTGGTCTTAACCTGACAAATTATCATTCACTGTATTATTTGTCACAGAGACAAAACTGTGAGAAGCTTAAACGCTATCGTGGAAGGGTATCAAAAAAGAGGATGGTGGTGAGAGCAGGATTTATATCCAGTGATGTAGAACCCCCATGTCCATGTTACCTGTGCTTAGTTGAAAACAAACAATAAAATAACCCAAGAAAAAGGAGGCCATTCAGTAAGAAATAAACACAGTGACTTTTAAAATGGTTTTATTTTTTTTTTCATTTTAGAATCATCAAGAAGGAAGCTCTAGAGGTTTTTAACCCATATATCTAAATCTATATCTAATTATATATATATATGTCTATACACCTCTATGTATGTATAATTAAGCATATACACTATATGGCCAAAAGTATGTGGACACGTGACCATCACACCCATATGTGCTTATTGGACATTCCATTCCAAAACCATGGGCATTATTATGGAGTTGCCTGCCTCCCCCCCCCCCCCCCCCAGCAGCTATAACAGCCTCCACTCTTCTGGGAAGGCTGCTGGGAGTGTGTCCGTGGGAATTTGTGCCCATTCAGCCAAAAGGGCATTTGTGAGGTCAGGCACTGATGTTGGACAAGCAGGCCTGGCTCACAATCGGCGTTCTAATTCATCCCAAAGGTGTTCAGTGGGGTTGAGGTCAGGGCTCTGTGCAGGCCACTGGAGTACCTCCACACCAAACTTGTCAAACCATGTCTTTATGGACATTGCTTTGTACATAGGGGCACAGTGATGCTGGAACAGGAAAGGGCCTTCCCCAAACTGTTGCCACAAAGTTGGAAGCATACAATTGTCTAAAATGTCTTGTATGCTGTAGCATTAATGTTACCCTTCATTGGAACTAAGGGGCCTAGAACAAACCCTGAAAAACAGCCCCAGACCATTACCCCTCCTCCACCAAACTTTACAGTAGGCGCTGTGCATTCTGGTAGGTAGCGCTCCCCTAACATCCGCCAAACCCAGATTCGTCCATCAGACTGCCAGATAGTGAAGAGTGATTCATCACTCCAGAGAACGCGTTTCCACTGCTCCAGAGTCCCGTGGAGGCATGCTTTGCACCACTCCTTCCCTCGCTTAGCATAGCGCATAGTGATGTTGGGCTTGTGTGCAGTTTCTCGGCCATGGAAACCCATTTCATGAAGCTCCCAACGCACTGTTCTTGTGCTGATGTTGCAGCCAGAGACAGTTTGGAACTCTGTAGTGAGTGATTCAACAGAGCATAGGTGGTTTCTACATGCTACATGCTTCAGCACTCGGTAGCCCCGTATTGGTCTACCACGTCGTGGCTGAGCTGATTGCTCCTAACGCTTCCACTTGACAATAATAGCATTTACAGTTGACCGGGGCAGATCTAACAGGGCATAAATTTCATGAACTGACTTGGGGCAAAGATGGCATCCTATGACAGTGCCACGTTTAAAGTTACTGAGCTCTCCAGTACGACCCATTCTACTTCCAAGGTTTGTCTATGGAGATTCCATGGCTATGTGTTTGATTTTATGCACCTGTTAACAATCGGTAAGGCTGAAACACGACGGGTGTCCACATACTTTTGGCCATATAGTATATATTATATATGCTTTATTATCTTGATAGTTCTCTTGTTGCTCCTGATACCAATAGTCATAATTTTTCATTTAAATTACAGTTATACTTTATTCATGAATGTATCGGTTGATCTATTTATTGCAATAAACAAGAGTAGCCAGGAGGAATATTGCTACAATTCAGCAAATGTTCACTTTTTCTCTTTCTCTCAGGGAAACAAAATTCCAAAACAGCTTTATTGACATAACAAGGTCACACCAGCTTTGCCAAAGCATTTCCATGTCTCTCTGCTCCAGGGGAGAAGGAGGGATGGAGGAATGAGTTTGAGGAGGAATAATCGGGGACGATAAAGGCTATGGCTGAAGCACACAGTTCAGAGCAAACCATAGTTCGCTTCCATGGATGAACCTGGCTTACGTGCACCATCCTGTAAGGAAATGCACACGGCAAATTGAAAAACCCCTACATTATGCATCGGAAATGAACATGGCATATAGGGATCATCCTTTGATGTCAATATTCACAACCTTGCACAACTGGATGGAGCAGAGGGTGTGGCTGTGGGTTGAATGGTGTACAGACATGATATGGCACAAAATGTTGAATAATGTTAAATTAGTTTTGCTTTTTTTACAACCATGGCTAACTTATTCGGCTAGCTGTAAATGTTTTTTTTTTCCACTTACGAGCTATCTTATTCAGTTATGTGAACAAACTAACTTCTGCAGTCCGCTCATCTAAAGCAACCCACAATCAAACCAAGCTGACCCATCCCATAGCTAGTATGAGAGATCTTTTTTCCCCAGCAAAACATTATTTCTTCATGTCAGCTGACACACATTGTAGAACACATATCTGCTGAGCATAAATTTCACTGCAGCTCACAGTGTAACACACATTTGTGACATCACAGAAAAATTTATCTCAAAATGAAGGTTCCGCTTCATGGCTGAAGGGGCGCGCATTTTTCAAAGACTTTGCAGTGAATTGCGCTATCATTTGTGCACTTGTTGAAGCCATTTTGAGTGTGTATCAGCTGGATTAAAAACCTACATTTCTTTGTATCTCTCTCTTTCTGCATCTGTATAAGTGCAACTATTGAGTTTGGTATTAAAGGTTTTGGATGTCTGAAACTATATACCAGTGATATGTTGTGGCTAGAGCAGAAAAATTAAGCACCTGTGATACACAGTGTCAAGCTACAGCCTCCACAGACTTGGAGACTTTCTTTGACTTTGTTGGGTGGGAAGCAAATGGAATCAGTTCTCCTGCCTGGCCATGAATGTGTCATTCAGTCTGAATAGACTGAATAGACTGAAATTTATCCCGTCAACACATCAACACGAGGACTGGACTTTCTCTTGAAACAGATCACATGACCCATAAATATCACGGCACACAAACCAACAACATATTGAAGACACTGCTGTGCCTGGCAACACATGCATCTCTCTGCAGCCAGGACTGAGGAGCCAATCCTGAAGCCTGACACCTTTCCACTCTGCTCTTGATTGGCTGATCAGAAAGACCCATATTCCATCTGATGTACATGTCTTGGTTAAATTTAATGCCTGTATCCCTGCACAGTGTGTTTATACTCAACAGCAATAGCAATTGCACCATTATATTTCCACAGTGTTGTATTTGCAAAGCTAAGACTAGCTGGCGTGACAGTGCTGCTTTGTGAGCGTGTTGAGATTTCCGCTTTCAGACCACAGTGTGCAATAAAGGTGCAAAACCAACAACAGACAATGACCTATTTGCACTTCGTCTGTCTCTCTCTGCACTTCAAACCTTTCGCCTGAGCACATTTTTAATACGTGCCCCTGCCTCCCCCCCCCCCCCCCACCCAAAATAGAAAAATATCCTGTATAGTTTTCACATTGCTATGTTAAGCCTTAATAGCGCTCTACACACTTGAAAACAAACAAAACAACAACAGTAACATTTACATGTCGTTGAACAAACAGACAGACATGGCTTTAGATTCAAGAAAGGAAGTCAACATTAAAACGCCAAGAACTCAGATTTCTCCCCTCTCACCTCCCCTCCCCTCCCTGCCAGCCCGCCCCCGGCGTCTCGGTACAGGTTCACCGAGGGTGGGGGGGTATGGTGTGGGCCGACAACCCAGCTGCGCTCTCTGCTCTGTGGTACACACATCTGGCACATTCACCCTGAAGAAAAAGTGCAACACAGGGACATCCCACAGTGTTACAGCGCTGCTTGGAGGCAAAGCTGGAGCGGTTAGAAACCACCTCAAAGTCACAGTTGCCTTTTCATACCACAGTGTCCGAGTGTCAGATTTGGAGTGGAAGCAACAAGGGGTGTGGCAGGAACTGATTCTCTGTTCCTCTTTTCTCTAAATTGTGCCCAACATAGAGTACACTCGCACACACAAACAAACACTGCCTCTCTCTCTCTCTCTCTCTCTCACACACCACACACACATACACACACACTGTCTCACTTTCTCCCTCTCACTCTCCCTCATACACACATCAGCAATCTGATAGGAGCCAACCCCGGAAAGCACTGTTTGATTATTCATAAAGGGCTGAATTGTAAAGAATGCAGAGGGAATTAAGACTCCCATTGCAGAGCGACTGGATCCACTCCAGCTTTCACCAGCTGCATCGCTCTTGAATAAGCCGTTACTCCCAGCCTGTTGGCAGATGTGTTTTAAATATAATATATACAGACGCTATTAGGCCTCATCACTATGCTCTGTTGATTCCCTGTTTCATATAAAATGAAACTGAACTATTAGATCTGGGAATTTTTTATTGTTTAGCAATGAATTTAGCAATATTATTATTGATTGTTTACTGATCTTAAGGACCAAGTCACGTCTCTCTCTCTCCCTCCCTCCCTCCCTCCCTCAGTTGATTGTGAAGTTGGAGAAATCTGGGTTCCAGCATCATCTCTGCGCTTATCCATTTTTAAAACAATTTCACTTTATAATCACGTTTCCCTTTTTCCTCATCTACCCTCTTCCTGATTCTTCCTTTGATACACAGTGAGCGTCTCTATATTCGATCTACCATTCCCCTCCCCCTCACCCTTTAAAGTAGGACTTCTCTTCCCCCCCATTCCCCTTCTCAGTTTTAGAGTGGGGTGTTACTGCACAGTTATATTGCTAATGACTAATCACAGACAATAATATTTATCACATACCTAGAATGTTTTTGCACGGAGAGGTTGGTAGCCTGTCCTCGGGTGCAGGAAGAAGAGTGATGCACTACAGATTCTACTGTGTCTCAGAGGGTACAGCTACGCAGGATACAAGTTTATCACATCACTGAAAGCAGCTACCTTACTATCATAACAACAGGTTTGATTTGGTGTTGAACTGCATAGGGTGAGCACACACTGAACCAGAACGATGGGTATTCCTACATGTACTGTATTGTGGTTTGATATAGAACAGTCTGACGTCTGTGCTGTGTGTCTACTGGGTCTCTAAAGGTACACACTTGTATCAAATATAAGACTGATTTTACACTACTCCTTACAGTGTTGATGTCAGGGGGATGGAGGAGGATGGAGGGGAGATTTACAGGGAGTCCCGTCGAACTTAGTATTGCACCTTCTCTTGCCTCCCTACACCCCTACTGACAGTTAAGCACTCAGAAAGTCTCAGGGAGTGCAGGGAAGTTGAGGAACAGGGTGAGAGAGAGGGACAGTTCTCCACCTTTGATTCCATTCATCTTACTTATCTCCACTGAATGATTTTACTGATTGATTATTCTAGTGTTTTTTTTCCATAGCTGTTTCTTCACAGTGTGCTTTCGGAAGTGCTGCTCCTGATTGGCCGAAGCTGGACGGTCTGTCAGTAAGGAGAGAAGAGGATTGGCCCGTGGGAGGTGCGAATGGGCCCCGGGGCGGGTCTCAGGAGGGCGTGGCTGAGGGGCGGGCCCTGCAGCAGATGATGGTGTGGGTGAGGGGCAGGCCCTGCTGCACGGAGGGCCAGTGAGTTGGAGGAGGCCGCGGCGGCCATCGCCGCAGCGACAGCAAGGGGGCTGGGCAGGAGCCCTGCCCCCAATGCTTTCGGAAGGTCCTTTGAGAAGGACAGAGAGGACTGAGGGGTAGGGGGAGGAGGAGACAAGAAGGAGGAATACAGAAAATGCAGGAAGGTGGAAACAGAAAAGACAAATTAGGTATTCATTCATGTTACATTCATTGCTCAAGTCACTAAGTACATTTAATGGATGGGCTATTTATTTCTGTACAGCACTTTTAATTTTATTAATGAGCATCTGTGTCCACAGACACTCTTAATCTGTGGACACAATGTAGTTAAATGGGTGAAATGTGAAATGTAACAGGCTGGATGAGGGACGGGATGGCTCAGTACCGTTAGGTCCGACACCCGGTGCTTCTTGTGTCGGCTGAGGAGAGGGTTGGGCTTCCCGGCCACCCCGTCGCGGTGCCTCCGACTCGATATGTGCTGAGGAGGAGAAGGCACAGCGTCACACGGGGCCACGGCGCATCCTCCAGATGTCGCAAAGCCTCCAAAACTGTGTTGGTGAGTCATCAAATGTGCACGCTCAGCTTGCCCTTGCCCTTGGAGGACTTTATGTTTGTGCAGTCTTTCTCTTCCTGCGGTCTGTGAGCTTTGACCCCACGCTCAAAGGCAGACCTTGACAATATTTTCTCCCTCGCGGCATGCTCTAGCAGTACGTGTGATGTGAAGAACATGCTGCTCTGCTCTTTACTCCAAGGGCACATGTTATGCAACTGTGTTTTGGATAATCACTTCAACAGAGGAAAGCACATGGGATGTCTCGTTTGTTAGATCTTTGTTTTTGTAGAATTCTAAATTGTTTGGATAAATTCCATAGCATACATTCTGTTCCTCAGTGTAAAAGTACACCTTGTCACCCCCTCCCCCCCAACAGAGGCAGTTCAAGTGCTCTGTGTACCACAGTGGAGATGAATCCACTACTTCAGTAGTTAGCACTACCAAAAATGATAAAATCAGGTTTTGTATTGCAGTTAAGGCTAAATAATTGTACATTGTTTTCCAAATACAATTCAGATACACCAAAAGCTGAATGACCATTTCTCAAATTGCAATGATTCCATGAACATTTAGAAATAGATTTTTGAGAAGCCTTCTGAGAATTGTGGGTTTGTGGACTGTTGGTAATAACTGTTAGTGAGCGTGAAAAATATCCCCTGGTGATTCCAGGTTATTCAGTGATACTTAAGCGAGCAGTATGACATGATTCATGAAAAGGTTTACTGGTATACAACCTCACATGTGAAAATCGAATACCCCAAACTCTCTCCTACTCTAGCAACATACCTCAAATGTTAAAACTGAAGTACAGTTAGCTGCCAAAATAAAGGAAGCACTTGAGAAAATGAGGGATCCAAATTATATTGAAAGTAGGTGCTTCCAGACAGGTGTGGTTACTGAGTTAATTAAACAGTTGACATCCCATCATGCTTAGGGTCATGTGTAAAAATGAAGAGCAGGCATAATGGCCCATTGTTTTGGCTGCCATGGCTACAGGAAGAGATCTCATTGACTTTGAGAGGGGGATGATTTTGGGGCATGTTTGGGAGGAGCTTCAGTGATGAAGACTGCTCAACTTGCTGATGTTTCATGAGGACCAATGGCTATGGTGATATTAGCATGGAAGTATGGGGGAAAGACATTCAAATTGGGACAACTATGGTTGAACCACCCCTGTGGTTGATCCACTGTGTGCTTACTCCTCAACTGTGATGTCTGTGCAAAACAGACAAGCAACTCTGAATGAGTTGACTTCAAATGTCAATCTAGGGCATGGGCAAGCATTTCCATCAAGAACAGTTTCCATCAAGAACAGAGTGACACTGTGCTCAGACTGCAGTGCAGAAACCCCTTTTAGTACCTCAAAGTGCATGGCATGGTTTAGATCCACTCAACCCTGGAGAGGGCAAGGTAAACGCCTTCATCCTATGATGAAGCATTTCCATCCTAATGGAAGTGGTCTCTCCCAGGATAACAATGCCCCAAACAATTCAAAGGGCATAAGGGGTCATTGAATGGTTTGATGAGCATAAAAATAGTGTAACCCATATGCAATGGCTGTTTCTGTCACCAGATCTCAACCCATTTGAAAGCTTGTGGGATTTTGGAGTGGTGACTGAGACAGCATTTTTCACCACCATCCAGAAAACGCAGATTGATGAGATTAAGGTGCTTTGAAGCTGTTCTAGTGGCTTGTGGTGGCTCAGCACGTTACTACGACACTGAACTGTGAGATTTCCTTTATTCTGGCAGGAACCTGTATGTTGATGTCTGGATGAGCTGAGGTCCATTAGAAGTCAGGAATAGCATAGCACTCCTCAGCAGGGAAGATAAACTCTATCCAGTATCCACTGTTCAGCAGGAGACCTCCTCACCTGTTTGAGCTGCAGTTCGGAGTTGACTCGTACGTTGCAGATCTCACAGTGGAAGGTGCGTTCCTGAGTGTTGGGGTCAACGGACCCCCCTCCCTGCTCAGCGCTGGGTTTGGGGCCCAAGCGGGGGTACGCCTTTATGGGTCCCAGGCCACTTCGTGCCTCCAGGATTGTTTTATGTTTGGTACCTACAAGCGCACAGAGGGTAGAACACATTTCATTAATTAAAGAAGGGAATATAGTCCCTTCCAACACCAAAAAACTAATAAATACATAAACAATCAGGGGAAGACTTACATTCGAGCTGTCTTCAATATGATTTACAACTGAAAAAGTTTCAACCTGCTATGAAGACTCTAGTTTATTTGGAAGGAGGGAAATGAGCTTAGCCTTGATAATAAGTTCATAAAATATGTAAGATAAGATAATCCTTTATTTGTCCCACTGCAGGGAAATTTGCAGTGTTCATGCCTTGACTTGTAAAACTGTATGAATAAACCTATATTATCTAAGGAAAAGCTATGCACCTTCTAGTACCTCCTTATTGTTAGTAGATAGTTTCATTGCAAAGAACTTTGTTACAGAGCCCGTAACTCTGTGTACTGCTGAAGATCAGCAAAAAAGCATTTCTGTGGTTTGTGCAGAGATTGCTCAGAGACCTGCACACATCTGCTTGTTTGGAACATGCTATCAGCCTTATGAACAACAAAGACATTGATTTTAATAACTCTTTTGGTTCTTGCTGTTTCTGTAAAATTTCTTTTGTGAATGTGACTTGAAACAGGTTTAACATACCAAGGGCACCAGATACCCTATACCCCGACTTCGTCAAACTGGGGAGATTCAGACTGATTCATTTAAAAGCTCATGTGATTGTTATTATGCTATGTGCTTGCTGCAGGTCATCTGAGCCAAATATAAGGCAGGAGATGATTTGTCAGATCAACAGTTCTGCTAGGCTGAGTTTTCACATTTTTCAAATAACAGGGAAAGCTCGTTTGGGATTTGAACCAACATACGCCTGGTCCAGAGCCTGACCTCCTACAAATTTACGGCTGCCTTTTCACCCTGCTGTCAAGTCTGAACAAGGGTTTATCTTGTTCTGACCAAATAATCCTGGACATTTTACAATGGAGTAACATTTAAGGCTGTGCTTTAAGGGAGGCAGCACTTTGTTGTTTTCCACCAAAAAGCATTGTGTTTAATATACACATTACAGTATCCCAATGAACTTATGCACTGGCACCACTAGAGGGCAGAGCAGCATGGCTACTGCACTCCACATTAGGGCAAACAGTTCCATTATTTTAACCAGAGGTGGAAAACCCTGGCTTCAGAAAGTAAAAGTCCTACCATATATTTGTTCTAGCCATTCACTAAACAAGATAATTTCACTAATTAGCTCTTCTACCTGGCTGAAAAGTTGTGCTGATTAAATTTAGCTGGTGTAGTGCATGGGTGGAACAAATACGTGGCAGGCCACCTCTGTATTTGACCTAGTATGGAGCGGCAGTGGCTCTGTGTTGTAATTATAAATGGAAAAAAGGTGACATCCATCTGTTCTCTTTTGTCTACCTCTGGCCATTCATAAGAGCAAAAGAAGTCCCTAACTCCTGTTTACCACTACTCTACTGTTTAACTGAACCTATAATGAAATAAAATATAGACCTATGAAGTGGAATAAAAAATCTGATAATTAGCTGTGTGACTATAACTATTGTAGGCCAAATCACATAATAAACCTAATTTAAAGGTCATTATGGATAGCTTTGTGGCTTTATCTTCAATAGAAGGTGAAATTCTCATTAACTGGATGAACTTTGCTGAAAGCTGATGTAAAATGGCCTCCTGGATGTACAGTACTGATTACTTTAAATACAAACATCAACTCAATAATGAAATTAATATATAAATAAATGAAATACATACAATAATGTTTGTACAGTTACAATGAAAAAAATAAATTCAGTATGAAGTCTCCATCATATTTTAACAGTGTTTATTTATTTGAACATTTCAAAGTCAATAAGGTATGTGATCTTCAAAAGAGGCTGACTGAAAAAGTAAAAGCAATCAGAAAATATAAATTGAAGCATTTTCTATAGATTAGGGTGCCTCAGGCCTGGCCATGAAGGACCACTATTTGTGTTCTTTCTAGCTCCAAGCAGGCTTGGTTAATAAGGGTTGATTGAGTTTACCAGTGAATTTTGTTTGGATTTGACATCCCGTTAGTTCACCATGACAGACACCAGTAGTCAGAGCTTTGCTTGCGCTACAAAAATGGTATTAGTGACATATTTTTAAAATGTATCACTCCAAACAAATCTAGAGCAGTAGTCTCAGTTCATTAAACTTAATTAACTGTTTAATTGTTATAGGCCCTATAATAATTAACAATTAAGCAACAGCATAACAAATTAATCTTAGTCAACCACAGATTCTAGAAATGGAACATTCTGATCAAAGTGGCACAAGTCAATAACGAGCTGAGAAATGCATCTATCAATCCGCTATTTAGTAGCATAAACAAACCTCTAACAACAGAACTCTCAAACAAAGGACTTCCTTAGCAGCATAAACACACCTCCAATGACACAATTGTTCCACAAGGGACTCATAGAAGATAACTGTGAAGAGCTGTCACAAGTCAAATGACAGCTCAATCAAAGCTGTGTCCATATGGAACCAATAGAACAGTGCTTCCCTAGGGCCAAGGTTGAAAGGCACTGTGATAAAGCACAGACATCCTCGTCTCTACGTAGACAAGTACCAATACAGTTTTAATTTAGCTTCAAATGTGGCTGGCAGATGAAAGACCAGCGCCCACATGTAACAGTCAGCATTAAACATGTATCAGAAACACCGAGTTTGTAAATACTAAATGTTTTTGATGTTGGCTGAATGATTCCAGTAACTGGGCTTCAGACTGAAACCGCACTGTGATGCAGCGTCTTCACCTTGTGTCACGTCCCATGAGTGACGTGCAAAGTTACAGTTACAGAGGAAGTGGATATGGGGAAATCTGGGGCTAAGGACGACACAGATGGGGGTGTTTCGGCCGTAGCCTACAAACTGTGTGATCCCAACGTTTGCTTGTTGTCGCGTTCTATTTTCAACATCGGAAGTGTGACCGCACATCTTCTGTCTGAGTTAGTCTGGTACCTGTCTGACCCTGTTCCTTCCTGTTCAGAGTACCCACAACCGCCACCCAAAACATACACACACACGCGCGCACACACACACACACACACGCGCGCATACACATATACACATACACACACACACATGGGCCCGTGCAGACACACACACCCTCCGGCTGTCATACTTGTCTGCACAGCATATGCTCTTGTTCTTGGAGCTGGACTTAATTGAATTTTTCTTTTTGGGAGAGAAATTGGTCCCAGACTGTTTTCTTTGCAGGGTTTATTTTTTTGTCCAGTGCCATAAATCTAGTCTCCGTTCGGTTGCTCTAATGCTGATGGCACACGACGCATCAGCTAAGACGGTGTGTGCATGTGCATACATTGTCCTCTCACACGCCCATGTGCAAACTCCACATCTACCACTGTGTTTGATTTTATGAAGCTGACATACATATATACATACATACATACATATATACTATATTGATATGCAGTATACATGTGTGTCCATGAGTTCATGTCTGTGTGAGTCAGTATGTATTCCTTGCTTGTGTGTGTTCCTTATGTGTGTAGTTGTGTGTCAGTACATGTGTTCCCTATACAAGCGTAGCATCTACATGTGAGCTGACATATAAGATAAATCTGCACTGAATGAGTATTTGTGTTTGGTTTTAAACATGTCTGTTCTATCTAACATATCTGATCTCTGTGCCTCAGACACAGTGAGGCCCCTGAATCACTTGTTATTTACAGGTAAATGGCCAAGCTCAAACCTGAAGAAATTCCACTAAGGTACTTTCCTTCACTAAGTAATTTCCTTTAGTAATTCTGATCTGACTGTCCTTGCAGTGTAAACATCTCAACCCTGAGGATGAATAATTCATCCCGGCATATACCTCCGAGGCTTTAAAGAGCCTCCTATCCCACAGAAGAGCTCTTAACACCTGCATAGGGAGGGTTACACCGTGCACATTCATCCCGCAGATGTCATTATAAATGCTCTGAAAAATTCATCAGCACGCCGTTGCTAAGGCTGCCACAATTTACTGCAGTGCGCCGGTTACTCGACCATAACGCCCTTGCTGTATATCATAAGGCTTTGAAAGGGTGATTTCCTTAATGAGTCATGCCACGTGTGTGGAGGAGCAGCCCTGCACGTTGAGCATTACCCCACTGAAGCCAGCGCAGAACACGTGTTGGTGCAATAGCAAGCAGATAAGGCACTGTCACAATGCACTGAGGAATGTGCGTCACACTCTGTCAGTTTATTCTTTTTTTTTTTATATATATATATCGCAATGCTATATGAAATGATACTGCATAAGAAAAAAATACTATAATATAAGTAAAGACAAGTATAGTATAGTATAGTATAGTATATAATATACTATAATACTAAGCACTATAAAGTAAAAAATCATTATAATGATTAAGTTCATCATTAAACAATTAAATTAAAATTAAATTAAACAATCATTTTAATTAAAAAATCATCATAAAAATAAAAATTCTAACTTAAAAAAGTTCAAAATGTAATAAATTTGCTAAATTTCAATACAGCAGGTTTCTAAAAAACAATCTTGCGCCAGTTTGCCCCGGCACTGTGCTGGCCTGCGTTACCTTTGTTGTGGGCCTCCAGCTGGGAGAGAGAGTTGACGGCCACTTTGCACAGGGAGCAGTAGAGCAGCTTCTTGGCCTTGTCCTCCTCAGACTCAGATGGGCTGGGGGCTGGGGGCGGGGCTGCCAGGGGCCCCTGGGGTGGCTGGTCAGGGCGGGGGGTGCTGCGGCCGGGGGAGGACGATGAGGAAGAGGAGGAGGAGGAGGAGGCGGGCACCAGGGGAGCGGTGGGTGGGGGTAGAATGGGAGAGGCAGAGAGCATGGGGACGTCAGGTGTTGACGAAGCAGAGAGAGGGAGGGTCCCAGTGGCCAAAGGTGGGCCATTTAACTGTGGGAGGGGCTGGGTGTCATCTGGAAGAAAGAGACAGATGGAGGGACCATATTATATACAGAAGACAGGGTGATATTAATATATATTACTTATTATTAGTTACATAGAGAGAGTACATGCCTGACAATCATGCATTAATCTTTTCTGTTTTTATAATATACTGAAAGTGTCTAATGCTCCTTTTCATATGTATAGTACTAATATAGATTTTTTAACCAGTTACGCAAAAGTCCAGAGCCCTGACCAGCTCTCAGTGCTAAGAGAATTGGAATCAAAAAAACAGGAAAAGCAACAGATTCAATTGGCCGGCATACTGTTTGTTTTGGTGTTTTATATTTGTAACTGAAAACCATATTGTGGCCTGCTTCTTTTAATTTCACCAGGATCATGATGTAAACAGCAATGAGCCACGTTCCAACATTTAACACAAAAACAACAGAAATGTTTTACCTTGAATGATGTGCTTTAGTGACACTGTGATATACGGCTGTGTATGTTCTTGACTTCCTGGCTTTTTAGACTGCCTAGTTACAGATTAGCACAAGTTAAATTGTTAGCCTGGTCTGACACTGTTGCTCATCCACTTGGATGGATACACCCCTGTTCTCTTGAGCCTGAAGTCGCTCTGGATAAGAAAATCTGTTAAATGAATGTAATGTAATGAAATATTTTGGGGTTAGAAACAGGAGGCAGAAATGTTATTTTTCAAATCTGAGAGAGATGAATGGAGGGAGAGGCTTTCCCAGCGTCCTGTGAAATGTGCAGGCCCTGAGAACACAGGCAGCCTGCAGCCTCCTGCCTGAGGCTGGCCACCGATTTGGCACAGCTATTTGAGCAGAGCAAAGGCCCTCTCCCTTCCAGTGGAGGACACTGCGGAGTTCCGCCTTTCACCTCCCTTTAAAGCGGCCGCTGCTCTGAGGCCGGGGGATTAAGAGACAGCAGCATTGCTATTTCTCCGCTCAACGTCCCCTTTAGGAGCATATACTGTATCTACGGCATGAGTCAATCTACAGTGCTCCAGCAGTCTGAAAGAAGTACTCTCCTGAGAAATAATTGCTTGATCATGGAAAACTTGATTATGACACCATCCATGCAATAAACCATTCATCTAATATCCATCGATCCCCCTTTAATGTAGTTATAGCCTCACACCTCCTTGGTGTACTGTTCATAAGGTGCAGAATTATGACAAAATGACGAAACTGAGTGCCAGCTCAACATATCGATATTATGTCCTGGCTACAACAGACCATATTCACTACTTACACAGATCTTGAAACATCATTCATCTATAACTATTTTATTTCAAAAAGCTAAGGCTGGATAGCCCAATGTAACATGTATCTGTAACACAGCTCCAGCCTAAAGACCAAAGCTATACTCCATGTCAGACAGCACTGCATTTTATGGTCACTGAGCACCAGCAACCCCCAAGCTGTGCTAATGTATTCATGATGTAACACAGACTCTGAAGTATTAATATTAACTGGGTAGCCAGCTACCTTAAATCTGACAAGCAGGCATCCATTAAGGTTGAACATAAATAAACCAGTTACGTTCTTCTAATGATAATGCTGATTTAACTGTATGTGTATGTGTGTGTGTGTGTGTGTGTGTGTGTGTGTGGGTGTGTGTGGGTGTGTGTGTGTGTGTGTGTGTGTGACCATATAGCAGAGCCAATGGGCATGTGAGTACTGGTCTATGTACATTATGTAAATAGTAACAGGTCAAACATGACTGGAATAAGGAAACACAATGTTAAATGAGGTTCAAAAATCTTTCAAAGTTCCCCTCTGAGTCAGGTGACAGCAATGGACCTCAATAACCTCAGTGTCCTCCACCTAAAAGCACACCTTGCTGCCACCCAGCTCCTGGTGGCTTTATCCTGTTGTTCTACTATATGCTATCTCAGGCTTTAGCTCACTCGCTGAAAATAAGCTTTTCTCAAGATGTTGAGAGGTTTTGTTCATCAATCAGTGTATTTTTACTCCTGTTATTGTGCAAAGCCATCTAAAAGAAAATCATAAAAATGAGATTACATATATTTCTGTCAGAACTCAGGCAGGGACTCAGGCGCAGACAGGGAAGACTGGTACACGAAGGGGTTTATTAAATCCAAAGGGTAATCCAAAAATGGAGTCAAAACAGGCAAAGTCCAAAACCAGAAAAACACAGCAACCAATACCAAAAATCAGATCCGAGAACACAAAGTCGAGGAAAACAGGAAAGGAAACAGAACCGGCAGGCAGAAACAGAAAAAGGACCGGCGAGTAGCGTAACAGAATACTGAGACGAACTGGCAACGAGACAAGAAACAAGCAGGGAAGATATAGGGCTAGGCTAATGAGGAGATGGGATGCAGGTGGAGACGATCCGGTTATCAGGTGGGCAGAGACAGGGCGGAGAGTGGGGCAGGGCTGGAACACAGGGAAACAGTAAGCAAGAGCACATGGACGGGGAAAGCAAAAACAACCAACAAGATGCCGCAATCCTGACAATTTCCCAGAGAAAGAAATGTAACCAATGATTAAAAAATGATTGATTGAAATGAAATGATTTTTTCTGTCCCTTTTCAGGCAGTGATTTTTAATAACGTCTCCACCATAAAGAAGAAAACCTTACTTAATGGTGGATAAAATCTACTTTGCATGGACTTTCCCCACTTGTCCTGATTTGGAAAGTTCCCACTGCTGTCTGCCATGTAGCTCGTAATGTGGCACGGCAGGTGAAACTGCACTTTCCCAGCCAGCCTGACTCCCGCCATATTGGGATTTTCCAGCTGGACTGCTCCCTGCGCATATGTTTGTCAGGCAGATGTGTGCCAGGGACCATAATCTCTCCTTCAGCCTCCGTGGGCTCAGGGAACTCATAAAGCTGAGCTAGATCGGAGCCTGGGGCAGAAGGAGCTTTTAATGAACATGTCAAGCGAGCGCCTTGCACGGGGTTCCCTTAAATATTTATCAAGCAGGGCCCTTTTTTAGAGCGGTGCTGCACTGTTCAGTTACACTGCAGAATTGGAAGGTGTACTTAAGAGGGTCAGAAGGGTAGAGGGTCTGGGTTCCTCCATTTGTAAGCCCCCCCCCCCCCCCCCCCGGCTGCAGTGGATAGGAAAGGCAGCAGCACCAGTGGGAGTAACAGAGAATGGAGATTCATGATTCTCTCAGAGCTGGACCGTCCACCATTTAAAGCACTGAACTTAGTCATCACTGACAGAGTGAGAGACCAGGTGTATACAGCACCGTGTTCCCTGTAAAGACACATAAAGCCTTGAGGTAATGGCTAACATTTCTCTCCTAAGGAATAACTGACACCAGTCTGTCATGGCATGGAACACAGAAAATACAGTCTCTGCTTAATATGGTGTACCTTACCAAACAAAGCTATTGAAAATGTTGATCACATTTTCATTCTGAACAGCAACTTTCTGAAACATTCATAATTTCTTGGTAGGTTGTTGTGGGCCTTTGATATTCTCTGTGGTGCAGCCTTATTGTTAGGCTTGCCAAGAGTCATTTTATCAGTTACCACAGAGAGTAAGCGACTTCCTGAAAGTTCCACAGATCAACAAAAAAGATCTTGCTGGTAAAAATCTAAATTTCTATACAGCGACCATTGTGAAATTGTGAACTTCACGTTCCATGGTGTTTGCGGTGACAACATGCAATGAGGCATGTTCTGAGTTAACGTTGATGAGATAGCAACAGCTGTTGACAGTTTAGGTGGACTTGTTCACAGTGATAGTGTCAGTCTGGGTGGAGGGACCATTTAGTGTTCACTGAATTCAGAGAGAAGTGGAGGACAAACCTTGCATATTCTTCAGATATGAGAAGCAGGGGAAGTTCACTACTCCACTTCTTAATAAGAACAAAGGACCTTCAGTGCAGCATATTGATAATGACCAATAAAAACAAATGAAGTTAGTTATTATGTTTTACATCAATCTTTTATTCAATGAACACAAATCATTTCTCTGACTATTGCTGGCATCTTAAAAGAAAGGTAATTTGTGCTTCTATGGAATGTTTTATCTTCTTTGTGAGCAAAGATAAAAAACAATTATCTTTGGTGTAACAGATTCAGACATCTATGAATGAAATCATTGTGCTATCCTGTAATGGAAAATGATTGATGGGTGCTTTGTAGATTCCTTCTTTTTGTATGAAGTGAACATGCATTGTTGATGAAAGATTTTAAAATTGGATTTAAATTGGTCACTGTAGATAAAGGTTGTGATTTCCTTTGTTGTATATTTTCAGATACTACAATTTGTCAGTGCCTGGTTGTGTTATGTAGTCCTGAAAATGAATGATGAAAAAAGAGGAAAATATATCCTGAAAAATGAACATAATAATGTTCACGAAGTGAAATATCAGTGCCTTAATCTGCTTTACTACACACCATTAGCAGCCGTGGGACTTTGTATAAATCATTCCCGGCTATTCAACAACCTGAACAACAGAATGTAAAGAATATGTAATTTTTTGTGCTAATGCATTAAATGTTCACATATCAGTTGAGGAGGATTGGTGATGACATAGTCCATTTGCTGACCACAACAATGTTTATTTGAGTCTAGATACTGAGAAAAATTGCCAAAATGACAGACAACAACTCAGCTTACTATCTGAGAAAAAAAATCGAATGGTTGGACAGAATGGTCTTGCATTCATAGACTGTGCAAGCAACTATACTCCATCATTATGCAAGAAACAGGTAAAATGAATGGTGAATCCATATGTTTTATAATTGTATAGACACTATACAATTACTGGACCATCAACAAGCTGTCAGCATACATCACAAGCAGACTCACTACCGCAAAACATCAGGCAGAGGTCTGTGTTCAGGTGACAGTAGTCAGTCTCTTACTCATTGCTAACACTGGCAACAGCATTCACAAACCTGATTTCTACACTCCACAGGACAACTTCATCTCTTTTACAAGGAGTAAACCAGGATGGACGTATATGTATGGGTAATCAGACAATGTGTTTTATTTATGCTGGTGTACCGGACGTGCATATAAGAATTGTAATGATTCAGTATGTTTATTATTGAATGCTAATGTTTATTTGTATCTGTATTTATTATTAGATGTCTGCTTTTTTACACTTTTTTCCCATTTTTTACCCCAACTTTGGAATTGTCAGTTGTGCATTAGACTCAACAGAATCTCATCAACATCTCATGCACCAGTGCTGAAGTGCATTAAATGAATTGGATAAACTCACTGCTGACAGCCGCTATTTTTCACACCACAGAGCAGTCCCACAAAGCACCACAGTGGAGCGAACACTCAAATCAGGATCTCCACTGACGCGATCTGAGTAAATCGTGGGCTCCTGTCAAGTTTCTAGCGGTCCCTAACAAGTGGTGGAATGAGGGGAACCCTCGGTGACTCAAACTCAGTTGTGTCCATCCACTGAGGACTCCCTGTCATCGGCAGTGAATGACACGGCCAAGACTGAAAATTGCAAAGTCATGGGCTGTAGGCCACACAGGGGATCAAAAGTCTATTTAATTGTATAAATGTAAGGTTAAGCCAAAGAAAAGTCTCCATAATGTGGACAATTAACTATTCTACTCTATGCTATTCTGACATCACAGCCTTTCCAATGCACAGACAGACAGCACAGACAGCTCATTCTACGTAGAATCATACCTATGTCTTATGGTTGCATACTGGAAACCGAATTTTCGCTTCTGAAAGCTAAAAAAACATCTCAATCTCTGGAATGGACCTGTGCAAGGAATTAAACTTTGGCCGTCCATAATGCAAGCTGGCCCGCTACCACGTAGCTAAAAGGTCCAGGCCTCTTAAAAACGACAGTTGATCCCCTGCCACAGAACTAAATCCCAATGACATCACACTTCCTCCTTGACTCCAGAGCTGGAATATGTCCACATTAGTGCTGTACATGCCTCCTGCCTGGGACTGCATTTTGGCTGCACCCCTCCTAAGACAGGCCTATCAGTGGAAGAGAGGGATAAGGAGGGTCCCACTTCATCTAACACCACTTCTTGCCTCCACCAAAGCCTCAGATCTTGAGGTGTCCTTCCATGTCAGACACCAGTTCCCCCTGAAGCCTTATCCACCCACTAGTGCTCAATGCCCCATGTGTGGACATGACACCCCTGTCCCCCAACCCTCCACCCCCGCCTGCCAGTTCTGAACTCTTCCTGCAGCAGTTGCTGTCAGATACACACCCAGTTATTTCGCTGCCACAGACTTTAATAATTACATTAGCAATTAGTTACTATAGTAATTACATTGCTGCTAATTCAGCTCATGCTTAATGTTTTTGAAGCTGCAGGCCAATAGGTGATTCACCGAATCAGAACCTCACAGCCTCACTTCTTATCGCTGCAGCTGTGAGCAAAGTTGAGTTCAAACCCCAAGCACTGTGTATCTAGCCAAAGTGTTACATAGCACACGGGGCGTGGGAATATTTCCCACTCATGCTTAGAGACCCTGTCCATGGAGGGCAAGAGCACACTCTGGTGCTGTTAACCCTCCTTCCAGTTCCCGCGCACACTCGCCCTACAGTGACCCGGCCTACCGGCTGCCCCGTCGCAGATGCGACCACAGCTGTAAGATCCCTAAGGCACGCCGGATTCGTGGAAGCCTCTCTCCACAGCCGGTGTTACGGGGAAACATCACAACAAACAGGCTCACTCGAACAGACAACTAAGCGCAGGGTCAGGAGGGGAAGATTTCCACATGAAGAAGCATTCCTGTGAGCATGTGTAGCCTTACACTTAGGCCAGTTTTGGCAATCCATTCTGCCCTTCCCATTGAAAATATTTCGGATACCCGGCCATTGCTCAGCTCTGAGTGAAGACAAAGCCCGTATGAGAGTGTCTTATTGCTAGTGGTACGCACAGCCTTGAAAATACGATAACAAAAATCAATAGTAGTTCATGAGGCAAACTCATCCTGTCAAATGCAGAATTGGTATGTACCTGACTCCTTTGGCTTTCTGAAGACTCACCTCTTTCAATTGTACCCGGATTCAGCCAAACTAGATGCGTCCTATATAAATCTCCTGGCCAGACAGCAAGAACAGTATGTTTAAAGCACACCTCACTGTTATTTTAACATACTATTTAGTTTACCGGGAGCCACCTGCAATTGATTGATTGATTAACAATTGATTTGTAATTAAAATGCTATTTCCAGCAGTACTATGCTATCTCCAAATCTGAGTGCTGCTTTATTCAGCTTTTGTTGTTTTATGCTTGTGGTTTTATCTTTGACTTACTTGGAATACAAGCATTGGAAAAGTAAATATTGAGTAATACTAATGGCTGAACCGAACTGATGTAGCTCAATATTCACTGTAATAATGACTGCAGGCTAGCAATTCCTTTGGTCATTGAGTCTTAAGGTGTCACCCATATTTGCTCCCTCGGTTTGTTCTTTGAACCTGCAGACAGCTTGACAGAGTGTTCGGATTGAGTGGGTACAGGCACACTCAAAGACAGAGAGAGACAAGCTGCTTTTCCCTGCAGCTCTGCTGTCCCAAAAATGCTGCTCCCAGAACAGTGCACAACCTCTGAGACGCCCCCACCCCTGCCCTCAACCTTAAAACACTATGATCTGCCAGAATTCAATTATCTTTTATAAATCTGAAACAGCTGTGCTGTTTCCCTGATGTTATTCTGGCTTCTCCTTCCTGCTAACCCCCCTGTGATACACACACATACACACATATGCAAACACACACACAGACACACACATATATATATACACACATACACACACACACATCACTGTTCGTTGATTATGTCACATTACAAGACCCGTTCGTCATTCGGCGTCGTTCTCGATGATCACATTCGGGCCCAACGCTGGAAATTTGTTGGCTATGACAAAATTGTGTCAAAATCGGGCTGAAATCGTGTAGTCTGAACCCAACAGAAGGGATTTTCTTGGACAAGCTTACCCTCAATAAAACAATGTAAGTCCTGTGTAACAGGAACTCTAAGGAGTGTCCTTAAGAAATGGCCTGGGATCAGTTTGACAGGTTCTTGTGCCAGAGAAAGAAGCCATCCTGCTGAGATCAGGCTCAAACAGGATGACAATGACAAACTGTGTTCAGCCCCAAGTTCATACAGCACGAATGTCTGCACTTATTCAGCCTATGCATCTTTTTGACATTTGTATGTAATATAAAACCTTGCTTCGGTCAAAGTGATAACGTTTTTTAATCCGCAGTTCTTTTTTCCCATTTTTTCCCAATTTGGAATGCTCAATAGTGAGATAGAAATGCCACCCATTGCTGCAACCCCCACTAACAATCCAGGAAGGTGCAGACAAACACATGCTCTCCTCCGAAAAACATAATTTAACAGCTGCTTCTTTACACACTGAAGCCTCCATGCCAAGGTTGTGTGGATATGAGTCGGAGGAGGACACTTCATGTGCAGCTTTATAAAGGCAGATTGCAGATTGGGTTCCTGGTGAGCGATGGGTTGGACAGACCCCTGGCCTACTCACCCCTATGTCCCCTAGCGGAATGAAACCAAATAGTTCCACCACCTGTGGGTTCCAGGTCATTGCTGGCTGATCGCATGGCCGGACTCAAACATGGGCCATAGGGCTCATTCTGTGCTGAAACAAGCGCTTTTGCCATCTGAGCCACTCAGGAGCACTATCCCAATGTCTTTTAATGATGTTAGAAATAAAATTAGTATTGACAAACTGTGTGCGGCACATTATGCGATGTGAAAGCAATGGGCAGTTGCACTTCATTGAAACAGTAAATCAGTACAGTCGATTCCATCCAAGAACTAGGTTTACGGTTACAGTCCCAGTTTCTTAAACATTACAACACACACCACTGTGCCACCATTTTGTCCAAGAATCTTTATACAAATCAGATTGGACATTTAGCAAATTTTGCAATCCCTGTCTGTGCTGGCTGTATTTAGTGTACCACACAGGGGAAATGCAGGAAATATGTGTTATTAGCTCTTTGAGGTTCCCTAAAGAAGACTGATCACATTCTTCTGTTCTCGCACTACAGAGAGCGATGTCACCATCCATCAAGAACTCACACACACACACACACACACACACACACAGTGAGTTCTGTCATAACTGAATTTCTATTTCTGTTTCAGGCCTTTGTATAATTTCAATTTCAATTTGGCTTCACCTTGGTTTTCAACATTCAGATGAATGTTTTGCAAAATGAAACCAGGCAGTATTGGAGATTGGTTTTTATTAAATTGCTTTCAGGTTTAGTTTTGTGTTTGTGCATGGGCCATTGTTCCAGTCTGTTTTTCACAAAGTAAATCCTCCTGTATGTTTTTGTCAGCTTTGGTTAGTCCAACGAAAATAAATACGCTCCTTCTAATGGTCATATTGGCGCCATTCTTACACGTATTTTTCACAGTCATCTATTTAGTCATCAATATTTCTTAGACAAATATCAAAATTCATAATCTTGGACACACCTACATAATACTAAGTACATGGCTCAATATGTACAAAGAACAAATCAGAGGTGTGATTGATCAATGTCCTAAAAATGCAGGCTGGCTCAGGGGCTGTTTGAGGTGCCAGCCAGAGACCCTTGCATGTCCAGGGACAATGTTTGAAAAGTGAGAGCAGTTTCTTACCAAAAATAAAATTCACCTCATCAATTAATCATCACTGTTGTACAGTATTCTTTAGATGAGATTGGCCATAAATTAGAGAGTGATGTTCCACAACAAAAACACATACAGATTTATAACGTTTGTTCTGCTGTCTGTAAATGGCCATGACTTGAAATCCTGTATACAGCAAAACCTCAATGACTTTACATTTAAACATAAATGCTATTCTGTCTGATTCTGTCTGGTGATTATATGATGACTCCAGAAACTAAAAAGGTCCTTCTGCCTGATTGACACAAAGAGTCACTGGAACACTAGCAAATCTGGCAAAGTAGCAAACTTTTTAACATTTGTCTTCTTTTTTTTACAGATATCATGAATCATGACATATTCTTAACAAGATGGAAAGAAGCAGTCATTGCCTCACATAAATCCAGCATTTCTTCTTGATGTGCAGATTTAAGTATGACATCAGTCACTGCAATAATAGGTAGCAGGTGTATGGTCAATGACATTGTATCACTATTTGCCATTGTTTTTCCATGCCTGTAGCGAAAGTTTCCCTGTAAAATCATACAATGCTGTCATACAATTACAAATTTAAACAGGAATGTTGGCATTGTGCTATACTACTCAAGTCAGCCAACTACATTTTGGCAAGAAATTGTTCAGAATTAAGGAAAAACATACTTTTTCCACACCAACCACAGAAATTTGTCCAATAATGTTACTAGCTAACTTGCTAGCTACTAGCAAGATTTCTCCCTGGAATCGTGATAATACAACAATTATGTGTTATTTTTAATACTAATATAATGCTGATGCTAAACTATTACTGTTCAATTATTACAATAATTTTAATAATAGATAATAGATACTATTGACACTACATATGATATTTTTAAAATGTTAAGGTATTTGATGTTATTTCCCCAAATAAAAATACACAAGTAGCTTGATAACATCATGGCAAGTAGCTATACTGTAGTACCTATGACTAGTAGGGAAAAAAACTTTCTTGTGGGGGCTTGTCACACTGACCAATAGAGTTAGCCAATCAATGTATTCTTACTGGGTTCATCTTCAGTAATGTACAGTAGATACATATCAAGTAGGTAAACACGTAACACATGATCTTCAAGATTTTGTCAGTACACACCATAGCAATAAAAGAAAAAGTCAGCTGTATTTTTTTTTTTTTTTTGGCAATAACCTCCCAGAGATGGGAAGCATTGACATTAGGTGAACTCTCAAAACAACATTGGACTCAATGGTTTGGCAGGGTTTAAGCCAACCAGAGTCCAACTTCCTGAGAACTGAGTCACTGAAAATTAAATACTGCCTGCCACCACTGTCCTGACCCACCCACATAAAATATTTTCTCATCAGAACCACAAGATTCATGTTGGTCAGGATTCTTGCTCCAAGTTCACAAATACTGGAAGTCTGGCAAGGTGTGGACAGCTCACATCTCCAAGAAACAGCAAGAATGAGGTTTGACCTTATCTGTAGAACAGGCAGCTTTTTAATTTCACACTGCAGTACCGCAGGCTGTGCAGCTGAAAAACATCTGAGGTCCCCACTCACCTTGTTTGCCCGGGTCAGTTTCGGAGACGGCCGGCAGGGGTCCTGGGGGCGTGGGGGAGGAGGTTGGCGGAGGAGGGGGCTTGTCGTTGTCTTGGGGGCGGCTCTTGGAGGTCTCGATGCCCTTTACCCTCCTGGCGTGCCGATTACCCTTGTAGTGAGCCTCGGCCTGACTCTGTGGGAAGGAGAAGGGAACACGCTGGTCGGCCATCGGGTTACAGCTGGTGCATGCCCTACGCCACGGTCGCAGCACAGAAGACAGACACACAGAGCAACGTAATATCATTGCAAAGCACAGTGTATCAGCACCATGCTGATACACTGACACAGTACACCAACTCTGTGTGGCCATGTCAACACAGGAGACACAGAAAAATGCACCCAGACCAAATGCGAAAGGCGACTGGCTATTTGATACCTGTTAGAAATGGGTGACTCCACACAGCTTGTGTTCAGCTGAGACTCATACAAAACAGGTGTTTTGACTCTCTTGCCCACATATTGACCTTAAACCAACCACGAAAACAAGAAGGGGAGCTGAACTCTGGCCTCCAGCCCCTGCCAGTTCTGATGCCCTGTCAGTGATCCATGGAAACAGTACTGCCTTTCCCAGGACTTCCCTGCACACACTCAGCCATTCTCCACTAAAACCAGCTGGAAGATGTGCCTGGGTGTGCCAGGCCTCTGAGTCTCCATCTTAGCCGCCGTTCCACAGCACTCTGGCCTGCTCTGACCCCCTCAAACTCACGCCTCCCCATTGCTACACATTATTGATGGGTATCTGAAGTAACCACCCAGCCAACAGAAATACCAGTATTGCCCAACTGTTGCAGCTGAAAGGGAGAGAGAGAGATCACCCAAGATAAACACTCTGACTTGTGTATACCATATATCTCAAAAATATGTATTCTGTATCCAGCCCACAGCTGAGAGGCATTCCTGAATATTTATGATTTTCTTTTCCTTTTTTTCTTGAGCTTGTCAGAAGGACCTGTCTTACTAAATGTTTGAACAGTCTCCAAAACACACACTCAGGATGTGAGATACTACACTACACAAGGTGCTGTTGCAGTTATCAGCAAATTTTAGCTGAAGCAATAATATTATTTCCTCTCTAACTGATTTATTTAAATAAGTAATGCACTTTTTGTAAAAGTGATATGTTTTGCTCAGTGCAGCTATTGAGGCGTGGGCACAGTAAGAGCTGTCTGTCTGAACTGAGTGTCAAATGAAAGTAAGGACTGTTTGGTTAAAGTACAGTGTTACACATAGAAAGACATGCTCCATGTGCCCTTTTTTCAGCTCTGAGCCCCCGTAAGTCAATCTGTCATGGCATACTCATTCATGTTCATTTTTAGGAATGTTTTCAGAGTCATTAGATGACATTGAAATACACTTTGGAGGAGTGGGTGTGGATTATGGGCTTTGCAGTTTGGGCAGGTTGCAGGTTGTAATCGTTTTTGGGGGGAAAAGAAGGGGGGCCTGCATTGCTGCCTTCACACAAGCAGTGTAATTGGTGCCCCTCCAATGGGGAGAGGGATCGAGGGGCGAGCATGTGCCCTCAGCAAATAATTATTGCATTAGAAAAAAGACCTTTATTAAGTGGTGGGATAATCGGCTCTCTTTCTTGAAAGTGTTTCGGGGAGCCCCCAGCAGCTGTGGGGGGCCCACTAAAATGAAGAGAGAAAGCAAATGGCACGAAACAAGCCCAGGGCGCTGGGATCAGTCAGTTGCGTCCCCCCGTCTGGTGGGATGTGTTGGGGGGGGGGGGGGGGGGGGGGGGGTATCAGTTTTAGCCTAGAGCTGTATTTGCCCGTGACAGAGATGTATATATAGCTTCCCTCCTGCAATCCTACCCCTCACAGGGTCTTAAGACGCTGCCTGCCTAAAGCCCGCAGATTAAGGACGTGACAAGAAGGAGTTTCAGCAAAACAGCTCTGTGGCAGCAATGCCATCTGCAAAAGCAGAGGCTGCTGGATCGCTGAGAGTGGGAGCGGCTGGAGCAGATCTCTGTGAGCCTGTTCACAAACTGAGGAGTGAATGATCAGTAGTGAACGAGGCACAGGGCATGTATAGGTGTGGGAGGAAAGGTGAGGAGCAGAGTGCTTGTCCGCAGGTCTTGCAGCACCTTTAGGGACTGCTGGAACAGGTGGCCTCTTGTGGCCTCTTGTGGCTCTCAAAAGGCACAACGTGACTTATGTCACAGACGTACTCCCTTCCTTTCCACTCATGTCAGCATTTCTTCACCTCCTTGCAACATGCCATTTCTTTTTTCCCTTGGTAACCTCATTTTTAGGGAACGTCAGTAACACTGTCAACTTCAGTGTATTTTCATGCTGTTGCCAACCAGGGCCCTGTTTCAGAAAATGGGTTTAGTGAAAACTCAGAGTTAGTTAACTCAGAGTTGAAGGAAACTCTGGGTTTTCGGTTTCACAAAGCCAGTTCAGCTTAACTCTGTCTCAGTTACTATGGCAACATACTCTGTGAAGCTAACCTGCTCGCTGGCAGGTTTTCTTCAACTAACCCTGAGTTTCCCCTCCTCTCTAGCTGAAGCCTGCAGACTGAAGGAGGTGTCAGAAATGGAGTGTCCTTTTCTTGAAGAGCCAGTTGATATTGAAGCACAAATACTCCACAGAAATATCCTTCGGGAGAGGGTGATCAGACCCCGCTTGGATGTTTTATCATTCCATGATGATTATCTGTTTGAGCGTTTCCGTTTTTCTGCACAATCGATCATTTATCTGAGCAATATGCTCAGCCTTCATATCGTTCATACGACACATTGTGGACACGCTCTCAGTTCGGAAAAAAATCTTTGTGTTGCAACTTCATTTTTTGTTTTGTTTTGTTTAGTTTTTTTGCCAAAAAATATATATAACATTGGTGACGCTGAGCATATTTGCTGTTTAATATGCTGTTTAATTAGGCTAAACAACATCACAATTGCTTGTAAGGAAATTATACCTTACCTGTTTGAACTATATTTTATATTTCATCTTCAGTTGCTGCCAAGTTGGTTTTGTGCCTGTTGGATTGCACCTGCATAAATATTAAACACGCATGCGCACACACATGCACATATATATATAATAAAAATGTTGAATAAGTGGAGCACTTGAGATAAAACCTTTCTTTTTCTTTCAATTAATACTCAAGCAAACTTTTCTTTTTCTTTTAATTAATACTCACGCATTGACTCGGTCAGCAATTTTCTGCTGCTACTATACTATATACTATACTATATATACTCATATTCTGCATATGCATTCATTAATATTTCAAACTCCACTGGGGAGAAGTAGGAGGATCCAGCCCTTGTTTTCTCCTGTTGCCATGACGAATCATGTTATCTGCGTTCTATTGATGAGGGCTTTTTATCTCCTCATGCATGTGCTTTACTCAGGGTTAACTTAACTTAGAGTTGATTGAATTACTTGTTATCACCTGTTCTGAAACCGAAAACTCTTGAGTTTGACAGCTCAGAGTTAGTTAATCCAGAGTTCAGGTTTAAACTCAGAGTTTGTTAAACCTGCTTTCTGAAACAGGCCCCAGGTTGACAAAAGAACCAGGGTTTTTTGTATTTGTGTCATGGCACACATTTTGTATATTATTCTGGGGTTTTTTGTATTATTGGAGCGTTGCTTTCCAGGTCACTGGATTTTTATGCCCACACATATGATGTGTATTCCGGTGGGGTCATGTTCAGCCCAAACAACTGAGAAAGCAGCTTCTGCCCATCTGAGATGGAGCTGTCTGAAACAAGGAGAGGTGGATGGGAAACATGGATTAAAGGAGGAGGAACAGAGCATTGGGAGATGAGGAAAGAGAAACAGAGAGGACAGAGACAGAAGCTGAAGGGCTGAATGAAGGAGACAGGAGAGCTCTTAAACATACAGACCCTGATAAACAGCTCATGTTTCTCCTCACGGTGGGGAGAGCTTACGGTTTGGGCAGCAACATTACAGATTCTAGATTTGCAAGACTGAGCAGTGTTTTAGAACAGGGACTAGACAAGCAAGTGACAGACAGGGGTAGAGAAGAGTATAACATAGTGGTAAGGAACAGGACTCATAACTGAAAGGTTTGATTCCCCACTGGGACACTGGTGTTGTACCCTTGGGCAAGGTATTTAACCTACAATTGCCTCAGTAAATATTCAGCTGTATAAATGGGTAAAATGTATAAACTGTAATTCATGTAAGTCACTCTGGATCAGATCATTTGCTAAATGCCAATAATGTAATGTAATGAAGAGTGAGAAAAGGGGGCTAAAAATGGGTGGGAGAGGATCGTGGGGGGTGTTCAGAAATATGAGAGAGGGACAAAGGGGCAAAACATAGGTAATGACAGAGGGAAGAGAGATGAGAAAGTGAGAGGGGAGGGGCTAGCAGCTTTTAGAAAGAGGAAGGGTGATAAGAGGGTTTGGGGGAGATGGGAAAAAAAGGAGAAAGGGAGGAAGAGATAACAAGTGGAGTTGGCAGAGAATATAATTAAATTCAAATGATTTTTTTCTGCTCATATTTTTAGAAGAAACTGCTCTTTGATGTCTTATCCCAGAGCAGAATAAAGGACCTGAAACCAGAGAGAACTGGTCTTACACAGATGTCTGCAGTTTTCAGGCAATGAGAGGGTGAGGGGAGAGGGAGGGAGGGAAAGAGAAATGAAGAGAGAGAGGGAAAGGGAAAGACAGATAGAGAGAGAGAGAGAGAGAGAGAGAGAGAGAGAGAGAAAGGGAAGGAAGGAAAAAGAAGAAGAGGGAGGGAGAGAGAGAGAGAGAGAGAGGGGGGAGAGAGGGAGAGCAAGGGCACAAGGAAGGGAGAAAGAGAGGGGAGGTCAGGAGAGAGCGAGGGAGACAGTGAGGGAAAAAAGAGAGAGAGAGAGAAAGAAAGAAAGGACATCAAGCTCGTTCATACTGCAGCAGTGATGTGGACCAATGCAGCTGAGCCAACACTGTGACGTCAATCCTGCAGTAGAGGAGGGTCATCCCAGCATTCAGCTGAAAGACTCCCTACACTAGAACACTAGAGGCTGGGAGAGGATCAGCTATCACACCTTTTCTCACTGCTTACAATTCAAGGAAGCCTTCACTGTGTGGGTGTTAGAGGAATGCCACTCAAATGACTTCCTTTGTTTCTTTTGTTTTACAATTTCATAGACAAATACCTGCTGATGCAGCATTTTAATCATAGTCTGGTTCAAGTCCTCCACCATCAAAGAGCCTAAGACTCCTGCAATACCAGGAAATAATTTGACAGGAATGAGAAGCTGTCTGAGGGTTTGCACATTTATAGTAACAGCTGTCTGAGCCATTGTGATTTTTATGGATGTAAGGTACTACAGTCAGTACATTGCTGTTTCCAGTTCAGTATCCATACTAGATTTAACAAACCAGATCAGATCAGCATGATCACCAGCTGGGTATTCATTAATGCCTCAGATAAATAGCTAATATATGAGCCTCTGCAGCTGGGCTGGAGGGCCACAGTGCCAGTAGGCCTTCACTCCAGCCTTAGAATCAAACTACCTGATTGTATAGACATTTTCTGTATGTACTGCTGTTCATGAATTATATTATTCGTACCCATATACCTTTGTTCTGTAAATCGCTCTGGATTAAAAAAAAGTGTTGTAAATTAACCCTGCTTTGTCTTCATGTCTCCAGTTTACCATCCCTCTGCAGCCCTGGGAGTAATTTAAAAAGAGCTGGGCATGCTGAGAAATCAAGGCTCTGCCAGGCTACGCTGAGCAGACCTAGAGCCCTAGGAAGGGGGATGCCTGTAATAAGGGCTCACATAGAATCTTTTATCCTTTTCTGCAACAAGACACATATGGTAATCTCACACTGGCAATGCACATATAGCCCGTATTCATAAATCATGTTTCAGAATCACATTCTGAAAATGTGCTGAAAGGTTTTGCATTGTAGGAAAGCTTTGCATTGTATATCCCAAATGGGACAGTCTGTGTAAGAGGAGCAAACAGCATGCTTCATCCTCAACTGTACTGGGATCGTGGAAAATAGACATAGGCCAGATACAGCTGACACTTAGCGGTTGGGAATCCTTCCTGTATTACAAAACCATTTCATTTGCAAAAACTTTCCACCCGATTACACATATGGCTGCACAGATGAATATCAGTGCTTTCAAATGCATACTGCACTAATGATGCACAAAGAGGACTTTCACAACAACCCTACCTTTGAGAATACACATTAAAGTTCTGCCACAAACTCCCAAAACTTATGTTTTGATTATTACTATTCAAAATGTAATTACAAGTCAAAGTAAGTTACCATTAAGTTTTGTGGGTCAGTAAACATTTGAAAACAAATGCCAGGAAAAGTGATCATTTGGAGGTGACCAGCTCAAATGAAATCAGCAACCAATATCAGGATTCATGAGGTCAATGCTTGGTGCAGTTAAAGACTTCCTCACTGCAGTATAAGTCTAGTGTGATCGGTGTGATGAGTTGCTGTGCAAATGAAGACCAGAGTCCACAGCTGAGCCTCAGGGAGCATATGCAGATGAAACACACACTTGCACTGAGACCGTTCTATCCAACACGGTGGTCGAGTATCTGCAGGGAAGTAGTCTTTCTCCAAGGCCCGGTAGCTGGCCTGTGGCTCAGAGGCTGCTGGAGGGTTACAGATGAACTGACTGCCCAGCACCCCCCTAACACACCCCCAAAAGACCCCCCCACACATACACACACACCTCCCCGCAGAGATGCAGCAGTCTGTGCTTTATCAGTCGGCATGCATCAATATTTACAGACACTTATGTGTCAGTCTTGTTTGGCGTTGAGGGGCAGTGACAGCCAGGGATATAAACAGTGGGTTTCCCCAGGGTTTTAAAACTTATATGAGCTCAAAACACATTCCTGCAGGAAAAGTGTGCATACACAGTAAAGTACTTTAATCAGCAGTGGTGCGCTAAGCCATTAAGCAGCTTGAGGCCGTAAAGCTTCCATCTAATAAGCTACCCGGCCTCGGATATGACTGCTGCCACTAAAAAGCTGGCTTTACCAACCAGAGAGGGAGGATACCTAAAGAGGCAACCGACATTCATAACAAAGGAGGTACAAAATCTTTTTGTACCACCACAGCTGAAAATACTGATCACACATTTTAGACCATACCCCAAATGTGGCTGGTGATTCGTTGCCATTAAAAAGCTGGCGTTACCAACCAGAGAGGAGTTATACCTGAATTCCAGCAAACCTGCATAACTAACAAAGTAAAAAAAACCTTTTTGATATCTGTGATACATAAAATCACACATATTCCATCATGGCCAGACGTTCAGCTCGTGCCTTCCTTCCCTCCACTATCTAGGAGCTTCAGGTTTGTAACATGAGGTTCTGGGGCCCAGAGTCCCTATGCTGGCTATGGATGTTCTGTATTAGTCCACACAACTTCAAGAATGTTCCAGACAGTGTTGGAGACAGAGCTTTCAATGTGATGCACACCGAGCTAACAGCAATGTAATGCTGGAATAATCCAATAAAATAATAGCAATCATGCAGTAAAATCATTTGGTACTTTCAACCCACTGATTTACAATGTGTATACACTGTATATGTATAAACTGATATGAACTACCTCCGAGGCAGACATGTGGTTACAATAGCTGGCTTGGTTGCAGTTTGGCCCCATCCATGCAAATGCCATTCAGGATGAAATTAGCATCAGGCAGAAATTAGAAACAGTAGCAGTAATAATAAGATTAATTGTAACAGAATTCAGTCAGTAGCTTTGTTTCCCCCTCTCAGCTGGCTGCTCCTAGTGTATTTATTGGGTGTGTCTGCACTGGCAGCAGACTCGCCTCTCAGTCTTGTCATGTGAAGACTCGGTTGTACCAAAGAAGTCTATCTAGGGAGGCCACTGAGGGGAGTATTTTTACCGGTTGTTACATTATCCTACCATTTGGGTAAGATTAACCCAGGAAGGCCCTGGGTATGTGTTAGTATTGGGTTGGAATGGTACGCTCATGTCGGGTACTCTGCGTCGCAGTTGTGCGTCAGCCTTGTGCGTTTAACAAGGCTCTTGTTTGTGTGTGAATGGTGGTGTCCTTGTTTGTGTAATGCTGTGTGTGTAATTCTGTTAATATGTTATATGTACTCCTCTTCTGTGTGGAGTCTCCTTGATGTCAACAACGTAAATGCAAAATGTGCTCATCTTTTCCATTGCTCTGGATAAGAACGTCTGCTGAGCGACAAAATGTAAATGTATGTAATAATAGAAACAAAAATCTATTAGCTTAAGATACTAAGAAAAGAGTGCTGAAGCACACAGGGAAAATAAGAAACACTCCAGGAAATGCTTGGTGCAAAAAAAATTCCCAGCTTCCTGATCAATCAGCCACATCTTGATGTGAAAAAAGGATCTGTTTACACTATTGCTGTTCTCTACATTACTGCAGGCTAAAAACATTACAGACACGTTGTATGGCAGCATCTGAAACATGCCTGGTCCCGGGTAATAAAAATAGCTCAGGGCTGCAGGACACTCCCAAACCCAAGCCTGCAGGGTGGATCCCCTACCACTCTCCACTAGGAACCGGGCCCAATTTCAAAAAAAACCACAGAACCCACAAGAGCTTGTTTTCCTGCTTAAAATACTACAGCACATGTAAACAGACACATAAGCAGAATGAAAAACAGACGTGTATTTATACGCAATGCTCAGTCCGCACAGAACTGGACATTGCTATGCTAAGCAGGCTGTTACAGTAACCATTTGAATGGCTCGCACAGAGCAGAGAGCAGAAGTTAGCCATCTCTCATTCTTCAGGATTCTTTCCACAGCCAAAGCACAGCAGAAGAGGAGTGCTGGCAGCCCTGTGTGGAATGAACCTGCCATCATCCAAGATGTTAATCATCTTTCCATGGTGAGGAAACAAACAGCTTTTAAGTAATCCCAGAAAGCTGTTTCTCCTCGTCCCACTGAGCCAATCCCATAATCAGCCCCATCGCCACATCTGATGTCTGTTTGGTGCTGCTAGACCTTAGGGTGCTTTGTTTAACGTCTTTGCGCTTTAGCAGTGACACCTCAAACCCCTCCCTGAAGACACTGTTTCAGCAGACAGTGCCCCTCTTCCCTCTGGTGGTGACACTGGCCCTGCTGACCTGGACTAGACCAGCTCGCAAGGACGTCCACAGGTGTGCAATCCTTGTTCTCCATCCTTTGACTCACGGCGCTGTCTTAGGGGAGCGCCAAAATAAACAGAAGTCAGAGCCCTGACAGAAAATGGGTGGAGCTTGGCCTGCTTAGCTTCCTATTACAGGGGATCTGAAAACATATTCCTGCCATGATACTGCCCTCCGCTCTGTCTGTGTGACTTAAATGAATGAGATTTGACCTCGTTGAGATAAAACTGATCTCACTGAGCTAAGTCAGACTTTTACAAAAATCGTCAGACATACATACAGACAGAGAGAGAGATGACTGAGCAAGTACCTCTGAGTTGAAGCGGATTTGGCAAACATTGCAGGAGATGACAGGCCGTTTCGTTTTCACCAGCGGGATGCCGAAGGTGTGGTTGATCACAGCCTTCTGAACCGGGTCCATCTGCAAAAGAGAGAAACTCACAGTCAGCTCACAGTCACTCTACAGAACACTCATAGTCAGCACACAGGCACATCACTGACCACACTTGATCATCACACAGTTACTCCGCTGACTCCTCCCAAACAAAAACAGTAAAGAGCATTTAAATTTTGTGAACACCAGTGTATAACAAGGACAGCGGTGTGGTGCATGGTCACCGACACAGGGGAGAGGTGTATTGTCTCTCTGCTAGGCCTGCTGATTGCTGATCCAACCTCAACTAAAACTCCGGTTCCAGAGGCTACAGGGCTGGGTGCGCCTTCTGTAGCGAGAAGCTGCAAAGGAGCAGTAAGAGTCCAAGTTTTCAGACACTTTAAGACTCACACTGCCTTTGACATGAGACGCAATGCTCAGTCCACCGACAGCAGTCAGCATTACCCTACCTGCCAGAGAGTACAGATATAGAGGCTAATTGCTGTGCAGGGGAGTTATTGCATTCTGGTTGGGAGAGCTCTCTCTGGGCCTTGTTCCGGCAGGTAAAATGAGAAGGAGGTATTGATCAACCTCTTGTTATGAATGCACAAAGGGCTGTGTGTCAGTCAGTAGCGCTGTGCTCAGTGAGTGCATGGACAGACGGCTGTTAGCTCAAATTAATTATATCTGTTAATATGTCACAGACCTATTTACAGTACCAGTCAAATGTTTGGACATACCTGATTAAGATAATGGGAAACATGCATTGTTTTTAGACAAATATAAAAGTGAAGTTGATGCCTATGTATGAATTTCTTTCCAAAATTTTGTTTTTAAAAAATATTTTTTGGCTACTTTGAAGAATCTAAAAATAAATATAAAATATAAATATGTATGTCCAGACTTTTTACTGGTACTGTATATGATGCATTTCATCAGTTATATATTCAAAGTACATACAACACCCTCTGAAAAGGATCTTAGATGTGTCGGAAAAGAGATTCAGGCGGTGGTAGATGAATAAAGTTCTGCTAACACATATTAGCAGATTAGATCTACTGATAACAACTACAAGTAAGAGGCTTATTTTTGGTAGTCTCAGCAAAGATCATTATCCACAATGGTAACGCAGTCAGGCACCAGAGGCCATGTTCTACCATACTGGCACTACTGAGGGAGCTTGGCTAAACCCAGCACCAAGCTGTGTCAGGAGACACAGTATACTATGGCCTCCATGGCATCTCATTTTTATGAAATGCCAGCACATATGATATACGTATTCAAAAAGCATGGTGTTGCATCACACCATAACAGAAACCAAAAGGTTGTCAGTTCAGTTACTGACTTAAGTACTGCCACTGGAGTGCCCTTGGGCAAGGTACTTATCCCAGAAGTACCTCTGTAAATATCCATCTGTTAAAATGGACATAGGAATTGTAACCTATGTAAGTCACTCTTAATAGGGGTGTCTCCAGAACAACTAAAAATGTAATGTAAATGTAAGTTGATAGCCACATAGTTTGTGAATTCAACATGACACTTAGTTGGAGAAAAAAGGAAAGAGAGAGAAGAAAAGAAATGCTGTAATCCATCTTTGATTGCTAACTAACACAGCCAGACAGCCAGTTAAGTGGCTAAATAACCATGACTGTGATAAACATGAAACTTTATTAAAATGTCTCACTACTGGAAAAAAATTACGCTAATCATATATCCTGCCCTGATGTGTGGCTGCTAATGACAGCAATTATAGGAAGTTCTGTCTGAAAGGAGCCAAGAATAGCATGATGCAAGGGGGGAGATGAAATGAACGTTCTCCAAAATAACTGGAACATCAACACAAGAATGGTAACCAAGCAACTCTCTCTCTCTCCCTCAAAAAAGGGAAATGCACAAAAGGCTCAAAAAGCCACATGGGGTGACAGAGTGTGCACACGGCACAGACGAACACCATCTGTGGAATTCTTGGGACCTCGCTTTCCTGTCCTGTTCAACGTTGTGCCCCCAACCAACAACCCCCCACACTCGCTCATTCCTTGCTCTTTCCACCTGGCTTATAACAAAAAGACAACATGGCTGCAGATGTGACAGAGAGACACAGAGGGAAAGAGTTGGCCACGCTAGCAGCAGTAGGGGTCTTTCATTAGAAGGCCCCTCATGACAGTGACATCACACTGTCCTCAACAGCACTCCAATGTTTTTTTTTTCATAAATTCATAAATTCATGTTTGTCTTCGGTAAGTGTACAGAGTGCAATGTAAACTAGAAACTTTCAATTAACCATGCTCCTATTAAGCATGTGAGAAGTGTTGTGAAAACATGTGTTACCCTGACAAAGTGAATTACACACCTCATTGATCAATGTGTCAGGATGCTGGATTCACCCTGACAGCAGTGACATCAGCAGAAGGGCCCTGAGTGTATGAGATGTGATACATGTGATATGACCCTTAAACCTTGCTAGGGCCACTGTTGAATCCACAAGCACACCGAATTGCATGAGAAAGCAATCCTGAGAGCAGGGATAGACTGAGTGGGTGTTGCACTCTTAAATCACACACCTGAGAGCTCTGTACCAGCAGAAACCCATACAGCAGAGCCCCGAAGCTCACTCTACACACCTCCACCACTCAACAGCAGACTACAAACACGAATAAAACCACTGCAGTTGCACTAGCACCTCATTAGCCTTTCCCCTCGGCTGGGATCTTTGACTTTCTAATCAGACGCAGTACAATCTGATGACTGACTACTGTACTCCACTTCATTGCTAGAAAACAGGGGAACCCTGGAGCACTGGAGAAGGTTCTGCTTTGTGTTCTACACACGATCTTTCACAACTGGATCAGCTCTTGGGTTAAATTAAGTTATTCATTTCACCACATGGTCACCTACAACATTTTAGTGTAATAATTGAACAACTGATCCAGTTATGTAATTAACAGCCTGGACGAGACAAAAAACACTCAGAAATATCTCAGTGCTGGAGGACCACGGTTACCTACTACAGCTACACTCTCCAGGTTTTTTCCCTTGTTTCCTTGCCCTTGAGTGCATTTCATGCTATCTTGATTTACCCCCTCTTTCACCTGTAGGACCAGTATTTCTATTATTCCATTCATCTATCTGTAGTTAGTGCCTCGTGGTGTTTCTCACACCAATTGCAAATAGCACACGATCCTAAAAACCCATTCTGTCCAATCAGAGTGTGGCAACATACAGCTTCCCCCAATAAGCACACCATGGGAGGAGTTAATTTGAGACTTAATCTTTCTAAGTTGATCTGATATGAGATTCAAAAGACGAATGCACAACAACCCAGCTGAGAGTACACCTAGCCTCTCTATTCACACTGCTCTTGAACACAAGAGAATGAAGCCACTCTTCAGGGACTCCTGAGAAAAAGTCTCTTCTGTAAAAAAATGGAGCAACCTGGAAAGCGCTAGTGCTAACAATGCTGGTAAGTCTTTTCATCATACCATTGAATTGCTCTCTGGCCTTGATCTAAACAATGAGCAGACAGTTGTTTACCATCTAGCTTTCTAGATAATTAAACTTTTGCTGTTTATATTATGTAGCCTGCTGTTTTTGTAACCTTTTTTTCCTCAGTGATGCTGTGTAGCTAGCTAGGTCTCAAATTCTTCCTGGCTTTTAAAATGAATTTTGCAGCGGTTTGTCTTAACCAGTCACTTGTGTGTAAACCAAATGGCTAAAAAACCTGACTGCAATCCATCTTAGGTCCTGAACCAGCTGTAGTTTAAGAACCACATACCAAATCCCCAATACAAGTCAAAAAATGATGCGGAAGAGTTTTGTTTTGATGATGTTTAGTGAAGCATCATCATCATTCTTTCTTTGTCACAAACACTCCCACAGCAATACAGAGACGACTATAATTACAGCAGTCACACTGCATGTAACCTATTCAGCCAAGCTCCTCCCTTTCAGTATTCTTCTGAGAATTAAATTAGCGTGAGTTCCTGCTTGTGGGAACTTTCTGTTCTCTTGTGCCTTATGGAAACTACTTTGGCAACACATGCAATAACTGTATAACACCCCCTAGAAGCCTGTTATGAAGCTGAATTCCAGCCTGAAGTTCAGTTCACTCCATGTCTGCACACCACCCCCCAACTCCCCAGCCACCCCCATCCCCCACCCCCCTGTGTGCCGGTGTTTCTACTCACCCCTCTCTTAGCAGTGTCGGCTGGATCTTTCAGCTGCATCAATCCCTATTGTGTGTGTGTGTGTGTGTTTGTGTGTGTGTGTGTGTGTGTGTGTGTGTGTGTGTGTGTGTGTGTGTGTGTGTGTGTGTGTGTGTGTGTGTGTTTGTGTGTGTATCAGTGTAGTTTTCCTTTCCGGTGCATAACCACAGTGCTGGTCTTCCCACTTTGCATTATATTAGAAAAGTTTCAATTTCTGGCCCCGAATGAATTTCAATGCTGCGTGTATTCTATTTTATATCTTCATTTGCTTAGCAATCCGATTGTATATGTTGTAAGGCTCTGTCCTTCTCTTAACTCGAAACCTCCCTTTATTAAAACACTGTTACTTTAGACCTAGAGCCTTCCTCTCTCTTTTTCCCTCTCCCACTTTGAAACTCAGCTGTGTTGCTCCATCTCCTCCCCTCCTTTCTCTCTCTCTCTCTCTCTCTCTTTCTCCTGCCTAGCTACATTAAGTATGCTGAATGAAAGCAGCCGTCTGCCCCCTCTCTTCTTTGCTTCCTCTCTGCTGATATTACCTCACTCTTTCTTTCTTTGTCTGTACTAAATTCCATATTCTCCCCTCCCCTCCCACCCTGCCCAAACTCACAGTGTTCCACACAGTAACTGATAGTCCTCAGTGCCTCCCAGGCATTCCCAGTTTTCCATGTGGCGTCTGGGTGCCCTTCAGTTCAGACGTCTTACAGTGGGTGTGCCTTTCTGACATTGTGGTAGCCTGTGGGGCCATCACATACATGCACACACACACACACACGCACGCGCACACATACACTCACATGAATGAAAGCACACACACACGTACACACTCACATGAATGCAAGCACACACACACTTATGCATATACACACATACACAAACACACACATACATATGTATGCAAACACACATATGTGTGCAAACAAACATACAAACAGAAATACATCTACTCAAGCACACACATATACACACACACCACGCATACAAACACATACAACCATGCATGCACATACAAACATGCATGTACAGACACATATATATACATATGCACAACCACATACACACACACACACACACACACACACTTACAGATGTAGACGCACACACACACTCACAGGCATACACACACTCAGCCCCCAGACCTTCAGCACAGTTCAGAAAGAGGACGCTCTTCCTATTTCTACATACATAAAGTTCAGCTTCATCACATTGCTGTCTTTAAAATCCTCTGGGTAGCCCAATCGAGCCCATCCCTGCTGAAAATGACATTTCTCAATTTGCAGCTCTGAATGTGGAACAGAGGTCTTTGATTTCTGAAGTTGCTTATGGAACTACTTAATGACTGGGTAATGTGTGGAATTTGTGTGGAAACTATGGTATGTGTCTATTAGGGGTGGGGGAAAAAATCGATTCATGATATATCGCGATTTTTTATAGCACAATACTAAATATTGATATTTCTTCCCAGAATCTATACTTTCTGTGACGTCATATGCGTAATAGTGGCACTGCACTGCTGTATTGCTTTCACTGAAAAATGTGAGCCAAGAGTGGCCGAGAATTCCACCAGGCCTGTAGAGGGCGCTTCTAAACGCTTGGGCTGCTAAATACTATGACACAAATAAAAATAGTGCCAGAAAAATCGCAATTATCAATCCTATCGAAATCGCAATACTCGTAGAATCACAATATATTGGAATCGCAGTACGAATCAAATCGGCACCAAAGTATCGTGATAATATCGTATCGTGACAAAGCATATCGTCCCAGCCCTAATGTCTATTTACTTCAGAGACAGTCTGCACACCACCCCCATCCCCCACCCCCCTGTGTGCCGGTGTTTCTACTCACCCCTCTCTTAGCAGTGTCGGCTGGATCTTTCAGCTGCATCAATCCCTATTGTGTGTGTGTGTGTGTGTGTGTGTGTGTGTGTGTGTGTGTGTGTGTGTTTGTGTGTGTGTGTGTGTGCGTGTGTGTGTGTGTGTGTGTGTGTGTGTGTGTGTGTGTGTGTGTGTGTGCGTGTGTTTGTGTGTGTATCAGTGTAGTTTTCCTTTCCGGTGCATAACCACAGTGCTGGTCTTCCCACTTTGCATTATATTAGAAAAGTTTCAATTTCTGGCCCCGAATGAATTTCAATGCTGCTTGTATTCTATTTTATATCTTCATTTGCTTACTTGTAGAATCACAATATATCGGAATCGCAGTACGAATCAAATCGGCACCAAAGTATTGTGATAATATCGTATCATGACAAAAGCATATCGTCCCAGCCCTAATGTCTATTTACTTCAGAGACAGTCTTATGCTGGCCAGTTTACAACACTACCTGTCAAGGGCAGAATGCAGAATACATAAAGAGGAGCTTGTCATTCTGATGTTAATGTATAAAATACAGAGGGTACAGTTTTGGTAGAAGATGCCACAGCCTGGGACAGGTAATGGGCACTAGCCCTCCAGACCAGACACCCCCCGGCCTAACCAGGCCAGTATAAAGCAGCAACAGCCAAAGATGGTGAGGGACGGTAAGGGAGAGAGAGTGAAAGAGACAGTGGGGTGTGGAGAGGGTTGATGAAGAGGATGAGTGGGGAGGAGGAAGAGGAAGAGCAGTGCTCTGCACCAGCGCGGGGCGCCACATTTTAACGTCCCAGCAGACATGTCACCCATTTATGGCCACTCTCACACAGGCAGGGGCGGAGGCAAAGACGCATCACAGTCAGCCTCTGCTGGTGCAGGTATGCTGCGGATAGAAGAGCCTCACTGCCCGCATGCATCTCACCGAATCTGGTGAATTCTCAGCTGTGCAGGCAGCATGTAAGAAGCCAATTGCTTGCTGCAGTAAAATTAGCATGCTGAAATCCTGCGGTCCAGCAACACGATCACTAAGTTCGACGAGGCATTAAATTACGTCCGCACGTCCAACGGCAGAACAATGAAAAATAGATGTAATGAACTAGATAAACTGCTGTGGGGGGGGGGGGGGGATTCTCACTCTGCTTGCACACAGATTCACCACTGCACAAAAGAACAGCCACAAACCCCAACTTGAGCAATCAAAAACAGAGTGTGAGAATAGGGTCACAGTTCGGAGAAATTGCTTGTGCTTGTGTGTGTGTGTGTGTGTGTGTGTGTGTGTGTGTGTGTGTGTGTGCACGTACATACGTGCATGTGTGCGTGCATGCATGCATGTGTACGAGCTAATTTTACTGTGTGTGTGTGTGCGCGCGTGTGTGTGTGGGTGCTGCAGCTGGGGGGGGTCCCTGCTGTGTTACAGTGAAGAAGGGCTATTCACGCCTCTCACGCTCCTGTCACCCACAGACCGAGGCTGGGATCTGGTCCCAGTGGCATGCTTTCAGTGCTGTGTTTTTGTCCAACCCAACCTACCCCTCAGCCACTGAACGGGTTCACCCGAACAGATGAAATGCTTCATCACTGACACCAAGCAGGGCTTGAATCCTCATTCCTCTCAACCATTCATACCTTCAGAATCTGCTGAGCACATGCGCAGTGTATTGAACTGTGAATAGTGTATAGCAAATTCTAGAAGTGTCTTATATATGCTCCATTACAATACCTCTAATATTACATTGATCAATAATCATGGCAACATTGCTAATTAGCCATCTATACCACTGTATAGATAAATACGACATAGATAAAAAGTGTGTGAACGTTGGTACATGTTAATACTGATGTGACTACATCTATGTGAGTCATTCAGCACAACTGTGCTAACATGGCTCTTTGCATTTGAGCATTTGTTCTAGCATCCATCCAAAAAGCCTCTCCAACATCTCCCTCTGCTGGCCAGCTACATAAGTACATCGGCCATATTCCTGCTGATGATCGTCTTATGGTCTGACAGCGGTAGGATATGCCAAGCAAACTGCATTGGAAATGATGGTGTGGTGACATGGAAATGAGCTGCAAGGCAGGTCATATTTCATTGTATGATTGATGTGCGTGATCAAGCACTATAGAAATGCTAGTGGGTTGCCTTTGACACAATCAATGGGCAAAAGGCAAAAGCAAATCCTCTAGCAAAGGTTTCCCACCCCAAAGCTCTCAAACTGCTTCCGACTAGCTTCCCTCACCTCTCTGGCTATGAAGCCATTTGAGAAATTGATCAAGATGGAGCTGCTTGAGAGGACCTAGAGCTACATGGACCCACTGCAGTTTGCCCACCAAGCCAAGCAAGGAGTGGAAGATGCCACTGCAACCTATCTGCACTTCCTCTACCAACATATGGAACGAAGCAACGCAACACACGCAAGGCTTCTGTTCATTGATTTCTCCTTAGATTTTGATACCATTCAGTTGCACATCCTGGCCAAGAAGCTGGTGGCCAACTTTTTAATGGATTTTTTTTTTTTTGTGTGCTAGATTATTGATTTTTTAAACCAACAGAACTCAGAGGCTAAGAGTGAATTCTGTCTTCAATCTGATGTCTGTCCAATAAGCTCTCATTGTGTCCAATGGATCCCCCCAAGGATGTTGTTTGTCTCCCCTTCTCCTCCCCTACATATCTATATACCAACAACTGCCATGACAACAGACACATCATAAAGTTTGCAGCTGATTTATTGTTAGTCTCCTACAGGGTGGGGAGGCCATGGTTCTGTTGTGGGCAGCTTGGTCACATAGTGTAAGGATTTTTTACTATAGCTGAACAACACAAAGATCAAAGACATTGTGGTTGGCTACGGGTGCCACACCCTTCATCCACAACATTCACATTACATTTGGTCATTCAGCATATGATCCAGAGTGACTTCCAATGTGCAGAAACAAAGTGCATTTCACAAAACAGCATAAAAGTTCTCACAAAAAACAAGGACATGTATGTGATTCAATACACAAGTTGAATCACAAGTAGAAAAGTTACACACAATATTTCTATTATTATGAGAACAAAAAACAAGAAATGTCAAAATATCATAATATACATAAGTTCAAATGCGGTATGGAAAATTAGGTACAGTTTGAAGAAGTGGGTCTTCAATCTGTGACAACCCATTACCACCAAGGGCCAGGTGATGGAGCAGGTTGACAAGTATACATACCTGGGGATGATAATCGATAACAAGCAGAACTTTGACATCAATACAGAGAAGATCTGTAAAAAGGGGCAGCAGCAGCTGTTCTTCCTGTGCAAGCTGAACAGCTTCAAGGTCAGCAAGAGCATTATATCTCTTTTTTATAAATGTTTTATTGAGTCTATTTTAACATTGTCATTCATTTGCTGGTTTGGAAACTTGAGACAATGTGAAAGCCAATGGAAAACTCACAGGGCAACAACAAGCCTCTCTCCCTGAACTGTTTCATAGACAAGTCTATAACATCAAGATTCATTTTTTCTGTTAGTGATTACCATCTATTATTATTATTATTGGCATTTAGCAGGTGCTCTTACCCAGAGCGACTTACATCAGTTACAATGTTATCCATTTATACAGCTGGATATTTACTGTGGCAATTTGGGGTACCTTGCCCAAGGGTACAACAGCAGCACCCCAGCGGGGAATCAAACTGGCAACCTTTTGGTCACGAGTCCTGCTCCGTATGCACTATGCTACCTCTGTCACCTTACTATACTATACTATACTATCACTACACTACACTACACTACACTACACTACACTACACTACACTACACTACACTACACCACACCACACCACACCACACTTTTCAGTTATTGCCATCAGGCTCCTGCTACAGATTGCCCAGGATAAATAAAGAGCACCAGATTTAAGCATTCATCTATACCCACTGCAATCAGTCTGTTGAATTCAAGACTCTGAAAGCTGGTTTTGGGGTATTTTTAATTACTCTTAAATATTCCTTTTCCTTTAAATACAGGCAAGGGCAACAATATTTCTTACACCGCACTTCTGTGCTTTATATGTATTCAGCAAATATGAATTTAAAAATATGAAGTGAGAAGGTTGTGTGGTACTTTCTTTAATCTGGAGTCCCACAAAGGGGTCACACCTGGCCATGGGACATCTTAACTGGGGAATAGAAAAGGGTGTAGATGCAGTGGAGGAGGGATGCCATGAATGGCTGATACAGAAAGAAAGAGGTGAATGTGATTTTTATAGTTGTGGAAGGGACCAGTTTGTCTAGGTTTCGTTAATTGCATAGAGATTGTCTGAAAATTCTGCTCACAAAATCAGAAATCAAATTTTGCTCCCTGCTTCAACATTTCTATTCTGTATTTGATGTCATGTATATTGCTTGTTTGAGTTTGCATGACAACTTTCTCCTTGTGAAATAATAAAAACGATGCTGCTGATGATGATGATCACGATGATGATGATGATGATGATGATGGTGACAGGACATAATTAAAGCATAAGGCTTTCTGCTATTTGCCACTTTGGCGACCTCCATGCAGCAACTGTGCTGGGTTTCCAAGTGATATGCGACATATCTTACAGTTTTGTTAAGACCTTTTTGAATATGCAGTAGTTTCATATTCAATGTAAAATCTTTTCTAATGTTTTACATTCTACATTCCTTCTCAGTGGATGTCAGAACCACATTCAACAGTTTGACAGTTCATATATGCATTGAATGCAAAGCACTGGATATGGGGCACAACAAGAATTTATTGTTAACATTACTACCCCCTTACATTAAACAACTGCCACTACCATTACATTAAACTACTTCCCCCTACCATTACTCTTCACTACTGTCCTGACTGTTACTGTCTACGTATTACTACTCTTATTATTACACCATACTGCTACTCCTACCATTACACTACACCATTACCTCATCACACCACACTACTGCCATTATCATCACACCATACTACTACCACTGTTTGCTGTTTGGGCCTGAAAGCACACATAGACACACAACCTCCAGCAGCTCACCGTGTTGAAGTTGTGGAAAAGGCCGACACTAGGAGGGGGCGGGGTTTCCATGGGGAACTGCAGGAAGGGCTTCATGTCGAGGTGGGGCTGGATCACGGTTGGGGTGCGCAAAAACGCCGGGACCGCCCCCGTCCGGTTGATGCTGCCTGTGATATGACAGAGGGGAAAGAAGGCAAATAAGTGACTACCTCAAAACATCCCAGAATGTACTGCACAGGTGAAGCATGTTAAAGGAAAACTCAAGTGAAAATAACCAGAATTTTCAAATGTTTGCATAATCTCCTGGGGATTCACAGCAGACTGAACATGTACAAGAACACATTCTTCATATCATTCAGCTAATCCTGACTTTCCGAAGACTCATCCCAAAGGCTCATCTTTTTGTGGGTGATCAAGTCTTTTTCAGCACATCCACTATGTTTCCTTGGTATTCTAATATCCTTCAATAACATCCAGAACCTTATGGAGAAGAGTGGAAGTGCTGACAGCCCAGGCAAGTAAAATGCACCCCAAGCCTTTCAACATGACAAGACATGCCTACGGGTATAAATTTGCATTTAAAAAAGACAGCTGACCATGCTGTACACATAGTCATAGATTTCACTGTGCTGGGTAAAAACCTGCAGTAGAAATGATACTTCCAACAGCTTGCAGGTATATTCATTTCACCTATTCATCTATTACAATTCCCCCTGTGCAATATTAATAGCCTTCATTCAGCAGTGCTGCAGGTATAATGCAACGAGCAGATTTATTGTACAAAGTGTTCTCCATTTAACACCATCCTGTCACAATGAGACAGATTACAAGACAGAAATCCAGACAAAATCAATAAACAGTAAGCGAAAGACTTGGCAGTGACGACTGGTACGGCAAATTCAAGGTCAGCCATTCAAATTCTGATGACTCCTTGAACTGCGAGTTCATCAAGCTGCTATTGTCCACTATTACAGAGGCGTGGTAGCTTGTAAAAACACCCATCAGCCTTTCCTGTTGACTAAACGCGTCTTCAGCGCAGAATACTCCTGAAAAGATGAACACCCATAGACAGAAGCATCCCTCCCACGTCATCCATCCTGTCTCCGTCTCCCCCCTTCGCTCTTTTTCATCTCGCCTGCTATTTCTGTCAGTGGTAAGTCTCTGAGAAAGCCTGCACTTGAGGATTCAGCTGCGGCAAGCAGTACGGCTAAGCTGCTTACGTCTCACAGCTGGATCTCTGCAGATATCAACTTCTCCCCAATATGAAGCGCATCCCCCCTCTCCCCCTATTTCACGGTCATTTTCCACTCTCCGTCTTCGCCTTCCTCGTTCCCTCCCCCCTCCCCTCCGTTAGTTTCTGCATTCTCGACCTTCTCATCTCTCTCGCACCGTCTTCAATGTCAATGTCAACGGAACGTTGTGAGCCCAGTTTGAGAGTAAATTAATGGCTGAGTGTAAAACGAATTGTTTACTTCGTGTCACTGCTGATCACCGTTTTGCGCGACATTCACAGTGTGTATGTAACGTACACCTTTTCTGACAAGATCTTTAGCAGTCGCTATTTCGGTCGCGGCGAGAGGGTTCCTTTGAATGCGACTTTGCGAGCCTGCCAAATATGCTGCCTCAGCCGAATCCCAGCTGCTGTCGAGCGCATCCGTGTGCCGCAGGCCCTGGACGTCATTAACTCTATTAAGTATGCATGGCTCCTCGTAGGTGCAGATACCCAGGCGGCGACACCGACGGAGAAGGCAAGAGATTACCGCTCGGCGAAAGACTGTCAAACAGCCCTCACCAGCGCTCCCCTCTCACCGTTCGCGGCCACCAAACAGCGAATGACTACTCCGTGTGTCCAAAAGCAGCTGCGTTTCAGTGTCCCTATATACCTTCTAATCAACCAATCCAAGGAGTCGATAGTTTCACGTCTGACTCTGAATTTTAAATTTTCGACTATTCTGGCACAATTTAGAAGCCGATTTATTTGCATATTGTGTCTCCTTCTCTTAATGGTTTCCCAAACCCTTGAATTATTCCTTTAACGTTTCTTTTCAAGCCAACCTAAATTAATTTCTTAGTTGCTGTGGTTTTACATTAAACTTCACATTCGTAACTGTGTTAAACCGTGATGTTTTATTCTAAATTTGGCTGGGTATGGCAATTGGTATGAACAGTATTTTAGAATAAGCTATTAATTAATAAGATGCGGCATGTCACCCTAGAGACACATGCATGTGAGCTGAGCACTAACCTTACCTGATGCAGAGTTGTTCCCAGCCAGCATGCGTACAGTAAATTATTGCCCCCAACCCCACCTCCCTTATAATTACCTCATTAAATTAAACACAGTTTGGGGGCCCTTTAAGATAATAAATCAGCCAGTGTGTGGAGCCAAGCTGTGTTAGTGTATGTGCACGTGTTTTAGTTCACCAGGGAACATGTTTAATGTGCGGGGCTCAGAGGTTAGAATGGTCACGAGAGGTTCTGTCTAGGTTTATTTTAATTTCTGGATCCATCCCATGTCTACTTCTCTTTTGTGACCTCTCATGTCATTCCAGATGACACTAAATGTCGATCAAACTCTAAACATGAAAAATGAGATTACATCCCCAACTGAACTTAAGCATTGATTGCATACTTTGGCAATGGCCACTTCAATATCCACACATTTTCACAACATATAAGGCTCACTGACAAACATTTCATGTTCTCATGGGGAAATTTAGCTGGTAATGACAACAGCAATGCTGTAAGCCACAGTGTGGAAGAGGGTGTTTTATTTGAAGGGGGTAAAAGATTCCCGTATCTGAGTGTATCTTGCTGTACCCTGCTCTCTATGGGTCCCAGTGGAACCATAACTGTCAGTGAGAGTGACAGACAGAGGGACCTGTGGGGAAGGAGAGGAGCTGCGGTTTACATGTTGTTAAGGCCCATGACATGCCAGGAATCCCACAGCACATGTGGGGCCATAATCACCTCTCTTAAACGACCTGCAGTGCGGACACACCGTGCATGGGCTTGTTATTGCAGCTAGGAACCCACGCGTAACCTTACACCGTACCCAGAGCAGGAGACAGACAAGGAGAGGTGCATAAACAGGGGGGTAGAGGAGCGCAGGCAGAGAGGGAGAGGGGCACAGGCAGAGAGGGAGAGGAACAGAGGCAGAGAGGGAGAGGAACACAGGCTGAGAGGGAGAGGAACACAGGCTGAGAGAGAGGAACACAGCCAGAGAGGGAGAGGTGCACAGGCAGAGAGAGAGAGGAACACAGGCTGAGAGAGAGAGGAACACAGGCAGAGAGGGAGAGGAACAGAGGCAGAGAGGGAGAGGAACAGAGGCAGAGAGGGAGAGGAACACAGGCAGAGAGGGAGAGGAACACAGGCAGAGAGGGAGAGGAACACAGGCTGAGAGAGAGGAACACAGCCAGAGAGGGAGAGGTGCACAGGCAGAGAGGGAGAGGAACACAGGCTGAGAGAGAGAGGAACACAGGCAGAGAGGGAGAGGAACAGAGGCAGAGAGGGAGAGGAACAGAGGCAGAGAGGGAGAGGAACACAGGCAGAGAGGGAGAGGAACACAGGCAGAGAGGGAGAGGAACACAGGCTGAGAGAGAGGAACACAGCCAGAGAGGGAGAGGTGCACAGGCAGAGAGGGAGAGGAACACAGGCTGAGAGAGAGGAACACAGCCAGAGAGGGAGAGGTGCACAGGCAGAGAGAGAGAGGAACACAGGCTGAGAGGGAGAGGAACACAGGCAGAGAGGGAGAGGAACACAGGCTGAGAGAGAGAGGAACACAGGCTGAGAGGGAGAGGGGCACAGGCAGAGAGGGAGAGGAACACAGGCTGAGAGGGAGAGAGGCACAGGCAGAGAGGGAGAGGAACACAGGCAGAGAGGGAGAGGTGCACAGGCTGAGAGGGAGAGGAACACAGGCTGAGAGGGAGAGGGGCACAGGCAGAGAGGGAGAGGAACACAGGCAGAGAGGGAGAGGAACACAGGCTGAAAGGGAGAGGGACACAGGCTGAGAGGGAGAGGAACACAGGCAGAGAGGGAGAGGTGCACAGGCAGAGAGGGAGAGGAACACAGGCTGAGAGGGAGAGGGGCACAGGCAGAGAGGGAGAGGAACACAGGCAGAGAGGGAGAGGAACACAGGCAGAGAGGGAGAGGAACACAGGCTGAGAGAGAGAGGAACACGGGCTGAGAGGGAGAGGAACACAGGCTGAGAGGGAGAGGAACACAGGCAGAGAGGGAGAGGAACACAGGCAGAGAGGGAGAGGAACACAGGCAGAGAGGGAGAGGAACACAGGCTGAGAGGGAGAGGAACAGAGGCAGAGAGGGAGAGGAACACAGGCAGAGAGGGAGAGGAACACAGGCAGAGAGGGAGAGGAACACAGGCAGAGAGAGAGAGGAACACAGGCTGAGAGGGAGAGGAACACAGGCAGAGAGGGAGAGAGGCACAGGCAGAGAGGGAGAGGAACACAGGCAGAGAGGGAGAGGAACACAGGCAGAGAGGGAGAGGAACACAGGCTGAGAGAGAGAGGAACACAGGCTGAGAGAGAGAGGAACACAGGCTGAGAGGGAGAGGGGCACAGGCAGAGAGGGAGAGGAACACAGGCAGAGAGGGAGAAGTGCACAGGCAGAGAGGGAGAGGAACACAGGCAGAGAGGGAGAAGTGCACAGGCAGAGAGGGAGAGGAACACAGGCTGAGAGAGAGAGGAAGACGGGCTGAGAGGGAGAGGTGCACAGGCAGGCAGGGAGAGGAACACAGGCTGAGAGGGAGAGGGGCACAGGCTGAGAGGGAGAGGAACAGAGGCAGAGAGGGAGAGGAACACAGGCAGAGAGGGAGAGGAACACAGGCAGAGAGGGAGAGGAACACAGGCTGAGAGGGAGAGGAACAGAGGCAGAGAGGGAGAGGAACACAGGCAGAGAGGGAGAGGAACACAGGCAGAGAGGGAGAGGAACACAGGCAGAGAGAGAGAGGAACACAGGCTGAGAGGGAGAGGAACACAGGCAGAGAGGGAGAGGAACACAGGCTGAGAGAGAGCGGAACACGGGCTGAGAGGGAGAGGAACACAGGCAGAGAGGGAGAGGTGCACAGGCAGAGAGGGAGAGGAACACAGGCTGAGAGAGAGCGGAACACGGGCTGAGAGGGAGAGGTGCACAGGCAGAGAGGGAGAGGAACACAGGCTGAGAGAGAGCGGAACACGGGCTGAGAGGGAGAGGAACACAGGCAGAGAGGGAGAGGAACACAGGCTGAGAGAGAGCGGAACACAGGCTGAGAGAGAGAGGAACACGGGCTGAGAGGGAGAGGAACACAGGCAGAGAGGGAGAGGAACACAGGCTGAGAGAGAGCGGAACACAGGCTGAGAGAGAGAGGAACACGGGCTGAGAGGGAGAGGTGCACAGGCAGAGAGGGAGAGGAAATTGTGGGAAATTGTGCTACCTGCCGGTCTGTCTGCCTTCCTGTCTGTCTGTCTCTCAGCACGACTATGCATGTCAGAGCCTGATTATTATTGGTTGCCCCACATTAGTAAACCATCACCTTGTAATTCAATTGGCTGCACTGCAGCTGGTAATAACTGATTTACAGGACAGCAGATCCAGAAGCACAGATGCAGATGTTTTCCCCTAGCAATGGGATAAACTATTGACCTAACACAGTCTGCTACACAGCCCGTTCAGCGTTCAGTCCCAGCCAAACTCCATAAATTCTCCCCTATCTCCCCCTCTTTTCTTCTCCTTCCCCATCTCCTGGCAAACAATTTCTCCCTTATTCTCTCCCCATTTCTGTTTTTAATGCAAATGTTTGGTGAGGAAGAGATCGATCAAGACGTAATAGCTTATTGGATTGTGCAGGGATCACGGGAGTGAAGGCAGGACTGTATTGACCCCGGCTCTGCTATCTCCCCTTCACACCTTCCCTCCAGAATTATTTAACCCCTTAAGGCTCGAGCCCGCACCCAGCAGCAATGCTCAGGTCTAAACATGTGAGCTCTGGTTCTGAGTGCTGCAGTGGCCTCAGGCTTGACCTTGACAGTAGTTTGCTCCGTTATTCTATACATGGTTATTGATTCAGGAAAATGTGAGAGCTGTGAAAAACGCGAATGGAGAAGGAATCTCACATGCACCTTACAAAAAAAAACAAAACACTCACACACACACACACACACACACACACACACACACACACACACACACACACACACACACACACACGTGCGCACACACACTTACAGAGCTCTCCTGGAGGGTGTTCATTCCAACACCAAGGATTGAAGTCTGTGACTCAGACGCCCTCCATCAAAATCCGACACTGGCTAACGTTTTGCCAAACCGTGCCAGTATGATTAATGTGTACTGTAATGTGTACTGATATAATGGTGATGTATTGTTCAAAGAGAACTAGAGTACAGATGGTCCCCGACTTACGATTGTTCGACTTGCGATTTTTCGACAATGGTGCAAAAGCCATACACATTCAGTAGAAACCATAATTCAAATTTTGAATTTTGATCTTTTCCTGGGCTAGCGATATGCGGTAGCAAGCTGCAGCTCCCAGCCAGCCACGCGATCACAAGAGTAAACAACCGATACTCTACAGTGTACTGTGTTGCCAGCGTTTTTTGGATATTGTGTTTTGTGTTTTCGCATCCCATCATGTCCACAAATGCCCATCTGTGTCTTCTGCCCCTGGTGAGAAGAAGAAGAGGAGGGCAATTCTGTTTTTCACTTTCAGTACAGTATTCAATAAATTACATGTGATATTCAACACTTTCTTATAAAATAGGCTTTGAGTTAGATGATTTTGCCCAACTGTAGTCAAATGTAAGTGTTCTGAGTTCGTTTAAGGTAGGCTAGGCTAAGCTATGATGTTCGGTCAGTTAGATGTATTAAATGCATTTTCAATTTACGATATTTTAAATTTATGATGGGTTTATCAGGACGTATTCCCATCGTAAGTCGAGAAGCATCTGTATATTCAGTGCAGAATACATTTGGAGAAACAGACTTGTACAGGACAATTTTAAAAACAGGATTAGTTTCAAAGCATATCTGCTATACTATACCTCCTAACTCTAAGTGGGCTATAAGAACCACACAGCAAACAGAACAGAAGGAAAGGGGTGGAGGGTTGGGGGGTTGGGGGGGTTGGCATTGAGTTCTCTAATTCCTGCAGCTGAGAACTCATAGGGCAGCTGGCAGAGGTGTCCCCACCCAGAAAGCTGCGAGAGGGCAGCAGACCCCCCCTCCCCCACACCGAGCCCTCCAAGGACTTTCTGCAAGCACCTGTGACCAGATAACTGGGAAAGCGAGACACTGCAGGGGGTGGGGGTGGGGTTTCAGCTGTAAGGCACCCCAAAGATCTACCACTCTCACAACGGCAGCTGGAGAAATCTGAATCTGCGACCAAGGTGGCTTTTTAGTGCAGTGAAATGGCTTATGAATGAAATGGCATCTGAATGAAATGGCTTCTGAATGAAATGGCGGTGCATATTCGCACTGCTTCCTCCTCATAGCGTGGACTCTCCCTAACCCACAGCAGCACTCTGTTCCACACCTTTGTCTTTACAGCTGAATTTGGCGCTGGATCGCGGTTTGACACAACGCTGGGGGCAGCACACGTATGGCCTGTTTACACTGGGCAGTTGTGCTTCCCAGGATTTTAGACTTTTTCAGGCACTCTCTGTCTGTCTGTCTGCCTGCCTGTCTGTCAGTGTGACTGTGCATGTCAGAGCCTGATAATTGTTGGTTTTTCACCTACTGTATTCAGCCTTAGAGAGAAGACAGACAGATGTACAGTAAAGAATGTGCCAGAATAGGACAGGTCTTTATGCCTCAGCAACATCAGTGCTGCAGCAGCAGTGCACACCCCCAGTGTTTGAATTCTAGTTTAGCAGCACATTAACACAAATCTACTGCCTGATGCCCTAAGCGAGTGCCTTTCACACTGACTAATCGACAAAGTGACTAACACTGGCATGCCGACTGGCCATGCAATCTAATGATAACCCAGGCCTGATACGGATTTAGTGATACCCTGAGTATCAGATGCCCAGTGCACTGATCAACAGACAATGTGAGACAACTGAAGTGATGATTGAGTGATGGATACACTACCCACCTTTGTGTCAGTGGCAGTATACCAGGAGCGGGATCCCTCCTTCTCTCATTCCTACTCTTTCTCTCTTCCCCCTCTCTTTCTCTCTCTCTCTCTCTCTCTCTCATACACACACACACACACACAGACAAGCAAACACACACAATCTCAAATTCAAATTCAGATTCAAAGGTGCTATACTGGTGGGACAGAGAAGTGCTGTGCAACAACATAAACAATAAAGCAAATAATTAAAAACAACCATACGAATGATCAGAAAATACATTTATATACCAGCCAAACTGACAAACAGCAAACAACCATCAGCCCAACAAGAACATCCAACAGTAAACTATAAACTGATACATTATAAATTAATTCATTATTATCATTAATATATACATTTCAAAATTAACAGCCACAAACTGGGCTGGTAGTGGGGCTGCAGGCCCCTCTCCTAATATGGCTGACATTTCATCTGAGCCAGTCAGTTGTGTGAAATGTGCGAGGACAGATGTGATGTTTGTAAGGATTGTTGCCCTTGCATGGGAGTATTTAGTACATTTCAGAGGAAAGTGGATGCCTGTCTCAACCTCTCTTGTATCACAGTGCTCACAGAGCCTGTCTTCCCTGGCCTGCCAGTTTTGCCTGTGCTGGCCCTTTTCAATGGCCATGTTGTGATCACTGTGATCAATCTGCCTCTGCTTTGTGTTTTTGACAGTGGTCAGATATTCTGCCAGGGTGCAATCTCTTTTTAAAGTCCTATAATATTCAGTTTTGTTTTGTGTTTTAGTGTGTGTTTCCAAGTGTTCAAAAAAGCCTGTTTCAGGCGTTTCATAATTTGGTGTACGCTCATTAGAATTGTTATTGCAGTGTTGTCCTGAAGCTGACTGATGGTGGTGTTGGCCTGCTCAGTGATCTTAAGGACCAGCTGACTGAGGGGACTCTTTTCCGGGTTCAGTTCTTGATATTTCAGGATTTTATGATAGAGTGAGTTTGGATCACTGTGTTTCATTTAGATCCAGAATTTTTGTGCTCTTTTCTGTATATTGATAACCAGTGGGTACGTACTTAATTCGGCCCTGCATACATTGTTTTGAGTTTTTATTTGTAATTTCAAAATGTTTTTGCAGAATTCTACATGCAGGGTTTTAGTAGAGTGTTTATTCCAATTTGTGTGATCCTGTTTTGTGATGGGGCCCCAGACCTCACTGCCAAAAAGAGCAACTGGCTGAATGACACTGGAAAATTTTTAGCCAAATTTTAATTGGTGGATTTAAATAATAGAGGCTCCTCTTTATGGAATAAAATACCCTGTGTGCTTTCTCCTTTAAAGCAGTCACTGTCAGGTCAAACTTCACTGAGGCACTGATAATCATTCCTAGGTATGTGTAGCTGGAGGTGTGCTCTAGGGTAGTTTTGCCCAGAGTAAAATGGCATTTATTTACCTGAGATCTGTTTTTTTTTTCTGAAATATCATGGATTTTGGTCTTATTCATGTTATTTATTCTTTTTTTTTTCACTCCCTCTCTCTCATCCCCACAAGGTTGGTCAGCCATCCCGGGCTGAACATTCTGCTCTACACTCAGCTGTGAGCAAGGCTGCCGAAATGGACAATTCATTTATCCAATTGCAAGCCAATTACTGCAGAGGCAATCTCAGCACGCCCGAGCCTCTCAGTATTCCCCTCCCGTCTCTTGCACGGCAGGGGGGCATCAGCACTGCCTTCACCAGACTGCCAATGCTCTTCTAATCTTTACAAAGTGGCACCTCATCACAAGCAGTCGCAAAACGAAACACACATACATGCGAGACGTCCAGCGTATTATGCAACGCAAACATTTCACACTTTTTCCCCTGGATTTAAGCTAAATCTAACGTTTGAGTTTCTTGATATCTGAACTTAAATATTAGTTTGTAATACATATTATGCAAAACTAAATATCTAGCTTAAATATCTAAATACATGCAAAATAAGTATTTCATAAAAAACACACTTTAAATCTTGAATTTGGATTTCAAAAATGCATATATAGCCATATGGACCTCATTATTTCTCAAAGGGAAAACACAAACAAACAATGGGCACAGGAAAACTATAAAATATGCAACAGCTGAATTCAAGGATCTTAAGGTAAATTGAGTGGAGTTGTCTAATTGGTCTAAATTGCCTGACTTAAGTCAAATCTTCTGTCAGACTACTGCTGCTCTGTTCAATTCTGAAGCTCCCTGTATGTGCAAATTATTTACTTCAGCCTTTGCTTTTAATGACTTAATAGCCAAATTTATCCCAGTTTAAAATTTTTTACACTTATGCAAATGATAAATCACAGTTTAAGGCTACACTCATGCCCAATTATAGAAAATGCTCAGGTGTAAATGTAATTGGACCTCTTTAGCCAGGGGAATTAGAAAGCTCCAGAATGCTGCCTGCATGGAGACCCTTAGTAGGGCCCTCCCTGTCTATGCTGCCTAGACTTTAACTGCTGCCTCCACACCCAAACCAAAGATTAAACTGGCCTGTTTATTATCATTCCATGAATTGTATACTGGAAGCGCATGTCAAAGTGCCTTCTGCGCCTTGTGTGGAAATTTGAGATCCTCCAATAAAGAATGATATTTGCACTAGGTGCCCCGGTGTCTTAAGCTCAAATCCAGATATATAAATTCTGAAATTTGCTAACCTCCTCAAATAGCAGCGTCAGATATAAATCATTGTGATATATCCCTCTGCCTCCTGCTGAGCTGTCAGGGTTCAAGCTCTGCTGAACGGCAGCCTGTTGATGGCCCTTTATCTAAGAAGCTGCCATGTTTTAAGACTCACCCAACAAATCTCCTTGCATATGGATACCAGGCATAGCTCCTGACAACTCCACACCAATCAGCAGAAATAATTTCCATCGTGGACTGAAAACATTTGCAAACAGAGTGAGAATGGAAATTGCATAGCGCATATCCACAAGGGGGAGCAGCTGGAGAAATGTGTTCCCTGTTTCACTAAAGGTGGATTTTTCTAGAGTCTTCTAAGTTTCCATCCAGACAGAGCTTCACGGACAGCTTAGTGGTGGCTATCGTTTCATCGTGGAAGTCTCCTGCAGTCCCATTCTTTACTTCCATGGGCAACATATGCTTTCAACACTTTGCGTTGTGACTCTGCCATGCTCCAGAGTCCTACGTAAACCACACCGGGTGCTGTAACAAACACCATCACTGACTGAAAAGGGTGTTTGTGTACACAGCACTCCAGGCACGCTATTTGATGTTGGAAACTTGCCGTAAGACAAATAAGTGGATTATAAAAGTACATAAATATCCAAAAGACATGTGCCTTCCTTGCTGTGTGCTGTGACCTTTGTAGGTCATGCTAAGCAAGTTATCTGTGACTGGGAGGAGCTTCTGAACACCACCGGGGCTCCCCTGCTGCATCTCATCTCAGGAGAGGTTTGATTCAGAAGCTTGCACACACGTGCATGTGTGTGTGTGTGTGTTGGTGCATATGTGCATGGGTATTTATGAATCCATGTGTGTGTATGTGCTTATTATTTGTACATAAATGTTTCTGACCTCAATCCAATCAGGCACTGACATCAAAGGCAAGTCTAAATATAATCGTAATGATATTCCAGAGGTGTAGAAGCAGGACTGGAGCCTGGTTAAGTTCTGCAAAGGAGCAATTTCATATAAACAGAGTACTTAAGTGCTTATTTTAGTTAGTTGTCAAAAATGAGAATCCTCAGACAACATGGTGCCCAAATTACATAAAAAAGAGAAAAATACAGGTTTTTAATTTGAACTGAAATCAAAAATGATTTATAGTGTGTGTGTGTGTGCCTGCGTGTGCTGTGTGTGTTTATGCATCTGGAAAAGCTATTACTGCCTCTTTTGTACAGCGCACTAAAAAATAGAAATGTGTAATGAAATAAATGCTCACAACAACACAGGCTGAAAAGTTACCACAAATAACATATCTGAAGAACTGTCATTACCCTTTGGGTTTGTGCGTCTACTTATTTTGCTGTGAGGTAACAGAGATTTACGACTTTTAAATGGGCTTTGGGGTGAACTGTGCACTTAAATTGAGCTGAAAAAAGCCCCATGCACAAGCCCTTGAGCCACTGTAATCACACCCTTGCCTCCGGCTTGAGTTTCTGCTCTTTGAAACCAGAGGAGAGACGGACACCCATGCGTTATTTCATCAGCACCGCTCATTTACAGAGGTCAGATTCCATATTTCATCACATACTCAAACACACCAATATGTGCAAGTACTGCTCTTAGACTGCATATTCCAGTCACATCAATGCTACACATGTCATATGGGAACCTAATAATACTTTGGGGAGATTACACACTTGTGGAGACTGAGCCAACACCCCCATCCCCAAAAGTGTTTTTGTCATTGTCCATCACTTTGATCAATGCATAAAATAATTAGCAAAACTGTAGGCAGAGCATCACTGTGGAAACACTTTGTCATCTAATGCTATCAGGCATGTAAACAAGAAATCAATGAGACAAGAAATCATGTGATACTGTGGCCTGCAACACTGAGCTGGAGATGATCATAGCTCTCCATGCTTCATGCAGTACTATAGCATCAATGCTCTCCATTATCTTGAGAGTGCACCCCATTTGCTATAGCTTACTGTATCTATAATAATTTTGATGTAGTGTTATTAAAATAAAATCTTTAATCAATAATACAGGAGCCATGCTTATTTTGCCAGATATTCAACTGTACATGTGCTTAAGAGGTGTTAGTTTTTACAGGCAACATCAATCACAACTGAAGATGGACATTACTTTCTACAGAACCTCAAAGGCCTCTTTGCTATACATCTAAATTAGAGTGGGCTGTCCCTGGCTTCTTTTAAATATACTCACAGGCATTATAAAATCCTCATTGCATCCTCATTCAGCCATCTCCAAAATATTTGACAATATATGGGGTAGGGCTGGGCGCTATGGCCTAAAATTTATATCACAGTATAATTTGAAGCACTGACAGTAACGGTATATATCACAGTATATTCATTTTTCTTAAAATTTCAATATAAATGCTTTTGAAGGGGTAAGGCACTGGTATGGCAACTGCATGGCACCTATTACTGTACTCAACTGTATTACGAGGACATATTTCACATAGTACGGAGGTGTTTTAAGAACATTTATTGTGCAAAACTGCAATAATAAATAGAAAAAAAATACAAAACCTTTGTCTCTGATTGTTTTGATAAGCTATATATATATATATATATATATATATATATATATATTTAGTTTTCGTCCGTTTCCTACCCGCCTGACTATTCGCTGTTGTTGCTTTCGGTACCGACTCCTGCCTGACTTCTGACCTCGTCCCTGTCTGCCGCCCTGCCTTGATTGCCTGATCAGCCTGCGTACCCGGTTTACCTTGCCTGTTCCTGTTTTTTGATCCCTGCTCTGCCTTCGGACTGCCTGCCTGGCTTTGACTTTGCCTGTTGTGCCATTACACTCTTGTCCTACGATTCCAATAAACCACTTGGAACCTGAGTATGTGTGGTCTGCGTCTGAGTCCGTGCCTGAGCCCTAACAGGTCCGGGGTTTAAACACAACACAAAATGAACCACTGTCTGCCACAAATCTTTGCATGTAAACTATTAATTAAAAATCAATACAGTGTTTTTGAGAATCGATACAGTATCACCAAACATAATACTAATATGCAATACTCAAGTGTATCAATATTTTCTTACGCCCCTACAAAATATACATTTATAAATGTGACAAAATACCCTAAAACCCCCAAATTATGAGAGTCGTAATGTCCAGTAAGCAATAGAAATATGAGTAAAGTTAATCAAGATTGCAATCAAAGTCAAAGTTTGTGACAAAGAAGGAGCGAGAAGCCATGGTTGAAAAAAGGAGCAACCTGCAATCTCACCACTCCGACGAACGAGAAGAAAGCAATCTTTTTGCAACTACCCACATCTTCTGACCGAGAATAATCCACAGCTAAGAATCGTGACAGTTTGCAATTAGATGAACCCGAACGTCGTGTTCACCTGCATGTGCACACTAATTTCCCCTCATCCCTAGTGCTTGGCCTGTGAGGACGTCCTATCCGTCTTCTTTATACAATATAATGAACTGATAGCACACACAACGCATAGCATAATTCAAGAGTAATGGGAAGAGAATAGCACGTTATTATTAAAAGAAAATAACATGCAGATAGACTTTTAATGGGTGGACATTATAGTGGAACATAGGGGTTTTGAAGGGTTTTGTCACATCGTTGTATGTAGGCTACATTTTGTGAGGTTAGGCTACTGCTTTGTGTATGTGTGTGTGTGTGTGTGTGCGTGTGTGTGTGAGCGAGAGAAAATGGGTGCGCGTCTGACAGTAGCCAAAACTCACAGTGTCCCATAGGCTACACAGCCACCGGGCTCACAGTGTCCTGGACAATATTTTATTGCTTCAGAAAAGATTAATCACTGTCAGGCCAGCAAAGATTTTAGATAAGATTTTAGACAAAGCGTAGTATTGTATCTTTTCCATGAAGTTACACCTAGATCTGTGAAGACTCTACCAGTCAGCACGTTATAGTCAAAATCCATACCGTAGGGCAAATTCATACCCGTGTGCTTTCTATACCATTTATACTGTCCACCCCTAATATGGGGGTATACAAACATGCAAGTTAATGAAGAAAATGAAGGTGAGCAAAGGGATCTGTTTTCATTTTGAATGTGTATCTTTGTCAAAACATTGGAGTCCAAATTGTTTGTTGCATTTTGAAAGTCTCACAGTACATTCATTGTATTTGCTATGCTCTGAAGCACCATGACATTAGATAGCTTAACATATGGTGCTAATCATGTTAATGTTAGCACATTTGATTGTTTTTTAATGTTGCTCAGCCATCATCATGCCTCATTTGTCACTTGTTATACAGAGTCCACCAGCTATTGCATGCTAGTAGTAGTGTTAGATTAGATTAGATGTAGATGTAGAAGACTGATGTTCTAATGAGAAAATATCATTCCCCTTCCTTAGAATCATCAAAATGCTTAATATAATTGCAAACTGTACACAAAGACATTTTTAAAGCTAGCTCACAGTGCATGTAATTCAACTTTCTGCTAGGCAACCTACTCTGAAAAGAGCATGCACAAAGCGGGGGGAAGGTTTTATAATGCTCTGCTTCCTTCGGAATTTAATATAAGTTGCTAGCGCCCTCCTATGTATTATGGATTCAGCAATGATGATAACTGATGTTACACATTTTCTGCAAAAGTCAGCAGTTTCACCATTACAGTCAATGCAAAATAGAACGGTCATGGTGCATTGTTTGCCATATTGGTTGCTGTTCTGGTCCAGCTCTCATTTCTGTTGGTCGTTAAGGCATTCTACAATGTGTCCACCATACAAGTGAAAAAGATCAATTTTTCCAAACATCCACTAGATTTACAGAAGAAGAAAACAAGCAAAAAGGATTGTGTATGAGTCATTTTTAGGTTCAGAGGTTCAGAAATTTTACCAAGGTACTTGCACAGCTGGTGACAGTTCTTGCAATTTAATTCCTATGTAGCTTGAACCCCCTAGGACATTCTACAGGTATTGCCTGGACAAGACTGTGGCAGTGGGAGGATTATGGGTTGTGAAAACAGCGGGAGATGTGAGGCTGCATAGGTAATTGAGTTCATTTGGTTCAGAGAGTGATGAGTTGATGGCGATTCGGATCGGAGCAGGTGAGCAGGTTAAGCTGTATGAGTTTAATTAAGGGAGAGAAAGACAGGCAGTTGCACTGGGGGTCTGTTGTCTCTACCTCCCTGAAATCCAGTCGAAAAATCTTCATTAACAGAAAAAAACATGGGTTCAAGCCAAAAGTGAAGATGCCTATCTTCAATATCCACAGTCTAATTTTGGCTGCCCTGCCCATAAAAGCAGGCCACCCAACAGTAATTAAGATACTTAAGATGATGATAATGACCAGAACATGGGTTAAAACTAAATTATTTTAATGACAGGCTGGCAGTTAGAGCCAGCAAGAATCTGTCCGTTCTCCTCTGTTCAGATCCTGAGTACTACGTACACCCCAACAATCCCCACAATCCAGAGCAATGCTGCAGTCAACGTTTTCAGCTGCAAAGGACACACAGGATGCACTGTGTCCCACTGCACTGTTTCTCAGCCACTGTCTTTGTCAGAGACATTGGGGTTTTTGGGGAAGGAGTAGGGTCATATGGCTGTGTTGGATTATCTTTGAAGCCAGTGACAAGCGTAATGAGGCAAATATAGCAGATTTAAGGGCTAGGTGGTTTAAGGCATTGGGCAGGTACAAACATGGACTGTAGAAGGAGGGAAGAGGAATAACTCTGAAAGAACTGCACAGCTGGGTTCACCCTCCATATCCAGAGTTAATGACATTCCAGCTTTGAGCTCCGCACCATACCTGGGAAACCAATATACCTGTCCCTCTCTCCCTACCTGTCATTCGATCCCTCCCTCAAGAGTCCAATGGCAGTTTAACATACTTCTGGACAACAATAGGTGCCCATTCCACTTGCTGTCCTTGTCTTACGTCTTACCCTAGAATATGAAGCTCTATCACTCAGCACATATAGGTGGATTAAACCAGCTTTGACTAGAAGCAAAGATGAATAAGACTGCTAAGACTACCTGTTACCACCAGAGAGGTAAGACAGAGACAAAGAGGAGCCCTGAAGGATGGGACGGCATCATCCAAAGGGCTCACCTTAGTCGGAGAGCATGTTCCGTTTTAGACTCCCAAAGCCAGTTGGCCATGGAGAGAGACTGTCTGTACCTGGCTGCAGTCTACATTATGCCTGACTGTGATCAACATCAAAGGTATGTTAGATTAGCAGTGGATGAACCTGGCATCAGATTATTACAAAAAGCACATAATCATTTACTCTGATAATGAACACTGGTAATAATACTGTGATCCATGAACAAGTAGCTCCATTAGTTTGGAATGTGTGTAAAATTATTGTAATTGCTGCTTGAGTTTGTGAGTCAAGTTTCTCACATTCTTTCCACTGTAGAAAAAGGTCACGATTGGAAGTGATTTATCACGTTACACAGGGGCAGAAGTTGCAGATTTGAACACAAAATATGAGGTGTTCATGCCTGAGATTGGGATATCTTAGTCATTTATGCAGCCACTTCCTTCAGTATCTCCAAGGCAGTGCTAAACCAATGTCTACTTTTCACTCCCTCTATCCCGGGAGAATACGGGCCATTCACAGATCAGGTGAAGATACCATTTACACTCTGATTCAGATCTCGTTTGTGGAGGCATGCTTGTCACTCAAGTTTAAGTGTTAGGACCACTTGGTGGACACATGAGTGGACTCCTCATTTAATTAATGCAATATGAGAGATCAAAACAGTCTTGACAAGGAAGTGAAGAGGAAGAAGGGAGAAGGTGTGACATCCTGGATTTCCTGGCACAATATAAATATTTTACTGAGAGGTGCTTTATGGCTTGTACTCAGCCAGGGTACTTGGGTCACTTTATACACACACGTTTTCTCAGAAGAATACATGCTGAAAATGGTGAGGTGTTCCCAGATGCAGAGTGAGGTATGGGGAGAGTGGACCGTGCCTAACCCCATGTACCTCTGACCCATCCTTGTTTGGTCCCCGCCATGCCTTTGGGTGAAGCTTATCCAAAACGCCGCTCTCACTCTCTCCTCTTTGTGTGCCTTGCCCCCGCTCTGAGGCCAGACCATACAGCCTTAGGTGACAGTCATGTTGAGGTCAGTGAAGTCATCAGATGCTCCATGCATCCATTCACATGACACATCTGACTACATTTGGAATGCATAAGTAATCCTCTGGTGGATCAGACAAAGCCAAACTCTATGAAAATCAATTGAATTTCCAAACGAAGATTCAGGAGGAGAAATTACAGACAATCCCTATGCAATCAATGAAAACAAGACAAACTGGTCCCGTCTACAACTATAAAAATCCCACTCACCACTTCCTTTCCAAGTCAGCTTTTTACAGCATCCCTCCTCCACCCCATCTCCCTCTTTTTGTCTCTCCCTTTATCATGTCCACACAGGGGGTCAACAACCTCGGCCCTGTGCCAGGTACAATCTCTCCGTTGGACTCCAAGCCAAATTAAGTAACTCTATAACAACATCAAAATGCAATCTTTATGTTTTTGTTGTATCTACTGAATCGCTGCATTTTTGCTGGGCAAGGCAGAGCCAAACTGTTACACTACTGTGTAGTATGTACAGTAATACTAAAATCAAAACACACATTTGCTCGTGCCATGTCAGGTCTCAGACTTCATTAACGCTTGTGATGGCAGTAAATGGAGATTTCCAGTTTAGTCTCATTTTAGCAAAAAGAGGATTAAGACACCATGGTGAAAGACCACCTTCAAACTGCTTCTGCTGAAGGCATTCTTTTTAGTTTGCACATGAAATACTTTTTCATGTCTTGAAATTTTAGAGGAAAGTCCTGGAGAAGCAAACAGACATTAGAGTAGGATCCTATGATACACAGCATTTTGAGTCTGAAACTCTTTCCTTTTTAACAGTGCTGGCTTTGTAACACATGTTTTTTCTGCAATAGATGCCTGGTTCGTTGCCTTGCAGGGTATACTTGAGAATGAAGTACAATGCAAACAGAGCTTGTGTGGAAGGTGGTGCAAATATATCACTGCTCACAAAGAGCACCAAAAGGGATGAGGTGAAAAGTTTAGGCTGCATGCTGGAGCTGATGTCAGTGGGGGATTCTGGGAACGCTGACTGAATTCTTAATGAGGAAAGAAAATCAGATCCGCCCCCTTGAGGAAACCTATATCTCCAACAGAAATCAAAGTGGATCCCTCACGGCAATATCAATTTATAAGCTACATTCTCCCTCCTGCCTTCAAGTAAACGGACTTCAGAGGAATCCATGGTAAAACGCAGGTATAAACCTGAAGTATCCACTGAATGTTTCGTCTGCATTGCATCAACAAACGTGTGTACAGTTGCTCTCTGAAATGAGTTCACCCTAGGAACGTGTTTGATCTGGCAAGCCAAATGCCCATCAATCAGATTTTGCAGAGGCTACCTGCTTAATGCTTGATGTCCAAACATCACATTTCAAATATTCCTTTTACGGAGAACAAACTCAGAACACTTTCTCATTCTGAAAATTCCCCTAAATGTGAACACAGATCTGCATAACAACAGACAGAGATATTTATGATCCTGCACAAATGTAGGTAGTATGCACACACAATTATATAGCTGCTGGGTACGGTGAGACTCCACAAAATCCATAAATGGCCAAATACTGTGGTCATTCTTGTGAATGTACTGGATCCATGAAACGTCACTGGCAAGCATGCAATATTCATCAGTTATGCTGCTCATTAGTTTTGCATTTGCTGGGAACTCCAGAGTTCTTGGACACAACTTGCTATCCTCCCACAACTTCAGTTATACATTCTCTTTCAAGAGCCAATTCCCTGTTGGATTCTCTCCTCTTGCATACTGACACACACAAGCTCCTGTCTGGTGGACATGTCTACAGCTTATTCATTTTTCACTGAAATGAATTCGTAAACATGGAAAATTATTCACAGTCAAATAAATATTTACTCTTGGATCAGAGGCACTGTAAACAACTGAGAAATGTAATTGTGGCAAAAAAGGGTTGGTAATTAAAACTGAAACTGAAAAAATAAGCCAGGCTTGTTTAACTCTGTTAAGGTACAGTACTGTATATAATATATATATATAGCATTAGCAAAGTAGGTAAAGATTATCGTATCAATGTGTATATTGGCTGCTTCAGTGAGATTCTGGCTGAACCGATGCTGCGTGCAATTTGAAAGTATACTGCAGCATAGCCTAGCCATAAGAGCCTATACGGCAGTGTTGTGGTTTTAGTTCTGGAGTTACGCATGCAGGAAATCAATAGCACTGCATGGATTAGCATATTATGCCGCAATTACCCCAGTGAAACAGTGCAGTCACTCTGCCGGCATCGATCACACCTTCATCTCCACTCAATTCATCCTCAGGTGACCTTCATATCTGCATGCATGCATGTGTGGACACACACACACACACACACACACACACACACACACACACACACACACGCACGCACACGCGCACACATACACACACACACACACACACACACACACACACACACACGCACGCACGCACGCACGCACACACACACACACACACGCACACGCACACCCACATATACACACACACATGCATAGACACACCCAGACAAACAGCAAGTGCAAAATTAGAAAGCACTTCCGTAGCCAGACAATGGGGTGCAGATCCAAACATTCACTCCTTACGTAACATTCCACTGACCTTCTGCTCATTCTGAGAAACTGAATGAAACTCAGAAAAGAAGGGTGCACTGGGCCTGAATGGCAATGCAAGTGTGTGTGTGTGTGTGTGTGTGTGTGTGAAACAGAGAGACAGAGAGAGAGTGTGTGTGTGTTTGAGAGAGAGAGAACTTACTTGGCATTTATTCTTCCCTTTGCCCATTGGCTAATTCCAGAAAAGGACACAGTCCCCGCCCCTTCCACATTTAAGCTCCACCCTACCCTGCCCTTTTGGAAACTGGTTTTCGGGGGTGATGGAACAGAAGCTGCATGCTTTGGGCAAGGGGAGGTCGACTCATATTGTTATTTATTCTCTCTCTCTCACCGGCCTGATTGGAGCTGGCAGGCCACTAGGAAACACAGGGAGACACAGGCCTCATCCTGGAGGTGCTGACTGACAGCCCTGGCAATCCGAGTAATTGGAGGCTCAGAGGGGGCAGCACAGACAGGCCCGGGGAGGGGTGGGGCCGGAGGCGGGCGGAAGGGGAAACCTGCAGACGCGGCAGAGGATGTGGTCACAGCCGAGAGCCAGTCATCCCCATGCTCAGTGCAATAAGTCCTCCAGGAGGAGACACGTTGCGTGTTTGCCTGCGTGTGTGCACACGTCTGTGCATGTGTGAGTGTGTGTGTCTGCCTGTGTGATTATGGGGCCTGTATTTTGAGTATACACTGCAAAGTATAGAGTAGAAAAACAAAACAACTGAAAAAAGATGCTTACGAACAACAGCTATAATCAGAGTATGAGACACTGAAACTGCCAAGCAGTGGTCTAGAGACTAGGGACTAGAGAAAAGCTGTGCAGGGTAGGCCTGTATGTCATGCAATCCTTAGTGTATTTACAGCCAGCATTTGTAGTGGCTCTGTGTTCAGGTCTTTTTCCATGTGTCTGATTTAGCCTCCCTTTGCTCTGTATTCTCAGGACATGAACTGATTTATTTATGTGTGCATGGCTGTGTGTTCCCTTCCTCTATTTCATTTTATTTATCTTCTTCCTCATTCCTACATCAGTGACTCCCATTTATTCCTTTTCTACTCTCCCTCCTATCACTCTGATCTTTCTTCTCCTCTCCCTCCTTATCTCTCTCTCTGTCCTTCATTCCCCTCTCTCCTTCCCTCTCTCCTTCTCTCTCTATTCCTCCTTCTCTCTCCCTGTTTGTCTCTTTCTGTCTCTCCTTCCCTCCCTTCTCTCTGTCTCCCTGCCTCTCTCCTCATCTCTCTCCTCCTGTCTCTCTCTTCCTCTCCTTCTCCCTCTCTCCCTGCCTCTCTCTTTTTCTCCTTTCTTTCTCCCTTTCTCCTTTTCTCCCTCTCCCTCCCTCTCTCCCAGTCTCTCTGCAGTAAACAGTGATTGGGAAAACAGCACAGTAGAGGAGGACCACAGAGAAGATGGTTCTGGCTCCACGTGCCACGCATCCACAATCAGCTCCTCTTGCCTCCCCCCATTTCTCACCCTACCTCTGCTGCTCCACAAAAGATCTTAAAACACACATAAACACACATACAAATGCAAATGCAGAAACACACACAAGAACACACACACATACACACACACACACACACACACACACACGCACACGCACACGCACACACACACACACACACACGCAAAATTCTCATTGAAACAGCCTGATGACATCACTCAACAATGGCTATGTGATGGACTCTCAAATAGATGGGCCAAAGACAATCAAGCACCATCTCATACGTTAACCATGTTATGATTACTGTGTCATTGCATGTGGACATTAACATCTGCTTTCAAGGTCACTTGAAATTTGTCATGTTATTGTTTACAAAACTGCAGGCGGGTACATACCGTACCCCCTGTTGTTCCTCCAATAAATCCGATCACACGGGATTGATAATCAGAATATCTAATACTCTGGTGATCTGTTCCACATTATTCACCCATTTTGTTCCAAGTCCTTTGAAGATAAAACACGAGGGACTTCATATGAGTTTAGACTTTGAATAATATTTGTGTTGTGAAACACTTCAACCAATCTGCATCAGTTAAATGCATCTCCTTAGTGGAGGACCACAATAAAAGCTGAGCTGTCAGAAGGCAGCAGTGTGGCGTAGTGGTAAGGAGGAGGGAATGTAACTAAAACGTTGTGGACTCAATTCCGTGCTGGGGCACTGCTGTTGTCACCTAGAACTGCTTTAGTAAATATCCCGTTGTATAAATGAATATAATTGTAACCTATGTAAATTGCTCTGTATAAGAGCAACTGCTAAATGACTGTGATGTAATGTAACATACATTTAGGTTAGCCTTTACTGTCTTCAGCTGAGGATATTGTTGCAGCAATTTGTGCAGAAGACATGACATTTTGTACCAATGACACAGATAACAAAGGAGCATGTGCCTTTATACATGGACAAAGAATACACAGATTTAGTCAGCAACGCTTAATTTTCTACACTGTTTATTGTGACTGACAAACAAACGCCACATGCCACAACACTTACACTGGGGTCAAACACAGGATGTGGCACTGCAGCCAAGCTTGTGCTGTAGTTTTCCAATGCACTGCACATGCACAGCTACTGTTTCACTGCTGTTTACAATATAAAACTTCAAGGAGCAAGAAAGACCCTTGAGGCCCTTCACTAACAGGCATGTTTATTTGTGTCTGAGCATAGCCTAACTTAATTTTGATGCTTATATCCTAATCTTTTTTTTTATTTATCATTTTTTTTTTTGTAGAAAATTTATTTAATCAGTGCAGTTCTTTTGCATTTAAACAAACAATAGATGCATGGCTCCCAAGGAAATGGCAATGTGGTTTGACAAATTATCTGAATATCAGTCTGGGTCAGGCCACTGATGATCAAGTGATAACCATCCAATGGAGATTCAATGTGAAGGAATTGGAGAGGACACCAGTATTGGCTATAGTAACTGTTGGGCTACTGAGGCCTGCTCTCTTTAACGGATGAATATAATTATATTATATATTATACCTGTTCTTTAACACAAACCCGTAACTGATCACAAACAGAAATCATTCATTTCCATCTAATCAGCGGAGGGCTAGAGTGGTCATGCTCTGAAAAGGTGCGCCAGTACTTCCTGATAATTAAAATACGCATTGCTTGGAGCATTTCATGTTCCTTTTTTTCAGAGGGAGACACAGTCAGTGGAATAATGCATTCTCTTTGTATGTGCTTTTTTGGTTGCCTCATATCCTCTGTGCGGGAGTATGCATAAAATCCTATTTAGTGCAGCTCTCCCTCCAGCTGAAGACAGTTATTTTGAGCTCCGCAGGGAGCGTGATTAGCAAAATTCACTGACCTCCGACGCGGAGAAATTAAGAGCCAGAGCGGACCTGACAACAGTGACTGCTGGGCACAGCAGGGAATGAGGGAGGAAGAGAGAGAGAGACAATAAGAGGCAGAGTGAGGGAGAAAGAGGGGTGGAGAGTGAAGATGAGGGAGGGAGAGCAGGGGAGATGTGGTAGATGAGGTAGGGTGAGCCCCATTGTTGCAATTGCAGCTTTTCTGAAAGAATGACTTGACAGATCAAACAGATCAAAACAACTGACTGAATAACCTACACACTCAGTGACTGAGTGATTGACTGATAACTTTGTAACACACTGATTGAGTGACTGAGTGACAATTCACTGGCTGTTTGCTTGTCCAACAGTTTGATGGCTCTGGGCATTTTCCACCCCTAAAACTGACTCGGGTTCAGTTTACCAATACCTGCCCTGAGAATTCTGTGCAAAGAATATTGATCCAGATGTAACGTTTGAAATCCAATTGTCACATCCAATAACTCATTCAGGTGCAGGTTAAGAAAGAAATGTGATCAGATGCAAAAGTGGCAATGGGCAGGCACATACTGTTGAGACGCTCCTAAAGTGTCTCAACCACCAAGGTCTCCATCAAGCTCCCGCAATGTTGCACCATAATTTCAGGCTTTCATAAATCTGTAAGTTAGCAAATCACAAAACGGATGTGACACTCTCCAAAACCAGAGAGGTGTGGTGCGTACAAGTCTGAAGCTTCTTCTTCGGACGCCATCACATCCCAATGCATGTTTGTACAGGCCTGGAAAATCTGTCCACGTCTGCAGTACATGCATTAAGTGACGTAAATTTGCACTTACAAGAGCAGCTTTTACATCTTTATCAAGAGTGTTTACATTTCAGCAGTTAAAAACCACAGAAGTCTCTGCCATCATTTTCACAGTGTTCCTCGTTAAAATTAGCCCCGCAGACTTTGGGTAGATGGTGCTTGTACATGTTTAATGCAATAACTGGCCTTGCAAATACAAGTAACCCGAGCAGCTACTGGTTAGAATAACTTGAAAAAAAAAGATCACACCCCTGAAGTGTAAAGGACAGGACTTTAAATCCCTGTGCAGTTATTGTGGGTTGTTAAAGAATGAAAGCTAATTTCCTGCTACTATTCCTGTTGTGAGCAATGAAAACTGATCACTGACATGCATTTACTCAATCTAACATTTTTGTTTATCAAACTCTGGCTTTTATATGTCCAAAGAAATGTGGAAAATGAAGAATAATATTTTTGATTTAATGAAGCTGTTAGCTGTGTGGGAAAGGATCTGACATTAGTTACCTGGATAGTTCATTTCCCTACCTCTCTGGTTGGTTTATGAGTCTTTGACACCTCCCCTGTGAAACTAACAAGAGAGATATATTAAGATGAACAAAATGCAGGACCCTCAAGGCAAAACTGACCAGTTTCATCGACTCTCTGCCTGTATGACCTTACTAATCACCCAGCTAACTCACAGAACCACAATTAACATTCCTTGGACCTTCAGATGAACAGTAGTATATTAAAAGAGGGGTGTATGAGCAGTATGAGGGAGCTTTGATTGGTAATGCGTGACATATGCATCTCTCACTGAATCACTATGTGGAGAATAAATAGCTGCCACATTTAGTTTGTCAGTCAGTCAATCAATCAGTGATATTTTATTTAGGACAGTGTCTTTTGCTTCAAAATGACCCCTGAATGCCCCCAGATCCCTGAATACATGACCACATCTCTACCCGTGACCACACTCCATACATGACTCCACCCCTCCCCATTAACTCCACCTATTCCCTGCATTCATGCAACACAGTCTCAATACTGAGCCCCTTTTCGCTAACAAGACATTAATAAGCGCTAAATCAACAGGCCTGCCTACCCTGCCAAATCACTCAGTGCAGAACAGCGTGTTCCCTCCTGCACCCTTTCTGCCTTTCTCCTTCCACCTCTCTCCATGTGCACCCTCGCCTAACCATCCATAATCATATTTCCTGGGTTCAATCACAGCGCAAACAGCCACAGTTCACTACCATGGAGGAGCATGTTAAAGTTAATATAATGTAACTTGAAGTTCAGCTTAACCTTTACTGATTAACAATAATTTCAACAAGCCTACAGTTGATGAATACTTTGGTGAACAAGGACGTCAGGACTCTGCCCAGTGCAGATAAGGCAGAGGATGGTGACTTAATTGCAGGATATGAATGTCATTTGTGAACCTCATTGCTCATGGTCTCGCTCACACTGTCCGTTCTATTTTGCTGCTGCAGCAACAATGAATTTGCTGTCATCCCAAAGCTGGCATTTGAATTTGATAACTGAGGACTGAGTCAACAGGAGCAGCAGAGAGAGGGAAGGAGAGGAGGAGACCAATGAGGCAGAGAGGGGGAGAGATGAATGATAGGTGCTCCTCCATCTTGGTGCAAGTGCCTTCTCTGTGGGCAGTGGTAACTTTGATGAGTAAACAGCACATACTGTGAGTATCTGTGTAGCACAATGCTGTGAGTGTCTACGAATGGGGTTTCAGAACAAGCAATGGCAGGGTAGACTGGGAATGTTCGAGTACCCTCTTCATCCCAGGGGGCGCCTCTGTAGTTACTGTTTAGTTATAAATGAAATGCATGTATCAATATGCATCATTTAGACAGGTCTGCTGTGCTATTTTCTGCATCTGAAAGAATATGAACATGCTTTCCAGACTCGGAGAGCAAGGCAGCAGTGTGAAATGTGGCCCAGTGCTGCATATAAAATATCTGGGCTGCACCGTGTTCAGTCACGCTGCCTGTTATAATCTTAGGCTCCAGCGTTCAGTGCCTCACTGCATTATACCTCTGAATTACAGCATGTCTGTGGTGCTGTAATTCCTGCAGGAACAACAGACAGGAGGCAGGCGTGATATTATACGACCAGTGGTATGACAGAATGCCACAGCCTTTTCTGCTCAAATGTTTTATCATCCATTGCCACCCATCTATTTATCTTTATCTCTCTTTCCCCTCCTCTGCCTCTATCTGTTCCTCCCCACATCTCTGGCTGCAGTAGCATGGGGCTATCAGATGGAAAACCCAGCACTGCTTTCTGACAGAAAGAGGAAGGCAGGGAGAGAGGGGGAGAGCAGCAGGGAGAGAGAAAAATGGGGAGAGGGAGAGAGAGAGGGAGAAAGAGAGAGAGAGAGAGAAAGGGAGAAAGGGGAGACAGAGAGGCGGAGAGAAGGATGGGAAGGAAGAGGAGGAAAAAGGGGGAGGGGGAGAGGGAGACAAAAAGAGAGGGGGAGAGAGACAGGAAGAAAAAGAGAAAGAGAGAGGCAGAGAAAGGAAGAGACAGAGAAGAGAGGGGAAGAGAAAGTGAGGAGAAAACAGAGTCAGAGTAAAAGAGAGAGGGAGAAAAAGGAAGAGGGGGAGTGATATTGGAGTCTATATTGTTTATAGATGTATTCCTTTAATAGCAGTTATAATCAGTATTAGTCTACATTATTAGAACATTGCTGTTATAGTATGTGACATTATCACTCATTTGTACTGCATTTTTTTGCAGTTGTGGAAGTGTCTGTTACTGCTTCCAAGTGCAGTATGTTTAATGGCTACGAGTGCACTGGGTCACATCAATAAATGACCTTTGAAATGGACCCAAAAGCAGTCATTGAATCATCAGTCTGGAGGCTACTGAGGCGGTGAGTATGTGTATCTGTTCAGTTTTGCTGGGTTGGGAAGAAAAGCAGCTGTAGGCTCGTCATTATCTGATTCTCTACTGCTTCACTCTGGGAGCTTTGGCCACAGTGTCACTCCAGGAATGTTAATAAAGCTTGTTCACATAAAACCTGACTGCAGAGAGAAACAACATGGGGGATGAGCAAGGGGAATCCACAGGGAAGGCTGGCAGCCAGAGGGAGGGAGGGGAGGAAGGGGAAGAAAAGGGAGAGGGAAGACGAGGCTGTGAAAGGCAGCAGAGGGGAATGGAGACCCAGAAGGTGGGGGGGGGTGTTAGGGAGGGGCTGGTGTGGGGGAGTGGTGCAGCCGAGGGTGCGTGAGCCAAAGCCCGCCTCAGGAGGTAAGAGGCGGTCACCCTGACTGTTCAGATGGAAATCCGACGAAGATGGACGTGGGTTCTGAAGTGGCCCTCGGCTGGTCTGTCAGATAAAAGAAGCTCTCTCAGTGATGTCCTCCCCCCTCCTTCCTGTATCAGGACATGACCTCTCCATCACTCACTGCCAGATGCCTCAGAGCCCTGTCTTTGCTCAGCCCCACGGCCGCCTTACTGCTGTTGCCCAGAGCGCAGATCCACTGGGCGCTGGCCATGCACGGCCAGATGCTTGGCCACTGGGATGGCTTTGGGCAAGGTCCCCCCCGGGGACCCTCTGAGCGAGCTTAACTGTCTGACCGTGCAGGAAGTGCCGGTAAGACAGCGATATTCACAGAGCTGCTGGATCCCTCCAGCTCTGTCACAGCACTAGTGGATAAACCTCACTCCCCACCCCACTTTGGGGGGATGGGGGGGTTAAGCCTCGCCACAGCTATGGAGTTAACCAGGCTGCACTGAAGCACAACTGGACACTGCCTCGAGCCAATGCCAGAGAGGGGCATTACGGGATGCAGCGGAGGAGGGAGGAACTTAAAATAAAACTAATCCTCTGGTTTTTTTCTTTACAAAATGGCTCAACTCTTACGATGAGAAAACATATCATATAAATAAATGAAATGGGTATATGTATATATATAGATATAGATATGCTAAATATATAGATAGTATGTTATGCTTTATGTAAGCTCTCTTTTTTCCTACAGTGGATGAGCACAAGCTTGTGCGTACTACAGGCATTACTGCACACGCACTCCAAAGATCACGTGCAGAGAGCGCTTTGCAGTGGATAGCTCTGCAAGCCTTTTATTACTTATTTAGCAGCCCATTTGCTGTTCGGTCCCTGCATTTACAGTTGGAGGAATTACACATCCCCTCAGACGGAGGGAAAAAAGCAGTGTGTTTATCAAAGACATGCAGGATGTGTTTTAAAATCAATCTGAGGCGCAGCATGCGCGGTCCCTGTTGGCTGTAGGTGAATGCGGTTTTCGTGTCGCATCAGGGCCTTCTACGGCGGCAGCTCAGCTGGCGTTTCCTTTAGCTACCCGAAGCCTGAAATAAACAGCTGAACAGAAACCCCCAAGAAAAGATATGTGAAGCAGATTTTTTTCACTCTTTCTCTGTGGTAATATCAGCTTCCACCTGCGATACCTCGTTCACTTCATGGTCGCCTGCTTCTGTCATCCATGCTGCATCTTTCATGGCTTTTTTTCCCTGGTTTATTTATAGTCTGTGCACCTTCACAGAGATCTCTGCTATTATCTGTGGCAATAAAACACGTACAGCGTCTGAGAGGACAGGTCCCCCAACTTATAGGGCCTATGCCACTGTATGCAGGAGGCCACCAGGGCACTGTTTCTCCAGAGAGAAGCTCTTAATGTAGCTTTCTCTGGAAGCGTCATCCTTCTTTGATGAACCTGGGTCTGGGGCCTACCTTCAGACAGTGTCCTTTCCTCATAAGCGGAGAATAGAGAGGGAGGCTTTGTAGGCCATGGCTTTGTGCCGCATGAAGGGGGCGCCCACTGTCCCAAGTGACCTTCATCTGTTCAGCCATGTGTCTGTGCACGCCTCTCTCCCAAACCAGGCATCTCTGTGGTCAGGACAGGGTGGCCGAAGGATGGAAGAAGGGGACGGCAGTGGGGATGGGGGGTGTTCGAGTCAAAGTTGATGTGACAAGAGAAAGAGGAATGGCGCATCCCCTGGGCCAACAAAAGTAACACATCAAAACAAGCGGCCATCACCGACTCCCCCGATCCCTGCATAAAGATATGTGTAAGCATTTGAGAGGTAGAGGGTGTTTGTGAAGATAATCGCCTTTGACTGGGGAAATGACAGGCCGCTTCATGTTCTGGCCACGTTTCATGGCCTGACTGGAGGAAAATGAGGGCTGTGGCAGGACAAACAGAACATTTGAGAGGGAGGAGAGGATTTTAGGGGTATGCTGCAGAGTCGAGCGCCAGCGTTAATTGTTTGCATAACATATCTGTGTGCTTGCGGCCCTCTGAAGGCAATTGTACAAAATGTAGAGTATAAGCATGACAACAACTATTGTGCTGCATTACAGAGAATAAGCTCCATAACAGACACTGTGCTGTATTATAGAGTATGAGTACTACAATAAATACTCTGCTGCATTACAGAGTATAAGCACTACAACAAATATTGTTCCATAACAAATACTGTGCTCCATTACAAGCTGCACTGATAAATAATATTTTTATCACAGTCAGTTGTCCATTTGGTGCCATACATTCATATATCCACCAAGAAACCTTTTCTTTGAGAATTCTCCTTTAGTTTAACATTTTATTTTAGAGTTCTCCTTCAGTTTAACTGGCCCTGTTGGTGCTGGGCACGCCTGGCTTGCTTTCAAATGTGATGAAATTAAGAGTCGGGAGGGAGCCGAGAAGCTCATTTCTCACTCTGCAGATCCCAGTCCTTCTTTTCTCGCTTCTAGCATTACATAAGTTTCCATTCTGATGCTTTGATCTATGCAATTAACAAATCTTTTACGCATTGGTACAACTGTTTTTATTAATGTACCTTCTGAATATAACATAATACAGTAACCATTTAGATATCCAATTACATATAAATATAGTTGGTCCTTCAACATGTACACCCTGTCAGGGGGGTAAATATGGTACTGCTGCAGATGACGATGGTGATGATAACTGTGAGAACTGCTTCACATGAGGTATCGCCAAGTTCAGAAAGAGTAAATAACAATCACCATGTACACATACGTTGGGTACCTCAAGGCAGGGACATGTACCATGAAATGTTACACAGTGAGTGTTTTTATACGTCACCAGACCCACCAGGATGATCCACCCAAAGCTGAGGAACAAAGAGGCTGATAAACCCAATCACTCTCCCAACACAAGAGCAGTGGCCACTTTTACACTAATGCATGGATGGTTCCATGTAGTTTAACTTACAAGAACATATAAGGAGACTGAGCAAATCATACGGCCTATATTCCTTACGTGACGTTGAGTGTAATGGCAATGGTGATGGCTGTAGAGTGATGCTTCAGTCCTTCATAAAACCCCTGAGCACCGCTGCATCCTTGGGAGCCTCCCTACCCTATCCCTGTGCTCCTGTTTGTGGGCAGCCCTGCGAGAACTGCTTGCAACGTCATGATTAATGGCTTCATTCAGTGATCTTAAGTGGTATCAGAGGAAACTCTTTATATCGCCACATAATGTGAGCTGTATACAAGGAATCCTGGATCAATTACAGGTTGAACTCAATTCAGACCATTCAAATTTTACTTCAGTTTCACTGAAGTCACAGTGCACAGTTTAAGCTATTATGGTAATCTGTGATTGTAGTAAATGTCTTCTTTCACAGCTCCCTCCACCCCTTCCAGTTAAAACATCCTTGTGAGAGTGTGCAGTGAGTTTGCCTGATGTCCTACGTATGTACAGTGCTTGTGGGCAGGGTGTGACTGCACCCCAGTTCTCTATTATCTTTGCCTCCAGTGCGGAGTCTGTGAGTCAGGTGTGTGTGTAGTCACAATCTCCTCAACAGTGTGTTACTTTTCCCAAAGGAGGTGAGCTATTGCAATGTATACCACTCACCCACCTCCCAGCTCTCTGACCTTACTGTTCAAGGAGAATCGATTTCTATATTTCCTGTTTCATTTGGTGGGTGGAGTTTTTTTGTTTGTTTGTTGCAGGTGCACATACTGCATGGCCAATATGACACAGGACAGTTTTTCGTTTTGTTTAGTGTTTTCCTGCCAATTTGCTTTATAGGAATCTATTTTTGCACTCCTTTCATGTACCAGCCAAGCCTATCTGCACTGTCCCTGCATTATCTCTCCTGGGGTCTGCACTATCCCTGCATCATCTCTCCTGGGGTCTGCACTGTCCCTGCATCATCTCTCCTGGGGTCTGCACTGTCCCTGCATCATCTCTCCTGGGGTCTGCACTGTCTGCACTGTCCCTGCATCATCTCTCCTGGGGTCTGCACTGCCCCTGCATCATCTCTCCTGGGCTCTGCACTGTCTGCACTGTCCCTGCATCATCTCTCCTGGGGTCTGCACTGTCTGCACTGTCTCTGAATCATCTCTCCTGGGGTCTGCACTGTCCCTGCATCATCTCTCCTGGGGTCTGCACTGTCCCTGCATCATCTCTCCTGGGGTCTGCACTGTCCCTGCATCATCTCTCCTGGGCTCTGCACTGTCCCTGCATCATCTCTCCTGGGGTCTGCACTGTCTGCACTGCCCCTGCATCATCTCTCCTGGGCTCTGCACTGTCTGCACTGCCCCTGCATCATCTCTCCTGGGGTCTGCACTGTCTGCACTGTCCCTGCATCATCTCTCCTGGGGTCTGCACTGTCCCTGCATCATCTCTCCTGGGGTCTGCACTGCCCCTGCATCATCTCTCCTGGGCTCTGCACTGTCTGCACTGTCCCTGCATCATCTCTCCTGGGGTCTGCACTGTCTGCACTGTCCCTGCATCATCTCTCCTGGGGTCTGCACTATCCCTACATCATCTCTCCTGGGCTCTGCACTGCCCCTACATCATCTCTCCTGGGGTCTGCACTGTCCCTGCATCATCTCTCCTGGGGTCTGCACTGTCCCTGCATCATCTCTCCTGGGGTCTGCACTGTCCCTGCATCATCTCTCCTGGGGTCTGCACTGCCCCTGCATCATCTCTCCTGGGCTCTGCACTGCCCCTGCATCATCTCTCCTGGGGTCTGCACTGTCCCTGCATCATCTCTCCTGGGGTCTGCACTGTCCCTGCATCATCTCTCCTGGGGTCTGCACTGCCCCTGCATCATCTCTCCTGGGGTCTGCACTGTCTGCACTGTCCCTGCATCATCTCTCCTGGGGTCTGCACTGTCCCTGCATCATCTCTCCCGGGGTCTGCACTGCCCCTGCATCATCTCTCCTGGGCTCTGCACTGTCTGCACTGTCTCTGAATCATCTCTCCTGGGGTCTGCACTGTCTGCACTGTCTCTGAATCATCTCTCCTGGGGTCTGCACTGTCCCTGCATCATCTCTCCCGGGGTCTGCACTGCCCCTGCATCATCTCTCCTGGGCTCTGCACTGCCCCTGCATCATCTCTCCTGGGCTCTGCACTGTCTGCACTGTCCCTGCATCATCTCTCCTGGGGTCTGCACTGTCCCTGCATCATCTCTCCCGGGGTCTGCACTGTCCCTGCATCATCTCTCCCGGGGTCTGCACTGCCCCTGCATCATCTCTCCTGGGCTCTGCACTGTCTGCACTGTCTCTGAATCATCTCTCCTGGGGTCTGCACTGTCTGCACTGTCTCTGAATCATCTCTCCTGGGGTCTGCACTGCCCCTGCATCATCTCTCCTGGGCTCTGCACTGTCTGCACTGCCCCTGCATCATCTCTCCTGGGGTCTGCACTGTCTGCACTGTCCCTGCATCATCTCTCCTGGGAAAGAAACACATATTTAATACTCTATTGGTGTGATGTTTTTGTCTTCTCCTTTTCAGGGTCATTTCTGAGCTAATCCTGAGAGGCAGTCTACCCTCCAATGGGCAGCACACTGTGTGCTGGAGTTGATGGGCTAGGGAGGGGGGGGGGTGGCTGGGGGTGCTGGTGTCGAGCGCTGGCAGGCTGGAAGGCGAGAAGGACAAAGCCGTGCTGCTGTACCCTTCAGCAGGGCACACCACTGCAGTGCTGCAGCAAATGAAGCTGGAGCCGAAATGGACTCCACACTCTCCACTATGGAGCGCCAAGCACCACAGAAAACGCATTCATTTCAACAGCAGTCACTTCTCATGTTCTGGATAAACGTCACTTTTTTATCATATATTTAACCCTAGCAGTGCCTGTTTCCACCTTTGTGCCATTTTAAATTCTGACACTGCATATTACACATGCAGTTCCAAAATTCTATAATTCTTTAATATATTAAATGCTTTTTGTGAGCATTAGGGGCCAGTTTTTTATCTAAACACCTCCCTGTGTGCCACCCGGGGCACACATAACATATAATAACATAGCTAGCATTAATGGAGAAATTAATGATAGTTATAACAGTATGAGTAGCTGAATCGTAATAGAAAGATAATGTCACAATCATAAACTGGACCTTACATCCCTGTTTTTCACTCCCTTTCTCTCTCATTCTTTCTCTCTCTCTGTCTCTCTAACTTTGTTCCTGTAATAACACCGTGAACAAACACATGCAGCACTCTGTAGCCATTTAAAAGCAGAACAGGTTACAAAATCAGTGAGGCATAGCCCTGTCTGCTTTGAAAAGGAACGGTTCTGATGTCTGTCTGAAAGACAATCATTTCAGCAATCCTGTTTACACTCCCCTCTGACTACCTCTGTGTGCCAGGCAGCTGCTGAGGGTCTCATTGAGGGAATAATGAAGTTCAGATAGCACAAATAATCAACTCTCCCTTTCCATAATGACAAACTGAAACCTGATCATGCACCCCACCCTCCACCCACTCTTTACCTGAGTGCACCTTAGGAACACAGGTGCAAACAATGACAGTAAAAGGCACGGTAGCTGTATTAGGGCGTGGAGCTGCTGAATAAACCTACTACAGACTCATTATGAGATTACATTACATTTTAGTTGCTTAGCAGACACTCTTATCCAGAGCAACTCGCATAGAGTGCAATTTGTACATTGTAACCAATTTGTTCATGCCATCCTTTTATACAGCAGGACATTGCAATTGTGGGTTAAGTACCTTGCCAAATGGTACAACAGCAGTGGTCCATTGGGGAAATGAACCAGCAACTTTTGGTTTACAAGCCCTGCTCCATACCACCCTTGCCTGAGGGTACAGCAGCAGTGCCCCCAGGGGAATCAAACCGGCCACCTTTCGGTTACGAGTCCTGCTCCTTAACCACTACGCTTCACTGCCACCTGTACTCCAGTACTCTAGTACTCCATGAGCTGTGTAGCTTTTAATTCAGCAATTGTAGAACAAAAGTGATATGCTCTTCAGAGTGACAGATCTGCTGGGTAAAAATGAACTTTTTTCATTTACCATAAACGACTGTGGTATTTTGATTCACCTCCCTTGCCCTGCTGCATCAGAACAGTAAGAGTTCTCTTCAGCACCAACGAAGATGACAATCAGACATAAAGATGTTCAACCATGTCATGCACTCACTGTGTTCTGATGTGGCGTCTCTCCCACAAACAGTTATGATCACTTACACTGTGCGACTGTCATCAGTGTGATGTTTTTCAGACATCTGACAAGGCTGAACTTCAAACAGCACAGCCAGGGAACCCCATATGGAACAATACATGATCCTCTGTTTTCTAGGCAAATGCCTTTTTCTATGTTTAATTTCTTTAAAAATAATACCTGAAATACTGAAATAGATTTTCAAATGAATAACATTTTTCTTTTGGTTTGAACCAAAAGTATCATCATATTTAGTGTGCATGATGTGTACTTCAATTATGTCTGATTTTAAAACATTTACATGATTGGAATCATGTTTTCTTTGTGTTGTGCTGATTGCAATGACATTATCACAATTAGCAGGATGCAGAATGAAAGGAACCAAAGATCATTAACAAAGTAGTAGAAGAAACTGTAATTAGAGTGAGGTGTAGCTGAGGATAAAAAAATTACAGCAAAAGCAATTCTTGTATCAGAATGACAGCAAATCAAAAGCTGATGGTAAAGGAGCAATAACCCATTTATGATACCTTGTGTGGTAGTAAATTGGACTGAGGAGGACTGTGCTTTATATGTCGGTACTGATACAATTACCCAATAACCTAACATCGAAGGAAACTAGTCCACAGTCTGGGGCTCTGTGGCCACCTGTTCTGCTCTTCAGGTTATCTGGGCATTTAGGAGAGAACTTGATGGAACAGCTGAAGGAGGAGAGGAGAAGTCTTACAGGGGATTAGGAATTCCAATGCTGATGCAAGCCACAGGTTGATATTTATGGTGTCATATTTATGGTCTTACATACTGTATGTCTTGCACCAAATAAGAGGAATAAATATACATTCATATTTACTTCCAGCTATTTAGTTTGCTAACTAATAATTTAATAGCATGACCAATGGTCCTGTCTAGAAATAAGCACATTCTAGAAAGAAAAATTTTTTTTTCAAGTATATTAAAAGTGAAGAGTTTTCCCATTTGATAGTATTTTCCTGAATTACTCCCCATTGAATCAGCTTACATTGCTTGTCACTAAGAGGGAAATAGAGTATAGGTTAGCTAGAGAGCATAATGGTTCATCAGTAGTCATCCCCCCCCAGAAAAGAGATTTTCTACATCTAGACATGCCACAGAAATTTCAAATGTTGTAGCTTTGCTATCTGTTGGCTTTTCTCCTGGAGAGGAAATACTTCACAAAAGTCTATGACAATGTAAATGTATGGAGCACTATACCAAATAAAAATTCACTAACTGATAGTTTGAACACTCCTCCACCTTGTACATAGCCAGCTGCATGTGACCCCATTTACCCAAACTCAACAGAGCTATTGTGAAGGAGAGCCTTCACCGCCTCCCCCTAAGGACAAAATGTCAATTGTTAATTGTGTCATTAATTGTCAATTGTGACAATCATTTGTTAATTGTGTTCACCTGTCGGCAATTGGTAAGGGAAGCAGCTGATTGGCTAACAAGCCACACCTTGCTAATGGAGGCTTGATTAAATACAGGTGTGGCTGCAGAACAGCAAAGGCTCACTTTGTTCCTGCTACTGGCTTGCATAGGCTGGTTTCTTTGTTTGATTTTAAAAATAAATTATTGTTTGGTTTTGAACTTTTGTTCTTTTGGGCTTGTTTTTGGAGAAGTATTGGCCGGCTTCTCTACAGCTATATGCTGTCCACTGCAACGAAAAACCAACTGTTTAAACAAACCAAAGAAAACTGACAATATTTCACACATAGAAAATAATTTTCAAAACCTGAACCTTTTCAAAAACATATGTAATAAGATGTAATAGGTGAAGGATGTCTTAAGATTTCTTAAGTGTCTTGAATGGAATTCCAGAATGGTATTATGTGCTCTGGTAAAGCATACTGTTTCAGTACTACATAGCATTGTAGGTGAGGGTGATTGCCACAGATAGGTTTGTATGAATGTACAGGACTACAATTGATCTGGAATATATACTAGCTATATGACCACATATAATATAGCTAGCTATTCTTAGTAATGGCCCATGCTCCTGTACCAGAGTGCAACACTAACACAGTAGACTGCAAAAACCTTAAAATACCTTTACATTGACTCATTTGGCAAACGCTGTACTCCAGACATCAAAAGTACATCAGTGCATATAAAAAATGATAGCTTTACTTCAAAGCATACACACCTAAAAGCAATTACAGTGAACTGCAAGAGCAGAGGTAGATACAGTGATGCAAAATTGAATCAGCTGTTGATGGTTGACCTTTTTAAATCTGCAGACTTGTTAATTACACAAAATAATCAAACAGCAAAATGCTTTTGGCATTCCCTGAAGCTCTACTGATCCACAGCCTATCAGTATCTATCACCTCCGTATCAGTCAGGATTGCCAGCTTTGGCTTTCTCAGCCAAATTAGCCCAGATGCCAGTGATTTCATAGTGAACTGGCATTCTGACTTCCTCCATAATTTTGCTTTAAAATATGTTTTTTTAATACACCGTATTTTCAGCTGGCAATTACTTGTGCAAAACTGCTATATTTGTAGTGCTTATTGTACTTAGAGAATGTTGTAAGAAGACAGTTGGCAGTTGGATCTTTTTTAGGATTTTAAAAAATGAGCACTGCTGCCTATGCTCAGTCCAACTCTCTCAACCAATGGCAAATTATAGAAGTACTGCATAAATGTGAAGGGAAACACCAACCAGAGTTTTTATTTTCATCGTTAGCATTAATGATAATAATATACACCAGTCTCATTGCAATTCTTGGTGGCTTTCTGGGAATGTTGTGTCACTTTTTATGTTTCAGAAAAATTTTACATTCTCATATCAACCAATTTTATTGGGTGCTGTGAGAATAATCCATTTGTAAAACTGTAGGGTAATTGGCCTATCTCAATGGAACAAGAAGCTACAATGCATGGAACACAGTGAGAGGGAGTGGTCTTAATCTTCATCGTGTCTTAATCTTAACTGATCATACATTTGTCTCATGCAGATTTATTTTATTAAGCCAAATAAAATATTTTGTTTTTGGTTTAGACAGATTTTATCAATATTATTTGCGAACACATACATTTCTTTGTGATTGAATGTGAATTTTAATTACATTGAATTATACTGGTGCCTGTACGTGTGAGAGCAATAACATTGGCTTGTGTTCTGGCTGGGCAGTGTCATGATTTTGGCCTCCTTGGATCTGATGTCACCTTGGCTTGACATATTGAAACAAACTTAATAACCCAGGTATCAATTTCCGGATCATATTTGTGGCTCTCAGTCGAATGCAGACCCTTCAGTGTTGGGTCAATTAATCTGACGGGGGCTTACTGGAAATCTCCTGTTTCATTATTTCCCTGTTTGGAGTCATTTCCGTCTGAACCACTGATAAGGCTGTCAAATGACAGTCTCATGTAGACTGTCAGAGGTATGTGTTTTTAATAACTTGTTGAGTACTGGGCTTTTTCAGTAGAAGAGCAGGGATAGGTGTTTCCTTGGCAGAGCCACCTGCACAAACTGTACTACTCAGCACACCACCTATGGGTCTTGTGATTACTCTCTGAGGTTAGAGTGTCGCTGGAGGCTTGATCTAAGAACCATTAACCATTATCACTATTTAATCATTGATAATGATTTCTTCCCACTCTGTCTGCTCAGGAAGACATTAGATAAACCATTCAGATGGCCTGCTGTTACTTGACTGAAATGACTGAATGGTGTGACTGCAGTCAAATCAGGTGAATACGAAATGAAAGTCATAGTGTCTGTTGCTAACCACTGGACTTGATCAAAACCAAACCACCGAGTGGCTTTGAAGGAAAGCAATATTCAATTAAAAAAACCCTCCCAGACTGGTCTAGCCCTGTATTACAAAACAAAACGGCACCCTGGTTTCAGTACCCCTAAGCCACCTTAAGGGGAAAAGTTACTGTAAAATGGTGCTGGAAGGAAACTTTTTTTTTTTTTTTTAAGTTTTTTGATGGCACAGCACTTTTCCTTTTAAGATGACAAGGCAGTTTGAATTGAATCCAGGGATAAGTTTGTTTCATTTTTTACATCCTCTTTTGACACACTGTACCCATAAATGATCAAATTAAAGGACATTTAGCCACTCGGAGTAATATGATCAAACGCTGACAACACCCAGCAGAACTTTTGATAATGAGGCCTTGGAGACACTGAGCCAGTCTAACAGCTAAACTAACAAAGGCTATACATACACTTTTGAAAAGGACTTGGGTTTTCAGGTTTTAGTTTACCTTCTACAAGAAGAATGCTAGCACTTTTTTTCTCATAAACAATTGTTTTGCCATCTCAGCTAAAGTGCTTGAACATTATTATGTCTTTATTTTGCAAACCAAAATGTAAGTTCTGGTACATATTGAAATAGTTACTAAATAAGCAAATAAATTATTTTAGATTTCTGTATTACATGTTTTAGATTTCTGTACAGATGTGTTCTACAAAATGTTTTGTTGGGAATAAGGAATATAGTATATGATGGTGGTGACGTTTCTGTGTGTGCGTGTGTGTGTGTGTGTATGTGTGTGCATTTGTGCATTTTATATCGTATTTTATAACTGTAAAATGTCCACACAGCTCTAGTGTGTGCATGCTGTAGCTTATATATTGTAGTTCATAGATTTTAATATGCGTTTTATAACTAAAGGATCTTTTAATATCACAGTTACTGGAAAATCAGCTACACTGCTAAGTTTGTCCCTCAGCTGTGAGGAACGCGGGGTCACTGGATCATGTTAGGCTGCAGAAATGAAATGCCATCTCGTTGGTTATGTCCCTCACACGCTGTTCCTCGGGATGACACACTGAGCTGTCCGTCATCTGCATCGCCATGCGGAGCAGGGGATGGCTCCTCTGCTCTGTGCCCTCACTCTGTGCAATGCATAGGATACTGTACCAAGCATCATCATGTTTCATACTCCACCGCGTCTGTACCACATATTAAAGGTCACGTTGTTATTCAGAAATAAATCTGTTTTGCCTGTGGACTGAGTGCGTGTGTGTGTGTGTGTGTGTGTGTGTGTGTGTGTGCGTGTGCGTGTGCTTGTGTGTGTGTGTGTCTGTGGGTTTGTGTGTGTGTGTGTGTGTGTGTACGTGCGCATCCATGTGTGTGTGCATTTACACAAAACTTCAGTGACGTCACTGCATTTCCCCCAGAATGCCAGCCAGTGCAGAGCTCTGAGCTGCCAATGTCAGGGATGGCGGGCAAAGCCGTAAATCAGGGCGGGACGTCGGCCCCCATTAGCTCTGCGGCACACCAGGCTAGCCAGCCGCCGACACGTCACGTCCACACTCGCCGCGCTGGCAGTTATGGACAATTCATTAGACTCCATTACAGCCGCTATTGACAGGGCAGCGAGAGTCTCGCACGGATGGCAGGCAGCGAGGCTGGAGCAGGAGGCCCTGGGTCCCCACACCGGGCAGGGGAACGGGAGCCTCCCGCGTGGGCCTGCCCTCCGCATTACTGACAGCAGGGTTACAGGACTCTCATTTCAAAGGTTATCCTGGCGAACTCTGCGGCAGGACAGTGGCAGCAGGAAATCCCTCCGGATGGGTACTTTCAGTTGAGAGGTTTCAAGGGTATAACAGGTTCAGAGATCAGCAACATCAACCCTGGAAAGTTAAGAAACTGTAACCTGATAAAATAACTAAGTTAACAAAGAACAGCACTCTTTTTTCACATGGGTACCAGAATTGAATTGAATGCCTCTGTTTCTGGTTCTGGAGACACGCTTGGTCAATACATTTCTTATGCTCTGCACTGAGCCCAAGTGTGTGGCTAAAACCACTTTAGAAAAGCGACTGGAAGCTGAATAAATAAAGCATTGCAGTGCTGCATTCTGAGTACGCATTAAAAATGAAGCAGGTTAGGAAGCAGCGCAGTTCACTGAGCATGCAGGGAATTGAAAGATGCAGCTACTTTTAGCCTGCACCGGTTCAGATGTGAGAAAGGGAGGCCAGGACCCCCTGTAATGCTGGGGGGGGGGGGGGGGGGGGGGGTGAATTTGGCGGTTAGGTTAGGGTTGGGGAAACTGCTGTGTCACTGTAGCAGAGGGCCCGAGGGCAGCAGGGACAGAGGACAGACAGAAACTGCTTAGCTGCTCTGACAAAAAAGATCTGTCCAATTCTCTTTTACCCAACCAATCAGGAGGGACCATGGCATGGACTGACAGACAGAGCGAGGCAGGGTGTAAAGAAAAGAGAGGGAGACAGCGAAAGAGGCAGGGAGAGAGAGAAGAGAACAGAGAGATACAGAGTGAGGGAAGAAGAGAATGAGAGAGAGAAATGGTGAGAGAGGAAGAGAGAGAAAGACAGAGACATGATCCATTCTGGAGTCACTGCTTCTGCATGAATGCAGCCTGTGTTGAGGATCGTACCACCATGGTTTCACAGGTAACGCTGGGTGTATGGCCATGCGCTCATAAGTTTTTTGATTGTTTGTTTTTGCTGCATAAGTAACAAGAAAGTAAGCACACATTTCCCCTGACAGAGTGACGTCCGCTAACAGACAAGGCCAGTTAAACATACTGAGTGTGGAAAATCATGATTACCTGGATAGTAAACCACATCAACTCTTTTGTGACACACAAACTATTACAGCTCTCTAGTGCAGTTGTTATAAACACTTGCATCCACATGCAGTTCTTTGGTGGCAGAACCAGCAGTGTTACACATTCCATTGCATTAACGTCACTTAGCAGACACTCTTATCCAGAGCAACTTACATAGGTTACAATTTTATCCATTTATACAGGTGAATTTACTGTGGCACTCTGGATATTTACTGTTGTAGTTGGATTACGGGTTATGTACCTTGCCCAAGAGTACAACAGTGCCCCAGCTAAAAGTCAAACCGGCAACCTTTTGGTTACGAGCCCTGCTCCTTACCGCTTAACCACACTGCTAGGGACTAATATGTAAAAAGTGAGAGGGGGTGAGAGCAACAGAGACAGAGGGAGAGATACAGATGGGCAGCAGGCAGTGAGGCACCGTGATGCATGAGCCAAAACGCTGGGAAAGACAGGTGTGCGCATTGCACGCTAAACAAACCATGGCACTCTGAGGACACCAGGTACGATCGGGACTGAGAATGCTTAGAATGCCTTTTATAAACTGCTCATGTGCTCCTTCCCAAATGACGAGGACCGATTACGAAGCAGATGCTGTTTGACCCAGTCTGTAAATGTATGATGCTTCTCAATTCTCTCTGTACGCTCAAGGATGCGCCAAACAGTCTTACACATTACAAGATAGAGTAAGGAGAGACTATTTTAAAACTCTACGGTGGAGTGAGCCCTGACTCATAAACATGTCTATTCTCACATATTTCCAGGGGTTCATCCTGCTCACACTCTTGCAAGGACTTATGTTTCATTTTTTCCCATTCAGTCTCATTTTGGATTTATTCATTTTTTATTATTCTCTTTAGAAACACAGCCCTGTATAGCACTCTATGACAATGTGATTGTACAGGGAGCTGTACCAGACACAAGGTGATTGACTGGCTGTTTGACTGGTTGAATCCGCATGCACAACAACAGCAATGAGAACTCTGTAAATGTGCTTTTGGCAATACTGCGCTATTCCACATCCTTATCTCTTGGGAGGACGCTTCGGACACGTGTCATCTTGAGTGGGGGGGGGGCGGTATTTATACGCAGCCGGCCACATGAGCCGCTTCATAGTGACGGCGGCTGTGCCTGGTGATAGAGGCGCTCATTAATATGCTGCAGTTTGGCGTTGTTGCAATGTCAGCGACAACCATAAAGCCTGCTTCACTTTGGAAAAAAAACGCGGGGGTGGGGGGGTGCAAAGGGCTAGTTCAGGAAAATGTCTCACTCACAGATGTGGTCACCCCCCCCCAGCTGATGAGGAGGCTGGGGCTCTGATGGTGGTGGTATTGTGTTCAAGGTCATTTGAAGATGGCAGGAATTCAAACCTGTAATCCCTGCACAACGCTGCACCACACTGTCAGGATGCGAAACCTGCTCAGCAAACCACATACAGCTCAGATGGCCAGGGCTGTACCACTTACGCCTTGCAATGGCAACAACTGAATGAGAATTAAAGGCATGATAAAATGACAAGAGACAGTACAGGACCCGTATGTTTTTATATGAAATTTGTGAGAGGGTCTTGAAAGAAACATACAGAAACTGCTCACTTGAGCTCAGTCACTGGTTGTCTCAACTGAACTCCCATCTGTGAGGGTGATGTGTTCACAGCACATTCAATGAGGCAGTATCCATACCAGTACAGGCTGACAGACTGGGTTCTGCCTCATTTTTCTCTGCTGTGATATCCCCTCCATGCTCCGGCACCACTCAGATACAAACTATTCATACAGGTTTTCTCATGGGCAATTCACCAAATCCAAAATGATGAACATACAGTCAGGTTCCTCAGAGGCAAATTGATCTATTTAGGGTACTGATATCTAACCACGCAGGTATTAAATAAGAAAATAAACCCAATTCTTTTTTTAATCCAGCAGCAAGTCTTTCGTTTTTGAACCCTTAAACATAAACATAAAACCCTAAAAACAAAAAAAAGTGTTAACATCTTACAGGGCATACATAAAGGCACCAAGGCTTTCTGCATGGCTTCACGCATAGCTCTGCAGTTTATGTCTACAGAATCGCTACATGAGAGCAACTTCAGCTCGCAATAGGCAATTTGTCTAGAAGAAGTCAACAGATCTCCATGGGCAATGATGCTCAATGAACTCATATCAGCTCAGAGACTGCCTGCTGTGATCTTTGGTTAAGACCTCCCAAAGTGCGGGCTTGTCATAGCACGGCGCTAATTCACGGTGAAGTCAGGTGGGTGTTTACACAGAGGAAGCGCTGTAGCTGCCAGTGATCCCATCTATGCCTCTCCGTTATACGTAGAGCCATGGAGCTGAGTACACCGAGTACACGTGTGAGCGATGTTTAGAGACGGAGCAATGCTGCACGACAGGACAGGCCCAGAACATGAGAAGAGGGTGCAGTACAGAGAGAGAGAGAGAGAGAGAGAGAGAGAGAGAGAGAGAGAGGACACTCACAGTACAGAGAGGGCACTCACTTTACATACAGATAGATAGATAAAGAAAGAGAGAGTGAGTGAGAGAGAGATAAAGAGAGATAGCTAGAGAGACAGAGAGAGAGAGAGAGAGAGAGAGAGGACACTGCCACTACACAGAGTGAAAAATTCCAAACAAACAATTTAGGAAAATAATTTCCAGACAATTATAAAATATACTTTGGAAAACATGCTTTGAACATTTTGAAGCATATCTCCTTACATTTAGGAAATTAAACGATGTAGAGAAACTATAGCTTTTCTGGGAAGAACACTGCACCTTGGCCAGTACAGTATGTATCCAAGTGCCACAGCCTGAGAGACAGAGGACAAGAGGCATGTACATATAATAGAGGTGTATACATACATTTAGAAGGTGAATATGACTATATTACTTGTATAATTTTGTTATATTTATGTTATATTTCTTGTGAACATTTCTTTGGCAATACTCTGCACCTGTGTGGTCATGCCAATAAAGCTTGTTTTTGAATCTGAATTTGAGAAAGGACACTCACAGTATCGCAGTGGGGGGAGCACTCAAAAAACAGAGACAGAGGACACTCACAGTACAACAGATATTCACATACTGTATACGTAACTGTGATGTGTGTGTATATGTGCGCGCGCACACACATACAGTATATGTCCCTTATTTTGAATACATCCCTGCATCCCTGTATGTATAAATGTTTCCTTTACCCCTTTATAGTTGTGCTGCTTTGGCAACACTGTTTTTGTTTGTTCTGCCAATAAAGCACCATTGCATTGAGAATCAAGAGAGGACATACCGTACAAGGAGAGACATACGTTAAATACTGCAAACCTGCATACGTCTCACAGACAGAGGACACAAAACACAAAGAGAAAGGACAAATGCTACAAAAAGAGAGAGAGGGAGAGCAAGAAAGAGAGAGAGAGAGAGAGAGAATACATAGCAGTACTCGCTACCGTCAGGCTTGGCTGGACACAGAGCCAATTATACACCCATTACAGGCTTCACTAACCAGCATGAAGAGAATGTACACAGCCAATACAGGCGCTACCAGCGCATACCCAGTGGAGCTCAAAGCGCAGCGCTGTGCAGCAGATTACTCAGACTGGAGGTCTAAGCCATCATTTCATTAACATATATAATTTACTGTCGACACCCTGTGAACTCACCCCGAGGGAATAGGGAGCAAAGCGGAGTGTGTGTGTGTGTATGTGCGCGCGCGTGTGTGTGTATGGGGGAGTTTACCGAATTAGTCCGGGCATGCGTTAAACAGCGTGGCTTCCCAAAGCCTACGCTGGCACACTCACCCACAGCCTTTCTGACAGCTAACCCTCCTGAACATTTCCCCCTCTTGCCGTTCTTGTGGAGAATACCATCTTAGCAAGAGGAGGACAAACAGCTTCATAACAGGAGAAACCCTCTACTCCCCAGGATACAGTGCAAAATCAGAGAGGGGCTTGCGATAATGAAGAATTCTATACTTCCCTTTCATTTTTATTTAAGTGGAAGACATGATACAGAAACACTAAAGGAGCAAGGAGCTAGATAATGTTGCAGCTACAGTATGCTGCCTGCTATTATGTTGGCAAATGAGCAAAGTGAATACCGTGACTGTAATTAACATCCTTCATCTGGAATGAAACCACTGCGAACCTCTGGTCCCTTTTCTACCTCCCACAGAGAATCTTATTCAATTGAACATTTAGGACTTTTCTGTCACCTTCTGCCTGAATATTAAATTTAATGTTCACGCGTGTTCAGCTGAGCCGCACAGATGATCATGGGATTTGTTAACCGCTGGGTCAAAGAGCACAGCTGATTGGCCCAAGACCGTGCTGCCCGTTTCTGACTGATTGTAACCAGAGACGGGCTCTGAAGGCGAAAAGTGGCCCGGAACTCGGAAACTTACCCAAAATCATCCTGTGACCTCGTGCTCTTCCTCCCCACTCGGAGTCCTCTGAGTCCCTCTCTTCCTATTTCTCCGTTTCTCCCCCGCTTTCTCCTTCGATGCCACTGTTTTTCGTAACATCAAACGGTAAAACGGAAATGTGAAGAGGGTCCCACCGCTGTCCCTGGAGCCCCCCGCGTCCTGCCCTCCCCCGGTGAGAGGTCTTGGAGAGGGTGGCCGGTCAGCGCAGCAGCTTCACCGGTAGGATATGGACTGGCAGTTGGAGGAGGTAGGGGTATGAATGCCAGCAGTGACCGAGTACCAAACTGACCAAATCCGTACCAGAGGGAGCAAAATGTTCCACAATACCCCACAATAGCATTACAGACAGCACATTTTTAGTGGGAGCATTTCAGAGTCTCAGTGTGGTAAAATGCCTGAGAAACATTATCAAGCCAGTGCCTGCCTTTTTCTTTTGCTTGCTCTCTCTCTCTCTCTCTCTCTCTCTCTCTTGCTCTCTTGTTTTTTGGGGTTGGGTGTAACCTAAAGGCACCTTACATGCCGGTGCTCTGATTGGTGGCAGCCTCAGCCAATTGGGAAGCTCAGAGCTGCATGTTATCCTGCAGAGTTAAAGTCATGAAGCAGACAGTACGAGCGCAATAATGCCACTGTCGCTTTCTTGCTCTTCCCCCCCTCTCTCTCCTTCTCTCTCGCTCTCCCCCCTCTCTCTATTTGCTCCTCTCTCTCTCCCTCTCCCTCTCCCCCCTCTCTCCCTCTCCCTCTTTGCTTCTCTCCCTCTCTCTCTCTCTCTCTCTCTCTCTGTCTTGTGAGCGTGATTGCCTGTTGGAGGGATTCAGCCCCTCTCCCCCACCACCACCACCATCACCACCTGACCTGTGATCTTTGATTTTCTGTGAAATTAGGATTGTTTTGGGGTCGAAGCCACCGTCATGTTCTTTAAATCTCCTGCTTTTCCTTCCATGAGCAAGGATCCCACATATTCTATCAATATTCTGCTTTCCCAGAGAGGAGAAAAGAGGAGCAATAAGCAGCTTAAAGCAGTTGAAGGGGAGATGCGATGTGGAGTGACAGACGGGGGGGGGTTGGGGGGTATGGGGGCGGGGGGGGGCTAGCAGGCGGGGAGGGCCAGACTAAATCCAAAATGACAAGAGGGACAGAGACTGACAGCTGAAGTGAGGAGAGGCAATGCCACAAGCCAGAGAGTTCAGCGGACAGCCCACACAGAGGGGGGCGGGGAGCCACGCAGCCAAACACACGCAACGTGTCTTTCAAAAAGGGCTCGCTCAGCCCTTTCCCCATCAGCAACCCCGCGCAGACCGAGAGCGACCGTTACGGCCGCTCTGCTGGAGAGCAGAGGGCCGGACGGAGAATGGGAAGCTCAAAAGGGCCATCAAAAAACTAATTCCTCAAGGCAAAATGGCTGCAGACGCGTGCGGTGCTGATTGGATGGAGAAATGTTTTCCTTCACCTCTCGGTTCCTCTCTCTCTCTCTCTCTCTCTCTCTTGCTCCCCTCCCTCTCTCCCTCTTGTTTCTGCCAGTGCAGTGCGACTCAGTGAGCGGTGGAGTGAATACTAAAGAGGAGAGCTGACACTTCCCATTCCTCACTGCCAGCCAGTAACAGCGCACACACACAGTCTCTCACGTTTACTGATGACACACCGTGCATCCCACACGCATTTTACATATGCAGACATCACACGGCCGATGCAGCCCTCGCACCAGAGAGCAAGGTTCAGGACAGGCTTACTGCAGACTTTAGGACCAGGGGTGAGGTTTTGATGCATAGAGACTGCTACTGAGGCCCCTGTGAAAATCAGGAAAGGGCCGGTTCCAACCTTGCCGTGCAAGCACATTGATTCGGAATGAAAAACACCTCCAAAATGTATCGGCAGGCCTGACAGCGTATACAATCAATGAGGAAAATGACTTGCAGTGCAGGTGCACTTCGAGTACCCCCCCATCCCCCCACCCACCTCTTTGTCCCCCCACGTCTCTGCTGCCCCCTGCATCTCTGCCCCTTCACATTTCTGTCTCCTTCTGCATTTGCACCTCCCCAACCCACCCCCATATCTTTGCCACCTCATTATCCCTATCCCCTCTGTGTCATTGCCCCCCTCCATTCCTTCTGACCCCCACCCCCCATTCCCGTCCCGATCCCCCCGCTTCTCTGCCCCCTTTCCCCCACTTCCCTGCCCACCCCCTCCCAGCTCTTCTCTGTCCCCCGCCCGGGTCCCTTTCCACCTGTCCCCCAGGTCCCTGTCCCGCCTCTCCGTGCTCTTCAGGAATGTGACCCCCCACATGTGAGCCCTGGAGGCTAGGGTTTCCTCATTAGCCGCCCGGGTATCAATAATTCAGCGCTGGCCCGTGTTGTGCTCAATGGCCCAGGCGCTAATGGGCTGTCCCAGCCTGCAAGGCCGGGCCCAGCAGGACTTTAATGGATGTCCTGATGAGAGGGTGAAATCGGAGAGCAGGGATCCTCTGTTTCACCTGGGGCAGGCGGCAGGGGGTGGGGGGTGTGACATAAGGTTTAGGGGGGTTTGAAGAGGGAACAGACGGACAGGTGCACAGGCAGATGGAAGGAGAGAACAGTGGAAAAGAGGAGAGGAAAAGGGCGAAGTTGATGGCACAGACACAGAGAAAGAAAGTGGGTGCTACAAAATGAAAAAGCCAGAGGTGAAAGACAAAGTGTATAAATGATGTATCAAATGGCGTATCAAATGTTTTCATTGAAGCATACTCTTACATATTCATTTATCTATTGGAAAGAGTGGGTCAATGTATTCTTCCTCTGTTTGTCTTGCTCTCTCTCTCCCTCTAAGACAAACACAAATACACACACACACACACACACTGCTTGTCTCCAGTTGGACTGTGATGACAGGCTTTTTAAATCCTAATTTTAACTCCCCTTGTTCACAGTTCTGGATGGGCTGGCCATAATGAAGACATCAGCTACGAAAAGCAGCTGACGCAAGCTAATTCGACAACATCAAAGTCAAAGCTCTGCTGCTACATACATTCAGACACCTCATATTTGCCTGTAAACTTCCCGGGACAGAAGCTTCACATGTCAACCAAGCCACTGGTTCTTGATGTGGAGAAAAAGAAAACAGAGAACACTGCTGTAGGCCACACTTAAAACATCCATCAAAAGTCCTTCATAATGGCTTTGCACGCATAGCTTTACTGTAGAACACACTCATGAACAACTGTGGTGCTTTATAGTGGCTGAAGACATATTTTCTGAAGAAGTTATAAAGGGTGATGCTGTATCTGTAAACTAGGCTGCACATCTGCTGAAATATTAAAACGTGATCCAGTCATGTCCTCACTTGTAGCTGTTGCCAAGCTATCCCATCTTAAGGCCGTTACTGAATGCAATGCATCTCTACAGCCTTTGGATATCCCACAATGCACCCCCATAGCTTGTACAGGTAGTTATCCCACAATGCATCTCTATAAACTATGGATATCCCACAATGCACCTCTACAGCCTGCAAATATCCCACAATGCATTTCTATAGCCTGTAGGTATCCCACCAGCCCCAGCTGGGGAACATCTGTAACTGACATAAATGTCTGCTAAGCCCTGCGAGAAAGCCTGTGAAAAGCGGCAGTACAGCCACCTGCGTTACCCTGAAGCACACAAACCCTACGAGACCTGACAGGCTGGCACAGCCAAAGACAAAACAGAGCACTTCAGAGATGCTCATTAGAGACCAATTGATTTGAGCCAGCCATTAATATTACTGACATCTTGAATTGAGGCACAGCTCTCTCACCCAGCAAGGACATGAAGGGAGGGGACCACATGAGATTATGTCGAGAGCGGAATGGAGTTTTTCTGAATGACTGCTCAATTATGCATGCTCTGTACAGAGCGCGCATCAAAGGGCCAGGGAAGAGAACTGCATCATGAAAATTATATTCATAGAGAGATGCCATTAGCTTTACTAAAGCAGCAATAACTCTAACGGTGACAGCTGAGATGGTAAACCAGCAAGTTAAAATCTGAAATGCAGGGAGGTATCCAGCCATCGAGGGTTCATTCAGGGTGTTTTACTGTTATACAGAAGTTTATTCTGACACTACATGGAGTCATGGGACTTGACCATGGCCAAAATTTGGCACAGCAAAATTAAAAATTAAAAATTGCCCCAATTAATATCTGGAAGCAACACTGAACATTAGAAAAACAGTGTTAGAGTGGCGCCATTACTGTGAATGGAAACAAGCTTTACACTGCCTGTTCTGCAGCAGTAGCAATGATTCAAGCACGGGTCACTAATGAGCCTTGATAAAGCACAACACCCCTTCTCCCTGGCAAAAATAATTAGGAGCTGAAGAGAGGGAATATTACAGGACTGAGTGCAGGTCACAGCAGGGCCCAGAAGAGGGGGAACAGTAATGAATGACTGCCCTGTGAGCAACTCTTACTGGGACCAAGCGCAGCCAGTAATTTGGCTGTGTCAGAATGCACTTTGCCTAGCATAATGTGTAGCTGTGTTGAATCACAAGAGCACCTTGTGTTGTTTTCCTGAAATATTCATAATTTTACTATTAGCATTAAACTTGTATGCACTGGAACGCAAAGTGTAGAACACAAACATGAACTGCAGAAAAAATGCAGGAAATTTGTTTTATTGCTTCACCTCACCCAAATTTCCGGGGGGAGGAGTTAGGAGGACAGGATCTGGGCACTCACTGTCCTTGAGAATCAATCTAAGAGTATCCAACTGATCCAGAATGAGCTCTTGGGATTAGAATCTACAAACACTTCAGTGCTTTGTGGATCCAACTGAATGCTTCCCACAGGCTTTTTTATTTTCAGGACACAAGCGTGAACTCCCTTCCATGGATGTGAGCAGAGATAGGTTAAAAGAGGAGAGCTTATTACAGAGTGCAAATACAGACACGTTTCAGACAGCACTCCCCATATCTGTCATTCCAGAAACTTTTCAGAGCATGTATTAGCCATTGATCAATTCAGTAGAAGCACTTGCTGAATTAGGGGAATCCAATATCTAGAGATCTGACAGTACATTCTGTGCAACCACGTGTTTGCTAAGTCTGTTTATATTTGCAGTTTAATTAGGGATGTCTGTCAGTCAGGATGGTTCACCTGGGTGTTATGGGACAACAGAGGACCTCTGACTCTTTCCCAGTCATCAGCTAGCCTATAGGACACACCTCCTGACTGAAGAGTTAATTGACTGCACCTCTGCGTGTCTGTCTCTGTGTTAGCCGTTAGCACCGTCGCAGCACGTCCCTGACTGCCTGTACGTTCACCTCAGCCCCCCAGGGAAGGCTTTTTCATGCATCAATCATAACCTTTTTCTGCATGGTCTCAGATTCTACCCTACGCTAGTAACAACTGTAATATTTTATTCCAATTCCTCTTGCACCCCAAAACTACCCACTTTGTTTGAGTTTGGTTGGTGTGTGTTGCTCTCTAGTGGAGACCAAAGGACAGCACAGCACCCCTTTATAACACACTACATTGATGTAAAATGACATGCTCTGATTGGACAGCTGTTCCATAGAATGTTCTGGCATTCAGACAACATTAAATATAAGCACATACAGATATAAATGTATCAGCTGTCCACATGTTGCATCTTGCTGCCAGGGTATAAGACATGGATTATTATTCCTTGGACTCAAGGAACAGATATAAGGGTAGAAGTGATAATTCTGAACATAACCTCTACTTAGTTCCTGTTCCTTGTGTTGTGAGCTCTGAAGTAAAATAACAGTTAATTCTTTTTCTCTTCTACCTTTTTAACCCTTTTTACTTTACCTTTTTAAGGTATTTGTTTCTTAAAGTTACCCCATGAGTAGTGTTTCTGGGTATATAACCAAAATATGCCATGAAATATGCAAAACACAATAAAAAACATAGCATATGACAATTAGGTTTGTGAGGTAAGCACCTTCACCAGTCCCCAAAATGGCTGCATAGTTTGTCGATGATGGTGCTAGTCATGCGTTGTGTTGGTAACTGTTTAAGGATCCTTATTTTTCCAGTGTACCAAGTTTGCAATAGACAGATCTAATGCCATCAACTTCATTCCATATAGTTTAATTCTTTAATTGTCAAGTGATAAGTGTCTTTGTGTGAGCCAGCCCATTGGTTATTGTGCCACACCTGCCTAATTAAATGTATAATAAATACAGGTGTGTAGCTGAAGAGCGGGAGGTTTACTTTTTTCAGCTGTGTGCTCAGGCCGGTTCCTTTTTGCTTTTTTTTTAAAAAATAATAATTGGTTTTTTGAACACCTGCTCAAATTTAATAAATAGGCTAGATAGATTCATTTTGTAGTTGGGTAGTTACATGCAGCTTAAAACATGAATAACAAAATTATCAAACATGCTATTTATAAGCAACTGTCACATTTTTTTTCCCATTCCAGATCATGGCATTAAATATGCTGGCTTCTTACTGTTTAGCACAAAAAATAATTATACAATTATACAATTATGGCATGAACTGCTGGTTAACTACACCTCTCAAGCTACACTTTACCACTACAGTGGTATTGATGGGCAAGAAATACCCATTCCCTGCATTTTTAACTACTAGCGGTTGACGGAGAGACCAGTTGGCTTATCTTAGCCTGCCTTGTGGCTTCTGTCCTAAGGTAGGCTCATCCTCATAATTTCACACATTCAGGAGCAGTCCAAGTGCTCCTGTTCACTCAACAGCAGCAGAGTTTGTTCCTGTAGCTGCAAGCCATCCACAGCAGTAGGCAGCTCTTTCCACTCCAGGTCATCTTCTCTGCTCTGTTTTAAAACCATCAACTCCGTGCTTCATTGCTTCCAAGCTTCCTCTTACAGCATTTTTTCTGCTGATGCTTGCTCTTAAACTGTGCCTCTGACTTCATATTTAAATCAGCCTTAACAACGCTGCAAAAAATTACAGAAAATCTTAAAAGCTAGCAAGCGGGCTAGCCATGATTGCTAACTGACAGTTATGGTACTTTATTAAGACAGACAAAAAGGGTTTTGATGGTGGAGTGAAATCCATCTATAAGAATCACTTCTGTTCAGGACAAGGGAAAAATGAATGGATAAAATGGATGTTTGTTTCTTTATAACATATTTCTCCTATTTAATTAAAATGTCATTGATTTAATAGATTTAACAGAACATGGAACAAAAAGTATCTGTATGTCCAGTACATTACACATTCCTTTACTAAATTAAAAAATGTCTGTCCTTATGAGTGTCACTGTGCGAATTTCTAGTGCTATGTAGCCTAACAGTGTGCTAGCACCTTCACTGTTTGGTCACATTCTCTTTTGCTGTTTCGTTTGTTTTTTATGGTCTCCCTGTCTCAAAACTCAAGAAGGTTGTGTTTTTTAATGGCAGAGGGCCTAATTTGTGTTTTGTGCCTCAACCACTGGAGTCCATGCACTTAACTACACTGCACTTTTACCAATATCATTTATGTGTTGTGGGCTATGGTATATATTTGTTGCAGTTGCAAGGTTTGATATTACATGTTGTTATTACTTCGGTATTTCACTGCATAATGGTGTAGTTGCAGTCAAAACAAGTATTCTATAAATGTTAAAAATTCAATATTCAGTATGTACTGTCATAGGCGGAGTTTGACATTTGCGCTTGGGGGGCAAACATTTTTTAACTGACGTCAGTACACAGTGTAACTGTTGCGTGGCGTGTTACGCATAAACATACAGTAACAGAAAACAATAGTGCCAAGCTTGCCATAAAGCCAAACAACACAGCGCATCAAATCAGTTTCTGACCACTTTGTACTATATCACACAAAGGCTTACGTAGGGTATTTGTCTTTCACACATGAGCGCACACAAATGAAGCGCATAACCATAAAGTTAAAGTCTGTTAAAAGTGAAATATCAATTTGTTTATATTATACTGGTATGCTTTCATTTCCCATGTACCCTTTTACAACATTTAGTGTACACATGAAATAATTTCGTGTTAAATTGAAAACTATGAAATATGCATACTCTCTCATATGCAACTTTTTGTGCGCACACACGCACACAGTTAGAAAATGCTCAGCAACAGTGTCGCCTGTCGTTACAGTAGGCTTGTAAAATATATATATTAAATAACCAGTGTCCTACCTAGAGTAGAGGTAAACGCCTTTTTTGCGTCCCGCGTATATATCTTCTCAGGTGATGGGTTTGCTGTTATGTGGTCCTCAATGTGAAGGCTCAAAAATGAATTTATTACAAAACCAAACATAATAGAATTCAGATTTATTTCTTACAATCATTTAATTTTATTGCATTATTGTAGGGTTGTCAAAATAACGAGTTAATTTAGATGAATTAATTATAGAAAAAATAACGCGTCAAAAAAATTAACGCTGATTAATCGCACTCCATGATGCCCCTTGACCCCATACGTCACTGTGCATTTAAGCAATATCACACGAGAGGTGAGTGCCGTTATACTGGATAATAGCACGGCTGTGATTCGGTCGTACGTATGGGGCTGCAAACCGAGTGCCCAAGATAATCACAGCCGTGCTGATATTCAGTATAACAGCACGACTTCGAGTGTGATATTGCTTTTATACAACAGCTCTGCAAACAAGGATGTTTATCAAGTAACGATAATTTGAGACAACAAATTATGTTTTGTCGTTTATTCAGCTCCGCTGACGAAAATACTTCCTTCAGGATTACATTTACACGTGTTGTCAAGCAACACATAAACAAGTTTCTTCTAGCTTCCTGCTTTTTATCATACACGAAGGCTAGCTAGCTACTTTCATACCCGACAGCAGACTAGCCAGCTACTTTTTATAATACACATAAAGGCTAGCTATACGGTAGGCAAGCAAGCCACTTCTAGCTAGTTTTTAGCATACATGGACGGGCTAGATGTACGGTAGGCTTGCTAGCAAGCTATTGTTTATCATACCCAATTGCAGTTTAGCTAGGAGTATTTTAAAATATTTTAAATGCTTCTCGCGGCAAATATTATATATGCGATTAATTTAGATTAATTAATCATAAAGCATGTAATTAATTAGATTAATCTTGGACCAGAGACAGCCAGAGAGGCTGCCAGTTCAATGTAGTTTGTCAAAATTACAGTGGAATTCCTATTGATGACAACCTCAGGCCAGTGGATTTCTCCATTCTCTGTATTTGTAAAAATTCATTAGAACTGAAAAATGAGATGTTAAAGTAAAGATTTAAGTAATGTTTAATATTAGAAATTTAACTTAGTACATTTTTGTTTAAATATTGTATGTTGCTGGTTTCCATTTTCCTTCAGCTGCTTCTATTCCTGCTTGTATTTAATAGAGATGTGAAAAAGAGATACAGAAAGTTTTCAGTTTGATAAATACACATACAAATAATATCATAATACAACTCCTCTACACAAAGACACATGACATTTCACACATACATGGACACACATGAACAGAATGGATAAGTGCTGTAGATTAATCCTCAGCATCCATTCCAAAAAAATCTACATCTGCTCCAGCAGAATATCAAATTTCAGAGGCTCATCATCATATTTCCTCATCGTATTTCCCATAAGCTGAGCCTGTTCACCTGTCTCTTTCCTAGCATTAGCAGTGTTGCTGATGGGAAATGTGCACAGTACAGGCTGTTGCTGGTCCAGACAGCATCTTATGCAGTTGGAGAAGCAGCTCATCTCAGCACAATGCTCAGTGACAGTCCCAGGAGACAGCCATTAAAATCCCCGCCAGGTTCCTGTTCCCACAAACTTTACACTGAGGGTTACGGTGATCCCATACCCCACACACCTACCAAACATACAGCCTCCCACTCCTTCACCTTCTCTCTCCCCTCCCCTCATTTCAAAAAAAGTAAAGCACCCTTTTTAGGAAGTTGTACATTGTGTTTACTCTGAGAGGGCTCTTTATAAGACAGAACTCTCTCTGTACTCTACGTCTCTTCTCTCTTTGCCTTCCGTTCAGCTCCTTCTGGCACCGTCCTGATGAATTTAGAGACTGCTCAGAAAGGTCAAAGGGGAGAGGAACTGGATCTATCATATATGGCTGTGTCCTACTGATTATAAAACTGCCCTCTTTCCACCTCACACTAGGAGTGCACCATCAGACATACTCTGTATAACATTCTATCCCCAGTAGAAGTCTGTCAAATACTGATGGAAAGTACCAGTGCATCACCATGCAAACAGTGGTTGACAGACCTATAAAACATATTAGTTATATAGTTAAGTGTAATTGTAAAAAAAGGATAAAGGATAAAATTATCCTCAATGGATAAAATAATTTGCAATATTATGTTATGGACACAAAACATAATACACAATATATGGGCATATAACTAAAACTAATAATAACATTCATAATCTCTACAAACACACATATACCTATAACATACATGTCATTATTAACAACTTGTAACAGTCACCCCTTTTTATATATAGTTTGACAGACAGAAAGATAGTCATGGATGTTTATGCCATATAAATAAATGCTGGATATAATCAAGATGCTCCTGTTTGTGAAATGAATTCAACGTATTTCAATGTAAAGGCGTGAATCTGGGAGCTGCGCATACATGCGTCTGTACATGTGAGGAATATTGATGTGGACTGCCAGTCTTTCGCATGTCTCTGACGATCTCACACCTGTGTATGAGGGCATTGGCCCAGTGGGACCTCTGCCCCGCCCACTCTGACCCACTACACTCACACACTCACCAACACCCAAACAGGTCACAGCTCTGTCTGTCAGTCACACAGCTGGTGCATCACTCAGTGGTAACTTTACATTCAGGTGAGATTACAATTAAATCAAACTATAATTGCCCCCAGATGAACTAACCTGAGTGGTATCATAGGCCATAATAACCTCACTGTAGTATATCCTCTAAACTGAATTCATGCCTGAAAGAGAGTGAAAGAGCATTGCAAAGTAAGGTTATTCAGTTAGCAACCCACCATGGACTTCCTGTTGACCCTTTGATAATAAAGAAACAAAAAATAGCAAATTTGTGGAACTCCTGTGGTGCATTACTCTACAGTATATGTTCAGGACATCAGGGTTGTATATAAATATGATAACTTTTTTGTTTACAGTATTTTTAATCACATTAGTCACATTTCCTGACTGTTATTGTTTGTGGACCTGAAATTATGAACCTGGGAATTACTTTTTCAGTATTGTTTTATTTTTTGGATGAGCACCCACCTATTCTAAAATGATTGGTTACCATACATATTGATAAGGTGATGATGATGCTTTGCTCTAAACATGATGAATTGTGCCATATTTTAAGAATGCTTGTGCATTTTTATATTCTACTTCTTCACACACTGTTTTATAAATTGGACGTGGAAAATGTTTCACCCACCTGCACCCTTTAAAAAATATTCTGCAGCCCATGAAAAAGTACTGGAAGAGCCATGCTGTGAAAGTTTCATCAGTGCCAAGAAAGAGTAGCTGTCCATACAGGAGGACTGAGTTTTCATTCAGTCCATACTTCTCACAGCTGGCTGTGAAAGATCAGAGCAGCTCAAGGTGTTTAAGATTATCCACATCACAGGTGAGTAATGATAGGAGAAGATGGGAGTACAGCCAGTTACATTCAACAGTAAACACAAAGGCTACATCCGAATACTCATACTTCCGTAGGGTGTCCACATACTTAGTAGGCATTTAATAGTAGTTGAACGGTACCCAGATGACCTACTACTTCCGTTGAAATTTTGAAATATGCAAATGTACCACACTACACTATCCCATAAGTCAGCTGGAGCCCGAATAACCGAAGAACAATTCCCGGGAAAAAAAGAAAGAAGATGGCGGTGTAGTCAACTTGGTTAAGCTAACAAATCAATTGGCTTCTTACAAAACGTTAGCTTTTCATTTTACCTCAGGTTGAGAGTCTAAGTAAAGCAGACTGATTTTTAAAACATGTAAGCATTTAAACATCCGGGTCAAAGGACAGGTAAGATGGCGGCGGAATGTCCGAATTGTGTCCTTAGTACTCGCTCACATACTCAATAGTACGTACTACAATAACGGTTGGGTAGTACGTTCTTTAATAGGCTGTATAAGGGCCCACTACAGGTCCTCGCCGCCTCCGCAATGAGCCATTGGCTCCGTGCCTGGTCTGAGGAATTTGTTTTTTCTTGCTTCTTAATAATTAACCCTTAAATTATGTTGTCTTGGAATATAAGAGATATTGACAGTACAAGTCTCTTCAGATGTGTATCCTTAGCGCCATCATTCAGGGGCACAGCCCTGGAACAAAGGACACCTTACTGCCAGTAATTTTCAATGATGTGCCCACCACAATAGACCAACAACAGATTTCCAAGGTTTCACAGTATGAATGAATCCTTCTGGCATCTTGCCACATCATTCAAGCTTGTGCCACTTGTCATGCTTTGTGTGTGTGTGGTGCACTTTTTATGCACACTTAGCTCATGTCTCTTAGTTGGAGGTTGAATGAGCAATTTACAAAGGTGTGTTCACATACAATCGTAAAGTTACAATCAATGCTGCCTTCAGACTCAGAAGTGTCATCTAGGGGGTCATTTTTACACTGTAATGTTTCTTGCATGCTCAACACACCACCATATCTGGATCTGAACATGGCTGTCACTTATGTTGTGTATGAAACTCTGTGGTATGCAACCAAAATACAAACAGTGAACTGGATGGTCTGACAGAGATTTAGGAAAAAAACAACTGATTTATTTTATGTTTAGTGTTTGAGGCAATGGATCACGCAACCCAATATAAAGCGCTATTTGCTGAAGTCAAGGGTTTTGATATTATACTACACTTGGCAATGGAGAGAGATCGAGCAACACCAGAATCGGCACAATAGTGACAAATTAATACAGAGCCTGAACTATTATGCGAAATGGGACCTCAATCCTTTGTGCTGATGAGAAGTGGTGGGTAAACACAGTGGTGACCAAATTTTAGACCAACCTTTAACCACGAGTCAGCCATGCAAAAAACATGAACACGTGTTCACAGACTTCAGACCAGAGACCAACAGAAAATCCCTTCAAAGGAAACATGCATCTGTGACTGACTGAAAAGGGTGTCCGTGCTCCAGGAGGGGACTGACTGTGGATGTATGTCACCCGTATCTATCCTATCCTGTTGTATGCCATTAGGTTAGTACTACTGAATTCTGTTATACATTTCAAAAGCCACCATTCAGGACTTTTGCCTTTAATTACAATTCTCTGAATCTCATGTCTTATTGGCAGAAAAATAGCATGGTTTTGCTTTGTTTGGAATGTCGTATTTGTCATGTTGAAAACAATGTATTGATATGAACTATCACCATACTGGGGTGACTGAATACAAAATGGTTAGCAATTCCATTGTATAGCTAGTGGTGTGTTTATTGCCCCAGTCAGGTTACATTTAGGGATGTGGGTTTAGTAGGGAGGAATGCTGTGGCCATCTTTGCATCAACTGCACTGTGTACTGTGTTTCGTGTGCATGGTTTGTTTTGTACAGGTGAAGCAAACCAATACACAGTATATGAGATAAATGTCACCCCTGTGTCTCCATTCCACCTGCATAATCTCTCAGGTTAAGGAACAGAAAAATAGTCAAGCTATTTAAAAGGCTTCATTTCAAAGCGTGGCCTAACAGTGAGTTCTATACTATGACTACCATGAAATGTTATAGCGTAATTTAGTAGATTATGTTTGGCAGACATTGAATTGCATCTCCTGTGGTTTTATTGATTGTGCTGATTAATTCGTGATTGTGTTTGTATCATTTCATTATGTACAGATATCACTGTCTGAGACACTTTAATTAGGTTCACTATTGACGCTTGCCTCTGTTCTTGCTGATTTTCACTCTTTCACAATTAAAATAAGATGATGTCATTTTCCTTATATTTACCTGTGTTATACACAAGGAGAGTAGGAAAGGTTGCTATGACTTCACCAGAAGTGCTTTAACATGCAGGCATTGTTTTAAGTACCAGAAACCAAGTACAAGTTTGACCAAGAAAGAGCAGCCTGAGACTGCCAGGAGTAGTCCAGCAGCCCTAGTTGTGTGTCAATTAAAAATGAATACAAATTAGTACTTACCTGAGCCCCACATTCACAGCTCTTCCTCTTTCTCCCAGTGTGTATCCAGTAACTTAATTCTGTAAATATCCTCAGTCAGAGATACTTGTTTGCATGAATGTACAAACACTGCAAAACTGTGCTGTATACCAGTCCCTCAAGATGCATAAGAACAAAGATGCTAATCAAAGGAACGCCGCTAAGTTCTGTCCTATGAATCCATGTGAGCCTGTATACACAAACACTCACACATGCACAGAGAGATAGAGAGAGCAAGAGGAGAGTGTGAGTGAGAGAGAGATGCAGACATGTGTCCTTAGAGAAAGAGAGAGAGAGCAAGAGGGAGAGAGAGAGATCAAACACAACGCCTCTTGCCAGTCTTTCACTGTCTCTCTCTCTCTCTCTCTCTCTCTCTCTCTCTCTATCTCTCTCTCTCTCGCTTTCACCCCTGAGAGAAAATGAAACAAGTGCGAGAGATTCCTGCAGCTAATTCTGCTTCCTCAAACCAGGAACTTAATATGTGAGGACAACTGTGGCAGAAGCTTGACGGGCAGAGGGGTTAAGTGTAACTGAGAATGCAGAGATATACAGTAGGGAGGGGGAGAGGAAGAGAGAAAGAGGGGAAGAAGGACTGGTTTAGGGAAGTGAGCACTCTGTTTCTTGTTTTTCTGTCCTCATCTTGGGTTTAAGATAAATGTAGCTACATTTCCCGCCTTCCCTTCTTGAAAACCAACTTCTCCTAGACTGAGCCTTTATGCTTAATTATCAAGTGTTATATATAGCCCTGGAGCACCGGGTTTACTGCAGTGTAAAGTTAATTGAAGTTGTTCACCTTTTATGAGACAGAAATCTGACCTGAGAAGTCTGTGAAGAGCATACAGTTGGACCAAAGGCCTGGCGGACAGACCCATGCTCTTGGGCTAAGCGTGGAGAGAGGGCTGCCAGTGAGTAAAGCTAAAACAGACTGCTGCTGGCTGGGTATTAGCATTTTGCTCTCTGCTCTGGTGTCACAATCGAAACAAAAATAGAGACAAGCATCCACACCAGCATCTTTTAGCCTGTGGCTCAAATCTGCTGCATTAACCAGCAGGCTGCAACTGTGAGCTCAGGGCATAAACGAGGGATACACAGCTAAGCCAAGACAGAAGCAGGCACTTGAGGCAGAGCATTAATGTAACTGAAGGACAGAGGACACAGAGAGCATTACATGCCAGTCCTGTGCTTCAGTAAAGCTGACAGCAACTCCCGAAATAAAGACTTTTTGATTTGGTTGAATTTAGGAGGGAGCACCATGGATTTTTCTTTTAAAGACAGCCAGGGTGCTGCACCATCATCCTTTGTTTGGCAGGGCTCATGCTATGAAGTCTATTGAATTCCAGTAAGTCTGATCTGAACAGCATGAAAATTACACACTCGTCTACTGACAAACTCTGATTGGTCACCTTAATGAGGCTGGCCAATGCACTGCACATAAAGCATTCAGTTTGTGTGTGATACTGATCAGTAGTAGTAATAGTGGATAAGAGTGGAATTATAGACAGGACAAAGTAGGATTTTTAAGGAAAGAAGTATAATATAAAAATAAGTCTCCTCATGCTTAAAGATAGATAAAGATTTCTAAACTATTCATTACAAAATGCCACATGTACTATCAGCTGAAAGGAGAAAACACATTAATTCAAAGTGGCAAATCATGTATAGCAAGTGCATAATAGATTCTGCCTGTGTCACTGTACATCATCCTGTATGTATTAAATAGAAGTCAAATTAATTAATTAATTAATCCTGCCTGAACTAAAACAATTAAAATTTCTCTTCTCACACCTTAGTGTGTAATTATTTAAAGAGACCCATAAAACTGGGGAGGCTACAGGCTGTCCACACTGTCCTTGATAGTAACAATACTAACTAAAATTTAGGACTATAATATTCGTCCAACCTGAAAACACATATGCACACACACAGAAACACACACGCACACACACGCATGCACACACTCACACAAGCAAGTCTTGGACTCCGCACAAACACGCACCCATGAAAACTCTCACCCACACACTACACCCCTCCCCCAGATTCCCTCCCAGCACAGATGGGAGGGGGAGACACAGGGGGCGAGGAAGGGCAGCAGTTTGGAGTAGTAAGCACATTTCATCATCTTAGGGCATTAGGATAGAGTTACAGGGGAATGCTTTCTCCCTTGCTCCGTCACCTCTCTCCCCCTTTCCAGATCACTCATAAAATGTTCAAGACAACTGTCCAGTAAAATTGTCATCTTAACCTAGGGCTTTGGCTGTGTCTTATTTCTCCCCTCTGTGTTGTATGTGGTGAGGGCCATATATGCGATTAACCATTCAACACAACTTGCCGTGGGGCAGAGCAGCTGCAGACCAGGAGAATAAGCTAGAATGTCCTTCACTAGTGACATCTAGTGGTGCTGAGCCTCCACCACAACTGTCAGTTGATCCAAGATGGCGCATCTGGGTGACAAGAGCACAATCAAGGCAGCTGATAGGTGCTCACAGTCAGACCTCCCAAGGGTCTCAAAGCCTGGTGTCAGCCTGGTGGGCAGAGTGGTGTCAGTAACAAGCACACACACAGGGACCTAATGTAACTGCTGTTTTTGTTTGACCGCGTGGTTTGTTCCTGATATCGGGCAGGCATAGAGTGAGCCAGAGGTGACGGAACCTGGAGACCCAAGGGGGCAGTGGGCAGTTTGCTCACATCTGTGGTGGTTATTGGTTCAAATCTCCCCTGTGGCACTACTGTTATACATTTGAGCAAAGCATTTAACCTTAGCTGCCTTATTAAATATCATGTAATGTGTTGAAACTGCAAGATAAGTAAATCACTCTTGACAAGCATCTGCTAAGCGTATCAGTGAAATGCATATTAGAAGAATATGAATGAAGAATAAAAGTATAAATATATATATAGTATAAAATATAAAGGGAAAGGCATGAGACCGAGGAGCTACCAAAGGGAGAAACAGGGCCCATCTGTTAGAGACAGCATATGGACAAACCACACAGGGATCCCATGGAGCTATGAAGAAAACATGAATTAATAGCTGTTTTAGGAAAAGTTGACATTCTGCCTAAACTTTCCTTGTTATCTTCACTACTGAATGAAATCATCCATATTCACACTTAGAGCTTGCCTTTCCATGCATTTCCTGTTTTGGTGTCCAGTCCAATGTACTGGTGCCTCACTGTGCAGTTTAAATTTCTATATCCTTTTCTTTATGTTGTTTTTTTTTCATCTATACTCACACTTGTGAATGTCTTTGAACATTGTATTAGGAATCAGCAGACAGGCTTGAAAGCAAGACAGGTGTGAAAGCAAAAGAAATTAGCATGAAGCTCTCGCAGGGTTTTGTCATCACATCTTTCAGGATGGCAGGAATAGGTCATCTCTTCTGTCACCTATTGTCCTAGTGTCACTGTTTTTCCCATGAACCCCTGGTTAGGCTGCCCTTTTATTACCCTTTTACTACCCTGCTTGCAGCTGGTGGAAGCAGGAAGAAAATGCAGAAATGAGAAAGAGACTCAGTTTTTGAGTTTTTCTCTTAAGACTTAATGCTCCCTAGCACAGCTGGAAGTGATGACTAGTAAGCTAGTGACAATTAGCTGTAAGGCAAACCACTGTAAAATCTGTCGAGGCTGAGAAATAAGAGCTACCCAGCTAATTTGTATTTCAAAAGAAAAAATGGCTACATAAAACAACAGCAAAAGTTTGACTAGTGCATGATAATCCCTTCATAAAAAAGATCAGTGAATCTACAAGTTGCATGCTGTTAAGTCATACTAAATTCCACTCAATATGTTTGTTTTAGAAAGTAACATTGGCCAGCTAGCTAACTAACTACTCTTGGAAGGTTTTTTTATATTTTTGTTGAATGAAAGAATGACTTTGGAACACCTGTTGGATCTTTAAGGTCAAGGCCAAGGAGCAATTCAAAAGTAAGATGAAAGGACTATCAGTGTTAGCACTATATCACTGTCTGGGTTGCTGCATTTTTACACAAGGGTATCGTCTTCACAAGCAACTTCATTCAGTCAAACTGAGTGACTAGACTCAATGTCTTGATATGCTTTCATCCCTGTCATCTCATACCAAATCAATAAAGTAAAAAATAGAAATAAATTAGCACCAGATTTAAATGAGTTCCAATCCTTTAAATAAATGTTGTTTCTTTTACCTATGTTTATGATCCCATTGATTGACTTAGGTCTAGGTCTGGGAGTAGCTTATAGGACATGCCCCCTGTCCTTTTGTGTCTGTAAGAGTATCTTACAGGACCTTTTCCCTGTCCTTTGCTCAATGGGCATATTTTATAGGCCCTCATCCCTGTCCACTGCATAATCGACATATCTTATAAGACATGCTTCCTGTCTTTTATATAATGGGCATATTTTACAGGACCTCATCCCTGTCTTTTGTTTAATGGGCATATCTGATAAGACCTGTTCCATATCCTCTTTGCTTGATGCCCTTTTCCTTCTCTCAAAACAGTGTTAAATTAGAGGTCTCAACGAACCCATTGATGATTCAATTAACACCCTTTCAAGTGCAGGAGAGCCAAACACAAATACATACAGTGTATATAATTATCATTAAAAAGACTATCAAGCAGCATGTTGTTTGAGGGGGTTTTTCCGAGGCCCTCTTAGAACACGCTTGTCTTCTGAACGAGCTTGTGACTAATTGAGGTCATTGAAAAATTAAATGGATAAATGCCCTTGATTAATCAATCACATATCCGACCCTGGTGATAATTAACTATGTTTAGGAGAGGGCAAGGGTGTAGCTTGAGTTGCGTGCGTTCAGTTTTTCATTACAGCCAATTACCAAGCAGCCTGACTGCTTTCATTAACTGTTAAAAGTGAGCTGCTAACAGAGTTTCCTGCCCATACAGTCTACATGTTTATGATCACAAGGTTAATTCAGTCATCAGAATGAAAGTGTGTATAAAACTACCACAGACTGCTGCCCTCTGTTTGGCATTCCCAGCAGAGCAGAAATTAGTTTATTTTTTCTAAGTTCTGATATTAAGGACTGAGTGCAAATATGGTTTATGACATCCAGTCAGTAAGTATTCATTGACCCTTCAGCTACCCCAGAGAGTGGTGCTCAGCTGTATCTAAAGCTGGTGCAGGAGTATGGAGTTTGGTAAACTGTGCATTACACCTTAACAACTTGCTGGCAATGCATTGGGGATGAGAGCTTCATTGGAATTCCTAGATTAAAATTTCAATTGAATACATCTGTAACTTCTGCATCGATTAGATGGGATGCATTGAAAGTTTATATCAGAGGTCAAATGGTGAGCTATACCAGGAACAGATCAAATAAACATCGCTTGCAAATGATGGAGCTTGAAGGAGATATAAGGCAACTTAATACATAATGTGCATATACATAATACAAGAGAGACAAGACAGAAACTAGCCATACTTAGAGCAAAATATCATGAGTCGTCCACTGATAATGCTCTTGCTGGGATAATGAGACTAAGGCAAACATATTATGACCGGGGAGAGAGGGCAGGAAAATTATTAGCCTGGCGCATTAAAACCCAACAAAATGAAAGATCAAACAATGAAATTGAAACCACAAATGGAGACAAAATAACAAATCCACAGGAAATCAATAACTTGTTTGAAGCATATTATTCCCAGTTATACTCATCGGATTACCCAACAGCTACTGAAAGTAGGGCTGCTCGATTATGCCAAAAATCATAATCACGACTATTTTGGTCAATATTGCGATCACGATTATTTAACACGATTACTCATTGACTTTGGAAACACCATGCATTTTTTTTTTTTTAAATCCCTTTTAACCCTTTTGCGCGTGCGGCCACACCAATGTGATTAGCCGTTTATGCTAAAACCGGTGCAATTAGAACACTTGATTGAAAATTTTTGCTTTGAGGAAACAGCGACTTAACATTAAAAAATATAGCAAATGCTAATTGAAAACTATGAGAAGCTTAATAATGCTAATGAAAACATAATGAACCATGCAACATAACACACGCTACATAGCATAAAAATAAGTTACGTGTGAAAGGGTTAACAGTGGATTTTCTTGAACTTTAAATATAATTCAACTGAAAAACAATGTACATATATGTATATATATATATATATATGTATATATATATATATATATCAATAAGTAATGCGGCACAATAATCGTTTTATCTCAATTATCTTGTTTTCATAATCATTGGAAGCCATTATTGAATAGATACAATGCTACTGTACCCGATTTGTGTATTAAATGTAGCACTCAGGGAGGCTCACTGTATCATTTTCTCATGTCACGAGTGTAAAATTGCCCACATGTCCAAGATTATGTATTTTTGGACTCTTTCGTGCTGACTATCACCTAAATAGCAAAAAGAAAATGCTTATCTTTTTTTATTTTAAGCAAAATATACAATTGCTCAGTTTTGGAAATCTGTCAGTAAACCAAGTATTCAGTGTTGGCTTGACGAACTATCACACTCACTTGCTCTTGAAAAACACATTTGTGATAAAAAAAAAATATATATATTCTGCTTTTGAAACCATATGGGGCTCTTTTATGGAGTTTTTAGAGGGGGCAGAATTTGTAAACAAATTTGTATCAGCCTTTTAGCCATGAACTGCCCTATGCTATTTCACAATGTATTTGAACATTTTATATCGGAAGTCCTGATGAGGTGTCAAGATGTGCCTTAGGGTGAGTTTTGTTGTTTTTTTTCCTTTCCTTCTCCTTCTTGTTTGTTCTTGGATCTGTTTGTTACTTCATATTGAGAAAACTAATAAACACATTGTACTAAAAAATGCACATGGTGAGACATGCTCCCCATACAAACTCTGCTTTAGTGCATTGTCTGTCACTGTCTTGTAGAATTATGCCCTCTCCTGGTGACTTTGAGGTATTGCCTCATTATTGACGACAGAGGGGACAAATGAGGAAAAATAACCAATGTGGCTTTGATACCATATATTGGTCAAAAGTATTTCTGCCGCCACCTGTTAATTGTCTTCACTGCCACCAGGTGTAGGCAACGCCCTTGTTAAACAACTATCAATAAATCTCCCTAATAATATCTATTTCAAGTAATATCTTGAAACATAAAGAATAGTTTATGTTATATGTGCTAGTCCTCTTCCACAAGTTAGATTAGACATATTTACAGCCAGTGAGCACATCATATATTTAAAATGTGTATCCTGTAATATTGTGTCAACTTTCAAAAACTTGAATGGAGAAGCAAATCTCTTTTGCATGCCTTGTGCATCCCTATTATGACCACTAGGTGGCACTTTGGCATCAGCATTACTGCCTGTGTTTTCTTCCTGTTCTCATACAGGCAGAGATGAGACGGCCTCCTTTCACAAGCAGAAGTGATGTTATTGTCGGCACACAACTAAGTTCCTTTTTGTGCAATGCTACTGCTGTGTCTGCTGAACGGGTAGAGGAGAACCCCAATTTTCCTCATCCCTCTCTCCCCCTACTGACCGTTGACCTTGGGCAGATGGTGTTTAAGCTCCACCCTCTCTCCTAGCAGCAACTGTTGCCGTAGTGACATCTGCCCATTTAAGAGCTCCCAGAACTGACTGGGGTGGGCCGGAACTGAGCTGGCAGAGAGGAAAATAATTTGAGGCAAGATGACATTAGAGGAAGTTCATCTGGGTATGCAGTACTGGAATCATGGACTGTGGAGTCCTTTTGAGGCTATAAGAAAGAGGAAATAGCCACGTAACATGGTACAGTACTCATCTAACTTCCTCTCAAGCAGAAAGTATTCACAGCTTGAAAGATACTAATGTAACTCTTTATTTAATGTCTGTTTGTACATTGGGTTACTTTAACACCATTCCACCAACAGTGGCAATGATTCCCCAAAATGATTTTGCAGTCTCAAGAGGTTTGCCTCTTGCCAATGATTTTTCTTCTATAATGTACCATAGGTACCTGATCTTGTTAGTGTACACTGAAGCAGTCATTTTTCTTAATTATTTCAGTTCCACACATTGATGATCCAAAACCAAGTACACATAACACATAAGCCCCAGGCAGAACTGTACAATTCAGAGAACTAATTAAAAACTGGAAACCTCAACACATACAGAAATACAAAGACAAACGCTTGGGTGGAAAAAAAACAAGCACACACATTACAGCTGTCAAATAAATTCATAGATGCTGTTTGTTGCAAATTGATTAAGATGTAAAAAAAGGCAGAGACAGAAATTAACCAATCACAGTCCATGAAAACAGGAGAACATGCTCAAAAAAGGAAAAAAAACATTTGATAACTGTGAAGCAGGAGAGAATGAAGCCTGGGTTCAAACACACTGTATACACGCATACCTACAGGTCTACTCAGTCATTTACATTAATACATGTACAGTTTACATGATTACATGCACCACTTCCAAATTTTATACACAGTCAGGGTAGGAGAGATTGGTGATGTGTTTGTGGTGTGTGTGTGTGTGTGTGTGTGTGTGTGGGGGGGGGGGGGGGGGGGGTTATGTGAGTATAATGAGAGAGTTCACGTGGTGTGGGGGGATTATCGATGTGATTCCCTTTCCTCCTTCCTCTACTGTTATGCGTGAATGCAGTGAGACAGTGTTAGGGGGTGGGTGGGGGGAGATTAGCGATGCCATCCCCTCTCCCTCTTTCTCTGACTCTGGATTAATGTCTAATGCAGCTCTTTGGACACTGAGATCAGATCAGCTGCTTAATTCCCCTTCATCCTTTCACCCCAGAGCAAACAGAAAAAAAATAAAATCAAACATTTGCCACAAAAAAAAACAAAGTAATGCATCACTCCCCACTAGTGAGGGGAGGGATAGGAAGAAGAATCCAAATAATTTCAAATAGAATACTGCACATTTTTAGCATATTATAAAGTCAATTATAATTATTTAATTGTACCTTTAGAGAATTATAGTATACTACAGGGGTGGAAATCAGACAGACTATTGTGATTAGAATCTATCCAGTCTGTCCCAGTGGCAGAGATTTTTTTGTGTAAGACAAAACCATGTGCTCTACATTTTATGCCTTCCCCTAAATATCTTTGATCACACATTGATGAAAATTCATCAATCCATGCAAGTAATGTTTATATAATATAAGTTCTTCTCTACATCAATTTGATGATGAACTGACAGACTCAGGGTGTGAATGGGGTGTGATGCTCAGTACCTCATCAGATAAATGGAGAAGATGCAGTCACTTTTTTACATATAATTCTTTTTTTGGTATCACTGGGCTGGCAATTTTCCAAGTACATCTTTATCACATTACGCATCATGGTTCTGAGATATTTTAACTGTCTTTACTGCATTTGAAATTTGCTCAACCAAAGTTACATTTATGAGCTGTTGACTCCACCGATATTCATACATGTTACGTTACTGATCATCATTACTGTTCCGCACTTAAACCCACTGTACTCTAATATAAGCTGTCTGTGTTACAGTTGAGTTATTGCTCATTTAAGTTAGATGGCTGTAATGCTAATTATACACAGAACTAAAACTACACAGAACTATGTTCACAAGTTATGGCCTACAATAAACAATATGATATAATGAATGATGCTTCGATAACCATAGGAGAATGCACTACGATCTTTAATATTGCTGTCCTCACAGGCACATTAAGGATTGATATGACTATTTATGTAACCCGAAACCCTTGATTGCATAAACTAGTGAATTCATATTAATATCAAATTCAATTATTATTGTCAGTACTCCAGTTCGATTTTGATTATTGCTGTTGAATTTGAGGATGGCAGCAGTGATCAATGAGGACAAAATCTTACTAACTAAGGTGGACCACAGAAGCTTATTCACATTCAATCAGCAGAAAAAGTGGCCATTGGTATAAATCTGTATTTTTTCATTGAATTAGTAAATTTGTTTGTTTATTATTATAATACTATATTATCATTATCAAGCTCAGCATTACTCCATAGAATATTGATAATAGTAATATTCACTGCTCAGGTGGCGTTTTTTGTTTATTGAGAGTGGTAATGTGACTTTGCTTAGATTTGATGTGTCACTGGGGTGTCTGAGCACAACAGATGGATGGACAGATGTTCCCACCCCAAAAAGTTCACAACCTGCGGGACAGAAAAGTGTGCTCCATCTGTTCTGCAGACACCAAGTCCCACTGTCTGGCCCCCAAGCCCACCCATCCCCTCACCCCGGGCTGTGCTACGCCCACATCTTTCACACCCCATCGCCATACACACTTCCACTGTGCTTTCATGCCGAAGCAGACAAACATACATTTAGGCAAACTGGCAGATAATGTGATACTGACAATGACAATGACTATTCATACTAATATAACAGAGCACAAGAAATACTGAACAAGATATCAAGCAAATACAGCAGTAAAAACGCGGGGCCAGAATCAGTCCCACTTTGAAACTCCACCTCTAAGAAGCGAGCAAGCCGATCATAAGGATCACTTAGGTTCCGTTACAACATGTATTACAATTCTCAGTGGAGTGCAATGGTACATAATTAAGGAAGAAAAAACAGTGTTCTTCATACTAATTACCAAAGCACCTAGCAAGTAAAATATTTTGAGTAAATGGCCATGCAGTTTAGCTGAATGTCTGGATGTCAATCAACGTGGCAGGAATAAGACAATATCTGCAAGTGAAAAAGGCTGCCTTCTGGAATCCTATGATAGATTTAGGACCTATGAAATGAGACTGTGAAGCCTGGAATTCTACAGCCTATAGTGAAGAACTGTCACAGCATGACAATGAATGCCAACAGGCAAGGTACTTCAGCAGTAATTATCTTGAAAGCATTCAGAAACAAGTACCATGAGTCAATTTGTGTTCTACTTTAGTTGAGAAAACTGACAGAAAATTAAAATTTAAAATACATTTAGTACAGTGTCACATTGTTTTTATTTATTCAGATTAATAATGGATTATATAAAATTCTGAACACTTACTTTTTATTCCATTCTGAACAAGTACTTTTTATTCCATGTTTCCAGAGCTATTAATCAAAATAAACCAGCTGTTTGAAACATAGTCACTTGTATTATTATAGCATCATTACAAAATTGTTTAAAATAACGGCAAATTGTAGAGTCATAACCCCCTTCACACGTGGCTGTATGCTCTCAGTCATGGGCCTCTTTCCATTGTGAGCGACATGCATTCAGAGTGGAAATGAGTCCAAAACGGGGGTGTGTTACTATTATATATAGCTGTAGTTGTCAGGACACATTGAGCAAAGTTTTTTGTCATTCTTCTCTTACTTATGAGTATGCAATAAACTGATCTATTAAACTCTGGGTGGTTCTATTTGGGCTACTAACAGTGACATGAGACCATTTCAGGGGAAGACAACTGGAGGTATTTGGATTTCTGTCCTAATGTTCAAATCTCTTCTGTTCAATTCAAATCAGGTCAAACAGTGGCTAATATTAACAAGGGTGATGCCATTTGTACAGGCTATTTCTATGCAGTCAGCCTACATGAGTAGAAAAAAACACAAAATAATCATATGTGTGTCGGCTGTGCATTGATTGTAACTAACATCATATATTTAAGCATGTGTATCGCAAATATTAACAGCATCTAAATGAAGCAAGCTGAATGTAAGGCAGCTAGAAATAAAACCCTGTTAGCTAACATTAGCTAGGTGAAATGAGTTGTCTCATGATGGTACAAGCCATAGACTTCTTCTAAAGAGTAGATTTGATACAGGCACACATAAATAAAAATTAAAATGTGTAGGTGGCAGGAACTGGCAGTTCACTTGAAAAGGCTGAGAGACAGCGAGACCAGGGGGCTGAAGTTTCTGCAGCTGTAGCTAACTTCTCCTCTTATGGTTAAATATCCCATATTAGCTACCTTCTCTATCAGAAACAGTAGTTTTAATTCTGTCCATTTGTTATTTAGCATATTAACATAACTACCTATCTAACATTGGACAATTAAACAATGCTAGCTGGTGGCACTCAGTCTCCCACCAGAGACTGTATTTGGTGGGTTTGTGGCTGTATAGGTTCTCTGTTATATCACTCAGGCCTCTCCTCAGCCAAGCCACTCAATTTGTCCTTGTTATTGTCTGCTCAAATCTCTGAAATAACTGCAGTTAAAATGTATCTCACAGGGTGAACATGAAAGCCATCCCTCTTCCAGTTGACAGTTCCATTGGCATTATTTGGAGAGGCAACACTTGACAATCCTGAGTGTTGAGATAGAGCAGACTGATATGAAATGCTAAAGCCTAATGATTTAAAGAATGTGCTTTGTTCAAGCACTCAAACTTTTGCTTTGTAACATTCTTTTAAAGGCTCTGTTACATACATAGAGACAGAATGTGAAGTCCCACTTTGCTCTTTTAATTTTTGATATCATGCAGAACAATGCCAAGGCTGACCATGCATTTCAGGTTGTCCTGTCATCCCATAACCCAAAGAACAATAGTTCTTAAAGGTATAACACTCAGGTAACACTCAGCTGAGAGTATAATGTCTTTACATGCAACAGTGAACACAGCAGGCTAGAAATGGTTTGAACCATGAGGCTGCTCCTTCCATCAATAGGTACCAGAAAAGGGTGTGCTGACCAGCTGAGATGCTTGTGCAATTTTCCTTCTGTTTTTCAATTTGCCAGCCTCTTAACTTTGGCTTAAAACATAGCTCTTGAAATTCATAATTACTGGTAGCAGTAGTAATTGTTGTAGTAGCCAGAATGGTACCTTTGAATGCTTATTATTTCTACTACCACAACTGCTACAAGTATAATTTCCAGGTATTATTGCCTTTCTTTTCTTCCTTTCCATTCTGTCAGTAATGCCTCCAGTATTTTTCTAAACATCTAAACACTTTGTTTCTTTCATTAACATTGCATGGTGTTTACCCATTACATACTTTATTTTCACTTCAAGCAAATAAAGCACCCAGGATTAGTCTAATCCATATAGAAAAATAAATCAGTGTATTTCTCTAAAGTCAAAGTTAAATCAGCTTTAGCACCAGGATTATAGGCACGTTAAAAAAAAATGTGCCTACATCTCCACTGAGCATTGACATTAACTTTAAAAACGGCACGCCGTTGCCATTGTACCTGTTGTTGTGTCAGTTTTACAGGCAAGATAAAGTCTGACTAAAAGCGACTAAAAGCAATAGTGACTAAAAGCAGCAATATGTGCACTTACATGATCAATACATCCAATGACCCTGACACAGGATGACCCTTCACCCCTGTCATGTGACTCTTTAGTTGGTGAGCTTGTGTCAGACAAAAGCAAGTATGAAAGGGCAGGTAGACAGCTAGATATGCATAAGCTGACATCTGTGAGATGTTCTCATTTTCTATTTGTCTTCTTCCTACTCTTTCCTCTGTTTCATTCCATTTCAATTGCCTTATTATATTTTACTGAAGGGTGGTTTAGGTGTATTTCCCATAAAATGATATCACATTTTTACTTTCTTTTTATCTTTATATTACAGTCTGCCCCATTACATGTAATGGTGTGGAAATATTGTATGTACAAGTGCTTTCTCAACATTCATATCAGCATCTGCTAAGGATAGTATATTTAGTATGACTCTCTGTCTTTGTGTGAGTGGGTATGTATATGTGTGTGTGCATGTTTGCCTGCATCTGACTGTACGTTTGAGTCTGTTACTCTGTGGTAACCCCAGTTTGAAAGCAAGGGATTATTACATCACAGACTCTGATTAAAACCTTCCAGCCTCCTATGGACGCTGTTCTTAATCACAATGCTTTATCCCAGACTCACTCAGGACCCACAGGCCAGCAGTGTTAGAGTAATGGATTACAGCTTTGAAAGAAAAAAAGGGAGTTTCAGACTGGGCTTAAGGTCTCCTTCATTCAGTCTCACTCTGTCTGTTTTTCAGTAAATTTTCTATTGGAAATATACTGGATATCTCACTTTCTGCCACCATGTGTGTTTGATACATTTCAAAGCTAACACAAAATTAAATCCAATACAGTGAATCATTAGCCATTGCTTTTTTGTTGTTTTTTCACCTGTCTTTTCTGTTCATTCTGTTTATGGTTGTAAAGAAGAGCGGTTGACATTGCAGAGTTAGTGTCATCTTGGTACCCAGCATGTTCTTTTGCAGGTGTTGAATGTGATTGCTCTTTTTTTATATGTAATAATAAAGGATTTTTAGACTTGTACACATTGTTTGGAATTTCCTTATGTAACCTTAGGATACTTTTGCTGAACTGTAGTTGCAGGTTTTCATTTATATGTTTGTGCAATTTTTTGTGCTTGTAGACCCTACACTTTGCTGTCATAAAGTACAGTTGGTAATATGACTGATTTGGATATTTTGACCCAAATCCTTATTGGGATTTCTGTTTGAACTGATCATTAGCATAGATGGCATAGAAAGTCCCTCTTGCTTCCTGCTACAGTACCTTCATGGCAGCACAAGTGTCCAGTAGGACAATTTTTTTTAACCTAAATATGTGTAGTGAGTGAGTTGTTTTTTGTATGTTAGTGGTACTTACTAAAAAGTTTTGATTTGTTCCCTGAGATATGGATCTTTTATTTAGTTAATATTTTTTGTCTTTTTCTGGTTTACTGTCAGGGCCCAATTGTGACAGAACTGTTCCAGCACATCCAAGTTGTGCTGTAGGATCTCTTTTGTGGGTGACAGCAGAACCAGGTCGTCTGCATTTCATTTCAGTGTCTTGTAAGATGAGACCAGGTGTTACTTACTGCTCCAATAATTTAGCTAATTCATTAATGTAAATGATAAATAGGGTGGGACTTAGTCCGCATCTCTGTCTCACACCTCTACTCTGACTGAAGAAATCTGTTTATCTCCCATTTTTACTGGGCATTTGTTATTTCTATATATATTGATTGAAATATATCAACATATGTTCTCCCTAATCCACTTTCACTTTAAAGAATATCACCTTATGACATGAATCCAATATGACTTTTACCCTAGGCATTACACTTGGTAAGGAAGTCCGTAAGTCTCTCACTGTCTTTCTCCCCTTTGTCACCTGTCATGTTTGAATCATTCAAAATTGTCAAAAGCTCTAACTAATTCTAACCTATTCTCCTGCAGCCACATCTTGAATGACCTGGGTCCTCACCAGAATGGCAATTTACATTTCCAAAAGATGGTGGCCTAATTCTGAAAAATTCTATACCACCGGACCCCTTCCCCCTCCTCACATGCAGAGCAGCAATCAGAGCCTCTCAGCCTCACCTGCCTGTGTGTGCAGCTATGTGCCATTTCCCAGCAGACGGGAGACCCATGCCTATGGAGGGGGCTGCTGGGGTGAAGGAGAACCTTGTTCGCCTCAGTCCCCACATCATGTCTGTCCAATTTGGTCCCAGCTGTCAGTCAGGGACCCCCTTCTACCACCACCACCACCACCTCCCACCCACTGTTCTCCCAGCTGTCTTTCTTCCCCAAACGAGAAGCCTCACAACAATTCAGGTCAGAGGTCAAGAGAAAGAACAGGCTGCGCTCACAATGGGCCAGTGGCGCCCACAAACACAATTGCTCCCTTTTTCCCCCCTCTCTTTTGTCTCACTCCACATAGAAGAGAAAGACAAGCCTGAGGAGCTGATGATTGGGGGTGCATTAAAACAAGAGCCCCACAAGTGTGTTTCCCTCTAACCAATCCCGAAAGGGCTAATATGATAAACACACAAGCACACCGTCTCTCAGCCTCCCCATCTTTCTCTCCCCGCTCCATCTTTCCTCGCTGCCACTCTCCTCTTTATGTCCCTGAAGACCTTTCATAGTCTCAGATAGCAGTCCCACAATCACATTCAACACCATTGGTGAAGTCAATGATTGACTCCCTTTATATGTTCTTTTAGCCAGAAATGCACAAGTCAGTGTCGCAGGACAGACAGCAGATGGAGGCCTGCCACAAAAGCACCCTTGTCATCCACGCCAATGTCAGTGGGGTGCAGGTTCCCAAAAACTTTCCGCAGAGCAGCCAACTGGCAAAGCAAATATTCAAGTTAATAACTATGGGCAGACAACTTTTTTGTGGAGATTGTTACTTGCAGGTCTGTTTGCAGAAATGGTGAGCAGTTTTTTGAAGCTTTGGGGCAATGGCCCAAGGGAGGGAAAGGGGGAAAGTGAGGAAAGACACAAATAATAGAACACTCCCCTTGTGTCGGGTTCACCTGTTCCCCGGTCCGACGTTCCCATGTGTGTCTTTGTGGGCTCACTGGCAGCAGAGGCAGTCCTATGGTGCGGTCCATGACTGATGACTCCCATTCAGTCCAAGCACAACACAACAAAGATTAAAGACTGCCAAAAACCAGCTTTATCCACAGCTTCATCCATTTTTTTTAGTTTCTTAAAGGAAATTGACACTTCATTGAGGAATGGTGAGAGGGTGCTGTTAAGACAGCTGTCCTTGGCTTACAACATTTAACAGATTACATTTAAATTTGGATTTGAATATTCACTTCTACTTTTTTAATGTTACACTTCACCTCTCTGGAAATGATTTTTTTTAATGGTAGAGTGAAGGCTTTATAAATACAAAAATTTATTTTTGGCTTTAGATAAGCAGGTGTGTATGCATTATTACCCATGAACATGGGTTTAAGGTGAAGAAAAATAATCCAGTAAAACAGAGACAGAAGTTTTTTGTTGAAAAACCTTTATTTAATTCAAAAACATACCTCATTTTAGTCTATTTCCCTTTAAAAAGTGGAAATTTGTACAAAAAGGACAAACGTTCATAATAGGATGAGAGATTTTTTTTCATTTCAGTATTTATACAAAATATACTCCTTATGGAAGGAGAGTGAGGGCTACAAAATTGTTTTGAATTTTTAATGCTTATCTTTTTTATCATTAAAATAAATGTGATTTCTGGTATTACATCAGAAAGTGAGTTTGCATAGTTAACTGAAATTGGCTTCTCATGGCATTTGTATAAGGAGGCGGTAATAAAGCTGTCACTGTCTTGTGGACGCTGCAGTAACTGAACACTTGCAGCGTTACTGAACACTTCTCTCTATTACCTTCTGTCTATTAAATGGCTTGATCACGAATGAAATTTTGGTTTTGTTAATGAAATTATTTAATATCATTATAGATACAGACTTTTTCCCTCTTCTCTGAATGCCATCCCTCTCAACTGTTCTGACAGTTAAGCAGCTTAAAGATGTAAGTACTGTGGCTGAATAGAAAGAGGCTTAAAGCTCACATTATTTTCATTCGTTGTTGAAGCAGCGGAACGGATGTGCGCCTCCTCCTTCACTCGCAGGGCCACCACTGATGGTACCTCTTTTTATGATTTCTGTGCTAATGTGAAAGAAATAATGTGAAACTAATAAAGCCAGAGAGGGATATGTACTTCCCTTGAAACCTTTGAAAACCACTTCTGAGTAATGCAATGGCAGCCAGAGTGGCACCTTTCTGAAAGGAACTGTTTTCTTTCCCGCTATCCAAAACGAGGTGGGGCTTATCCACTCAGAGTGAAAAGTAGCATGATTTTTGTATCAAATATGACAGTAGAGTGGACATGATTTACATGTTTCTAGTTCAGCTGTTGAAATCAAGACAAGTTTTCAGATAAACTGAACTAGGGCTCATATTTTATCGTAGAAAAGAAGGAAAGAGGTTGCACTTAATTCAACAACCAAATTCCACTGTCAATAACTCATAACCATGTTATACCATTTTATTCTCATAGTCAGTATCGTTATTCTTATATTTTATTCTGATGTCAGACAATATGATGAAGAACAATTTGAATTTGATGACATGTAATGCATTTACTCCAGTGCATGGAAATATGTCTGATCAAACATGTCATTCACAGTCCCTAATCAACATTGTTACCTTTAAATAATGCATTGTATTAAGAACGTTTATTTTCTTAAGTGCAAAACAGGAACAAAACAATTTACCCAGATGATAATAACATCAAAAAGCACACACAGAAAGGGACACTTAAAATAAATAATTTAAATATGCTGCCAGTGATTGACAGGATGTTATCCAAACAGAGACAATGATCAAAATAACTAAGTACAATAGGAAACAATGCCACAATCAATGGTGATTCCAATAAATAGTAAATAAGTGTATCAATAAATACATAGGTACTTGTTTTTGACTAACAGATATGACAAGCATGGTCAGGTACATGTGTTATTAACATGGATTGTTTAGCTTCCTTGTGTTGCTGACCATGTTGTGGTGGTCAGAAGTGCTGATTTAGTCTGCATATTTAGACCTTCCTCTGGTCGCCTTTGTGAGTGTTTCTCTGTGTTAAAGGACTGAGGGATTGAGGAGGGGGGGCTCACTATGCTCATAGCCTAACAGCCTGTCTGTGTCTGTCAATCTTGTTGCTCTAATCATTCAGATCCTTCAGTAACACCCCGGAACATAAATACAACAATAACCATACAATAATAAACACAGTGAGAATGGATAGTGTCTGTCGGATTTGGGTCTCTTCTAGTGAGCACTGACAGGCAGGCTTCTCAGAGTAGTCCTCATCTCCCCTCTTGACAGAGTGCAGGGTGGGGCCAGACAGTGTAAATACAGAATGTCACCTCTTCGCCACTATCCGTTACAATGATAGAGGCTTGGGTGGGCAGGACATGCAGCGAGTGAGGGAGTCTGTCTTTGCTCTTCTCTCTCTCCTCCTGGCACGCTCTCACTCGTTGTAAATGGTGCTCATCTGTGTGCTTATATGGGCCGGGGCGAAGGAGTCAAAGGGCGTGTCCAGGGGCAGCTCGTAGCGGGATGCCTGGAAGACAGTGTGGGCCTGGTGGCCCGGGAGCCCCAGGGGAGAGGGCGTGTAGTGATGGGAGGGGAGGTAATGGGCACCGTGGACTCCCTGGGTGGGGCAGACGGTGTAGTTCCTCTCCCCCTCATGAGGCGAGGGCTCTTGCTTCAGGGCGAAGTTGCCGCTGATGCTGAGGGGGGGCGTCAGAGGCCCCTCGTAAGGGGGTGTGCCGGCGCCACCCTCGATCGGCGAGGGGGTCTCATAGGCAGCGCCCTTGAAGCTCTTCACCTGCAGGAGGTGAGAAGCCTCCACGGAGCCGTAGGGAGGGCTGGGCAGGCCGGGAGAGGGGTAGCTGAGCGGGTGCCCCTGCGGTCCACCCCCCACGACCCCCGCCAGACCCCCACACTTCTCATCCAGCTTGTCCAGCAGCATGGACGCCGGCCCTAGCTGCAGGCACCCAGCCACCAGGTTGCTGGTGGGCTGCGAGAGCCCCTTGCAGAGCATCTCCACAAAGCCACGGCTCTCGGTGGACTGGCTGCCCTCCAGCACCTCCGACAGGGCCCAGATGTAGTTGCGGGCCAGTCGCAGGGTCTCGATCTTGGACAGCTTCTGGGTCTTGGAGTAGCAGGGCATGACGCTGCGCAGGTTCTCCAGGGCATCGTTCAGCCCGTGCATGCGTGAGCGCTCGCGAGCGTTGGCCTTCACCCGCCGGGCGCGGAACCTCTCCAGCCTGGCCTTGGTCATCTTCTTCTTCTTGGGACCCCGCCGCTTGGGCGCCCTCTCTCCCTCCACGCCCCCGTCCTCCTCCTCCTCCTCTTCTTCCTCCTCCATATCCTCACTCCCCAACTCCCTGTTGCTCCGCCCACACCTGTCCAGCGCAAAGTGCCCCACCTCCTCCCCGTCCTGGGAACTCATGTCTTCATCCATCCAGCCCAGAGAGCTCACCAGCTCAGCCACATCTCCTGGCTTCCCGTAAGGCTTGGTCATCATTGTGTCCTGAGGGCAGGAAACAAACCTAATAGGTTACTCTCATATGAACATTATCTAACAAAGCGATTTCAGAACAATCAAAAATGTAAACGAATGAATGGCACCTGCTGAGCGAATTCCATTTTTATGAGTTTTGGAAGCAGTGACCCAGGCCCTGAACTGGAACTTTTTCCACTGACCTAGGAACACCCTCCATATTCTGAGTCTTATCTCTTAAGGACAGTCTTAATCTGGTAACAATGCAATTCATAAAAATACAGTGTTAGTTACTTGTGTAAAGGTGTTCTATCTATATTGAAATACATGGCAAATGCATATGTAAACCTACAATGTTCTCTACAATATTCTTGTTTCATTTTCTCTTCTCTAACCAGTAAGGATTGGTTATAATAACAATAATTTATGGTTAATAATAATTTATAACCAATATAGGCACAAAATACACTAAAATCACTAACTGAATGTCCTGGTCCTCCTAAGAAATCGTTGACTTCTAATAAGAGTCTCCCCTCATTTTTTCAGAATCTTCTGGTTGCTTTCCCCTAGTTTAACAGTTCTGTTCAATCAGCTTTCTCACCCCATTTGAGTTCTATAGAAATCTTTCACTTATTTTCTCACCTCCATATTGCACAACAAAACCAGATAACCTGTCACATAACAACATAATCAATAATCAAAATACACAATACACAAAATACTGTGTAATGTGGAATTTTTCACACTTTCACACTAAACCACAGGGATTTAATGTAATAATATTTTACACATTTTCAGTTCTGAAACTGTATTATTTCTGTGACATTGAATACTGCTAATGGTTGAGGAAACTGTATGCTCTGTGTACCATGAATGTGCCACATGTATCTGTTTATGAACAAGTTACACCAGTGTCTAACAAATCCATTAAATGAGAATCAGCACCTCATCTTCATAAAATTGCAAAGTATACTTAATTTCATTTAATCATATCACCTCAAGGCTAAAACCATCTTTGCAGTATGTGTTGCACAAAACCTTCACCTTTGCCCTAAAGAGTCCTCACCACACAGGGTTTTATATCCCCCTCATCCATAAATCCCCTGGCCTTAAATCTGCGGTTTAGTAAATATCCATCACTAAAGGCTTTCAGATATTATTGCATCCCACAGAATATCCCCATGCTCCAAGTCCTCAGCAACAAGCCAATGAATATTACATTGGTGCTTTTGTTTGTGGCAGTGTGGCTCATTGGTTAGGGAGCAAAGCATGACACCAGAACATCACAGGCTTAAACTCTGAGTAGTGCACTGCTGTGGGACCCTTTGGCCAATTTTATTAATCCAAACTGTTTATGCAAACATGCAGCTGTATAAATGTGTAAAATAATATGTAAAACACTGTGGTTATTCTGGATACACATTTCACAGGCAAATGCAATGTCCTTCCATGACCATGACCAGCCAATTCTGTTATGAGATGGTGGGTGGCTAGCACCAGTAAGTGCAAATAAAGCAGTCTCTTCCTTCAGTGAGTTTCACTTAGCTTTGTCACCTGCTTTACATGTTCCAAATTAGGTCAGGGCCTCTTGACTACTTATGCACACCCACATGCCTATCCTTACAGAAGGTAAACCATTGACGCTTGTTAATACAAGAGTCTTTATTTTTCCTTCATCAAGTTTACTTGCACCTCCTTAATTGACTTAAACGGGCTTTACTTACAATGTAATGTTTCCATTCAGTACTGGACAGCTCCCGTCCGTTTTCCCTAATATATTTCTGCCATTTTCTGCTCTTTTTCGGAATTTAAAAATATACCAAATATAACTGTAATGCTATTGCTATTTTTGCAACACTGACGTAACACATCTCATCACCAAATACAAAGTGCAGCGAAAAAAAAAAAATTACATAAATACTTCAGCCATAATAAATTAAGCGTTCGTAAATGGAATATGGCACTTTGGTGAGTAATTGACATCAGTGCTAATTCATGTCTCATTTGTGTCATGTATTAAATATATTAAATGTATTTATTAAATATATTAAATGTATGTATTAAATATTATAGATCATCATTATATTATCATTATTATATGCCCGAAACCACCCTAAATTCCATCGGCTTCTCAAAACCGAGAATTTTCGTACTGAAGATCTCAAAGCCCCATGATTCCCCGGCGTTAGGCGCGATGCTGGAGACACTGACATCTGGGACACGGCGGGATTTACCCTGGAGATAAATCTCCGACCGGGGATTTGGATCAAGGTTAACCCATATAACCGAATCAACATACACGGAGCCAAAGCATAAACATGTAAAATCAACAGTCAAATTTGGTCGGTGAAACCATTCAGCTTGCCTTCTCCGTTTGTATTTTGGACGACATTGTAGCGAGTTATTACAATTCAACGTTTTTTTTATTTTTTAAAGATGCATATGCGCGATGGTTTAAAGTCTTATCGCCATTCGAATCACAATTTAGTGCATTTAGCCATTTTCTTTCATTGTACAAAGGCCCCAAAGACAGAGTCCTCAGAATATTTAGTTGCTTTGTTATTTCTGTCAACAACGAAAAATTCTGTCAATGCCAAAGAGTTCAGTTAGCTCTCCCGTAAAGTGTGGTATTGCCCATTTGTATGTACATCTCATTCTTAATGTTAAATGGGTGTAGATTTAAAAATAACCGTCAATGTCCTGCCCATACAAACTGCTTAATTTCAGTTCAGTTCATCTGACACGAATGTAATAATAGGTCATAATAGAATTCATAATAGGTCAACGGTCAACTTACAGATGACGTTAATTTGCCAATGGCTGTTTTGAGAGTACTAAATACTGGCTGATGAGCATACATTTAGTCTTACCTCCAGAAATCAAGAAGAAATCAGTGCACAATTACAAGACTAAATTATCACCGAAATTAATGTATAAATTCATACAGAAATGCCACACATTTCACATGCATGGCCCTTAATTTAGTTAAAGAAGGCTCCACAACTTGACTTGTTTCAGAGCACACACTACCTTAAATAATTTACATTTTAAAACGTAGGACAATGACCTAAATTACGGCACTGTTCACAACATTATCAAGAACAGATATATTAATGTCTTATATTATTTTATTTTATTTTTCAAAAATCGTTGAATGGTCTCTAATAGCATTCGTTATGTATTGAATACAACTTAAAACCGCTCTTCAGGTAACTGCGATCTTAACCGCCGCAGTGAAATTGTAAGAATAGGCTAGACAAATAAATAAAATAGCGTGCTCAAACTCTAGGCCCAATAATGACCGGTATCTTGAATTTGAGGGCGACACTGAGACCAGAAAAATGACCGAGACCGTCATTAATTGCGATCTGTACCTGCTTTATGTACAGCTCGCTCTCTCCGACTTTTCCTTGAGTGCTGCAGAATTCCAATAGGTGCGAACTGACTCCTGGTGTTGCGCTGGCAAAAAACTGATTTCTTCGCTGCTGCGTTTTCTCTTTCTAGTTTTATGTCCTGTGCTGCCTGCTCCCCTTAAAATTGAAGAGATCCTTCAATTACCCAGCCGAACACGAGAAACTTTGCAGATTGGGAGGTTGGAGCACTGGGTTTTGCCTCTCAGGCAGGGATTACGCCCCTCCCTCCCTTTTCAAAGGAGGGTAAACGCGCGCGTGGCAGACCCACGGCCAAAACTGTCCTGTGACAAAACCGCCGTTGATGTGTGTGTGTGTGTGTGTGTGTCCGGGGGGGCTCTTGACTTATTAGTGCATGGGATATTCTTCCTTCCTCTTCTTTCATTTCTTCTCTGTTGAATTCTTACAATAGATTCATTTACAATAGGCACACACTTGCACACTTGTGGGACAAAACGAAAACGGAAAACCCGTTGGCTAATAGAATAGAATGCACTGAAGAGTTATTAATCAAATATATTAATTCAAAGTCATTTAAAAAAAAAAAAACAACAAACTGACAATCCATTGTTTTCACCCAGCTATCTACATTAAATTGTAACAATCGAACCGGACATGATGACGGGCAGACATATGTAACTTGATGAGACATGATTATTAATGATATTTCCAAACAGGATTAGTAGCGCCAAATTTGTTACATGTTAGTAGCGCCTGCCAAGAACTACATAACGATAGGCTGTGTTTTTCGCAAGCATTTTAACACGAGACTTAGATTTTGCGTATGCCCTGAACATGAAATGCATGGATTATCAACGCATGATACTAGGAACTAACGAAAAATTCATTTCTATTGCTCTCTCAAGATATTTCTGTAGTACTTGCATCTGGCAGTCCGCCATTGTAACAGTGAAATCTGCGGGGGAAGGCAGTTCTACACCAATATTATAAATAGTTTAGAAATGTTGCCAACCTGGCAATACCGCATTACATTACATTTACAAATGATTTGATGAATGTCTCTTATAGGTAAGGATATCGAAGGCAATGGTCATAATAAGAGAACGCTTCTTAATACATCTCTCTCCGAATGCATAGCTTTTCGCTTTGGTTTCTTTTGTGTACGCCTTTGGTAATTAGGCCTACATGAGGCCTATTAGCTATTATGGTATTACATTGCGGTCATTAACGTGGTCGAAAAGCGCAGTTCTTAGTCAGAAGAGTCGCGTGACTGGTCCTCTGTAAGTCAGCTTGACAGCTTGGAGTGGTATTGGCAGATGTGTGTGTGTTACATCTCTGCTCAATCATCTTCTGGCATCCCCCACTTCACACAACTGGTGTTCTTAAGTAGGCCTACCTGTTGTGTCCAAAGCCAAATCCAAATAAAATCTGCATCGGGCGGGGAAGAATAAGTACAACCGGCAAACTGACAAACATGTGGAGACAAGCATAAACAAATTGTGAGGACAAATTTGATCTGAACTTTTCATCAACCCATAGACGATGTAGCTGGGCTAGAGGTTTTCAAAGAATACTGAGGTGAAACATATTGTTGAAAAACACCCCAGAAGCGGAACTAATTTGGCAAATGGAATATGATCTGCGCTGTTTACACAGTGTTAGGATGTTGAGTGACTTTTAGTGTCACAAGAAAATCCATTAAAGACGACAATTTTAAATTATGAATCCCGAACCCCCGATCCGTTTATGACCAAATGCCGAGGCATGACAAACGCAACACATGTCCTTTTTTGTCTGTGGCGTGGCGGAGGCAGCACTATTGTGATTGTGTAATATTGACAGCCGTAGCTTGTGTGCCACACGTGCCCCTGAAAAGATCCCATTGTCTGCGTGTGGCACACATCTGTCCATGCGCACGCTCGAGGACACACACGCACGCACTCACACACGCAACAGTGAAAGTGAGGAAGAAACCCTGACGAGTGTCAAAGTTTTTCATCGTTACTTTAGACAGTGGCTTTCGGTGTATGGTGAAAGGTTATATTTGAATTTCATGAATGGATCCCACACAGATCCGTTAAACAACATGTAGGCTAGTTAACAGTAAATACAGAAACCAGCGATGTGCAAGACTCCTAAGATATGAAGGTTGCCGAATATGCATTTTTAGCCTTTAAAAATGGACTAAATAGCAATAAGCGAACAATTAAGTTATCTTATAATGTATGTTTTGTGCATCTTGCAAAAGATGTAGTGAACAGTTTTTAAAAGTACCGGTACTATATTAAAATGTATTTCCTATTATTTTGATATGTTTTTGCTTTAAATGAATAAAAAGCCTTGTATTTTCATTTCCAATGTATTTAGTTGAGTTGTACAGTCTGTGATGATTTGTCCTAAAAGGATTTGAATTGAGCGAATTATTTCTTCAAAACCACTAGTAATCTTTGATTACAAATGTATGTGTCTTTTTGTTACTTAGAAAAAAAATCGTTTTAGTGATGGCTGAATGGTGTATGTACGAAAGCCACAAAAGTAAGCTTAGCACATGTTTAAGTAGTTTTCAGCTCCTAAAACTCACGGTCTCACTTGAGCTACTGTTTGAAACAGAATATTCAACGGAAAACGTAGATATAGGCTATTAACTCTTCTATCATTCAAAGTCTTAATAGGATCACTTAAATATCCAGCTGTTTCATAGACTACGCGAGATAGCGATTGCGTCATTTTAGTTATTTTATTAGAATACGTGCGTTCTCCCTGCGAGTCATGTTTGTTCATGGTCGTTTTAGCAATTACTGCACTTTGTGCGGCGTTTCCTTGCAAATTGTATGGGTCACCGTCTGAATATCTCGTTATCTAATGCTCTCGCTGAAAAACATCTTATCTGTTTTTGTTCAAAATTAATCATGCAAAGAGCCATCCTTACCTGGAACTTACTTCTTGGAAAATTCTGTGCTTCGGCCTCTCGTTGCACTGTGATTTTGGATGTGATTACGATAGATTTTTTCTAGGCTCTTTATTTCCGGAATTAATATTGAGTGTCTGGAATGGATATTGAGTTTGGCCCGTTATATAGGCTATCATTGTTTTCAGAAACACAAATTTTAATGTGGATATTAAATGTCCCTATGGCCGAAGTGTATTATCTGTACTGCATTATAACACATTAAACGATTCGTTCGTGAACATCGCACCAACCGGTAATGTTTCAGCTCTTTTGTAGCGGCTTATTTGTGAAATGATAGGATAACAAAAAAAAAAAAAATTTACTTGTTTTCACGTTTTACAAATGTATTGATTTTATTGTTTCGTTTAATGAAATGTTCTCAGTCACATCAACTTATGGCCACGTGACAGAGGGAAAAGAAAAACGGTGCGTCTGGGGTTTGCGCTTTCATTTTCCCACCTTAGACTATTAGCGCAGTGTGTTAGAGCTGTAGAGAGCTGAAGGAACAGTTACTCTAGTTCCTAACGATGATACATCTAAAGAATATGCAGATTAAGGCAGCACTGTTGCGCTACTTAGACTCATTTTCTTGTCCTTTTTTGATGCCGTCAAATACAATGAATTTTCAGAATTACAACAGACTGAAAAAACATTCTCAAAGGCAATTAATAAGGTGTAAAGGCACAAGTGCAATAAACCAGTACTATGTTACTGCGTTTACCTTGATAATCCATGGAAATTCCTCCAGTTTGGGTGCCAGTACATGGGTAGATATTTACTGAACTTCAGGCAAGAATCAGTCCTGACAGTACACATAAATGAAAAGCAAGATGTGAGCTATGAGTTGGGTTGGGGGTAGGGGTATGGGGGGTACTGCCCCATGTGTTATGGAATAACGTGCATCCATTTTCTTCAGGGGCGGGGGGCATAACTGCATGCACCTGATGGATGCATTTTGCATTCACTCCAAAGTCCCCAGTCAGTCCCTTACTCCCACACATGCCTGTCTCATGGGTCCATGCAAGTCCAATACCACACCTGCAGCCTAGAGTAGAAATAACACAGCCGAGCCTCCAACTCCCACAGACCTCTTCCCTCCTGAATATAGTGCTTGGCTCACTCAGAGCTCAGTGACTCTGCCTCACCATAATTCCCATTGTCATTTGATGGAGGAGAACATACATTAAGATCACAGGATTGCCACCAATTTGCAAAATGGTTCACCTATCAGGTAAACCTACAATATGCAGAGAGATACAGGTCTGATAGTCTGACATGAATTTCAAGCACTAGTGCAGGGTTTAGGCAGAGACAGTATATTGAACTATGGACAGAACTGGGCAGCATTTGTATTTGAAAAATTTGAAAAAATATCATACTTGTATTCAAATATAGTGGCTAAAGCTAGTTTGTATTTGTGAAAATGCTAAAAACACAACAATAAACCCAATGTTTTTGACAGCAACGTTTTGGAGTTTAATCAAAGTTGCTTGATTGGCCTTATGTAGACTTGTGATTTGTTTACTTATTTATTTTTTTGTGGGGCAGGGCTCATTTATGTGGCTATGCTGTTTACCACTTGCCTTGACATGTACTTGAACTGATGTAGATAGCTAGCAGAAATTAACTGGAGTCTGATATTGTTGGCAAAGCCATTTTCTTGCTGGCTAGCTAACTATTCTACAAATTAGCTAATTAGCACACCTGCTTGCTACCTACTAGATATTCAGTGGCCAGTGGTCAGTGGTCAATGTCAGTGACAAATCCATGTTTCATATCAATTACTCCAGACAGCCCATAACAGGCAAACAAATCCAGTTCTGTCTCATGTTCTTTTACATACCAAAAATATTAAGACAAATCAAGCATCAGCTTGATCAAAGGTCATTCAGCTGATGCAAATAACCCAAATGCATTGGGCAAAAACAAATAAGCTTGCATCAAAAGGATAAGACTTCAGAGTTTCAGAGTTCTGACTGATTTCGTTTTAATGCAAAAACAAAAGTTTTGGCAGGTGGATCTTTATCAGTGACACTGAAAAGAAAGGAGAACAGTGGACATCTGGGTTCTGAGAGAGAAATCATTGAGTGAGTGTGCTAGAGTTCCACAGTGGCTTGTATGTATTGGTAAATACTGTATGTAGTTAAGGCCTATTAAATCATATGCTTCAACAGATGTCCCTTCCAGCAGATAAACATCATTAACAACTTGACAACAAGTACAAGTTGACAGTATTATTCCCAGTAGTGTTAACAATAACACATACTTTCAATATGCATATTATGTCCTGGACCTAGATGATTGTACCGGTAATCTCTCCATAATTAAGTAAAGATTACATAGACTTCAATGCACTTGAAGTCACTGCACTGAGTCATTCACCTTTACGTTAATATCCTGGCTCAATAAAAGTATGAAGAGATATCAGTAGTTTGTAAGGAAAGTATGAGTGCTAGTAGTGCTAGGCTCACACAGATTATTTTACTCAAAATCAGAGTCCTTCACAAGATATCACAATATATCAAGATTCAAAATTCAATCCAAAAGAGTAAACCAAACACTCCTTTCATACCAGGCTAGTTCAAACAAAGCTGAACAGCCCCATACAAATCATGCAGAATGTTCACAAATTCTATACAATTATATACTTTTTATTATTTTGTTTATTTTTCTGGTTCTGTATGAATGTGTTTGTGTATTTGTGTGTATGTTTGCATTAGCATGCAAGTGCCTGTAGGTTCATGTATCTGTGTTTGCCTGTATATATGTGTGTGTGTGTGTGTGTGTGTGTGCATGTGTGTGTGCGTGCGTGCGTGTGTGTGTGTGCATGTGTATGTGTTTGTGCATGTGTGTTCATGTTTGCATCGTGTGTGTGTATGTGTGAGTGTGTGTGTCCATGTTTGCATGAGCGTGTGTGTGTGTGTGTGTGTGTGTGTGCAATGCAGGGGGATTGCACTATGCACACATGTTTAGTGTGAAGCAGCAGGGTGGATCCCTGTGGAGTTTGGGGTGACCCAGGTTTAATGTCTGCACTTTAGAGGAGCTGCAGATGGGAGCACTGCTTACCTCCCCATGGGAGAGACAGACAGGCCCACCGAGTCTCTGCACAGAGACTGAGGGAGAGAGCTGGGTCATGTGGGAGAGACAGTGGAGGACATGGAGGGGTATATAGCAGAGGTCAGCTTTCAGTTTTCCTTCATGTTTTGATTCATTCAGACAAGAGGAAGCATGACTGTCCCTTGCACTGAAAACATGTTTAATATATTGCAAACAAACACCCATAACACTAAAGACCATTTCAAGTAACAGCTGCCGCATGGGAAATTTTCGTTTCATAACTATCATATTACAAAGGACTGCAGTTATTGAAGAGCGACCTACAATAACTGTAAACCTTTAAAGAGGAAAGGAAGATAGGAAAGAAGGAACAACATCACTAAATATAAATGGGTTCCCTTCATTCTCACACTACCGGAGGTTTTTTTTTTAACTCACTGCAAAGATATGATTACTAACCATGCCTTTGTTAGCATCCCACAGGACTTTACTTTAAGTGGTTTATCTCTCACTGCACCATCCTAAATCAAAGCAGAACTTTCTCTCTCTGTAGAAGATCTTAGCCAGAACCTAGGATTTTATCCACATGTATTAATATTTAGTCTGCATTTTTAAGGGTGAATTGAATTTCAAACACTATGGTCAAAATCCTCCCAACGGTCATAAAAGTCATTTCTGCATTTAACAGTTATTTTTACTGCATGGGAAACCTTTCATTTGGCTTGGATACAACATGAGAAAAAAATAAACACCTTAAAACAGGCGGCTCCCATCTACAGTAAATTAAAATGTTATATTGTCATTAAATACAAAACTGGCACCAACATCAATAATGCCACAGTTTCCTGAATGCTAGTCATTTCAGTTTCTGCTTTTTTCTTCTCAGTGATCTGAGATTACTGGAATGAAATGCTGAAAGTAATATGTGTACAGACTTGTGAATCACTGGTGAATGGATCCTCAGTGCTAATGGAAGTATGCAAAAACTATTACCAACCTTGAGTACACCTCAAACAATTTGGATAATCACTGTCATATGACAGACAGCACTTGTAATGTGTGTAGTGGGTGGATGCAGATCTTGAGTTTGGCCCATAACACAGCATTCCATCACCCCTGATTTTCTCTCTTAATATCTGTAAAGGCTGGAGTGTAAACCAGACCAGACCAGGGGTCTCTCAACCACTATTTCCCAAGGCCAAGGGAAGATTTTCCAGTTTTTTGGCCTGGGTTTTTGTTGTTGGTGTTGTTGTTGTTTTGATTCCCTTTGGAAAATGGACTACACAGGCTTGGTTCCTGGAGAAAATACAGAGGGGTGCACTTGCAATCCATGGGGGGGGGGGGGGGGCACAAAACGTCATATATTACAAATTGTAAATACTATGTAAACATCGGGATATAAGGAGACAACTGGGGGTGCACTGAGGTCTGTCTGGGGGTGCAATGCACTAAGCACCCCCCTAGCACTGGCCCTGATGATACAATGTGCAGCTCTGTTCTGACAATCTTGATTGTAAAAATGTGCTATGACAAATAACATTTAATTCATTGATTGATCTGTAAAAACATTTAAAATAAATTTAACAGAAATACAACACATTAACAAAACCTTCCAGTTTGGCGGGGATAGGTGAAGGCTCCACCTTCATGGGGAGATTCCATTCCATGCTGGAAACTGAATGAAATCCCTCTGTGAGTCTTTGCAACTCTCGTTACGGGCCACATTTACTGCATTTGTGGAGAGGGCTGACCTTTATGACCTGAAAAAAATAACTTTCCCCAACCCCTTCCCCAAATCCCTAATGTTTCTGTTTTCTGTTACAGTGGGGAGAGAGGGGACTGAAGTCCATCTGTCAAGCTGGCTGTCCTAAGAGAGACTGGGAGACACAGGGGAGTAAAGACTCAGCAGAGAGAGAGAGAGAGAGAGAGAGAGAGAGAGAGGTCAAGAGAGAATGAGGAAGAGTGAGGAAGGTGCAGCATATTTTAATTCTTGTCCTTCATACCTCATAACAGGTATCAGAAGAGATTTATTGGCCTGTTTGTGTTTTTAATTCAGAATGCTGACTTTGGATACTGACTAAATGTTTGCTATAAATTTTATCAATTTGTCATTCATGATGGCATTGACTTCAGTGATTCTCATTGCATAAACATTACATCCCATCATTGGTCAGAGGGATGGTTGGACCCAGTTGATGAGGTGATGGAATGTTACATGTCAACTCTGGTCAAAATCTAGGAAGACCAATGCACAAAGTAACCAATATGTCTTTTTTGAGGAGAATAAAGACTTCATGTCATTGGTGTGTTGGAAACCTAATCCATATTTAAGTCAGTGCACATGTTGCAAAGACACACCACCCATCCAGCTTCAAAATATACAGACTCCTCTCTCAAGCACCTAAATGCATGGCAAGAGAGGGTATGGCTGCAATCAACAATGGTCAATCATTAGCCAGCAAGCAAGCAGGAGCTGACTAGTGAACTAGCTACTTAAGAAAAAAATAGATAAGTAACATTGGCAAGTAATTTATAGTTACATCACTATGCAGCTATATACAGTATCTAGCTAACAAGTTGCTTTAACCAGACAACTAATCTAAAGCTGGGTAGCCATGTACATCAGAAGCTACTTTAATGGTATAGTGTAGCTAGTTACTATAGGCATTTGTTTTAACCAGATAAGTAATAGATGACAAATAAATTAATAATTTCTTCAATAATAAAAGGCAATAAATAAACTAATGAAAAAGTACAAGAATGAATGAATAAATATATATCCAATGAATGAATGTAGAATATTATCCATTCATTTTATATTATTTCCCCATTTCTGTTTTAGGTGTATTTACTAGTGCATTAATTTGAAGTCTTAATTATTTATTCACAATTTAGTCAATCAAATCAATCTGATAATTCACATATTTTCATATTAATATACTAATTTATTCACTTTTTTGTGTTGTCATAAAAGATCCCCCACAGTCTGTTCATGTACACAAGGAGCTGTGTTAGGGTTCGGGAACCCTGTGTTGAAGGTTTCTTCAGATAGTCTCATCAGTTATCATTCATTTTTGTGTATAGTTTTTGCAGTTTGCCTTTTTTTGAAGTCTTGTTTTGTCTGTTTGATGATAAAACAACTCACTTGGCTGAACATCATGCAGCTGCCAGGTTTCTTACTCACCAATATTAACTGTTGAGAGCCCTCCTGACCAGCAGAGTGTCTGGGGCCTAACTACTTATTGAAGTCCATTCAGAATTTCATCTGTTTCTGTCCCTGCTTTTCTCCTCTGCTGAGGGTCTTCAGGATGCTTGATTTTGTAATGCAGAGGGAGAGGCAGTGGAGAATAAATAAATAAATTATATGGACTGACAAAATGAAAAAGATCGAATTCAGAGGCCTTTGAGGCTCAGAGGCTAGAACCAGCTCGACTAGGCCAGCAGTGCTCATCCTATTGATGAACGGCCCCACTGAGGCAAAAGAACCTTCGGGCCTAAAGTTTACCCTCTTTGGCCTCCTGGGGTGCTTGTCCATTGGCTGACTGCCACTGGGCATCCAGCCCCATAGAGTTATTGTCACACGCAGTCCATATTAAGCCTTTTTAATGCATGAGCAGCTGGAGAAGCCGCTAGCTATTACCATGACACAGTGAGGGGAGAAATATAATATAATTAAACAGAAATCAGGTGGTACGAAGATTTGGGAGGGTAAGGCGATTTGGAAGGGGTTAGGTGGGGGGGGGCGATAATTTGATTATGCTGCCTTTGAGAACCCCCCACGGAACAATAGTAACTTTTCCCACCAGATCAGTTTAATTGAATTCTATTTCTCTCCGAAACAGCCAGCAAAAAGTGAGGGATTTACCTTTCTAATTTGTAATCAGTGCCTCTAAAAATTGATGATAGACATACAACTGCAGTAAAGAAGGCGTATTTACGAAGTGTATGTTTATGGTTAAGACTCCACACCTTTATTTCTATTTGTTGTGTCGGGGGATAAAAGAGAGGTTTTAAAAAGTTCTTTCCATCTTCAGACCGAATTATGTACAAATACATCTTCCCTCCTAGACCTCCCGTTTGCAGCGTCAATCATTTACGTGATGCATTTCGAATATCTAACATCTAACATCAATCCAGGTGTTTTTTTTAATTTGTTTTATCATTTTTATCATGTTATATCATTTTGTATTTGTTTTGTATCGTTGATCATGTTTTCTTACTATTATTATTTTCTCTGTGTGTATACGGGATGGGGGAGCAGATTTTCTAACAATTCTATGTGCATCATGTCAAACACAACATGCGAATTAATACCATTTTAAAAAATAGGAGGAGGGAAGTTGGTCTCGCAGTGGGGATCTCATGTGATCATTGTTTCAACACCTGAGATGCGTAAACAGGGATTTAAAGGTCCATTGAGTTGGCGATGAGTTTTCAGCGAAAATCCATTGAGACCGGTTGGGGTGAGCAGTTATTCAAAGATGTTTGATCTAGCATGCAAATCTACTTTTCAGCACAGTAATATACAGAGGACTAGTTAAAAAAAACTCGAAAGAATTCGTTATTTATAATGAAATTAAATATTTCCAAAGTGTCATCATTATCTTCTCGTCTGGCCTGAGTCCTGTAGCCTATGATTAACGAAGTCAAAAGCTTAAAACATTTTTATTTCTCATCATTGCTTTCTTGACACTGTTGCATAGGCTATCAAATAGTAACTTGTGTGTGGAAGATTTTCCCAACAGATTATTCAAATAAAAGCGCAGGCTTTTCAGAAGCAATTTCGAAAATTCGACTTACGTCGGACAACAGAAATGACTAGGGCTGAGACATGTGTGGCTAAATAAAGCATGTATGCATACATTTTGAATGAAATCTAATTTTGATTAAGAAAAACGTTTCATATCTATGCACAATACCCACTGCAAAACAGAGACATAGGCTACTCTTCGCTGGAGTGTTATATCTTAAATCTGAATTAAAACTCTGTGTGTGTGTGCGTGTGTGTGTTTGAACTCACTCTTCCATAGTTTTACATTGTTTTAAACTAAAAATATTTTTAAGTATGTATAAATGTGACAAAAATCTCTATGACATCTGCTTAATTGCCACTGTATGTTTAATATTGAGCCCCGTGCATTGGTAAAGTATAATGTATAATATTGTAGGCTATTTAGGCTGAATAACCCTACAGAGAGGAAGTCAACAGTTCTGAAGGCGATGTGGGCAACAGGGACAGCATTGTAATAGCTGTATTGTAATAATGTCATTATTTTCACAATAGTGGCAGTATTGTGACACTACAGAACAGAAGACTAAATTTGAGAAAATGGAGAAGAGAGGCGGAGAATTTAAGACCGTTTAATTGGGATCATGCGATAATGAAGCTCATCTGAATCTGTGACTAACGCCGGGTTCGCATTAGGAGTCCATTGAGTCCAGTAGTGAAGCGTGTGAGATGAAGGCGCGCGGAGTGGCGGGGAAGGCGGAGGCAATGAACTTCTTGCCGTCCCCGTAGGAGGAGTTATCCCAGGTGTAGGTCTGGATGATCAGAGTCTTCCCTCCCAGGCTCAGATAGCATCTGCAGGCAGAGAGGCTGGTTAAACAACAGCAGCCCAGACTGAACAAGGGCAGCGAAAGAGACACATGCCTGCACCGGCACTCAGTCCCGTTATTTGGACAGTAATAAAGTGTAATAAAGATGAGGAATAATGAAAAGACGAATCAGAAAAAAGTTACAAAAGCAGTCAAAGTCTTTTCAGGATAACGGCTGTGGTGTGGGTACAGTGTACTTCTTGTGTGGAGACATTGACTTTTATCTTAATAAATATACACTGTAATAGGGAATACTGCAGGAGAGCGTGTAACTTTCTGGGGAAAAGAGCATTTGAAAATAACTTACAAAGTATTTTCTTGGATAACCCAAGTATATGCCAAGAAATACCTCACACATATGACTGATGCATCCAATAAAAAAATTTCCCTCATACACTCACTGCTTTCCAGGACGAGTGATATAGCAGAGACTGTAGAGAGCGAAGTCAAACTCTGGGCTACTGCCAATTATAGCAGAGCCAACTTGTTTGAAGTAGCCATCCCACTTAAACTGCATGCCCAGTACGTCAGGGTAGGTATACCACTGTGTGTGAGAGACAGAGATGAAACAGAGAAAGACATTAATAAATCCTATATCAATACATTGATTAGTATATGTTAATCTGATTGAACAGGATTTAGGTCCAGTGTCACTTTTTTAAAGTTTCACATTTATCATGTATTTTTACCTGCAGAAAATGTACACAATAACCAAATGTTATGGCAAAATAATTATGGAAGACCTGAGTGAGACTACATGGATGTGTGGGTATGGTTCCCCATCTCATAAATTTAATCTATGTCTTTAATTAAGAAAAAACAGGTTGATATGCTCAATTGATTGCTGTAGTTTTTGAGTAGTACTTTCAGCATTAAGTATGGGAACAGACAAAATAGGGAAATCCACCTGAGCAGAGGCTCTACATCACTTGCAGTAAGGGAATTTCACAGGGATTTGCCATAAAATGCCATAAAATGTCCCACAATTGCACACACACTCACTGGTGGAGGATTTAACTTGCATGGAAAACATGCACCTGGTACGAGAACTCTGCTAATTAGATTTACTTTTCCACGATACACAGACTAGGTAAGTCTGGGTGGCCCTCGTATATCAATAGTAGATAAAGGCAAAGACTGAATAGAGTGAGAGCAGGCAGAGAATGGCACGTGTATCGGTATCATAGGTGCCGCATCTGAACTCACAGGGCCATCAAAGCTGTAGCTGTAGTAGTTGAGGAGCCTTTTCTTCTCCAGCTGGTAAAACTGAATCCAGCTGTGAAATCCAGACACCTTACCTTTTTTCACCTCTCCTGCAGGGAGACAGAGAGAGAGAGAGAGAGGTGCACCAGTGAGAGGTGCATGCCTCCTAGAGAGTTGCTACAGTTGCAACAGCTAACAATGATCACCTGCAAAGATGTGCTCAAAGCCGCTAGAATCCTTCTTGTTGTTGCTGCGGGAGTAGAGCCCAAACCACATCATCTTCAGGTCATAAATGAACTCCTCCTCTGTGCTGTAAATGCCTGAGGATTAGAACATCAGGCTGATATAACTGATAATATTCTCCACTGCACTACAGTCCAGTACACTGGCCAGATGTGCTGCACTGATGCTCTGAACTGTATATATGCATGTAGCAGAACTGGCTTAACATGCTGATTTAGATTAAATCATGGGACTGATACTCCACACATAACACCGTTATCATCCCAGAGTGACTAGCGTTCATTAGTTTCTAAGTAACATATTGTGGCAAACTGGGTTGGTGGTTGCCTTTGCAGGGCTGTTGTTTACTGATACTGCACTCACTTGCAAAACCACCCTGCATAACTTTCCATATATACATGAATATTTACTAAAGCAGTCCCAGTTTGGTTCAAAGCTCAAGGGTACTTCCCCACCTTGGATTGGTGTTACAGGTTAAGTTTCATGTCCACAGTATCACAACCAGCTAGCCATGCTGTGCCCTGTCTGGTTCTGGACCTGTAAGTCCAGGCAGCAGGGGGTGAGTAAAGGGTAGAAAGGGGTACCCTTGCTGGCAAGGAAGGCGTAGAGCTCCCTGCCAATCTCAGTGTTGGACATGGTCTCCCTGAGGAAGGTGTCCTGCTCAGCCAGCTCTGCTGGGCTGAAGTCTTCAGTCACGCCCGTCATTCTCTGGTAGTTGTCCAGCAGGGCCAGGAAGGCTGAGTAAGTGGGCTTGGAGAACAGGGAGGCCTCATCCAGGTAGGTGAACAACCTGAGGAACAGAGACACCCACAATCAGGTCTGAGGGACAGAGACACCCACAATCAGGTCTGAGGGACAGAGACACCCACAATCAGGCCTGAGGGACAGAGATACCCACAATCAGGCCTGAGGGACAGAGACACTCACAATTACACTCTGTGGAGAACCACTAGTGCTTTGCTTTGCCTTATAATCATTTGGAGCTTGAAATTCATTTTATGTCCTCTGGAAAGAGTGTATTGCCATTTGAGAAAAAAAAATATTAGTTTTAAGGTCTGTCACTCCTGCCTGTGTGTGATCTTCACCTCATACTGATGGAGACAGATATAATGAGGTGCACACAGAGGCATATGTATGGCCAAAATGTGCATAACAGTGTCTCATGAAAAGTATGTTGTTGTACAAAAAAATCCAACTGACATATGTTTCAAATGGCAGTGACAGTGTTGAATGTGCCACCTTACGGGTGGGGGGAGAGGTCATTCTGAGAGCCAGTCTGCGAGCCATCGACCTGGGTCTGGGGGTCAATGACCAGCTCGAAGGGGGAGGCCTTGTTGGTGTCCAGAGAGTACAGTAACTCAGACAACACTTTTATCTCTGAGTCCGTGATCACCGCACCCCCTGAAGAGCTTCCTGACAAGGGGAAAGGGGAAAGGGAAAGAGAAAGAGGGACAGTGGAGCAAAGTGAAGTTTAGTGTCTTATTACTGAATGAACTCACTACTCAGTGTCAAAAGATCATTCTTTAATATTGGTAATATATGGGGCTGCAAAATGACACGATAGTTTCTTGTATGACTTTAAAGAGCTACAGTTGATGGCTTACTAACACCATGAAACCTTCTGGATAGCTAAAAAAGCTAAAAACGTGTCCTGCTGAATTCATGCAAAATACGCACTTCCTCTTCGGTTCTGTGTAATGTAAGTGTGCATGTGTTCCTCGTCCAATTAAATCCTATAAACCTGCAACTCAGACAAGGAATTATGTTGTGATACTACTGTGGGAAGGGCATGTTCTGTTTTTGTATTTTTCTTACAAGAGCATATTTTCACTGGGGGCAAGCAATTCCCACCATGAAAATACCATGTATATTGTAAAAGGACAAACCAAGATATGGTAGTTCTGTCTGGACTGAGAAGTAACTACCCTAAACTGCTCATCTGGCTGGCCAGGATAGTATGTGTGTGTGTGGGTTGATTCTCAGAATATTCCCTCAAACCCTCTTATTTGCTGCACATCAATGACCCCTGCTGGATTGTTGAGGAAGAGGCATCCACAGATGTCTGCATTCTAGAGGCTTTTGGCTCTGCTGATGTGCACACACTCAGACCCCCTGAAAGGGAATTGCTGTATCAGAAGCATTTAGCCTTCACGTTATATACATATTTGCTTGGAGGAGATAACCTGCTGATGCAACCTCACTGCAGAAACAGTGGGGAATGCTGTGTGAAACACAGCAGATGGCTGCCTTCAGAGATTCTACACAGAGCTGTAAAACAGTCATTTGACTGATAAAAGATTAATCATTTAAAAGGATAACTCCGGGAGCCACGCTGTAACATTTTAAATGTTGACTGACATCGGCCAAAGTAAAACACTTGCAGTTTTTCAAAGATTTTGAAAAATACACTTCTAAGCTCAATGAATCAACTTCGTTCCTTATCTTAACTGCCAAAACTAAGCTGTCAGAGCCCACCTTGTGAGTAATATTTGTGACTCATTATTAGTGGCAATTACAACATTGCTTGTAAAAACCACAAAGACGCACCATACAGTACTATATCACTCTTATGTTGTAGTGACTTTGAAAATCCAGATACACAATGAAATTCCTTTATTAAGGTTTTTAGGTTGTTCAATCAATCATGATTTTATAAGAACTTTACAAAGGTAGTATCGTTTAAAATATGGTTTAAAAACAGACTTGATATCAACCAATATGTCAGTAAGGCAAACACAGTCTGTTATGGATCAGCACTCTTTCTGTAAAAATGTGAGCCTCATGGTTTGACATTAGTGCAAGGAGATCCAGGAGATCCCCTAGTGCAGCAAGTCATTATTAATTCCTATATTTTTTTTTCATTCACTGATGTGTCATATTTGAAATTTGAATTGTGAGTACATTAAAGTGATGCAGATATTTGAATTCACCCTCAGATTGTGGATTGCCGGTTGCGTATGGGGTACTCACCTCCACAGATGCTATTGTAGTCACTGCAGCAGTTGTTGTACTGGGAGCATTTGGAGTTGCAGTGGCACTTGTTTTGAGAGTTGTACTTTTCTCCACATCTCCCCTTGCAAGATGTTGAACCTGAGAACGACAGTAAACACAACATTTCTGATGGCAGTTCAATAGATGTTTCTATAGATGTTGTGTGGGGGGCATTGTATAACTCTCACTGATAAACACTGGGAATAAGGGAGCAGAGCATTATTCCAAAGTGACCGTGTGTGAAACAGGAAGGTGAGGAGACCAAGTGAAGTCTAACCTTTGCAGAGGGTCTCGTAGTCAGAGCAACAGTCGCCATAGCGCTCGCAAGGAGAGTTACACTGGCAGGTGTAGTTTGGGTCCGTTCCATAGCCACAGCGACCCTGGCAGGAGTCTAAGGTGTCTACGCACAGTGGAGACAGAGAAGCACCATATGCTAATGCTGGAAGCAGGAAAATGGCTCAGATTATTGCTAGTTGTTCAAACATACAAGATGAGCCATGAACTGATTTTCATGTCACAGTACTGTGTGCATCACATCCAAATTGCATCTAAATATGAGCCTGTCAAAAGAATTATGGTAAATGACAATTTGAGGAAATATGAAAGAAACATATATATCTTGGTTAGGGAGAAGCCTGGCTCAAAAAACACACCTGCCAAAATACTTACTGCTCTGCCCCAGAGTGACCAGGGTTACACCCAGTGAGAGGAGAAGGAGAGCCTTCATTGTGGAGCTATACCAACAGAAGCACAGTCCAGAAAAGGAATTCTGTTTTATAGTTGGCTATCTGGCTAATCACAAGCCCTGCTCCCAAAAATGCCCCGCCTATTTGATCAGTCCTCCAGTCCGTTAGCCATTCCAGTGATACAAAATCCGGTATGAGGTATGATATAATAACAGCAATGTTATTGCTTGTCAAGCCAAGACTAAATGTTGGTGTTGTTGTTTTTACCATGCTTTTTTTGATAATTTCATGACAATTATGATTACTGTTTTCATATTTAGCACACAGCATCTTTTTTATTTATTTGGTACATAGCCTATAACTCAGGGTGACTAACATGCTGACCTTAAATACAATAATCCAAAGTGCAACAAGAACAATGAACAACCTGAATTAGAGCAAACAATGTCAAACTGGAAAACAGCTTCAAGAATAACACATAACAGTGAAAACATAATGTCTAACAATTATCTTTCTGAGCAATATGCTTACATCATACTAAATGAGAGGGGTGTGTATGTGTGTTTGTCAGCCTTCATTCATAAGTGGTAATGCCTGTTTGCATGAAGTTAAATGTTCATATTATTTGCATGAAGCGAAAAACACAGGGCCATAACGGCACATAACATGTATTTATAACCACTTTTTGCTAAATTTCACTATGCTGAGGAAACCATCCATGTACTCAAATGGAATTCACTTGTGTTGTTTCTGTATTGAAGAATGTAAAAGCTGTAGCATTATGTGCATTAAATATTTGCTGTCATGTCAGCATTATGAAATGGTTCCATTTATTGTTCAGGCATTGGCATTATGATAGTGAAATACCAATCAATTTAATACAAAAAGGCATTCATATAACACCAATCAGAATACACCATATTTCAAGCTATGAATCTTGAGCAATGTTGAGAAAGAAGGGGAGAGAGTATGTGCAATACATTTACATAGTGGTCTATTTACATACTTAGATATGTAGACAGAAATACATCCTGCTCGTCAGCAGTCTTAGGAAAGTCATGCCAAGTGATTCAGCATTAAAGACAGGCAGATAACAGAGCTGGCTGGAGAGTGGGAAAATGTTCACCTGCACAGCATCATAGGTACTAAAAGGATAAAAATACAAGCAAATTACCAGACAGCTAGCTGTAACAGCATCACCAAGGTAGCCCTGGACTTATCCAAGAGTTTTCATTAGTAAAAAATGAAATCTTGATGTTTTATTGAATAACAAGTGGTAATTTATGTTTGAAAAACCTTTGAAAAACTGCATTTAACCCATTTACAAAAAAAATGGTGGGTATGGCAATGGTTCATGGCAACAATTGTATCATTGCAGTAGTGTCTCCCCATTATTGTACCAAATAACAAAGCACATGTTGGGTGTCTTTCAGTGAGATGTTCCTCAACTATTGAAATAATATCACATTTATCAAACAGATTGTTTGTGTGTTATAATACAAATGAATTGTTACAAAATGTCACGCATTGGGGAATTGAAGTACTAATACTCATCTAACCTTTCAATATGAGTTTTCAAGTCTTTCAAATATGGAATATAATTATTGCCTTGTGAATTTACTAACATCTGTTGTGGGTTTGGATAACTCTACATGTTATGTTTGCTGTGTGCCACGTGGTCCGCATATTGTTTTTGGACTTTGGTATGTACACAATGTTTAGGAAGCTATCGAGTCTTTGAGAGTTTTATGTTCTGGAGGCAGTTCTTCATGAATCTGGTTTCTGGAGTTCTCTATATTAAACTCCCTTCAGTAATATTCCAGTCTGCTTCTTCTTCAAGAATAGATTTCTACAAGGCATGACACCACACTGTTTTCCGAAATACTTTTTATCCGTCCAGATCTGGATTTACCTCATTTGAGGTTGAATCAGGGCCACCAACACATTTTCAACAACTTATATGATGCTCTTTATTTCCATATGATAGTGAATAAGTATAAAACCAAAATAAATTGTGTCAGAAATAGTACAAAATTAAATATGTTGTGATATATTCATAAATATGTTGTTCAGCCTAAGAATATGTGGAAAATACATTTAAAACATGTCAATGCAAGAAATATGTTGAAACATACCAAAATCATTTACATATTTTCAATATATTGGGTCACAGAAAATGTTTGATCATTTGGTGAGTGGTCTTGGAAAGCAGTGGATTTTGTGTTCAGTCAGGGATGCTTGATTTAGATACCAATTTCACTCTGGATTTGCTGTTAAATCCATGTTGGTCAATTTTGAAATTGTGTTTTCCTTTTGTTGATTTCCTTGGTCAATCTTCTCAGACAGAATCATGAATGTAATCTCTCATTAAACTTTAAACCCTAGAACCAGAGCAGCTCTGTTTTCAACCAGTCTAGAGTATCAAAAGGCATCTGCTATATTTCACACACTATCCCACTGAGCAACTACTATTGCATCAGAGAACTGGCTAAAGTTCTAAGGCTACTCCAGCCAGTCATGTGCAATGTTGCATCAGAAAATTTGCACATGTTATCTCCTCCAAGCACCTCTAGACACTTGCTCAGGAAGAGGGATACAGAGCCTGAGCACAGCTCCTTGTGCCCACGTGACCCAAATTTTTTTAATCATGGCAGGACTGTCCTCTGCAGAATCCTTTCAATTGCTCAGTGGATGTCACTTCTTTGAAGAGTCCAGCAGGGGTCCCTAGTGTCCAGTGAATAGGATAGGTTTCACAGAGCATCCTCCTTCAGGTGGTGGACGTGAAGGTAATGTTGTGAGACTGCCCTGTGGACATACTAGAATGAACCATGATTTTTTTTTTCACAAAATTTTCTGATTTCAGCCTACTAGAATTGCTCTTAAAATGAATCATTTGCAATGTAGTCAGTGGTGCATTTGTCCTGGGATAGTACCTGACCAATACTAGATGCTACGTTGGACAACAAATCAATCAATCAATCAGATTTTATATGTTATAGTGAATTTTCACAATGTAATTTGTCACAAATCCCTGAACATAGTATGCTTTCCATGGGGAAATGAAAAACAGAAAACCTGTTCAGGAAAAAGTAGAACATTTTTGAACTTGGGCATTTAACATTGAAATAGCATGAAAATGCATCACTTCCTTGCATCATATCAAGGCATATAGAGGCAGTTTGGTGGCATGGTTTGCTCAGGACCATTTCTCTAACAGTGGCTGGAGCAGGGATTTTTACAATGCAGTCTCAGTCAAGGTACCTTGTCCATTAAGACAGGTAAATGTTAATCAGGAGGGGTGAAGATGTGGCTAGAGTTTGTTGTAAAGATTTCTTCAAAAGGGGCTTGACTACAACTGGTTTTAGGGCATGTAGTCTGATGGTAAAGAATAACTAATAATGTAATAATTAATGGGGCTTTAATTAATAAAGTGCAGAGAGGAGATCTTTCACAAGTTTGGTTGGTATTTCATCAAATGAACAGACTGATTTAAATGACATAAGACTCTCCAGGTTGTTTTGCTCAATGGGAGAGAGGAAACACTCACAATGTCAAGTAGTTTTCTTAGGTGTATGTGCAAAGGGAAACAGTTCATGGTGAGACAGAGCTCATAAAAAAGAATATACACTTCAATCTGATTATTAAGATTGTTTTGCCAAGTGGGTATTGGTTGATTTAGTAATGGTAATAAAATGGAATATAGGATTGATTTTATTTTTCAATCAAGAATGCCAGATGGGCTGCTCAAACCATACTTAAAAAAGAGCTGGACTACACTGGCACTCTAAGGCTAGTGATAGGACAAGGAAATCAAGACAGAATAATTCACTGTACCTGCGCTGCACTTTGCCCTTACCTTTGAGGAAAGAAAATAAGTTTAACCATGTGTGCAGTTTTTCCATCAGGCTGCTCAATTCCAGTCTCCAAGGGCAAAATCCAACGGGATTTCCAATTCTTTTTAACACACCAAAAACTCAAAATTCTGAAGATGAACAGGTTTCATTGAGACGATATTTGCTAAAATCAGGTAGTTAAAGCCCTGACTGTAACAAAGGCAAGTAGCCACTGCAGCACTCCAGAGATGAGTAACAAGATCATAAAACAGAATAACAACAATCAACATTTTTTTGTTTGTTTTTGTTTTTGTGTGTATGTGTGTGTGTGTGTGTGTGTGTGTGTGTGTGTGTGTGTGTGTGTGTGTGTGTGTGTGTGTTTTGCACCTCAGGGCTACAAGCTTTTTGTTTTTTTTGTTTTCTTTTTGTATTTGTGTTTTGCACTTCAGGGCCACCACAGAGATACCCATAAAACCAGAAGATAAACTTTTTAAACAATGATGTAATCTAGATTTACAGCACAAGTATATCTTTAACAAAATAATCTTGGTAGTATTTCAAGGTCATCAAAGGTCAATGACCCATTAATGCCACCAGTGCAAAACTTGTTGCTGCTGATAATTTTACAGACTATGCAGTACGCAGTGGCATTATTAACACTGTGCGACAACGACTTTGAGACGAATTCCCTGCCATTTTTTTCCAATATTTTAACACCTGGTGATGGATGGCAAAGTAACAAGCAACGATAATGTACAATCTTGTTTGATCCTGTAGGCTTGCCGTAGAAAGCGTGGTTCAATGACATTTTCGTTTGCGTAAGAGAGAGGAAGCTGTCTGCTAGTTGAGCGTGGTGCCGGTGATGGCTCTATACTGTGTGCTGAGGTCGATCAGAACAGATTTTAGCAAGGTAATTGTGAATTTACATTTTTACTATAGTTCTGAAGGAAGCGTGCGGTGTCACCTGCAGACACAGAGCACCGTCATGTGGTGGGCTGTTTGAGTGTGAATGATGGCAAAGTAGATAAAATTGCTAATAGATTTAACTGTACCAGATTATCAACTGGAGTCATTACAGCTAACATTACAGCAGTCTTTTAGCTGTCTTCTAGGCTACGTTCAAAAAATATGTAGCAGTATAGTTATATTACGTTAACGTGTTCAGTTGTTGGTATTCTTTATTAGAGGCTGAATCCTGAAAAAGGCACGTTTAGGTACCGATAGGTATGCTAGATAGCTGTGTTAGCTACGCTGGCTATTAGCTCCTAGGCTTTGAAGCTGCAACTAGGTAGCTTCTCTGTCTGTATCCTCACTAAACAAAGTGATGTTTGTTTGATGTCAGACAGGACATACACTTTTAGTTAGATGAAGTAGCTAGCCAGTTAATTAAGTAGCTGACTTGCTTTGTCTTGATAGAATTCCAAGTTCATTTGGTTAGAGAAGATAACCTATATAGGCTTTCTTGTTTCCGAGTTACACGTAGAGGGTATTTATTGTGTGAATCCAATCTTTATAGTGTCAGGCAAGGAATTGCGTATTTACAATTAGTGCGATTTCAGTGTTAATCCCATGTGATCTGTGCTTCAGGTTTGTCTCTTTCAAAATGTGCAGTCAGTCCATACGAGCGCCGCACTTCTTAGTACACAAAAGGCCCTTCTACTAAAACTACGCAAGAGCACTGGCTACACCTTCATCAGCTGCAAGAAAGCGCTGGAAAAGTTTGACAATGACATCAAACAGGTGAGAGACTTAAGTGTTAAAGTACCACAGTGTTGATGAAATCACTATATTATACATTTCTTGCACTGCATGTACCATTTAATTACCCTTTTTTCCATGTCAACAAATGTGGACAAAACCACCAGTCTATTTTCTGTGTGAAAATGGACAGTGTGTGCTGTTGGAGCTTGCTTCTGTAGGCAGCTGAGTTTCTCAAGGGAATGAAGAGGAAAAGGGTATATTGAACATCAGGGATGTGTACAGGACAGGATAAAACACATTTAGAGTTGTATTTCAGCCTGATCAAGTATATAGATCTATAGTATATAGTATCCATAGACTAGGGGTTAACTAGTTATGAAAGCTACCAAACTACCAAACAAAGGTGTTCGCTTGTTTCTATTTGAATATGTCCATCACTAAGATGAGATGTCCCTCTCTAATCTAATATGGTACAGTGAGCTTGGACCTCATTTAGGTTTTTCGCGTCAAGAATGGCATGGACTGACTGGTATCACCAAGTTATTTGGATGCAGAGACAGCAGCACCGGGGTCATATTGTTTGAGTCCATGTGAAGACCGTGACTTCCTCATTGCCCTTCCACTTAAATTTGTAGTTTGTACCATGAGTGCCTTTTGAAGAGAACAGGCCTTTGTACTTTGTGAGTGGACAGTGCTCCATTTTCAGTGCACTGCAGAGTGACCTTTTCACCTTGAAGCCAATTGGGTCATAAGAAGGGGCGTCACTGGAAGCTAATTTTGGGGGTGGGTCAAAAGAGAAATTGGGTTTATGCTTTGTCCTCTTCCAGCTGTGGTTCCATAGCAGATTTTCTGGCTTCAGTTTCTCAGTGAATGGATTTTAATGAAATTATGCTAGTGATCACCTCAGTGTTCCACAGAAACCTTTTATAAAAACAAATATCAAGGTCAAAGTTTTTTTTAATCATATTTTCAGTGTCACATTTCTTCTTGCTTGTGTGTTTACAGTTCTCCTTCAGCTAATGCTTATACTTGTCCACTACACTTTCTTGCTACTTCTGTATGACTCCATTACATATCCATTAGCTGAATGTGTGTAGGTATCTGTGTTAATGCCTGTGTTTCTTTGTATTATATTGATGGGATAATTCTGGACTTTGCATATAGATAAGTGGCTGCCAAAACAGCAAAGACTGCCTTGTATTGCGGTATTTCCAATCTGCATTGCAATCCATATAGAATCATGTGTATCCTAACAACAGAAGCAATGCAGATAGTTCTACTCTTGTTTTTTTTAAGCATCTTTTTTCAGAAAGAGATGAGGCCATACTGAAGGAGATTTGAAGCCTGGGAATACTCAGAAAACATTTTCAGGCTGTGACTGTGTACTGAGAGGGGTCTAATGAACAAGTTCGATGATTTCACATTGTCTGTGGCGTGCTAGCCCCAAATCCACTGATCTTGCAGCAGCCCACTCGGGAAGGGGCATGAGAGTGGGCCTGTGTGCGCATAGTTGTTGTGTTCTCTTACATATACAGGTCTGTTTGATCCCAGGCAGAGAGCTGGTTACATGAACAAGCACAGAAGGAAGGCTGGAGTAAGGCAAGCCGATTGGAGGGACGGCGTGCCAAAGAGGGCCTGATTGGCCAGCTGGTGGGGGATAGAGCTGCAGTAATGGTGGAGGTAATTCATCTCTCCAAACTCCTCATTTACAGTTACATTGGTCCATTAGAATTACACTGTGCAGATCATCTTATGTGGCTGACAACACAAGGAAACAACCCAAAGGAAAAGAGAAGCTTCTTTGTTTCTCATTCAGTTTGACTATTATTATACAAGCTGTTGACATATAGCTATCTTGGTTTTAGAACCATAAGGACTTTTTCAATTAACTTCAACTCCAAATGTATTCAGTCAACACAAGCTCAGTGACTTTTTCCTCAATACAGGGTAGCCATTTCGTGTATGAGATTCTCTTGTTCAGCTTCTCATTGTGGCATCCCTGAATTTTGATGGCTGTCCAAAAGAACAATCATGGAATCTGGGCAACAACCCTGTAGTGTGTCACAATAGTGAATGATTCTGAATGCGGATAAAGACATTACATTTGCGTCAACAGCTGTTTAATGGGGCGGGACCTGGGAAGTAATGAACTCGTTGTGCTGCTTAGGTAAACTGCGAGACGGATTTCGTCGCCCGTAATGAGAAGTTCCAGCAGCTGGTGAGAGATGTAGCGTTCGCCGCCATGGCGCACCACCAGGCGAAGACAGAGGGTCAGTCTGGATATGCAAAGGTGCGTCCCATTGCCCCAGAGATGACCTAGTGACCCAGCAGAACTGCACAGCAGCCTTCAGTTCTCTTCGTCAGAAGGCACAGAGGCCGTGTTTTCAGTGAGACTCAGACACAAGTATTTAATAGGCAGTTAGGAAGGATGTCCAGGTAGAATGTATAGGGATGGAAATGACACCTCCAACACAGCACATAGCACATAGCAGATTGAGGAGGACATACTGCATGAAGCTTACACAAACATGCTTACAGTAAGATCGTGAATGGCTCAAACGGCTGTGCTGTAGAAATTGTTGATGCATTTTACATCCAAATCATCTTGTTAGAGCTATATAAATAAAGTTACTAATTGACTTTCAGAATAAGAATTCATCTTAATCGAACTATGGTACTCTTCAGCTCAAAGAATTAATACTTTCACTTGGGTTTATTTTAAAATTATGCATTGGCTTTTTTTCTGTTTTACTAATCCATGCTCCATCAAAGGTATCACTGTTATGAAGCCAGCAGATATCCCTTTCTTAAGGTGTTGAGGGAATCTGCTTATTACCCACTCTTTAAGTTTCAAACTTTTGAAAAATGTTTGTCTGATGGTGCACATAGAGTGTAACAGTGTCACTGTCTGCATGCTTGTCTCAGAGCCTCCTGTCTGCAGATGAACTGTCCAGGTTGAGTGTGCCAGCAGGAGGTTCCCTCTCAGATCAGCTGGCCCTGACGATAGGTGAGTGTCATGAATGACACGTATGGTGCGTTTCCACCAAGCAGTACAGTACAGTTTGGTTCGTTACGTAACGGTTTGGTACGGTAAACCCTGGTACGGCTTTTGTCTCCACTGCCAACTGTACCCTACTTAATAGGCGGGGTGTATACTGGATGGCGATTGCTGCGTCAGCTAGGTAAGTAGCGTGACACAAAGTGCCCGAAGAACGCAACACAGCAGAGATGGTTGATGAATTTTTGTGTTTGTATTAGGGCTGTCAACGTTAACGCTCGTTCGCGATTAATCTGGAAACTTTAACGCGTTAATGTTTTAACGCAAATTAATCATATTGTCAAGTTTTACCGCAACTTCCTTCCATAATTCTAGTGCAGATATTTACGTTCAGCACATCTGCGTTTGCCACGCCTTTCAGTAATTCAGATAATGCTTTAACGTTGACAGCCTTCTAGTTTGTATTCACGTTGTCGCACGGAAGTGACGACTCTCTGTCGACCAATCAACGGATGACGGTGGGTGTAGCTCCATCCTTTACAAACCGTACCAGCGTGCTTGGTACCCCAACAGAAGGGTACCAAAAACCAGTATGATACGGTATGCTTATTTTGATACGGTTCCCAACTGTTGATGATGGAAACGCAAATAATTGTGTACCGTACTGTACCGAACTGTACTGTACTGCCTGGTGGAAACGCACCATGAGTGATTAGAAACACTTAATGGACTGTGTCCTGATGAACTGAAGCCCTTGGCATTTTTATGTAATTTAATGAAGGCTTATCTAAGGAATTGACCCAAGGACCATAAACTAGTTTCTCCACGGTTGTCCAACATTTCCCTCTTAAGTGACTGAAAGCGTGCTTCCTCTTTCAGGCCGTCTTGGTGAGAATGTTGCCCTGAAGCGGGCAGTTTTCCTGGGGGTACCTGCTGACTGGCACATTGGCTCCTACGTGCATGGCCCCGTGTCCGGGCAGGCAGACGTGGCGATGGGGCGGTACGGTGCGCTGGTGGTGTTCCGGGGGGGCCAAGGCAGCACGGAGACGCTGGGGAGGAAGCTGGGGCAGCACGTGGTGGGAGAGGCACCCCTCTCCCTGGGTAACATGGAGGACCTGCCCTGCGGAGATTCCGAAACCCGCCTGCTGGCCCAAAGCTTCCTACCAGACCCCAGTCGGACAGTCGGCCAGTACCTGACGGAGCAGGGGGCGCGTGTGCTCGATTTCATCCGGTTCCAGTGCGGGGAACAGAGCAGCAATGAGGAGGAGTGAAAAAAAGCTGGGACTCCTCACCATTACTACTTTTGCTTTCAGTGGGTCGGGGTCACAAGCTGTTTGTCAGGACTTTTTTTAAACCATGTAGTTTTTTAATCCATGTAGTCATGGATTGCAACATCATGATATGAGATGAATTGAGTATTGTGGAAAAGCTGTCATGATAGGATCCTGAAGGGCTCCTTGTGTGAAATGTGCACTGAGAAACATCAATGAACTTAACACCAAATAAAAACCTACATGTAAGACCCACTGGCTATAATTGCAAAGGATAATCATTAGTTCTGTTTAGGGGTATAGACAGAACAGACACATATTTAATTGCATGCAACTGACTTATTTTCCTGTCTAACTCTGCCAGAAGATTAGTAACTCACAGGTAAGTTCCACCCATAATATATGAAATTGAAGACAAAATATTGATGTCAGTCAGTCAGAGAGATTTTTGTCAGCCCATCCATATGCACTATACAGTAGGGTTGAAATAACGTTTTCCCTGGAACCCATGGTGCTACATTCAATACAACTAAATAAATACACATGACAATAAATACACAATAAATAGACAATAAATAGACAGGATAACAAGACAATAAATAAATAGACAAAGTAACACAACATCAGATTGTAAGGCAGAGAGTAAATATGTAGACAGATTTCACTTTATTAAAGTGGCTATGTGCTCAGTCCAGGGGAGAGGGCAGGGTCATGCTGTGCTCCGGGGGTGGGGGTTCTGTTCTTGTGCAGGCGCAGGAGGGGAGGAGCCTGACTGCCTGAGGGAAAAAACTGTTGCAGTGTCTGGCAGTGACAGTACGGATGCTCCGGTACCTTCTGCCAGACGGCAGGGGAGTGAACAGTCCGTGGGAGGGGTCTGTGGCGATGCAGGTTGCACGCCGGCTGCAGTGGTTCTGGAAGAGCTCTTCCATGGTTGGAAGAGGGACCCCAATGATCCTCCCAGCTGTTCTCACTATCCGCTGTAGGGTCTTGCGGTCAGCGACGTTGCAATTCCCAAACCAGACAGTGATGCAGCTGCAGAGGATACTCTCTACGGTCCCTCGGTAGAAGGTGGTGAGGATGGGAGTGGGGAGGCTGGCCTTCTTCAGCCTCCGCAGGAAGTGGAGACATTGCTGGGCCTTTTTGGTTATGGTGGTGATGTTGAGTGTCCAGGTGAGGTTCTTCGCTATGTGCACTCCCAGGAACTTGACACTGTTGACTGTCTCCATGGCAGAGCCGTCGATGTTCAAGGGAGTGTAGACAGCAGGGCTCTTCCCGAAGTCAACAATCATCTCTTTAGTTTTTTCAACGTTAAAAGACAGATTGTTGTCTCGACACTAGTCCACCAGCTGACTGACCTCTGTTCTGTATGAGGACTCATTATTGTTACTGATGAGCCCCACCACTGACGTGTCATGTGTGAACTTGATGATGTGATTTGAGCTGTGCTGGGCAGCACAGTCATGCGTCAGCAGTGTGAACAATGTATAGAGACAATTAAAAAATAGAGTGCAGTTATTGGGGCATCAGTAGATTACCATACTAAATTAAGTATTTTCTCCTTGCCTTTTTAACTGTTTGTTATGTTTCTATGTTACATTTACCATAATACAACCTGTGGCAGTTTTCTGTCTGAGTGGCAAAGCCTGAGTGGCAACGCAGACAAATTCCATTAACTGTGTTAATGACAATCATTTTCCTTTCCATAAATGTTAACCTAATTACATAAGTAATCCAAAACGTAAACTTGCCTGATTTGTGAAAGATTTTATGGCAGCCAGAATAGTAGCAAAGTAATTTATTGTTGATTTATGGCTTTTTTTCTAAATATGTCCTAAAATGTACTCTTCTGCTTGGTGAGGATTGAAAACAACATTCTAGGCACTAGTTCAGTGTTGTGTTAAGGCTATGGGCTACGTGCATGGCTGGTGTACCCTTCTGCAGGGTGCTTAACTTGAATTTCCACTATAAATATCCAAGCATACTGTATAAATGGGTAACAAAATTTGCAAGCTATGTAAGCTGCTCAGGATAAGAATGTGTACTAAGAAACTGGTGTAATGTAATGATTCTCAACAACAAACATACAGAGAATTCTGCAAACTGATGTGACGCATATTTTCAGTGGTGCACCTCTAAAGATCTATGGATCTATGAATCCCTAGTGCTCAATGGTGAATTCCTTAGTCTACCAAAAGCATGCTAGACATTCCTTTCTTGCTTTAAAAATACTGATCTGTTGCATGCAGTTCTGCAAATTATGGTATGCATGGCTGTGACAATTTAAACTAAAATGAGGGACATCTTTAGCTGGTTGAGTGACTCTCTGGTGGATTTCACATGACAAGACAGAAGAGTCAAGAGTGTGCTTCCTTAAAAGAGAGTAGTCCATGTACACTTGATGTAGGTATCAAAAATAGCTGAGAGAGAGACTGGCTGAAAATACAAATTAAGTACATTTATTATGTCAGAAATGAAAATACAAAGACCTATATACAGATTTCTGTTTTTGGTCCAGTTTTCACTTTTACCCACACACTTTGTCACAAGACCTGTGGAAATGCTTGCTGCATCTGAGCATTAGAAACAAACTATTGATCAAATCCTTGCCCCCAAATCTGTGCCTTGAGAACTGAGAACTGTCCCTCAAGAAGCCATCCTCAACTGAAGCCTCTACCAGACTGGGACCCCTGTTCCCTAGCCCTCTCCTGGCCCCTGTACACCCCAGACCAGTTTCAGAGCTATGGGGATGACTTGAGTTTCCCTCTGACTTCCCCTTTGTCCCCAGCGCAGTAGAGGTAAGTGCACATTATTGCTGGACGAGCTATAGTCACAGGGGTATTGTTAATTTGTCCAGTTAATATGCAAAATAACTGGTAAATGTTTCCAAAGTGGCACTAAGAATTAATACTGACGTTTGCATTTTATATGGCAAGCCATTGTTGAACATTTCCAAGCCCTTCACTCCGAAGTGTCTTGATAATGTGATATCCAATGTATTTCTTTGTACATATTTACCATCATTACTCTTATTAACAGAATTAGCTTGACTGGGATTTGGATTTAAGGTATTCATTTTCATAGATAGAACCACCTCATGAGACAGAATGGAGAGACAGTGTGTTTTTACTGTCAGTTTATGCATTGTACAGACAGACTCATATCAGAGTCATATTGGAATTGATTCCCACACTCCCACACTAGGCCAGCCTGACTGTCATAATGAGGTATTCACCACTGTGCTGTCATCTTCATGGTGAGGATCTTCCATACAATTCATGAGCATGTTTAAAGAAAACTTGTGGTGTGACTACACTTGACTTGTACTTGCAGATTCATCTATGATTAATAATGGTATCCTGCTAGTTTATGAAAACACACAGCTATAAATTCAGGAGAGAAGGCCATTGGTGAATTGGTGCAAAAAAAAAAAAAAAAAACAAATGACTCCATGTCCTCTGTCTGGCGCTCTTCCAAAACAAGAGGGACTGGTTTGAATATAACCATGGAAAAAATAGAGGTAAGCTCTTCATCAAAAACTGACAGTTGCATTATAGTATTTTGAGCACTGTCCATTATTAGAGTTCTGCATGTGGTGCGTCAGCCTCCACCTGCCGCATAAGTTCTGTCACACCATGCTGGATGGCAAACTATGCTCTTCAGTGTCCAATACTGATAGAGGGAAGTGACTGGATTTTTCAATACTGATAGATAGAACTAATCAGGTCTTTCAATGCTGTTAGACCCAAGCAGGTGTGTCAGTACTGTTTGACAAAACAAAGCGGGCCTTTCTCGTTCTAAACAATGACAATTGGTTAAACACATTTTTGAGGATGTAACATGCATTGTACTGTGCTTTGAAATTTTTGAAATATGCAAATGTTGTACTTCAGAGAACAAGCACAAACTCTTCACAGATAAAGATTGTGTTTGAGACTGCAGATGAAAAAAATGCTGAAGACAGACTCTGTGTCATACAGAGGGCAAGTATCCGAATTGAAACTGAGTATGGAAAAATTGACATCCATTTATGTCTATATTTTGGTCTTGTTCACTTCCACATTGCCACTGCTCCAGAATTGTTTTCTACCTGTATATTGTAGTTTGTGTCATGAAATCCCATAAAACACAATGCAGATTTCTTCTGGAGAAATGAAAACATTTAAACATAAAGATAGAAAATTTAATTGCATGCATTCAATTTGTTACATCATACACTCTTGCCTACACTCTTACCATCTATATAGATAGTAGATATACATATACAGTGCTCTCCGTGTTCATTTATACCTCTGATTAACAAAAAAACATGACACAACAGAAAAAAGGATAGCACTGGATGTTATTCACTAATTGAATTGCACAGAGCAAAGTCATATTGTTTACAAACAATTAATTTTATTACAGAAGATAAGACAGTCACATTTATTCATGCTCCTGTAAGTAGTATTTTCTCTATTCTCCTCTGGCATGGATTATACTGAGATACTACACCAGGTGCTTTTTGTGATATGTATGATGTTCTGGCACTTCTGTGGATGGCAGAATTGCTTTAATAGGGTACTTCGGATTTTTTGGTTTTCATCTGTGAAGTCTTCTTGAACTACAAAAAGGATTTTGGTCTGGATATTGAGATGACTAGCTGACACCATGTATTTTGTGGTCAGTTAATTATTTAGCTTATTTTGTAGATTTAGATGAATGCTTTGGATCATTGTCATGATGAAATGTCCTTTTTGTCCAAATGTCTTGCCACAGGGAACTGGGGTTTTGGTCAAAATGTCTTTCTACGTGTTGGCATTAATAACTCCCTCTATCCTAATAATGCACATGTTTTTGTTTGTTTGTTTTTTTTTGAGGGGGGGGGGGGGGGGGGGGGGGGTTAATGATAATGAGATTTATTCACACCTTGTAACTGTCTTAAAATATTTTTTAAATGTAATTCTGCATCAGATTTCCTTTCTCTGTTAGTTAATTGTAGCTTCTGGAACTTAACAGAAGCTTCAGATATTTGTTTTACTATTAATTATAAAGAAAGGCCATGTATTGGTGCAATGCATTTGTAGTGTTCAATGCTGGGAGAGGTGATGTGACAGCTGTCTAAAATTTCCATGAATTAAACCACAGCCAGCTGAACCTACCAGTTTCCATTGTAGCATTCGTTATCAAGGAATTCAAATGGGGTTTCACTAGGGTAGTTGCTCCAAGAAAAATGTCCAAAACATGCTATGAGGAAAAAAAAATGCTTTGCAAAGCAAACTCAAATGCAGTCAATGATAAGGACAATGACAGAAAAATGAAAGGGATTTTCTGGATCACTGGGAAATAATATCTCAAAAAACTACCATTCCATGTTGGCTGCATAATTTTGGTGTTCAGAGCAAAGTTTCAAGAAGTTCTTCCAGTACGAGTTGAACAAACTACTGGGCGCTTCTTTTAAGTGTCATCAAAGTCAAAGGAGGCTGTACAAAATACTATGAATAAGCATTTTTGTCATTTTAAAATGTGCTTATTTGTGAATTATATGCTGCAATTTGGTAAGAAAGCTTGACTAAAATACTTTTTTACTTATGCACATCTGTGCAATTTATTTTGAACTAAGACGTAGGCTAATGGACTGTGTGACCGCAGGGTGGTGCGGCAGTCTCAGTTTTTCAACCATGAATAGCGCTATGGTTAACTGTACAGCACTGTCAAAGAGATTGTGGTGTTAATATCGCAAGGGCCTATAAAGACGTTTATGAGCGCTGATGCTGAATAATATGTACCCAGTGCGGTTAGATCATACATGGATAAACTGGTCTTAAATCGGTTTTGGGGGCGGGGGTACATAACTGCGCTCCACCACATAAACGTAAATTATAGAAAATATGCGCAAAGAGAGTGGATATAGTTAAAGGGCAAGAACTGTAACAGCTTAACAGGTAAACAGTTTTGATAAACAGGCAATTTCATTGCCACACCATTCTGAGTGTCAGTATTTCAAAATGTGTATTCTCAAGCATGCTTTTGTTTCAAAAATTCAATTAAGTATCTGACCTTGAACACTCCACGCGTTTAGCAAGATCAGGAAAAAATTTGTGTTAAAATACACCTTCATTTGTCGTCAGGTATAAATAAATCTGCCTCTTCGTGGCAATAAACATACGCTGTTTCTGTCTCAGAGCTGATGGGATTCTATGAACGATGGTGAGCGTTGGCTTATGCGCCACATGTGTACTTACGGTAAACTGAAGGTAGCCAACGCCCGCCTGAGTATCGTCATCGTTCAACACAGCTATATAAACACTACGTTCGAAGGTTTGTCTTGCTGTCCGGCAGTTGTCCCACATTTTGGGTTACTGAAGCGGGGAACGACCAGTGAACAACAGAGCTGATCCAGACATGGTACCTACAGTATCATATTTTTCAGTGAGATGGAATAATTTGATACATCGTTTTTTCCATTCAGATAGTTAACGTTACATAGTGGTTTGATTTTTATTTACTAGTTAATGTTAGCCATCACACAGGTTTGCGTAAGTGTAAAGTAGTTAGCTAGACTAATCCAGTCGCTTTTGTCATGTCTGGCCAAGATATATTGAACGTTATCAAACTAGTTAAGTTAGCATTATGTGACTAACTAAGGCTAGCTGTTTTTCAGGTGGCCTGGCATGTTAAGTGGATAGATATCTTCAATGGCTAGCTAAAGTATTGGTGGAAATGGACTAGCTAACGTTAGTTAAGTTGGTTTTGGCAACGCCTAGAGTTGGGGCTAACTAGTGGGAGACTTTTGGTTGCATAGCTGGCTATGTAAATAACATCAGATAGTTAGGTTGGTATCCAGCTATATGTTCCCAAACTAATCTCGGTTAACTAGTAGCAACTGACATTTTCATGCTACTGTCTAACAATTCTGACAGTCTGTGTGTCTGTATCCTTATGTATTCATTCTTCTTTAAACAGTCCGACTTCTCGGAAGACCAGATAATTGGTGAGTTTTAAACTTTCTTCTATTGCTTTGAAGTGTTAGAGGATTTTCCTTCAGAAACCATCCACCTAACTAGCTAGCTATGCAGCTAACGTTAGCTATCTGGATGTTGGACCATCACCACTCCTCATCTTTGCCTGGGGATATCTCTGAAACCTTTCCTTCCATTTCTGTTTTCTCTCTTTGATGAAACTGTTCTTTCCAGATTGAATTTATATCGGATCAAATATATGGTGAGTCGTTTAAGCTGAAAGTTTTGGTTTGATGCTTGATCAGTACCTCGATGCTAAGGGGGGGAATTAATTGAAATATCAGTAACACAAGCTTGTTTTTGGTGGATTCCGCACTTGTGGAGTGAGATGTTTGAGACGTGTTCCTAAACAATAATAACTGGATAAACTAACTAGCAACGTCCAGTACGCTTGATTGTAAAGATGACTTTGTATGAAAGCGTGCACGATAGCGCTACCCAGCTAACGTCAGCGAGCTTATGAGTTTTAAAAGCGTGTACGAATCTTAAAAATGCATGCTGTAGCGATATTTAGCAAGTCAGCTGTGGATGTTTGTAGACTTTAGCTAAATAGTTAGCCTATGTGAAAGTCATGTAATGTTTCGTGTCTCTGTCTGTCTTTATTGCAGCTGCCTGTAGCCAGCCGATTTGATTTGGCTTTGTCCAAACAGCTATTCGGCATAGACATCCGACATTCCTTAGCAGGGAGTAAAACCGGAAGTGTTTAGTTTTTTGCAGCTAGCAAGCAGCAGTCGTGAATTATTGCTGTGTTGTTTCTGATAAAATTCAAACACAGGACACAATTCATATTCATCGACTTTAGAACATTGTAGGGACATGGAATTATGAGCGAATTTTGGCATCTAGACAGCCGTTGTACTTTGCGTGACTTCAATGAATGAAAGAGCCTTGGAATTTGTAGTATTTTATCCACCCAGCTTTCACCCGCGAGCGCTCTGTCACTTGCTGTAGGTCCTTTTTTGGAATTCGGCGGTGCAGTTGATTAAATTTGCGCACCAGCACCAGTGTCATTTGTTTAAACCTAGATGACACGCAGATTAGTGCTCCCTCTCCCCTCTCAGTGCCATATATGGCGAAATAAGTCGGTAGTTTCGGGCAAGGAAGGCCGTCCCGCGATCCATCACATTCCAGCGAACAGGAATGCGCCCATGACGACTCAAGGCGTCAGGGAAATGGCCCAGATCACCACTCCCATCACACCCATATACGCATAATTCACTAACAAACACCCAAATGTGTGACTCCGTATGTGTTTTTTTTTTTTTTTTTTGATGGTCTTAACATTAGTTTTTTTTTCTTTGTCCTGTGCATGGCCCTTTTCCACATCCAGTTAATGGTACTAGTAAGTACATTCTCCACTTGTCACCTTGTCCCACCATATAGGGGGAAACTAGTTAACTCTCAAACTGTCAGAGACAACAGCTGACAAATGCACGTAACAAATATGATAAAACCGTAGTTGTGTGTGTGTTTGCAAGGTGGAAGGTGTGCTGAAGATCTGTTCACATTTATGACCATGGCCTTTTTCTGCAAAGTTTCATTTAGTGTTTGTCACCGGACTGGAACTGTAGAAATAAATCTTGAAATGCTATTATGGACATGTGAGGAACTTTTACTTTGGGTCTCATTGGGGTCTCTGGTTTGTGTTGGTATCCATTTAGTATGTCGTGTCTGTTCAGGTTGAAGCCATTAATGGCCTCATCTCTTATGTCTGCTGTTCTGCCTTTCTCAGGATGGCACTGCTGAATGGTCGGTTATATTTTGCTTTGGAGGAAGAGGTTTCTTTAGTTTCTCTGTAGTTGTGATCCTAATCTATTTCCTTTCCACTGATTGAAGTTATGTTGACAAAGCTTGATAAGCTTAATGTGGCAAGAAAAGGGGCCATCCTACATTGGTCTACAGTTTGTCCATAAGGGTGTTCGTGATTATGGTTTGATTTCTTGCATGCCCCGATTTCCATTGTGTGTCGCTTGTGTGGGACAGTTTTGGGAATTGGTGGCATGTCACCCAAAGCTGGTGCCCTAGAAAGTGCCTTATTGCAACCTTATGCTGTCTCACTGCTCTCCTTTCTTTTCCTGACAGTATCTTCTGCTAGTCCTGGATATTTTTTTGGCATTTGCCATTTTTGTCATTCTCTTCCATGCATTTGCCATTTACAGTCCCCTCTTACACTGCTCTCTCAAATGTATATTAGCAACCCCGGGTGCATGCAAGCTCTGGCACCACAGTGGGCTCCCCTCACACACACTTTCTCTCTCACAGAATTCAAGGAGGCATTCCTGCTGTTTGACCGCACAGGCGATGGGAAGATCAGCTACAGCCAGTGTGGGGACGTGATGCGTGCCCTGGGCCAGAACCCCGTCAATGCGGAAGTGCTGAAGGTCCTGGGTAACCCCAAAGCTGAAGGTGAGCACCACAGACTGCTGCAGGTCTCTTGCACTCCCCAACAGGGAAGGGAGCTTCAGGGCCTCCTCAGTCAGAGAAGCATGAGATCAGATCAGTTCCCATTTCAAACAAGTAAATCCTGCCATGGACCGTCCCACATGCTGCAGGACTCTTGTTGGGATGGACAGGAATTTTAGCAAAACCTGGAAATGACTTGCCAGCCCCAACTTGTCCTTTCTAATTTTTGGTGTGCATCTGTGTTTTAAAAACACCTGCTTTTTCTGGCATTTCAAATTGAAATTAATACTGCATTGTAGCTTGTAGCTGAGTCACTATGCTATATAGTAGATGAAACTGAGGGTAAATGAGTAGGGCAGTCTCCATTCAAATGAAGTTAGTTATCGGTCGGTGAATGTTATCATTTTAAATGAAGTACTCCCATGGCATGGGAATATACTTTAAAAGGAAGTACTGGCATCAAGGCAGTACTCTACAAGTTTCATGTAGAGCAGAACACAGCATTGTGGTTAACGTTTCTTTTTTATGCAATATGTTCTCTGCCACAGAGATGAACTACAAGATGCTCGACTTTGAGCAGTTCCTACCCATGCTGCAGGCCATTGCCAAGAACAAGGACCAGGGCTCATTTGAGGACTTCGTGGAGGGCCTGCGCGTCTTTGACAAGGAGGGCAACGGCACAGTCATGGGTGCGGAGCTGCGTCATGTCCTCACTACTCTGGGTATGTGCTCGGTTCCCGTCCACACAGAACACACCATTGCCTCGTTCCTGTAACCGAGATGGCTGTCAGTACCCGGAATTGACCCCTTTATGTTGTGTCATTGTGTGAGCCCAGATATGTTTCTACACATTACGTAAACACTTTGCCTGTGGAGAAGCTGGCCAACACTTCTCACAAAACAAAAAAACAATACAAAAGGAGCAGAACTTGCACTTAAACTTAAAAAACAATAATTTACTTTAAACATCCACAAACAAAAGGAACCAGCACACTACTGGGGAAAAAAGTGAGTTCTACACAACTGCATTTAATGAGCCTGTGATTACGCAGGTGTGGCCCATTAACCAGTGGCTAGTTTTGTTCAATTAGGCACCTACGCATGTTGAAAAGTGAAAGCCAAGATCCCTAGTCATTTAAACAGTTAACAATTAAGGAAGTAACAGTTTTGGGTAACATGTAATAGTTCTCCTTCAGTGTCAGTCTGTCCACTCACTACTTTCACATGGCGTCATTCACTCTGATTTTAACATTTTCCTGTAGGTTCCTCAGTCTGACAGTGGACATGCTAATGCTACTGCTCATATGGACAGAAGACCTTGATTAATGTGAAATCATGTGCCATGAAAGTAAAAGTCTGTGTGTGCTAGCTAGCTTGTTTCAGGTCTTGTGTGTAGTCTGTTTAACCAAGCCTACCACAAGTTTACTGTGGTAAATTTCCTTACATTTAACATAAAAGGTTTCTTACCGCTTGTTACCATTTCAAATTGCAGTGCTGCTGAAACTGTTCCAAGTTTTGAGAGCTGTGTTCTTTATCAGTATCCCCTCCACCAGGCGCAGCATTTAGGCCCATGCAGTTAGCCTTTGGGTGTGTCATATTACAGCTGCAAAGCAACGTTTAACACGTTAAACTCTGTTCCAGGGGAGAAGATGACGGAAGAGGAGGTAGAAACACTTTTGGCAGGACATGAGGACGCCAACGGTTGTATCAATTATGAAGGTAAGAGTGCTGGATGACATGGTCCAGTTGTACTAGGTGGTGGTGGAGGCTCTGACTTACTGTTTGATGGAGAATGTGCCCCTGCTGGCAAATGGGGAACTTTGGAAATAAAGCTGCAATGTCCCACAGTGCCATGTGGGCAATGCCCATTTTGTGATTGCTTAGTTTACATATATTGTGTCGTACGGTAAGACAAAGGCCTTAAAATGTACTTACTACACACACTGTAATTGTCACATCTGTTCTTGAGCTAAAATTGGTGTGGTAAGACATCTGCCCTAACAGAGCTTCAAAGTGGACTGAATGTATAATGCAGTAAATGGCCCTGGATCTGCTTTTATGGGTGTTAAGATCCAGATAATGGGGGGGGAAATCGCTCAGGCAAATGAGCGCTGGCGTACTGCAGCTGGCATGCCGGTGTTTAAATGCACAGATAAAGCATGGCATCAGGAGCAGCCAGCCCTAGTCATGGACTTCATGTCTCTCTAGAAGCTGAAATGCTGAGTGCAGTGAGCACGCTATCACTTGGGTTCATTTAGCTTAACTGCTCTAACTATATGGTTGGGGGGGGGGGGAGGGGGGGGGTGCAGGAGTACAGTCTGTATTCCAGAACCAGTTTTGCCTACTGCATGGTTTGTTGATGCTTATACAGTGCAAAGCTTTGAATAACATTCTCTCCTGTCCAGTGAAATGTGCATAGAAATATAGCTGGTTACACTGTTATCCTGTGACTTGTTAAAAGAAAGAAAAATTCAAATTTTTAGAAATGTTAAGGTTTCTTAGAAACATCATTTGAGAGCCTTTTTGGTACATTTCAAAGGAAGAGTTGTGAACAAGATTTGTTGCACGGGATCATTGGACTTGGACATTGGACATTGGGAGACTGTAACCCTTATTGGGCACTCCTGGTACAGTGCATAGGAGAGAAAGTGGAGAAGGTGGAGCCATCCTGATGCTCATACTAACCTGTGTTCCTCTCCCACAGCCTTTGTTCGGCACATCATGTCTGGCTGACCGTTGGTACGGGCAATCGGCTCCCCCCCACCCCCTTCCCCCTGTCAGCACATATACCAGAAGAGGGTCCCACTCACATTTTCTGAACCTCACTGCATAGGATGTAGTTGCTTAACTATGTTCACCTAGAGATCCAGCTGCCTAACATCCCCTTCTTAGACTGACAACTGTATTTACCTGTAGCGCATAGCAGATGTCCATTAATTATGAGGGTGCATATTTGTCACAGGTGCATGTTTGTCACAGTGTAAACATGTATTTGCAACCATACATTTACTGGCAGCTTCCAAAATCGACTCACAAAGGCTCATTGAGACTATTGGACTTCTGTACTTACTATACTATGTACATACTATGTCAATGTGCACATTAACATGCACTTTAGGTGGATCATGTTGTTGAGAGAAATGGCCTAAGTCACATTAGCAAGCAAACCAAGATCAGTTTTCTTCCAGTCTGTAAGAGCAGGCAGACTCCTTATCACATGCGAGTGTGTTGCGTGCGTGTGTGTGTTGCGTGCGTGTGTGTGTTGCGTGCGTGTGTGTGTTGCGTGCGTGTGTGTGTTGCGTGCGTGCGTGTGTTGCGTGCGTGCGTGTGTTGCGTGCGTGCGTGTGTTGCGTGCGTGTGGTGCGTGCGTGTGTTGCGTGCGTGCGTGTGGTGCGTGCGTGTGGTGCGTGCGTGTGGTGTGTGTGTGTTGCGCGCGCGTGTGTGGTGGCATGGCCTTCTATACAGAAATGTTTCCATATACAGCCATGTTTCCACTATGTCATTGTAAAGCCGAGCGGGCCCCTCAGTTTTGTTTGAAGGTGTTTGACTCCTCTTCCCTCCAGCAGCCCTCACTCACCCCCTGGCCGCAGCATGCTCCTCAGCATGTGTCTGGGTGTCTTTCTCCTTCTCTCCCCAGATACTGGTCCTCTGACTATGGGAGAGGTGATTGGTGGAGAGATTGTTGTAGATGCAGAAGGGTGACCGTTGGGCTCAGAACTGGGGACACGGACCTGAGATGAGACCTGCCAATTCATATTAACCATGCTTGAATACATAGCGAATACTGCCCCATCTTCTCATCTTTCCATTGCCTACGTCTCCCAAAAGGAGTCTTTTCTCAAAGATCAAGTTTTAATGTCGTTCCCCCACAGCTCTGTTAAGCACAACGGTCACTCTTTTTACTAACTGCGGGACTGCAGTGAATAGCACTTTTGCTGGTATTTCTGTCCCCAGCACTTTTTTCCCCTCTTCATGGAAGCTGGTAGTTGCTGGCCCGCTGGCCTCTGTTCACTTCCTGTAGAAAGGCCAGGAATGGAGAATGGCCATGCTCACTGGACCAAAAGCCTGGGCAAATCCTCATTTCTGTGGCTCAATAGGTGATGGAGCAGATCTCTTACCTTGCTCCACCCCCTGCTGTCATTAATGCCAGCTTGGTTTCCTGCTACTGACAGACAAACCAGAGGAGGTGGGGATCAGACTACATCTGCAGCATCCTGTACAGTCAGAGCATAGGTGGCTTTCATGGAATTGGGGGACTAACCCCTGGGCTATAATCTAGTGGAGGTTGGTTCATTTCAGACAACCATAGGTATTTTGCAATAAGATGACTCCACTTTCACTAGTTGTCATCCATAAAAATATTGTACGGTAGCATATTAAATTGGGGGCTCTTGACTGAAATGGAATGACACTCATTCATATGTGAAGGTGTAGCAAAAATCAGTTATGACTGTCTTGCTGTATTAAACACAACCCAGAAACTGCATAAGAACACCCAAAGAAATCTGCAGCAAACTGAATGACCTGTGGTAAAAGGCCTGAATGCATTCCTGATTGGAGGCAGCAGAGGCTGAGAATGTGGAGAGGATGTTCAGGAGGGTGCTGCAGCTGGAGTCGGTCCCCTTGTGCAGTCCAGCCTGGCAGCCTTGATGTTCATTTTTGTTTTTTTTGTCTCCTTTCTCTTACAGAACTCGTCCGGATGGTCATGAATGGCTGAAGATTAAGAATCTGCCAGGATGATTTTTTTAATTTAATATTTGTGCTTTATTTTATACAATTTTGTCCCCCCCCATCTCAGTAGCATCTTTCATTTCTCTGTTCAGGGTTTCCTATTCTTTTTAGAAGTGCCTTTATCTGTCTGTGCAGAAACCCTAGCTGACGACCCCATTTCAGTCGTTAAAGCATGTAAAGGAAGTTTATCCACAGACAAAATCTGCAACAGAGTTGCAACAGATCCACACCACGTTACACTAGTGCAGGCAACATACTCATGGTACATAGTGGGTGTCAGATGAGCAATCCTGTGTCATAACTGTCATAAGAGAAGATTTTGGTGACTGGCTGAGGCTATCTTTGACTTGGACCACACCTTTCCCCTCAGATTTGTAGTTTCATTTTCTGGTAAGATTGATCTGAATTACTGTGTACTTTGCCATCATGAATTGAAAGTATGGTTTGTTTCTTTTTTTCCAGTTTTACTCCTGTATGCGTTACATTGTCAAAATAAAATGAATTTCCCCAAGTTCCAAAAATGATCTGCTGTATGTCTTTTTCCCCTTTCCCCAAGAAACACATTAACTCAAATTAATTACTTGGTACCCAGGTACAGTAAGTTAAATAAGACAATTTTTTGGACCCACTTGAAAGGTAATGCCTTGATTGAAAACTGATTCTTAACATTAGTGTAATAAAATGCCATTAAGCCATTTCAGAGTAAATGTATTTGTGTGTATAATGTTTTACATCAAGACTTACAGGAGTTCTCTCAAAGACATCTACTGTCGGTCTTTTTTTTTTTTTTTGGCCTATGGTCTGGTCTCTTTCCTAGCACGATGTGTCCTGCTCCCTGAAAGAACCATAACCAAATTAGGAAGTGTAATCTGAAAAAGTGTGGTGGTGTGTGTTTTAACATGTAAACAACTTAAAACAACGGGTAGATTTGGCAGTAGCTCACAAGAGTAAATGCCTCTGGCAAAACTGTAGTAACCTTCTAAGGCTTTGTGGGCTTTATGTTTAAGTCCTACAATGGAGTTGCACAATAGCAATGTTCCTCTAGGCCTAGTGTCAGGAACACCTTTCCGTACCATATATGAACAACACTACCATGGTTTTGTTCACACTTGAGGCGTAACAGTATATTTAAAAAAAAAAAAGAGAATTAAAATTCACAAAAATGACAGATGTAACAATCCATACAATCTGTTATTTTGATATTTGGCAAAGTACCTTCATCTGAGGTCAGTCAATAATGACATGGAACACATCATCCTGACTATAACAGTTTGGTCATAGCAAAACAACCATTCTTGTGTGAAACAACCCACCAAAAGGCAGCTGTATGTTTCAGGTGTTTTGCTGCAAACCAAGATTATGCAAACTGTCCTGCCTGGATGTTGATGTCTACCATGTACAGAGCCATAAAAAGTATAATATTAATGCATGAAGTGATGTGCTGTGCATAATACTGCTACACTGGAGTAACAGGTTAAAATCCAAAACCTTCATACTATTAGTTTGTGTACAATATTCTGTTTTCACATACAGTGGATCTGGCTGGTGCTCATGTATTAACACCTTCTTGCAGAGCAAGTACAAGCCTAATGTACCTTTGGCAATTCCAAACAGGGTTACATAAAGCCGGAGTATAAAAATGGTTTGTTGGTAATTTAGAAGCTAAATTGCATCATATTGTGTGTACCATGTACAAAATAGATGCTGCCTGGCATTCCAGGAGTTCCAAGGCATTTGCAGAATGTTCTGAGTTCCTTATGCTTGCACAGCTAAAGGCTGTAATTTAACCTGTGTTTCTCTACCCATAAATCTATAAGGACCCAAAGGCCATACCCTGCTGTTCATCTTCAGTACAGGGTTACATGCAAGGGGCTTCGCATGCGTACTACTTCCTGTTGTTTTTCACTCTTTTTTCCAGTGCTGACCCAGAAATTCAGCATCTGATTTAAGACACAGCAGCTGTTTGATGCACCCCTTGTAGAGGTGGAGGATTCCGATTCTAGGACTCACTATAAATAAAGGAAAGCCTTTCCCTGTCAGCAAGGAACCCATCCCGACTGCGGGCCGAGTCTTACGGCCAGGGATTGATCCCAGACATTGTCATCCATAGACAGTAAAAGGGAGCCCACTGCAGCGGTAAAAAAGGCTTTGTTGAGATTTGTCTGTATTTGACCAACTGTAAATTCATAAGGGTGTTGGTGTGCATGTGTATTGCAGCAGTGCAGTTGCCTTGCCCTGCGTTCTTCCACAAGTGCAGAGGTGAGAGAGAAAAGCACATGACTGACAATGACAAAAATATTTGGATGAAATACAGGGGAAAATGAAAAAAAAAATTCATGGCATCCTAGACCCCAGAAAAGCAGGTAAGGTCAATAACCCTTGTCTTGTGTCAGTCCCACTTATTCCATGTAACTCTCAGGAGCCCACAAATATAACATACATGTTTGTATATCTGAACACATGCATTGAACCCAGCTCTGGTGGGCTCTGGCTGCAAGGTCAGTGCAGGCTGTAGTCCAACACGTGTTGAGTAAAGAGAAACAATTAAATCACATGCACTCAGTGCTGGGGAATGTGTCTAATGCAGCCAATTTTTTCACTCTGGCACTATCCTGATCCAGAGCAATACATTATCATTGTTTGAAGTTAAAAGTCTATGAATGGGACCCATGCGAGAGGGGGATTTAGACCCCCTTGCCTTGCCTGTGATTGTTGAGATGTCCCACAGACTTCAACCATTTCAAGGCTGCTGCTACAAAAAAAGTCCTTATCACCACAGTATTTCACAAATGACAAGGGACTTAGCCTTATTGACAGCCCAACAGAGAAACTGATACGGAGATACAAATGTACTATAGTCAGGCATATTGCTTATATTGTGGTAAACATACAAGTAACTATATCTGTGTCTGTTTGCAGATGGGGGTTTACATATTGGTTCGCTTCCATTGCAGAAAGGAATTGGAGGTAAGGATCTATGCTGTAAGTGAGGAAGCCTGGATTGGAAGACTGTGCATTAGTATAAAGTAAATCTGATGGCAGCAATATTCCACTGAAGATACACCAAATACCACTGCTATGTCCTCACTTTCTCGTGGCCCTTTCTTTGTTCAGTGAGCCAAGGTTATGTATGTAACCTCCCGTCTGTTTTGCTAAAAGGGCCATCGTCCGAGGGGATGGCCCTGTTGATAGCTGGTTTGCAGTAATGCTTATTCCTAACATTCAGCAGGATTAGTCTTTCTCTGGCTGCAGGAGCAGAATCTGAGTGGTACAGAATGTCTAATGAGTAATCACACCGACAGAAGGTTCCTTAGACAGGCAGAACTGGGGATGGAAAGCATCCAGCATGGGGAAGCACCAAGCAGGAGTGCAGCAAGTAACACATGGGGTACACATGGGATACACTAAAACCAATTCTTACAGTAGAACATGGACGGGAGTAAACAGGTTGTTGTGTTGACTAGAGGATTGAGGCACAAAGACACACCTTTCAGGTATTTTAAAACAAGGAAATGAATAGTAAACTGTATGAAGTGTACCTAAAGCAGACTGTATATGGTCACTGGGTTGGGTCTGGGCTTCAGGCTCACTCCAGGCCTCAGTGACCTGTGCAGAATGCTGGCACAGTGACTAAGAACTAATCTAATTTTGCTCAATGGGGGGTGAGAATCAAGGAGGCTTAAGAGTGGAAAACTGAAGATGGGCAAGACAAACAAACTGTCTGTATCAGCCTGGCAAAGACTGTTTGGAATTATTTAATTCTTATAAAGGAAAAATACACTCACCTGAACTTCAACTTCTCCTGCAGAAGCAAAAGAGGAAGCTCTATGTGTAGCTCCTCAGTGTTTTTCAAGTCAGTGTCCGCAATGTCTTGGCTAAATGTGTGATGTTGCATTGCTTTGATACAATGTAGGGTTGTGCAGAGAGCCCAGTATTTGTATCTGTATTTGTTGAAGCAGCAAAATTATCTGTATTTGTATTTGTATTTGAGTAAAAGTGGAAAGCGTAACAATCCTGTTTTTCTTTGTATTACACTTCTAATTTTAGGATAATAAAGTGTTCATATAAGTGTTCATGAGCCTGTTAAACTATAGATCTTGCTGTCTGAAAAAAGGAGAGTAGCCTAACAGGCTATGCAAATATCTCAATCCATGTCAAGTAGGGTTGGGCCGATGGCTGACAGACATCACGCCGTTGAGCCAGCATCGATTTAACCCCCCCCGGTCCACACAGACAACGGGGCGCACCCTGCCACACACACACACTATAATTCCAGTGTCTCTGCTATAACGTAGAAAAATATATTTATTATTTGCGGGGATTTCCCGGGGATCAACTTGAGCCGTAGAACTGATGAATAGGCTATGTAGGTGTATCAGCCAGAGGGCGCAGAAATGAAGGATGGGTTTATTCTAATTATTATATTAGCTCCTTGCGCCTGATTTAAAGATATTATTTAATCATACTATACCGCCCAGTGAAAGCATGTTTTAATTTAGGCGCAAACATAAAAATTATTATTAAAACTACCTGGTTTGCACATACCTCAGTAAATCAGGGGGGCAGTCTTTATTTGTATCGCAAAATTGAGGATTAAAACTTACCTATAGAGCGAACTCTCCCGTTCTCTGCTATACCTGTCTATATTTCATGTTTAGGAAAAATATAATCAATGAATTATTAATATTGTAATGACTAGAGGAAACTCTTGCTGATTTATGATTTCATTAGCGTTATTAAGCTTCTCATAGTTTTCAGTTAGCATTTGCTATATTTTATAACATTAAATCGCTGTTTCCTCAAAGATAAAATTAGCTAGAATTTTTCCAGTCTAGTGTTCTAATCGCACCGGTTTTAGCATATGCGCTAATCGGCAAATCACACGGGTGTGACTGTACACGCGAAAGGGTTAAAAAACTTGTCTTTTTAACAGGGGATTTTCTTGAACTTTAAATATAATTCAGCTGAACAAATAAATAACCCTAACCGCGCTCACAGTTGTGAGGAACACCATCTATTTGACTTTTTTATTTCTTCTCGAAAACAAATAATGTTTAAAATATTTGTACGAAATAAATATACGTAAAAACCCACTATTTGTGCTTTTCCGAATACCCTATTCGGATTCGGCTCCACCCCTAATACAATGTCCCCTGACATGGTGTAGAGACTGGTAGCCCCCTCTCTAATAAAGACAGCTACATCACTTCTGAATATTTAAGTCCATAATCCAAATTAATGCTCTATGATCAAATTCATGGCGTAAATTGCTAACGTCCCTCGTAACAGTTAAAAATACTGTTTGCCTAAGGTTTCAGCACAGAGTGCATTCTGGATGCCTTGCAGATGGTACGTTGGTGCGGATAAACCTAGGACAGTCCTAGCATGTTATTTAAATTAGTTACTGCGATATTTGTCTGTTTCTTTCAGTTGAAACACGTACAAAAGATGTTAGAAACAGGTTCCTACTCAAATCAGACTTACATTTTCCATCACTTTTCAATGATATTTTTAGGATAAATTTAAGATACTTTTTTATTTACTGCTTAAATAATGTATTTCCCATGAAACTAGACTATTTTTAGACACATTAGTGTACTTCCAAAACACTGGAATGGGAATACACAGAATAGAAAAATAACTGTGATGAGAAAGAAATCACTTTTTAAAGGATAAATGTTAATAATGAAAACAATACTGAAATTTTGCCTGCCCTGCGTATGATAATCTTTTAAAAAAATCTTAATAAAAAATTTAAAATCTCATGTATGCAATGAAGGATTAAAAAACAAAGCAACATCTACATTAAAAATGTTTCAGGGTGAATTTTGAATTGTTCTGTTTGTGGATGAGATATTTCTGTAACATGTACCCCTCTGCAGGTTACCTTCACATGAATAAGAGAATGTAATGAAAGACACAAACAACACTATTGATCTCATAACATTTTATCTGTATTTTTTCCCCAATCTGTTTATGTCAATAAGAACTTTTTTGTCTTACTCATTTTTATTTATAGAGCCAATGACAAACTCACAATGCAAACTTTCTGCACAGCTGTGACAGAGAAAAGGTGGGTCTCTGTGTACTGCATCATTCATAACGGTTAACACTGCAATCATTATTGTTAGCCATAAAAAACAATAAATAGAAAATAAACACAGACAAACATTTCTTCACAAGGTCCACACAACATAAAACACAGAAAACAGCTTTCATTCCTTGGGAGTGTACACCATGAGAGAGTTTCTAATACTGGCTAGCTGAATAGCACGCTTGCGCGCACGTGTGTCTGTGCGCATACGTGTGTGTGTGCGTGCCTGCATGCGACCGCGCGTGTGTGTGTGTTCATCAGCCATTTAAAAGATGTATGCAGACTAAGCTGTTGAGTTTGAAGGAAAGGAAGCTTCAGAGAATGGTAATGCAGTGAGCACTCACACACATATAGACAATCTCACTGACTCACACTTTACAGACACAACCCAAAAAAAGGTATCAGGGTACATATGATTATGTAAAGAAAGCATGATAAATAGATGGATACATAGATAATAACAGCCACAATAATGCCATGGTTGTACTAATCAAGGAACATGATAAACCCACAGTCAGAAATATAAAAATAGGAAAAGATGTACAATGAAGATATCATTCTAGAAAATCACTGTAGAAATTCCTTTCTATGTGCTGACCTAGCTTCAGCTACAGATCTTGGTCTTTCTAGATCAATTTTACTCCTCTCAGAAATAAAAAAAATGCATTCCTTCATATGTCAACACCTCATATTGGCTGGACAAGGACCTATCAACTCACTCACACACACACGCACACACTCCCACTCCCACTGTATATTTCATACAAATGGATTGCCTCTTCAAGTCACTCTAATCCATTTCAGGTCTTATCATGGTCTGGAAAGGAGTCATAAAGATGAAATGACATGTGCTAGATATAAGTGAGATAGCTTTTTGTGTCATTCAATCTAAAAATGACACCTCCCCACCTCATTTGAAAAATAGCTTTGTTTCATTGATGTAATTTCAGTTAGAATACAAGATCATCATCAAGCAATAATTCACCAAGAGAGGTTTCCTGTTGATCTTTAAAAACAGAGAATGCCACTACAATGATCTGAGTCATCAATCCAAAGAGAAGAGACTTCCCCTGCTTTGTGTCTGCTTGTGCACTCGGCATAAACTCCTGAAGCAGCCTCCCTCAAAGGTGCTGTGTCACACGCATACTCTAGCTGTACATGTCAACCCACTCAACGGCACTGGGGGTTAGAGTGTCATATTGAGCAGATCCTGATTGGATACTGGAGACTGTCCCAACAGCAAATAACCACAGTATAGTTCCCAAAGGACTTTTTTGCCTTGAGTTAAAGCCGATGCACTGTCATGTTTGGACACACGTTTTCATATCTGCGAATGTCAGGAAATTCCAAGGTTCTTTGCTCTGCAAAGCAGCAGATGCCAGTTTCTTCAGCTCAAGATAACTGGGTCTTCTCATTCACTATTTTTATTTGACCACTGAACAAACCAAATACATTCCATGTGAAAAATCTGACTCAGTATCAAATTGAGTGGACTGCAGTCCCATGGAAGGGGAATTTAGTGCATAGGAAGGTGCTGCTTCTCTTTGGCCAATTGCCTAATCGAATTTTTTCATGGGAACCCGACTAACGTAACCCACACTCTCGCAATGCAACAAGCAACTAATCACATCGAGCTCTTCTCAGAAGTCATTCCGACTGGCCACATCATTTAAGAATCAAAAACAACAGAATACACAATATTGTAGCTATCATTCTCACCACTGTTTTTATCAATATCATTTTTAAGTGCTTCCTCAGGTCAATTGACTTCCAGGATCAAATTTAAAAAGACTAAACAAAATCCTTCATTTTTCCAGTCACCGAAAAAAGCCAGGAGTTTAAGAATTTTTAAAAATATTCTCAAAGTGCTATTTTTTCCCCAACTACATCACATACCAGTTGTTGGCCAAAAATTGAACCCCCCCCCTTCCCTGTAATACTGAATGTATTATGCCCACAATCTATTATGTCTGTCATTGTTGAAGTCCGTTCGGAAACAGCATGTTACGCTCTTGTAAATCTTAATGCCTCCAATCTACCCTTCCATTTTTCTTACCAAGTGCCTATAGAGACAGACAGGTGAGTGAGTTAAGAGAGACAGATTCAGGAAACAAACATCGTTACATGGCTTGTACTGGACAGAGAGAAGGGCACAAGAATGCCAGCTATGGGCTGTAAAGGTTGGGCCATCAATGGTGCACATCTGTGCATCCACGATGCTCTTCAGCATGAGCATTGGCATAAATTCAGAGTTTACACACTGGCTTTATGAACCAGGGGGTCAGCTTGCAACCACAGACTAAATGCGTGACTAAAACAGACCTCCTCTGAATCAGTCAACAAAGTAACCAGCAACTTGCCTTAATATGGGAAGGAAAAAGGTCAACGTGCAAGTGAAAAGGCCTGTTAATATTATTCTGTGGTACAGATTGCTGACGGATAAATACACTACACATGTCAAAACGTGTTGCACACACCCGAGGTGCAGGTGGAGTCATATTTATTTATGCTCTGTGTTTTAGGACTGAGTGCTGCTGGGTAAAACGGAGGGAAGCCAAGCCACAGACAATATCAATAAATGAATGTACCCTTTACAGCAGGACAGAAGTTCTTCAAGCTCAAGACTGAAGAGGACTCTGATTGGCTGAATTTGATCAGCACTTGATTGCCATTGGTTCTGAGTTTGCCCTTTTGATGAGTGTGCTCTTCTCATCCTGTTCTCATCCAAGGCAAGAAAGAAGGAGTTTTTTCAGTCACCCTTTTACTAATCCTGACCAAAGAATTTCTCTGCTGGTCCTGGCAACAAATGACACAACTATCAGTCCCTGCCTTGTCCTTCTTCCTTAGGTATTACAAGTAGGTTTTTGGGGGCAAACACATCACAGCATTGCTCAGTCTTATGGGTGACTCAGTGCCCTGTTCTTTTGCTCTCTCTATTGTCTTTCTGACCGTCTCTCTTGCTGTTGCTCACTCTGTCTGTCCCTTGGTTTCCTCACTCCCTATCCCGTCCTCCCCCTCTTGTCCTCCTTCCTCTCATTGTGGTGGTGGAACAGGAGCGGTAGCATGGAGCCCATCAGGGGGCACGCTGGCGTCTGAGATCATGAAAAGAGAAAAGCAAAGCCAGTTAAACACATAGATCCAAGCAGCTCTATCAATTCATGTGCTATGGGACAGAAAAACATGGTTGACAGGCTAGGCTAAAGAAGTAGGTGCAGCAGTGCGGTGTAGTTGTAAGGAACGGGGCTCAACACTGAGAAGTTGCCGGTTTCAGTCCCAGGTGGGGCACTGCTGCTGTACCCTTGGGCAAGGTACTTAACTCACAACTGCCTCAGTAAATTTCCAGCTGTATAAACGGACATTTAAAATTGTAACCCATGTAAGTTGTTCTGGATAAGAGAGTCTGCTGCATAACAATAATATTATTGAATGTAATGGAACCTGACAAAGGCACATATTGAGGGCTCAGAGTGGTGTGTATAATAGGGCATTTCGGAAAGCCAGGCCTACCGTGGAGAGCTGGAGCGTGGCCGGCAGAGGACGGGGGAGCCGGAGGCGGACCCGGGGGCACGGGGGGAGAGGTGTGGGGGCCCTGGGACGGCGGCTCCGGCGGCTGCCCAGACGAGGGCGTGCCCACGGGGTTGGCGACTGAGGACGGCGGCGCGGGGCTGGGGGCGGGTGGCGGGCCCGGGGTCCCGGGACCGGGCTGGGAGCTTGCCACGCCCTGGGGCGGCGGCAGGGGGCCAGTGGAGGGGTGCTGCGGCGGCGTCTGGCTGTGCTGCTGGTGCTGGATTTGCTGGAAGTGCTGCTGCCGGGCCCTCATCTCTGCGTACTTCAGCTGCTCCATATGGAAGGACTGCCGGTCGGCCAGCAGCTGCTGCCTCTGGTACTCCAGCTAGGGAGTACACACAGAGAGAGGTCTCTCTCTACACCCCCGACCCTCATCGTGCATTTTCCCCATTTCTGTGACGTGTTCAGTATTCCTGTCCCCCCCACTCACCGCCTCTCTCTCTCTGTCCATGATGGTCTCCAGCTCCTCAAAGTGTCTGAGTTTGATCTCCAGCTTCTTCATCTGCGTCTCCACCAGCAGGGCCACCAGAGACTTGATCTTCCGCTCCTCCACTGCTGCCAGGTGCTGAAAGAGGGAGACGAATGAAGAAGGAAAGAAGAGAAGTAGAGAGAAAGGAGTAGAGAAAGGGAGGATAACAGTCAGGGGGAGGAGGCAAGATAGGATAGGATGCCGACACATCAGAATAACTGTCACACAAATAGCATTAACCCCCGAGTAGAGAGAATTAGACCCGTAGTGCCACTTACATGTCACAGAATTTAGAATGCCAACATTATGTTTTTTGTGAACAGCCTCCGACATGGCACAGTGCCATATCTTGCTCTACCTTTTACATGGCCGTACTGTCAGCAGAGAAATGCTCATGTATAGCTGCAGGCAGTGGTTCAAATTTCAGTGAAAACATACAGACAGGGAAGGGTAGAGTATAACTGGGTTGAGTATCTCTGGGTTGGCATAAGTTGAGTTTATCTCCCTCCTCAACACTGCTAAAGATCTGGGATGCTCAGGGACCCAGATGTCCTATTTCCCCTACTGACTACTGTACAGGGCATGTTGGTATATATTGAGGCAGAAAGACAAAGCGCCTGGCACACAGACAAATGGAAAGATACACTGACAGAGTTCCTGGCACACAGACTAATGGATAGACACACTGACAGAATGCCTGGCAGGCAGACAGGCAGAGGGACGAGGTCAGACCTTGGCTTTGACAGCAGCAGCGGCCAGAGCAGAGGCAGCGGCGGTGGCCAAATTTCCTTCCCCAACATCCCGTTCCACTTTGGCCTTCCGCTCACCCTCGCTCTCTCCGTCTCTCCTCCCCTCCTCCGACCCCTCTCTCCCGTCTTTCTCCTTCTCTCCATTACCTACAAGTGAGAGACAATGGCCCATTTAGAGCAATGAGAGAGGATGGAAGGATGAGCAGTTAGTTAGTCCTCTTCACTTCATAATGGCGCACTCATCTCCTACCATGTGAAATATTTTCATTCACCAGATTTTGTGGTTTAATAAAGTCAATTCACAAATGCCATATTATTGTTTAGGCAGAATACTCATGACTACATTCATCCAATATGTAATTTTCTACTAATATCTGATGACAGTTTGTCTCTTACCCATTTCTGAGTCTGTTTTGTCTCCCTCTCTCTCTCCCTCTCCTTCTCGCCCTCGCTCTTCCTCCTTCTTCCCATTTTCTCCCTGCTTTTCCTCCTCCTCCATGGCTCCCTCTTTACTTTCCTGAGAAAAGCGTGACAGAAATGATACTGTGTCTCAGTAAAATTCTCACTCACACATATGCACTCAGAGCACAGAAACAGAACACTCACACATATACTGTCACACACAAACACACACTCATACACAATCATAAACTCATAAGCACACCAACACACACACACAAATTCATATACCCAGACATACACACATGAAAAACACACATACACATTGATGAACACAGAAATACACACACACACACAAAGGAGACACACCTTGCTCTCTCTCCTCTCCTCACTGGGCTGACCATCACTCTTGCTCTCCTCACTGCTTTCTTCTGCAACACAGACAGAGAGCTCAGCAGTCAGTGAGTCTGTCCCCCTGTCAGTGCATCCGTCCCTTCACCTTTCCCAACGCCCGCCCACCTGGCCTCTCGCCCTCCTCCAGGTCAGTGCCGGCGATGCCGCTGCCCTCCAGGCCGTACAGGGGATCATGCCTCCCACTGACACGTGCAGCCTCCTCCACCCTCCGGACGTGCGCCTCCACTAAAGCGGCCGGCACCTCCTCTTTCATTCGAGAGAACTCCTCTGCAAAGGGCAAGCTTTATTAAGCAGAGCTGTTACAACATTCATCTGCAAACAAATATCATGCTCTTCAGTATTACATGATATAAAATACCATATATTTATATGCTTCCTTTAAATAAACAAGCACTTCTATGGATTTCAAGGTGATTGCAGGTCTCTTTTCAAAGAAAAGACCTTCAGTGTATACATTATACTAAGTGAAAACTTCTCCATTGTAGTTTCTCTACTTCATCCTTCTACATACTTAAAGACACGCCAATACATGTCAACCTGCAACCCCTCCCAATGATGATTGTGAACACTCCTGCACTGCTGAAAACAAACTGGCATGCATGTCAATCTAGCAATGCTGTCAGCCCATCACTTCCTCATAAATCATGATCAGCCACTTAAGCCAGCCAGCCAGAAAATAATACCAGCATGAACAAGCCAAGCTGGGAAAGGCGTACTGGTAATGACAGCAATGCTAAGGACAGGCCTTCTACACAGGTAAGCACTGTATCTCCACGCCTGGTCTACATTGCGTGCGTCCGCTCTCCTTCTCCGTGCTCTCACCCAGGGCGGACTTGGCGGCGGCGGAGGCCACACGGGGGTCCACCACGGATGCCAGGAACGCCACAGTGCTCATGACGGGGTTGCCAGCCTGGCTGAAGGGCACGGGCTGGAAAGCGAGGGGGCCCAGCGAGGCGGAGCTGTCCTCCAGGTAGGGGTCCTCAATGGGCAGCCGCAGGAAGTGCAGGATGCACTCGTCCTGCGTACGGCTGCCCACGTGCTCCGACACCTTGTTCCAGTCATCCTTGTACATCTCCAGGGCCTGGAGGAGGGAGGGAAGAGGGACAGAAGGGGTATGGCGAAACAGACAGATCAGGTTTGTTTCCGTGGAACAAGGGAATTGGGTTGGGTCGGATCAGTGTGTTTGAACGCATAAGGGTTAAGGATGAATGTTGGGATGGTGTTGCGCATGCACTTGCTGGTCTGGGGGTGTTGTTAGCCTGCTCTGACACTGTTGCGCAACTTGGATGGATACACTGTGCTGGAAGTCACCCTGGAAAAGAGCATCTGCTAAATGCAGGTAGTGTAATGTATGAAAGAGGAGGGACTACTGAAACTCTTTGCTGAGCATAAGGCCTCCATTCATGTCTGATCACACAGCTGAGAATGAGTAGTCGTAATGTTAGCATGGCCACAGCAGACAGAATGTGCTGAGGGGTTCAGTCTTTTACCTCCAGCAGCAGCAAGGTCTCCTGCTCTGTCCATTCTCGCGTGGCGCTTGCGGCACTCTTACTCTACGGGCAAAGAGAAGCGAGAGAAAGTGCTGGTCACTCTGTGATTCCACATCTCTCTGTCCATCCTCCTCTCTTCACACTGTCCTCTGTCAACACCTTTCCTTTGTGCTTCTCTCTTCCCTCTCTCCTAGTAGCCCCCAATATCACCCCTCTACCTCCTGCACCTCCACGTTCCCTTCAGTCCTGTCTCCTCTCCACCACCCCTCCACTCCCTACCTTGGCAGGCCCACTCTTCTTGGTGTATATGTCGGTCCTGAGGCCGAAATTCTGCAGGTCGGCAGGCTTCTCCTTCACCTTCTCTGGGAAGGATAGCATCTGCTGTGAGGATGGAGTCTGGGGGAGTAACATAACCATAACAGTGGGCAGGTTATGGGTTACACTGGTACAGCATCAATTACAAATCAGCTGCAGCTCCACCTCATTTCCTCCATCAGATGGCATTATCTGGAACTATCTATTATGATACTTTTAAGTATTCTTCATCTAAAACATGCTCACGATAACTGATATCTTGATATCTGTGTGTTCCAGGTAGACCACTGCAGAAGCTCCGATTGTGCTGTCTGTCAGTACCTGTGAGGCCTTGGGCTGCAGAGGCACCAGGCTGGAGGGCGTGTCCGCTAGAACATGGAAGTGGGAGGTGGGTGGGGGGCCCATCGGGGTGGGGCGGCTCTCGGCATCCACCTGATAGTTGATCAGACCCCACTGCTCCAAAAATGCATGAACCCTGGGAGCCAGAAACACAGAGAGTGGTGTGGGGATGGAGGGTTGAGGGAGAGACAGAGAGTAATCACAGGGGAAAGAGAAAACAGAAAGATAATAATAATAAAAAAGATATCTACATGGACCCTAGTTATCTAGACAGACAAAGAAATAAAAAAACGCTCATCAAGTAGAATAAAGAGAGAGAAATGAATTGGGGAATAGAGACACAAGGATGGATGAATGAGCAAAGACAGAAAACCATATTCTTCCGTTTTTTTGGTGTATGAGAAGTTAGTCCTCCTGACCTCATGATGGCGCACACATCTCCTGCCAAGTTCCGGCGACAAGCAGTAGAAGTCAAATACTCCTGGGGGTTTAAGCGGTACGTATCTATCATGAAATTTCTGTAGGCCAGGTAACTGCAGAGACAGAAATATCAGAGTTGGAGAGGTTTGAGTACTAATTTGGTGATTATACTCAATAAGAAAAAATGTCTGGCTGTCCAGCAGAAAACAGAGTTAAACATTTTGACAACAAATTCAGGTTGTGAAAAGGGATATGGGAATGTAAATGCAATGTAAATGAAATGCAAATGTACAGACAGAACAATTATCCTATGTTCCACACCAATGTCTGTTCATCCAGTGCAGTTATCTATACACACACCTTGAAATTACAGTTATGCTTTACTTCTACACACACAGTTGTGGAGCCTTCACAAGCATCACCACAGCAGGGGACTGAGATGTTTTCTGCAACCATGCTGTACTTTGCTTATGTTCAATGACCTACATTAACCACACTGAAGAAGAGCCAGTAGCCAATGTGGTTATAGTATCAGCAGTTCTGCTGTCCTGTACAGCTAAAAGATATGATATCTTTATCCATGTCATAAATCAGCCACAGTCGGCCAGTGTACAACGCCATTTAGAAAGTTCTCTTGAGCTCATGCTGATCATAGCCATGATCACTAATAATATGTTTCATATCTTTGGAAAAGCGAGGCTTGGACTAAGACACCAGTTGTCCTGACAATTGTACTCACACAAAATAAAAGTCAATCCAATGAATGTCACTCACGATTTTGACTTTGCTCACTGAATCTGTAATGTCTGCATTACCTGGAAATAGCTATCAGAGGTACTGTTAAGCAAAAAAAAAAAAAAAACTAATAATTCAGTTTGAGAACTGCTCTGGCAAAATTGAAATGTGGCAAGCAAGCAAAAAACTTAATAAATAATTACACTTACTTATATTGCAGTACTAACAAATGCTACTTAAAATTAATAATAAGTTGGCTTGAAAAACTTTCTGTTCTTATCATTTCCTGTTCTTATTCGATTCAATTTTCTATAACTCAGGCAAAGGTTCACCATTATGAAATCTCACCCTAGATATGTTCACAGAGCTTTTGTTAAAAACTGGACTAGCAAGCAAGATACCTGTCTGAAAATGTGATTTGCTAGCTAATTAGTGTTAGCTACTTAGCTAGAATTACCAGTGTGTTAGCTGGCTAAGGTGTAAACTGTCTTTACGTAACTAGCTACCTATCTTGTGAGATAACTAGTTGAAAAAACAATTAGCTTAGCTGGCTAACAACATGATGGTGTAAGTAGTCTGTGAGCTGTCTTACTACTTAGCATGCAAGTTAGCTAGCTAACAAGCTGACTGGGTTAAAATGAATGAACTTGTGGACCTATCCTCAAAAAGGGTGCACTTGTCATCGGGAGACAGTTTCAAATGCCATGAAAACTTTGCAAAGGACCTCCAAACAATATGCGCTACAGAACTGTAGAACTGAGGCCAATTTTACAATGAAATACAAGCACTGCAAGGCCAGCAGGTAAGTCAGACTGGGCAGTGACAGTGTTAGGGCCGGGACACCGGGACGCTCAACTGAAGTGTGACAAATCCAGCTTCACAGTTACATATCACTGGAAACTGCATCAGATGCATCAGAGCCATGTCTAAAAGCCCAGAAACCTCTGGCTGTACATGAGACCAAAAGTTGGTTAAACTTTTCTCCTTGGAAGTCACCTGTAGTGATATATTAGCTATCTGGTTAAAATAATCTGGTAACCTGAAACATTACTCCAGCTCCATGCCTCGTGGAAGAACACTCTGAAGACTGGATAGCTCATTTTGGCACATTTTTTTCCCTGCCAGTTACAAACTAGAACCCTGGAGCACTGGATGGATGAGTATCTATTGACTAAATATTGACCTTGGAAATGGAGTGCAGGAATATATTAACCTGCACTAGTTAGGTGTGTTAATTAGCACTAGTTGTTCAAACTTTTGTTGTTACTTTCAATCACTGTCAGCTTGTTTACAGTCTTTTCTTTCATGGATTAATAATTCTATGTCAGTGCTGTGACTTTCCTATACAAAGACATAATTGCCTCAGCAAAGACAGAATTGGTAACAGCTTACCAGTATCATCTAGCCCTCCACTTTAGACTGTGAAATATTTTTATATCATTTGACATTATTCTAAGAAACCCTCTCATTGAATACACAGTTTGAATTGTCAAACACAGATTCAGTCCCATTTTTAAAACAGACTTCAAATACATTTAAACATTTCACACTGCTATCCTCAACTGAGGATAAGTATAACCTATAACTGTTGCCACATTAACCTCATTTAAAAGTTCAATCAGTACACATATGACATCCCTGGCAGGGGATTAGAGCTTGTAGCCGCCTGATGTTATGATAAATGCTGACTCACATTTCCGGAGTCTTGGACTTATTCTTGCCATTGAAGAACTCAGGGAGGGCTCTGCGTTCTATAGCATGAACACTGTGAGAGAGAGAGAGAGAGAGAGAGAGAGAGAGAGAGAGGTGGGGGCAGAGGTCAGGCAAAGGCATATTAATTCTGCATTGGACTTGCTTGGTGAGTTTATTTAAATCTATTTGTTTGCCCTGAAGTTAAGCCTTAAGTTAACTTCAGTGTTAGTGAAAAGTAATGGGTTCTTTAAAGTCAGTTTAAACGTCAGTAAAACCTTAGTGAAGTAAACAGTAACTACACCCAGGTCGTGTACCTGTTGTAGTCGAACCAGGCAGCATAGCTAGGGATGATGATGTGGTGGGTCTGCTCAGTCACGTTGTCCTCATGGAGATCCGAGCCCTTCACTGGTTCTCCCTTCACACTGGGGGACCCCTCCTCTTCCTCCTGAACATAAACAAACATGAGATTACTAGCGTGCAATATGGTGCTCAGCCAACATCCCCTAACCACTCCGAGACACTGAGAGCCAGGCTGAGAGGTGGGATCTGATAAGTCTTCAGAGAAACCTGTATAGGGTGTGAAACTTGTTTTCTTTTTTGAACCAGTTCAATAAAGAAAACAACTCTCTGGTACACACTCAAGTGAGTGTTCTGCCAAAAAACAGCTGCCCTCCATCAACCAGGGAGATGCTACACATTACTGATGGTTGAGGTGATTCGCTCCATACCCTCCTTCACTGTAAAGCGCTCCTCACTGTAAAGATATCTGTGAATGATGCTACATAAATGCACTTTGCTATTATCTTTACTTATATCATTATCGTGTGTGTTTCTCAAGTTTAAACTTACATGTGATTGTATATTGTTGTAGGTTTTGTCGATTTCCCCAAAACTTACCTTCCCCACTGTTTCCATGGACTCATCCTCTTGCTCATCTGTCGGTAGGTAGAAAGAGGGAGTGAGAATACTGGGGGACAAGTATGTATGAAGGGAGATGGAAAGGAAACCTTGAAGAACTCACCAAGGTCGGTCATAGTGCCGCCCTTTACTGGTGTCGACTCTGAGTCCTTCTTAGTGTTGACTGTTGACAAACAGCACACAAACGATCCAACACTCGCATTTGCATTGATGATCAATATGATAACACTACCACTCAATTTTTTTTCTGCAGGTTTGATGTCGCTTATGTGAACTAACAAGACGATATGCACTGAATGATTGCCGCTAGCTGAGTAGTGTGATGGCATACCACTCTTGGGCAGTGTGACCTCCTCCACAGCTGGTACAGGCGAGGGCTCATCCAGCTCTTTGGTTAGGTCCTCCTGCTCCTCCTCACGGTGGCCTCGCTTTGACTTGGTGTAAGGGGCCGTGGGTCTGTGGAGGTACCCGCACACACGCACACACTCTTACACCAACACGGATGGGCTTTCACATGACATAATTGTTACTAATGCTTTGTCCCCACTGGGCTGTCTGTGGCCTGTCTTAGCCAGACTGGGCATATGTGTTCAGTCAGACAGGTTCGGTAACCACCTCCATTGCAAATCGGAGTTCAACAGAAATGGGTATTATACAGCACCAAGGAGGTGGTTCTTCAATTGCATTTACTTCCCGCCTTTCTGCGGTTCATTCAAAACTTCATGCATAACTATTATCCAGTATGTACACTTACATACTAAATGACTTCAAGGAGGGCACTGCATTAGGAACCAAGAGAGAAAGCAATCACAAACCTTAGTGATTTGCTGAGAAGACTAGTAATTGCTTTAATTTTTGGCAGTAAAATAACATTAAAATATTACCGTTAAGCACTGTCAGTTACAGCCAATTGTTACTAACATTACGTAGCTAGCTTGCCAAGTTACGTTTGGGTATTTTTGCAGGCATTATATGTTCAAGAGGGTATTGTATTGTGTCTTAGCCTACCATTTAACTGTTAGCTACTCTGTTTGGTTTAACTTTAAGGTTGCTAGCTTTAAGGTTCCGAAATAGGGCAAAGTGTGTTTAGTTGTGTGTACTGGTGTGCACAAATATTGGCATTACACTAGTATTGTTATACATCATGCTTTACCACTAATTCACTTTCTAAGCTCAGGACAACATTTAGGTTGATTGCTTTGTTCTGTTCTTACCAGGCTACTTGCAACAGAAATAACACTATTTAAGCATTGTTGTTTTCTGTTATAAGTATTGACATATGACAATTTAATCATGCATGACAGAATCCATAATGTATCTGCATTTTCATTTACAAATATGTTAACTTCAAATTACACAACATAGAATTAGGATTTTTTTGTCTTCTGTGTAATAGAGCACAGAGGAACACAAGAGTTACGTGTCATTTGCTAAATGAGCCATGCCTGTTTTAGTGTGCCATCACTAACACACCCCCCTGGACAGGTTTGTTTGAGGAAGTAAAAGCTGACTTTGTCAGCAATGTTTCAGACAGGTTCAGACAGGTTTCAGTGACAGTGGATATGTTCACTATTTGCTAGATAGTTAAGAGTCAGTCTGTAGCTTGACCAGTGGAGACAAGGCATATGGAGCCGTTTACAAACTGGGGTACTTCGGCTGAATCAGGCTGTGGAAGATTTAAGTCAATGCTTCACTTGCATCCTTGCTAGCCTCGGATAAATTTACAGTAACCACTGCTGTTAGGAGTACACAGAATATTGTTAGATTTGAATAGGTGTTAATTAAAAACAGTTTTGGAATCCAAGCGCAAAGATAAATTCAGATATATTACAGTGTTGTATAGTAACACTCTCCTAGCACTCTAAAACACTCTGCAGTGTACCCCCAATGAAACAGCAATGGCAGCACACTTAGGAGAAATCTTGTGGTAGGACCCTAGTAGGATCTTAATTTAAGATCTTTGTAAGATCCTGGGTCAGGGATTAAGTAGGATGCAAGGATCATGTTGGATATTACCAAAGATTCTGTAAGAGCTTTAAAGAGATGAAAGGATCCTGCAAGAACCAGCTTACACTATCCTCAAGATTTCTACCAGGTCTGAGAAAGGTTTCAGCCACGGGTAGGACACAGAGGTACACAGGTCATTGTGCTAGCAGGGAACACACCCTTTCTTGGTGTTCTTCTTCTTGCTCTCCTGAGGGGGTGGGGTTGGTGATGGGGAAGGTGAGCGCTTCCTCTTCTTGGCACTCCCCGGCTTTCTGTCTCTGCGCTCGTCTGGGGGGGACACCTCGTCCGTCAGGGTCTTGGCTGAAATTCTCTTCCTCCTGGGTCCCCCCTCACCCACCTCATAGTCCTCCTCGTTCATCCACTCATTAAACTGGTCCAGGTCTAAAATCCACTTGGCATGTACCTGTTGGCACAGTGGTTTCCAACCAAAAGTCTTTCAAAATGATTTTTTTTCAGGATTATTTTTTTATTTATTGATATTTTTCTTTTCAAATGTATTATTATTTATTGTGCATTATTTTTGTTGCTTACTATTATTTGCATTCAAGCATAATACTAAGGGTGTTTTCACACTTGGTCCCTTTCAGCCCTCAAAATGAACTCAACGCAATTAGCATTTTTTGCGCATATGTGAACACTCCAAATGAACTCAGACCCCTCTGAAATGAGCCGAACTGAGACCACCTCGCTTAACCTGTGCATTGTGAACATAAAGCACTCCAGGGTCGCTTCACCTTTTGCCATTGTATTTTAGCCCTCTAGGCTTGCCGTAGACAGATCACATGCTATTGCACTGGGACGCTCAAGAAAACAAATAGACGGAAGTAGGGCTGCTCGATTATGGCAAAATTCATAATCACGATTATCTTGGTCAATATTGAGATCACGAATATTTAACATGATTACTCATTGACTTTGGAAACATCATGCATTTATTGAACTTTAAAAAAAACATGTCTTTTTAACTGTTTTTTTTAACTTTAACCCTTTCGCGCATACGGTCACACACGTGTGATTTGCCGTTTAGCACGTATGATAAAACCGGTGCGATTAGAACACTAGATTGGAAAAACTGTAGCTAATTTTATCTTTGAGGAAACAGCGATTTAACGTTAAAAAAATATAGCAAATGCTAACTACTGAAAACTATGAGAAGCTTAATAACTCTAATGAAAACATAACGAAACATGTAACGTAAGCTACATATCATAAAAATAGTTAAGTTACATGCGAAAGAGTTAAATATAAATGAACTGAAAACAATGTGTATATATATATATATCAATAAATAATGCCGCACAATAATGGAAGCCAACATTGCAATTGAAAATAAAATTCAATTAATCGCCCAGCCCTAGACGGAACCATGGCTGCTGGTAACGATAGCAAGACAATAGCTAATTTAATCAAATACCATAGGAATGTGGATAAAAAAACAAGTGTAGCAACAGCCATCTTGTTCCAACTGAAAGCTACCCATAATGCAAAGCAGGAAAGGTCTGAGAGCTCCAGAGGACAGAGGAACTATGGTGTGAACAGCAAGAGGACTGAGGCCCCATCAGAGCTGAAGTAGACCAGAAAGAGAACTGAGTACTCTTTCAAATGAACTCACAATGTGAACGCAAAAAGAACTGAGTCCCTTTTCTGTTGGTCCACTTTAAGAGGACTGAGTTTGGTTTGTTTAAAAAGGACTACATGTGAAAACACCCTTAGACATCAGTGCTATTAATCTGTTAATCTAGTCTATGGTGGTCTCTGTGCTCACCTTTCTTGGCTTCTCTGGACTGGGGGGATCTTCCACTGCAGCCTCCACCTCGCTGGCAGAAATCCAGGTGTCGTAGCTGTGAAATGTGTCAAAGCACGACACAGTGGGTAAGGCATGGTCACACCTTTAGCTACATGCAGCAGAAAATCACAGACAACATTCACCCTAAAACAGCAGACATTTCCAGTGTCCTGCAGTACTGTGATGCAGTCATATCTACATTCTGGGCACAGTGTGACAATGAAGTTGTAATGAATTATGGTTATGCATTTGCCCTGGTGATGGTGATAGGGTGTGACAATCAGTGGAGTCTGTACCTGTCTGGTGAATAGCCCCAGTGAAGCAGAACCTGTTTGTCTCTCTTCATCACTGGACGCACCCACTCCTCTGGAGGGAGCAAATAATGTTACAGTTACTATGCCATACAGTCACTCATACAGTTACTCTTCTATTAAAGACATACTGTTACTTTTACAGCTACTACACAATACTGTTCTGTTTCAGACACACTGTTAACCTTGCTGTACAATACAGATACTAATCTGTTAAAGAATTACTGTTACTGTCACTATGCTGCAACTGTCTCACACACATACATACACCTACACACACACACCCACTCACTCTCTGACATGCACACAGCAGAAGCTGAGTTACTAACAATCTCCCCAACACTCCGATGTCCATGACAGTGAACAATTAGCAGATTATAAACATGACGCTTTTTATAAAGCTATTAGAATGCTGATTTGATCAAAGCATTATCAACATAATTTACAGACCCTTTTAATACTGTCATCTTAAAATTAAATTTTTGAACACATAACTGGGCACATTGTAGATCCTGGTGTTTGACTTAGCCAGTAGTAAGCCTAACTTTACTGCATATACTGACTCAGTGATGCCATACAATATCCTGCTCCAGCAGTCCAACCAAAAAACTGCATTTCTTTCCTTCAGCACTCTTAACTTGCTGATATCTTCCTAATCCTACTGTCTCCATAGTGTTCTTATTGGTTCCGTATCCTCACCCTCTTCCAGGCTTGCAGGTATAGGGACCACCACATGGGAGCTGGCTGCCTTGTCCTCGGTCACTGAGCCCTGAGGATAGCAATGACAGCATCAGTGACACAGTAGAGTCTGCGCTCAAAAGATGACGTGAAGGACGTAAGCAGAGTGGGTGATGGAGTGAAGAACTGCACAACGAGCCATTATGAGATGGACATGTCAGATGCAGACATACCTGGTGTCGCTTTATGATGTCCTTCAGTTTGCCCAACAGCTTGGGTTCAATGTCTGAACTGAGATAGATGACCGGTCGACTGAGACAGTTATTCTGAGAAAAACAAAGAGATGGAGGAAGAGCTGAGTCCCCACCCAGACTGTACAGCTTTTGCACGGTTTAGCTATTTTCAGACAGGTGACACACAGAGCGACACACTGCTCACCTGCACCAGTGACTTCTCAATGGTCATGAACATCTCCACATTGCGGTCCATTCGAGATGGGTTTTGGAAATCAAACCTCCTCCTGAGAAGCAGAGACCAGTCAGCCATCTTTGCCCATTAGGAGATAAAATGCCAGAGGCTGCATGCACCTTCACATGATTCCAATTCTATTCAGTTGCAGTCCTCTTGGCCTCTTGGCCCAAAGTTTTACGCACCATCCAAGTAAGAGGCATTTCCTCTATATCAACTATGGTAATTTTTATATACCGAACTTCCTGCCTTTATTTACTACAAGGCTACTAACAGATTCCTCACTCATGACAGCAAATCACAATCTTTCCACTACTCACAGCCAGAGTACCTGAAACTTTGATGATTCACAGCTACAATAATTTACTCTCAGCTAGACTATCTGTAACTTAAATGACTGAGTTAGAGTACCTATTATTTACATCATTCACATTACTTACACTACTCACAACTACAGTTCCTGTTACATTCCTTACAGCTACAGTTCACAAAACTTGCATTTCTCACAGCTAGAGTTATTGTTACTTACTTTACTAACAGCTAGACCGCCAGATATTTACATTACTCTTGAGTTCCTGATATGAATAATTGGACCACTGATCACCATCAGTGAGCAATGTGACAAATAACCTTTGACTAATTTAGTCCCATTAATTGCATTACTCAAAGCCAGAGTTCTGGTTACTTACATAACTGCTCTCTATGTTGCTGTCAGTTTAGGAAAAATGTACTGCCTGGTCAACATAATGTGAACATACTCATAAGATGTTATTCTATCTCACTGAAAGCAACAAGGAGGCATGTGTACATGATTGAGTAATTACAACAAAGTGTGCTGCTGATTGGCCAAAATATGAGAGCCAAGTATGACTGTCATGTCTTGGCAAACAATGATTGAGTAAACTTTCCATACACACACACACACACCAAAAAAATGCAAACTGTATTTAGAAGTATTTTAGGCAGGTCAGGAAGTCAAGTGAGGGAGTGTGTGTGGATGGAGTCATGCTGAAAGGTGGTTTACACTGTTTTAAGTGTGTGTGTGTGTGTGTTTACAAGGTCTCAAGTGCTCACCAGCCCTGGTCACTCTTGAACTTGTAGGCAGCAGCCAGGATGTGACATAAAGCTCCCCCAGACTTAAAATCCAGAAAACTCTTCATCTGAAATGGGAGAGGCATAGTCCTTAAGTTTTTGGTTTATTTATTTGAACAAACATATTTCCAAAATATTCTGCATATGAAACCAATGCGTATGTATCAATATTTTATGATCTTTATGTTTTTAGCATATTACATGGCAGTTGCAGCCATTATAACTGAGAACAGTTAGCATCTTTTGGTGTGGGGTTCTAGCAGCTGATCCCTCTTAGTTCTGAGCTTATCTGGTTATATTGGAAGGATGAGTGTGAATAATGTATTCCTGTACTGGCTTATATGCAATGTGCATAAAATAACAGTAGTTATCATGCGGAATAGTCTTTTATAAAAAAGTGCCAGATTCCAATGTACATGTCATTTTTTATACCTGCTTATTTTGGATGTGGAATTCATAATTATGTAAATAAATCAACCCAGCCACTGCCCACTGTAAAGGTATTGAAGCAAGTATTTTTTTCACATTTTACAGACCTTCCCATAAAACAAAGTATGCAACAAGAAGTACTGTCTACCATCCATGAAAATGACAATAAAGTATACTTTAGAGATTGCTTGTGTACAGAACTTGTCATGTATTTAATAGGTAAAATTTGTAGTAAACAAATACTTAACTAAATATTTCTAGATGTTAAATAATTTTCATGCCTTGCAATGCCATTTCAGACCTAAGAATTGAAATGTGCTGAGTTTACATAACCCATTCAAAAGGCAGTGTGCCTCAACTTATAAATACCGGAAGTTTGGTCAGAGGGGGATTGCTAACATGTCTTCCAAACACCTCCTCTTGGAATTGCAGCAGCTGGACCACCAGGCTGGACAGGGACTTGTTGGTAGGCGGTTCTGCCTGTATGTACTGTGAGAGAAGGAGACAAGGGGTCATCTCTGACACTAAAATAATGAGGGAAAAAGGCTTTCAGGTGCTCAGTATGTTCAATTCACTGACAGAGAAGCATTCAAGAGAAAAATGACAGCAGTTGGGGTCACCAGAGGTGGTGTACTATGAATTTATGAGGGCTAGGGTTACTTATTTCTTATGCAATGCACTGCTTCCCTACAACTATGCTTTGGTGGCATTTCAGGGTTTTCTCCTCCAGAAAAAATACATTTTTTTACATAATTACATTCATTTTTAAGCATATTTTAATGCTACCCATGATTACTGAACTACTGAAGGTTACTGAATTACTGAAGGTTGTGCTAGTATCCTGATTTATTGTACACAAAATTATTTTTAAATGTTGACTAAATTTTTAAACTAATACTGTATACAATTTTATATGATACATTCTATTTGAATAATATACTTTTCAGTCACGTGATATACATCATGATAACAAGGATATTATTTAACAAAATACATACTACATTGCCTTTCCACTTTAGAATCCATCCACCCTGATCCCACTACCACCCCCTACCCCACATAACAGTAGCTTAGAAGGAAAAGAGTGCATTCTCTGCAAACTAAACCAACAAAGGCAAAAGGGATAACAAAAGACAAGGGGGCTATTTTAACAAGGGTCTGAGTTTCAGCTCTTCAATAAATATTTAAGCATGGCTGCCATGCTGAAAGGAATTTAGAAATGGATCCTCTGAGAGTGTTTCTCTAGCCTAAAAAGTTGCACGACCTCTCTGATCCAGCTGGTAAAGGATGGTACGGCAGCTCTCTCCATCTTAACAGGATCAAACTTCTTGGCAGGGATGCGGCATTAGCCACAGAAACAGGTTGCGTGCTGGGACGGTGAGACATTCTTTATAAACCATTAAAAAAATCTATGCAATCTTTCGTAACTGGAGAAACTCCTGTTGATTGGAATCAAGGCAGCATAACACCAACAGAAAGGAGATCAAAATGACCCAGGAAACAACATGCCGGTTAGTTTAACATGTATCTCGTGTAAAAATCTGAGAATTCGGAGTGTTTCATAATGGAAAGATCTGAATTACTGTTGGAAAAAAAAATATTATGATGGATAGCCAGTGTGGTTTTTGTACAGGGATATAACGCTTAAGAAATCCTCTGGACTTTTTTGGAGAAAACTACAAAATTTGTTAACTCAAAACAGGCTTAAAATATTATATATCTGGACTTCATGAAGTATTCAACAAATGATCACATAGGCAAATTATTATCAAGCTGAAATCAACAGAAATTAGTATACTTGGGTTAAAGTGGATTAAAATTTTCCTTCAGCATAAAATACAAAGAGTAATGATAACAGGAATTTTGTCTCAGCAGGGAGTTGTAAGAAGTAGAGCTCCTCAAGGATTTGTGTGGGGACGCTGCTGTTTTTATTCAAGTAAATCCCCTCGAAAAGAACATTAGAAGCAAAATAGTTGCATTTGCTGATGACACCAAACGCTGAAATGATTCGAGAATTGGCAAAACACTTGATAAATGAAGATTAACCTTGCCAATTGTAAAGTTCTACATTGTGGATAAAGGGCAAGATTATTTTATGTGAGGGACAAAACAACATGAAAAAGTCATGTTGCTGAGGTTATATTAATGTCCTCAAATGGCTGTGTCAGAATACTGTGTCCAAAGGAGGACATAAGAACTCTCAAAAAAATATAGAGAAGGGCTGGTTCCAAGACCAACATATAAGTTACTGTAAGAAGAAGGACTCAAGACACTTTGTTTATGCTTTTTTGTCTCAACAAACATAGACTCAAGGGATTTTAACATTTTTAAAGAGGTCACAGGTGGAAATTATTTCAAGGTAAATTTCATACTGCTACTCAGAAGTATTACTTTGGGTCAGAGAGTTATGAGTACATGAAATAGTCAGTAACTGTAGTGGAAGCAGAAGCACTTTGACCGTGGCACAGTCCTAGATATGATCTGGATTACAGACAGACTGACCAGCCTAGATGGGCTATATATCCTGTTCTTGTTATTAAACTTCTTATTTTCATAGAAGCTAGTTTTGTAAATTTTGATAGGAGATTTTTTTTTCCAATTTAGCACTCAAGCTGACAAATTTGCATTTGCCAAACTCACACAGCTAATTGTGCTAATACAGTTCTTTTACCATCAATAAGGAATACGTTGCTCCAATTTTTGTAAGCAAGGTCATCTTTGGCTTATAAGCAAATAAAAACAACAAACCAAGCACAATAAAGGGTTTTGAAAACACAGTTCAATGAGAAATGCACTAATTTATATGAAAAGAAATAACAACACTTACATCAGATAGTCTTACAAGTGTTGCAACCCTGTCCATCTCTCCACACAGTTGTATTGTATTGCATTAGTTTATGCACTAACACTATACTATATACAGTATTGAGTGCTTATAACAACCAAGATGAGTGCTTTGTGTATGTGTATAAATTAACAATACACATTATTTAAGGTGATATATTTCTGCAATTCATTATTACACTTTGTTTTCACTGTAGTAAGATGTATATTATTAAGAAGTACTTTAGCTGCTGTGTTTTTAATGTTGTGCTTTATACCAGCACTGTTTTCCAGCTCAATTTACCATAAATTGTGTTGTTCAACACCATCATTTTGTGTTGTTGTTGCTCCAGTGATCTGTATTAAATGTACTAATATAATGTTCAGCACACAAGGTGCTCTGGATGACTACATCTGGCTAATAAATAAGAACGTTTTGACTGATGTTTGCTGTGAATCCATCCCTACATCTTGGGTAATCTGTCTGTGCATGTATTTATCTGTGTATGTGCATATATAGTGAAGATATCAATGAATAAATCTAATTTAAAAAGTTTAACTATGGTAAAGAGGACATACCTTTGATTTCCTGCTGCCTGTGATGAGGGAAAGGACTTCTGTACTTACAATGTACTAATGAATCATGTGCATCTCTCCCAACAAATGATGAAACCTGACCAAGTCTGCTATTGTCACAAGCCATAATAAGTGAAATTTCTCTCCTTTCAAATTCAATACAATATATATTTTGATCAATAGATGGAGCTGTAGTTATTGTGCTAGCCTTCTTAAGAGGAACCCATGTTTTTAATAGGTGTTTAAGGACGATACAGCATTAAAAGTCCAGCTTTACTTATTGTATTTAACAGTGTTCTTTACTAAATGAGCTGAAATAATAAAAAAAACAACACCCTTACCTATAAAATAAAAAGGGTACTGTGTGAAGCTAGCTATCAGTTAAAAGACCTCCTGATGGTTTGCTTGTAACTAAGATAAGTCATAATGCAAGATTTATATTTGTTACTGGATATGTTATTGGATATATTAAACTTTGTATGGTTTATCCTGCATGCCCTATCAACAGCCCTACCACACTGTTGGCTTTTTTAATTTATATTGGAGAAGCCATGCACTGTAAAAGCTCAATGGGAGTGTGGTTTGTGGAAAAACAGCAAGCAGGTTACACTTACAGCTAGGTGTGAATACTGTGTCTTGCAGATGTAAAACAAGAACTGTTACTGTATCTGATTCACTGTGAATACCCTAACATTCCTTGAAAACAGTACAATGCAAATGGTAACCCTTGTGTTTTGACCAAGATTAAAATCTTTCTCAACCTGCCAATTTTATTTTTCAAACAGTTCAGCTGGTGTGTTGTGAGTATTCTGATAAATAATAGCTGCTTTACATCTTACATTTTGGTGAAACAGGGTGGTGTTGCCTGAGGTTTCCTCTCTGTCTCTGCAAAGTACTAAAGTGTAATGAAAAGTGCTTAATTTTCTTTTTGATTTGTCATATGGATTAAGTGATTTTAATGATTAGGACTGTTTAGAATTCGATGCATTAAATACACTGGTTTTAACAATGAATATGTAACATATTTAGGTCTTATTTTGAATGCATTTTGCGGTAACTAATACGTGTTTTGAAAATGATTGTTTTACCTTGAAAGAATAATATTTAATCATCATGTCATTTTTGACTTTCTGAGCAGGTAAAGTAAGGCTTCAAGACAGGCACAAATATAACCCCGATATCTGGTAACTGCACCTTATTCATATTGTTCAACACGTAATGGTAACTTATTGCCGAATTAATAGTCTGTACTTGTCCTTTCAGGCCCCTGATTGTGCATGCGTTCGTGCAAGCATCAACACGCTTGAGATATGAAAGAAAATCACAAGACGCATAATATATACCATTACGTAAATCCCCCGGTTCCTGGCTGCTAATACATTACAATAAAGTATCGATCGTTAACATAGAGATGTGCAACATCTGGATCACTGCACTCGCGCTGGTTACTCGCCAGTCCAGGCGTGCAGCTCTAAACCTCGAATTACCGTTAGCTTTTAGCTTGGAAAAAATGCGAAACCCAGACACATAAACGCAAGACCATCCAACTGCTCTTTTATAATGCCAACCAGCTACGACGTGATACCCAGCTAAATACTGGCGCGAAGTATGCAGAGGAGAAAACGCCTCTGTATCGATGTTTCTCTCCGCTGGCCACTCTCCGAAGACGTTTCCTCGGCATCTTCTTTTGTTTCCGGCTCTCTTTGTACGTGGATCTAACAGCTGGAATACACTGAGCCCACCGCAAACCCTCCTCCTCCCTCTATCTTACACACTCACCTCCTACTGTACCATTTTCTGTTTGTACATTTGGGAAATGTGTACTCTATATTCATCAAATGGATTTGCAAAAAACAAAGGGTACCTTTTTGTAATTCTTGCCCAACCAAACACGGACATTGTCGAACTGCGAGACTGTGTCAGACGCTTCGAAATATTTTACATTCGGGCCGCCGTCTTTCTTCCGCACCGCCATCTTTGCCTGCAGAGAAAAGTCGACCTCGGATGCCTTCTGGTGGATGCTTGTAAGCATTGCAAGTGGCGCGACTGATTCAGTCTTGCTTCGCGGATTGGCCACATACGAAACGACCCCCATTTTGGATCTGCTCCAAGGAGCAACACGTGAAAGGAGAGTTAAGATTTTTGATCCAACATGGCGGACCACAGATCCCAGTTACATACGATGTTCATGCACTCGAACCGCTCCGCAATTTTTACTGGTCGCTGTACAGTTATAAACCGAAAAATGAAAATGGAATAAAATATTTGTATGCATTCCTCCATTTTGTAGATCCGTTTTTTATTAGTACAAGTATTAAGATCACGTTCGGGCTCCTGCCTAAAAAGATTATGAATTTTGATGCGCACGCCATTAAAGATGACGATTCATTTTTATTATTACTATTATTATTATTATTATTGCTGTTGTTGTTGTCATACATGAATGTAGCAAGTGATACATCAGTAGCAACCCTATAAAAAGAATATCACCCTTCAGTCGTATTGGCTTGAGCTGGCATTGCTCATCTTGAAGAATTCTAGGTAAGCGAAATATTACCCATAGTCACGTTCATCTATGTGCCATTTTGACCGTGTCCTTCCGAATAACATATGAAACTAAACTGCGCTCCAGTTATTATTCTAGGATAGACACGCCTAAGAATGGGATTCTTTGAGAGAGGACAATCCCTTCTAAGAACGAGATTCTTAAAATCTGCTGGAGAGATACAGAAATCAATGTTCCTTATATATTCGTCACTGTCATCAGTAAAAAAGTGTATTAATACATGAGTTTATTATCCCATCAACAACTTTATACATGAGGCTGACAAGTATTTTTCTGTAAATACGCTTGTTAAAAATCTTAAATGAGCAGCGTGCATCAGATAATATGTTCTGAAACAACACGTCTGATTATATTTCAGAGTATAGTGAAATATACACATACAATTTTCTGTTATTTTAGTAGAAATACACACAGCGCACGAACTGAGTCAAATTAACTTGAGTATTTGGGATGACATGGTTACTTGTAATCGAGTGCGGTTTAATATTTCCAGCCAAATCTGTTTTTCTAAAAAATGAACAACAGGGGGCATTATTGTATAGAACAAGTTCATACTACCAAACCACAATGACAGAACACCGTTTTGTCTTTGGCTGCATGTGAGTGCATGGTATTGTCAGGACTGCGGCTCCCTAGCCGGGTTTGTTTTGGTTTTTGTTTTCCCTGTCCATGTGCTTTTGTTTTTCCCTGTGTTCCAGCCCTGCCCTGCTCTCCGCCCTGTCTCCGCCCACCTGGTCATCTGACTGGCTCCACCCGCCTACCTGCACACCTGAACCCCATCTTGTCATCTGCCTTGCCCTATATATTCCTTGTTTGTTTCTTGTCTCATCGCGAGTTCGTCTCAGTTCGTCTGTGTCGCTACAAGCTGTTTGTTCCTGTTCTGCCTGCCTGCCTGCCTGCCTGCCTGCCTGCCTGCCTGCCTGCCTGCCTGCCTGCCTGCCTGCCTGCCTGCTTGCTGTTTATCTGAACCCTTGCTCGTTTTCTTGACTACGTTTTTGGATCCGATTTTTGGTATTGTTAGCCGTGTTTCTCTGGTTTTCTGACTTCGCCTGTTTTTGACTACGTTTTCTGGATTCCCCGTCTTGGCTTTATTAAACATCGCCTTGTGCACCCCATTCCGCTGTCTGCGCTTGAGTCCCTGCCTGAGCCCTGACAGTACGAACTCGCCAGTATGGACTCAGCGGACAGTGACCAGCTGCGATCGGTGCTGGAACGACAGGGAGCTCTCCTCGGCCGACATCAGAACCAGCTCGAGTCGGTTGGCAAGACCCTGGAGAGCTTTGCGGTTAGCCTGCACAACCTCTCCGCTCAACTGCAGCAGCTCCAGCTCGCACAAGACGCCCCAGCAGATTCCCCTGCACCTCCTCCACAGCCTCTTGCCCTCCTGCCTGGACGGGAGCCCCGTCTGCCGCCTCCTGAGCAGTATGCCGGTGAGCCTGGAACCTGCCGCTCCTTTTTGTCCCAGTGTTCGTTGGTGTTCGAGCTCCAGCCGTCGACCTTCCCCACTGATCGGGCAAGGATCGCCTACATTATCACCCTGTTGACCGGACGTGCCAGGGAGTGGGGAACGGCAATTTGGGATGCCCGCTCACCTGTGTGTTCCTCCTACGCCACCTTCTGTGAGGAGATGAGGCGGGTGTTCGACCGTTCCAAACACGGTCGTGAGGCTGCTCGAGAGATGTTACAGAGCCGTCAGAGAGGGGACTCGGTCTCCGATTACGTCATAGACTTTCGGACCCTCGCTGCGACCTGTAGCTGGAATCAGGAAGCTCTGTACGACACGTTCCTCCATGGATTGTCTGAGGAGATCAAAGACGAGCTGGTCACCCGGGAGCTGCCTGCTGATTTCGATGCCTTAGTTGACCTCGCCATCCGTGTAGACCACCGCCTGTCCACATGTCGAAGGGAGCGAGCAGAGTCCCGGAGATCAGCGGAGGAGTTCCGGAGAACCCCTGTGCCCTCAGCAGCAACACCCTCAGTCCCTGCTGCCCAAGGTCTGTCAACAGAACCGATTTCGATCGACCGCACGCACCTGTCTCCAGCTGAGCGCCAGAGACGGATCCAGACCCAATCCTGCCTATACTGTGGCAACCCCGGGCACTTCGTCGCCAACTGCCTGATTAAGAGCCAGCGCTCACCCGCAGTCGGGGAGATACAGGTGAGCGTAACCCCTCTGTCTGACTCCCCGGTTACTCGCCCACTGTTGTCTGCCTCTCTCCTTGTGAACGGTCAACCTCAGGTGGTAGCAGTTCTTATCGACTCCGGAGCAGACGGCAACTTCATTGATGCTGACCTTGTGCAGCAGCTCGGGTTGCCTCAGGTCCCGCTCCAGACTCCCCTTGAAGCCGTTGCCATCACCGGGAGGCCCCTTGGCAGGATCACCCACATCACTTCCCCGCTGAGTCTACTGCTGTCCGGCAACCACCGGATGACCACGATGACCACTCCATATCATTGATACGCCGCAAGCACCGCTGGTTCTGGGACACCCCTGGCTCTGCAAGCACAACCCCTGGATAAACTGGGTTGAGAATAAGGTGCTGGAGTGGAGCTCCTTCTGAGCATCTCACTGCCTCAAAGATGCCCCGGTTCCTGTTTCTTCTGTTCCCTTCACTGCAGAGGAGTTCCCTGACCTGTCTGGGGTGCCCCCCGAGTACCTGGATCTGAAGGGGGTGTTTAGCAAATCCCGCACCACCTCCTTGCCTCCTCACAGACCCTATGACTGCACCATCGATCTCTTGCCCAGCACCACTCCACCCCGGGGCCGCCTGTATTCCCTGTCGCCACCGGAGACGGAGGCCATGAATAAGTATATCCGGGAGTCCCTGGCTGCCGGCATTATTCGCCCTTCATCCTCTCCAGTGGGAGCGGGTTTCTTCTTCGTGGGAAAGAAGGACGGCTCGCTCCGCCCCTGCATTGACTACCGAGGGCTAAACAGCATCACGGTGAAGAACCGTTACCCCCTTCCTCTGATGTCCGTTGCATTCGATTCCCTGCAGGGAGCGAGGATTTTCACGAAGCTCGACCTCCGCAACGCCTACCACCTGGTCCGCATCAGAGAGGGGGATGAATGGAAGACCGCATTCAACACTCCGACGGGGCACTACGAATATCTGGTCATGCCCTTCGGTCTAACTAATGCCCCATCTGTCTTTCAGACCCTGGTTAACGATGTTCTTCGGGACATGCTTGGGCGGTTCGTGTTTGTCTACTTGGACGACATTCTAATCTTCTCCCGGTCGCCTGCCGAACACTCACGCCATGTCCGCCAAGTCCTGCAGAGACTATTGGAGAACCACCTGTTCGTTAAGGCCGAGAAGTGTGAGTTTCACCGGAACTCCGTTTCTTTCTTGGGGTGTGTCGTCTCTGAGGAAGGGGTCCTGATGGACCGTCGCAAGGTTCAGGCAGTTGAGGAGTGGCCACCGCCGACCTCCCGTCGTGAGCTCCAGAAGTTCCTGGGGTTTGCAAATTTTTATCGGCGGTTCATTCGCAATTACAGCTCCGTCGCTGCTCCTCTCACCTCCCTGACTTCACCCGCCAGACGCTTCTCTTGGACTCCGGATGTTGCTGAAGCATTCCAGGAGCTCAAGAAGCGTTTCACCACTGCGCCTGTGCTCATCCAGCCTGATCCTGCCCGACAATTCGTGGTGGAGGTGGACGCCTCTGAGTTGGGAGTGGGGGCTGTACTCTCTCAGGTGTCGGCGCAGGATAACAAGCTTCATCCCTGCGCCTTCTTTTCCCGTCGGCTCTCCGCGTCTGAGCGCAACTATGACATCGGCGATCGAGAGCTGCTGGCGGTCAAGCTGGCGTTGGAGGAGTGGAGGCACTGGCTGGAGGGCGCTAGTACCCCGTTTCTGGTGTGGACGGATCATAAGAACCTGGAGTATCTCCGTACTGCTAAGCGTCTTAACCCCCGTCAGGCTCGCTGGTCTCTGTTCTTCGCCAGGTTTGACTTCGTCCTTTCCTACCGCCCAGGTTCTAAGAACGGCAAGCCTGATGCTCTCTCTCGCCAGTCCTCTTCACCTGAGGAGCCACCTGAACCCAGCACCATATTGCCTGCTCGTTGCTTGCTAGCCGCGGCAACATGGGAAATCGAGTCCCTGGTGCGCTCAGCCCAGCGGGGTGAGGCCGGTCCCAGTGCATGTCCTGATAACCGCCTGTTTGTTCCTGAGTCTGTTCGTTCGCAGGTTCTGCAGTGGGGACACTCCTCCAGGCTGGCCTGTCACCCAGGGGTCAGACGCACCGATGCCCTTATCGAGCAACGCTTCTGGTGGCCGACTATGGAGGAGGATGTACGCAGCTTTGTCTCCGCCTGCTCGGTCTGTGCCCAGAACAAGCCCTCCAATCACCCTCCTGCAGGATTGCTGCGTCCGCTGCCGGTGCCCAAGAGACCCTGGTCCCACATCGCCTTGGACTTCGTCACTGGTCTGCCCCCATCAGACGGTAACACCGTCATACTCACGGTTGTTGACCGATTCTCTAAGTCCGTGCACTTCGTAGCATTGCCGAAGCTGCCCACAGCCAAAGAGACTGCCGAGCTCATGATCACCCATGTGTTCAGGCTGCACGGGCTGCCAAGTGATGTGGTGTCAGACCGGGGGTCCCAGTTCACTTCGCACTTTTGGAGGGCGTTCTGTAAACTGTTAGGGGCATCTGTGAGTCTGTCCTCAGGCTTCCACCCACAGACCAACGGCCAGACCGAGCGGGCTAACCAGCAATTGGAGACGGTGTTGCGTTGCCTGGCCTCGCAAGACCCCAGCTCCTGGAGTCGGCTGCTGTCCTGGGTGGAATACTCCATCAACTCCCTGCCGTCTTCTTCCACCGGCATGTCCCCTTTCCAGTGCTGCCTTGGCTATCAGCCCCCCCTGTTCCCAGCTCAGGAGGAAGAGGTTGGCGTGCCTTCAGCGGAGGCATTCGTTAGCCGATGTCGGCGGACCTGGAAGCGCGCCCGGACCGCGCTTCTGCGTGCCACTGCCCGAATCAAGCGGGCAGCTGATCGGCATCGGTCCAAGGCTCCCCGCTACGTCCAGGGGCAGCGGGTGTGGCTTTCCACACGAGACCTTCCTCTCCGAGTGGAGTCTCGCAAGCTGGCTCCGTGTTTTATCGGTCCCTTCCCCATCGCCAAGATCATCAGCCCCGCCGCAGTCCGGCTCAAACTGCCGCTCTCTCTCCGCCGCATCCACCCAACCTTCCACGTCTCCAGGGTCAAGCCTGTCTTCCACAGCCCTCTTTGCCCGGCTCCGCGGGCTCCTCCGCCTCCCCGCCTGATCGATGGATCCGAGGCGTACACGGTACGTCGCCTGCTGGGAGTTCGGCGTCGGGGCCGCGGACTGCAATACCTGGTGGACTGGGAGGGTTACGGCCCAGAGGAACGGTGCTGGGTCCCGGCCTGTGACATCCTCGACCCTTCCCTCATCGCGGACTTCCGTCGGCGTCATCCTGGACTGCCTGCTAGGACGCCTGGTGGCGTCCGTAGGGGGGGGGGGGTACTGTCAGGACTGCGGCTCCCTAGCCGGGTTTGTTTTGGTTTTTGTTTTCCCTGTCCATGTGCTTTTGTTTTTCCCTGTGTTCCAGCCCTGCCCTGCTCTCCGCCCTGTCTCCGCCCACCTGGTCATCTGACTGGCTCCACCCGCCTACCTGCACACCTGAACCCCATCTTGTCATCTGCCTTGCCCTATATATTCCTTGTTTGTTTCTTGTCTCATCGCGAGTTCGTCTCAGTTCGTCTGTGTCGCTACAAGCCGTTTGTTCCTGTTCTGCCTGCCTGCCTGCCTGCCTGCCTGCCTGCCTGCTTGCTGTTTATCTGAACCCTTGCCCGTTTTCTTGACTACGTTTTTGGATCCGATTTTTGGTATTGTTAGCCGTGTTTCTCTGGTTTTCTGACTTCGCCTGTTTTTGACTACGTTTTCTGGATTCCCCGTCTTGGCTTTATTAAACATCGCCTTGTGCACCCCATTCCGCTGTCTGCGCTTGAGTCCCTGCCTGAGCCCTGACAGGTATATACTGTTTCATCCTTCATATCACCCTCTGATAACGTAAGAGAAACGTGAGACCTGAAGTGGACAGCTGACTGAAACTCATATCAGTATGGAACTAAAAATTAAGCACACTTTGGTGTATCATCATGCCTCTCTCTCTCTCTCTCCCTCTCCCTCTCTGTATGTGTGCGTGTGTCCTCTTCAAAGTACTCTCTACAGATGCTACAAGGTATCACAGTGGTAAGTTCAATTAATGTGACCCTGTCTGACAGGTGTGACCACTATGTTGCCCTCTCCTTTACCTTAACGCATCCTTGCTGATAGGGTATGTGGGGCCTATCCCACTTCTGTGACCACCGTGATGAATTTGGTAGAATCAGCTGGGGGCTGAACCACAGCGTTCCTTGCTATAGTGAAATGGTGCAGGGACTGCAATGCACTATTATGAAATTAATTCCTAGTCATGTCACATTTTCTAATCATCATGACCTCCACAGTCGTTGTTTTGTTAATAAATAAATAACTAAATAAATAAATATATAAATAAACACCCAAACATGAATCCCCCAAACTATTAAATCCTCCAGAAATAGCGCCTTAATGTATAAAATCCATATTGTGTATACCCAAAAAGTCAAATCTAAAATAATGGAGCACAGACATCAGCCATCCCCAGCACCAACCTTGTTGTGCTACTGGCTACAGACTTTTAAAACCTGTTGTCATCATTTGATCTCCCTGCCATTACACAGCTGAAGTGTTGTGTCAAACTCATTGCCTGGGGAAGGGTTGCAATCAGACACACCACCACCACACTCAAAACATGTCCTTCATAGGGTTAAGGAATATAGAACAGGGAGGCCAGAACCTCATTATGTTCTGTAGACCTCCGTCATGCAGCCACTCTCTGATGGAATTGCAATCACAAAAAATGTGATGTATGTAGTTGGTTTTATTAGGCAATTATAAAGAACATCAAGGATATTCTTGCTACAGGCTTCTTATAGTTCTGACAACAAGAACAACAAAGATTGCTCCAATACATCTGTAAAGGATTTCAAAGCAATCCTACTGTCATAGCAACTTACTCTAAGCAATTATTGCAGTGCTGTATGTATGCATACTCGTAATCTAACACTGTATACACATGATTTTCTGGGTCTCTGTATGAAATGTTCAGATTATCCAGGCTACAGGGGACCCTTCATGCTGGGTTGAATATCCAGTCCATTCACAAGTCTCTGAGCACTCCCTGGTCAGTTATTGTTGCTGTGACTGGACCATTGGTTGCTGTTGACCTTGGTGTCAGCCACAACCATGACCACAACCACAATCACCACAATGACCATGGTGAGGAACAACTAAATGCTGGCTCCATGATGTCACAAAATGAACCCGTTAATGCCTATCATGTAGAGATGTAGCAGTAATATATTAATCTTTATTTCAATTTAAAATCAGTATAAATGATTAACTATTAACTAATTATTAATTGACAATTAAAGTCATTATTTTTCAGGGATAATTGTTAGTGTTTGACAGGTACCTTTTAAGAGAGTAACAGCATGTACAGAACTGAATGGGCGATTGGATGTTTTGAATGTGAACATTATATATGAACATAGGTCTCTGATCTAAAAATAGAGGGGTTTTTTTGGAATTTTGGCTAATATTTTGAGAAAATGGTTACAAATATTGCAACGCAAAAACAAATTATTTTATGTTAAACTGTACATGTGTTTTGTGTCAATCCACAAAAAACTGCAAACTGACTGTTTTGGAGGGCCTTACAGTCCAGCCCCCTTCCCTAACTCCCCATTCTGAGAAAACCCCCATCTTACTGTAATTTGCATGTACAGCTCTAAACGAGCAGGTAGACATGTATGTTGAGACAGTCATTAATCATTATTGTCATTTACGGGACATTCTCATCTAGAGCAAATTACATACATGAAGGATACAACGTCATCCATTTATACAGCTAGGTATTTACTGAAGCACTTGTGGGTGAAGTCCTTGCCTAAGCATAAAACAACAGTGCCCCAGCAGAGAATTGAACCAACCACCTTCTGGTTCCTTATCACTGTACCATACATTATGAAGTACCAAGTCAGGACAAATTCTCTGGCTTCTTCCCACATAAAATAGTACAGGTGAGTGAAAAAAGCATGGCGAGCAAACAATGCCTAGGTGCCCTTTATAGCAAGCCTAATGAAATCACTGTATTTCATCGCCTCTAAACCTAATTAATTAAAAAATGATTACTTTAGCCTTTGTATACAGTTTTTCATTCATTAAAAGGTTGCTGACCAAGCTGTGCCTTCTGTGATTAATATCAACTGCAAAATGCGCACAATATATATTTTTTTAATGTGTACAAAATACCATTTTAACTCTGTGGTTCTTAACTGCATCTTTAGCTGTCTTTCATTTAAAAAAGTAACATCATCATCTACACTCAGTGACCACTTTATTAGGTACACCTATCTAATACTGGGTAGGACCCCCCCCCCCCCCCCCCCCCTTTGCCCCCAGAACAGCCTGAATTTGTGGTGGCATGGATTCAACAAGGTGCTGGAAACATTCCTCAGAGATTGTGCTCCATGCTGGTATGATAGCATCATGCAGTTGCTGCTGATTTGTTGGCTGCGCATTCATGCTGCGAATGTCCTGTTCCACCACATCCCAAAGGTGCTCTATTGGATTAAGATCTGGTGACTGTGGAGGCCATTGGGGTACACTGAACTCGTCTTGTTCCTGGAACCAGTTTGAGATGACGTGTGCTTTGTGGCATTGTGCGTTATCCTGCTGGAAGATGGGTAGCCATGAGAAGTTGGGTAGACCATGGTCATAAAGGGATGCACATGGTCAGCAACAATACTCAGATAGGCTGTGGCATTTAAACGATGCTCAATTGGTATTAAGGTACCTAATGTGTGCCAAGAAAATGTTCCCCACACCATTACGCCACCATCTTCAGCCTGAACCATTGACACAAGGCAGGATGGATCCATGGATTCATGCTGTTTACGCCAAATTCTGACCCTACCATCTGCATGTCGTTGCAGAAATCGAGATTCATCAGACCAGGCGATGTTTTTCCAATTGTCTACTGTCCCGATTTGGTGAGCCTGTGCCCACTGTAGCCTCAGTTTCCTGTTCTTAGCTGACAGGAGTGGTACCTGGAGGGGTCTTCTGCTGCTGTAGCCCATCCACCTCAATGTTCATGTGGTATGTTCAGAAATGCTTTTCTGCATAGCACTGTTGTCATGTGTTGTAAGATTTTGGTCCAAATCCCTAAATCAGATCACTCAATGCAGCATAAGAGAGCACAAATCCTCACACTTAAAGGTATGCAAAATACCTGTATTCATTTGTCTAGATGGCCTTATTGTAACCACAGTTCTGCTCACAGACTTCAATTGTCACTTTGGCCGCAGCTAGCCATTGCGGCAATTGATACTTCAAAAGAAACCGGTGATGGCAGGTGATTGACAACTGTTCTTCCTAGGGAAGATAATCTGATTACCAGACCTCCTGTATTTCACCACATGTACTCTAATTATTGTCTATCCTGATCAAAGTTCTGTATCAGTATAAAGAATGCTTTCACTGTGTGCTCAGGGTTCAATTTGACTCTGCTGAGCCCAGAGTGTGTTTCACGTATTTCTGACAACTGCCATTCCTATGAATAAAGAAGTCTTTTCCACACAGATCGGAATTACGCCCTGTTTTTCCTTACAGTGTGGTTATTTGGGTACTGTCACCTTTCTGTCAGCTAGGACCAGTCTGGCCATTCTCCTCTGACCTCTGTCATTAACAAGGTGTTTTCGCTCACAGAACTGCCACTCGCTAGATGTTTTTGGTTTTTCAAACCATTCTGTATACACTCTAGAGACTGTTGTGTGTGAAAATCCCAGGAGATCAGCAGTTTCTGAGATACTCAAACCACCCCGTCTGGCACCAACAATCATCCCACGGTCAAAGTCACTTAAATCAGATTTCCCACCCATTCTGATGTTCGGTCTGAACAGCAACTGAACCTCTTGACTATGTCTTCGTGATTTTATGCATTGAGTTGCTGCCAGATGATTGGCTGATTAGATATTTGAATCAACGAGCAGGTGTACAGTTGTACCTAATAAAGTGGTCACTGAGTGTAAATTATTAGCCATTTATATTACTACTATACCAAATCAAATCAACTGAAATTAATTTCATGTAGCACATTTTTACAATTCAAATTGTCATGAAGGTCTGTACAAGTAGCATAGTAGATTTTTCACAGTGAATCCAGAGGAACAACCCTATGCCAATTGACAAAAAAGTAGAAAATTAGTCCAAAACACTGGGAAAAGGTGGTTGACTGACTGCTGGAAAATAGTGAAAATGTTAACATAGGGACAACAATGAAAATGCATTACATTAATCACATCAGTTACATCCTCTGGTTAGGTGGACAGGATATGGCATGGTGGCCTTGGGCAAGCTATGAGTAGGGAGCTTTCATCTGACAGTAGACAGTGCAATGATGGTCCTGTAATATTTTTTTCTTTGCGCTGGTAGATCAACAGGTGGTGGTGCTGCAGGAGCAATCTGAAGCTCCGGCAGGTGCTCAGAATAAGGCTATGGCAGCATAACTTGGGATGGGAATGGGATGCACAGAGCTGGCACACTCATGAGGGCAGTTCTGTCACCACCAGATCACTGCTGGACCTGCTGAATACAGAGTACCATGCTGCAACCTTAGGACAGTACTGACAGCTCAGTCTGCCAGAGACTCTATAGACTGTGTGAATCCTCCAAGCCACATCCCTCAACAAAAACATTTACTGAAAAGACTGGAAAGGTAAGTTTTAAGCCTAGACATTTTTAAGAAGACTGAGAGAGGATGGTGCTACATCTTAGAACCCAAGTGGGAATGTCGTGTCAACATTAGTGCGGTTTGTCTTGAAATGCCTCCATAAGTTATTCCTTTGCGCTCATTGCACATTAGACACACAAGCTTGTACTAGATGATATAAACACTCGACTGTTAAATTGCCTGTTTTCTGTGTCAACATTTTTTTTTTTTTAAAGTAGAAACCCACATTTTGGTGATGAGACTAGCTAGCAACAGGTGTCGAGGGAGCGTGATGGAGACAACAGAGATCAGAATATTTGGAATATTTAGAGATCATATGTTAGATGAGAGCAGAACATGGCAGCTTGTGTCAGTCAGAGATGGCTTGTTTACATTGTTTGGGGTGGGACAAACAAGAATAATTCTGATGCAGGACCATGTAGAAATTATGAACTGGAATCGTTTTTTCTTTTTATTAGTTGGAAAGAACAACTTAAAGTCCTTTGTAGGCCGGACCTGGCCCCCAGGCCACTATTTGAATATGCCTATTCTAATCCGCAAATAGCAAAAGTATGAACTACTTTTTCTCCATCAACAGAATAATCTGATAAAATATTTTTAGGGATTTAGGGCCAATTATTAACACCTCATGTTTGTCCGAGTTTAGGAGGAGAAAGTTGTGATTCATTCCATTTCTTTATATTTTTAAGAAATACTTCCATCTCAGAGATTTGCACAACTTAGGTTTGTCTGCATAGCAATGGAAGTGCATGCCATATTTACAAATAACACTGCCAAGAGGCAGCATATATAGGAAAAAAGCAGAGGTCCAAGCACTGATCCTTGTGGTATGCCATATCTTACTCTTGAGTGTTTAGGGGAGTCATTGTTAATGTGGACAAATTGATATTGATTCGACAAGTAGGGTCTGAACCGTGATAGAGCCTGTCCATTGAGATTGACAAAGTTTTCAAGTTTGATAAGGATAGTGTGATCAATCATGTCAAAAGATGGGATTAAGTATAAAAGCACAAGTATAGAGATACAGCCAATGTCCAATGAGAGGAATAAGTTGTCAAGCACTATGACTAGGGCTGTTTTGGTGCTGTGATGAGGTCAAACCCTGACCGAAAGACTTAAGATGTGGATGAGCGAAGTTACTGAATGACATCTTTCTCCAATGCTTTTGAACAGAACAGGAGGTTTGGGTCTGCGATTACATAATTCATTAAGGTCAAGGTTTGACTTCTTGGGGAGGGGCTTAATGAAGAATCTAGGTACGTATCCTGATGTCAGAAAATCTTTGATAAACACAATAGCTATAACACAGTTTTTCAATGTAGTGCAAAGTGCAAAATCAAAAGACTAAGCAAATTAAAATGTTTATGTTCATCACCAAGACTTCTTTATGATGTTTTTGCTTTCTAATCACAATGAAGTTGTTCAATTCTGTTGTGGTAGATGATCCTGCAGCTAAATTCTACAGTGCTCTACATTGATGGTCCTCATATTATTTCAGGTGAAATATTGCACAGCCCTAGACTGAGGCTGTTGAGACTACTTTACATTACCTTCAGCTATGCTTCTGAGGAGACATAAGTTCTATTAATGCAAATACAGTGAAAGTAATCTTGATGGCTAATGATCTGTGAGCTCCATTTTAAGTCAAATTCAGAATTCACACCAGTTCAGGGAGGTATAAATCCATTATGGTCACCAAAAAACATAGTTAAAAGTAGTTTAGTACATTTCATTTAGATGTTTTGTATTGACTAATCATTTTAGTTGAAGAAATTATTTGATTTAGCTCCCTTGTAACAGAGCTGGCCGATGCTCTGCACATAAATTAGCAGGAGTAGTAAAACTTTACAAAAAAACACTATTTATTTAAAAAAAAAAAAACTCACAAACACAGGAGAACCAGTTTAAAACCTCCAGCACAGCAAAATGGCTTGCAGCAATCTCTGAACCTGGCCACACACCTGTATATAACAAGCCTTAATTAGTGCAGGTGTGACCAGTTAACTGGCTCTCAGACAAAGACAAACAAAACAATGAAACAATCATTAAATCAAGAAACAAAACCTGTCCCAGTTGTAATTGATTGAATAAAGCGCTTATTTTACAAGATGGAAAGTAGACAATGAGGATCCTCAATTTAACCAACAAAACAATTAAACATTTAACCTGTTGGGGGTGAGGTGAAGGGCTACTCCTTCACATTTCCTCCCCCCTCTCCCAGTCTCACGCCAGTGAGACAGCCAGTGCTGTGGCTCAAAGTCCATAATGTCCATACACAGTAGGCCTTGGCACCTCCATTGTGGGTCCCTCCCGACAGGACCTCTGGACAGCAGGTAACTTTCTACCAGCCTTGCAGACAACCACTCCCCCCTTTCCATCCTGGGCAATGTAGCTCTCCCCACCGGCTCCATCCAGCCTTCTCTGAGGCTCCCGAGCTACCCCCACCAAGGGCTACAGGATGGTCTCTCGCTGGTCCCTGGCCGTTCCCCTTCCGGTCTCCCAAACTGCTCCCCTTCTGCTGCCCCTGCACCAGCTCTCCCTCCTGGCCTCGCCAGTTCCCGAGGGCTCCCCGAGCTATGCCCCAAACCGGGCCCCACAGGTCAGCAGTCCCTGGAACAGTTCCTCTCAGTCCTCTTCCAACCCCAATGGCTATCTTGCCTTGCCTTGTCTTCTGGTTCTCCTGGTTAGCTTTCCCTCCTCTGCTTTCTCTCATCAAAAATCAAAACTGTGGGTCACTCCTTTATAGCAGGCAGTACAATCCCACTTCTGACACCAAATGTAACAGAGCTGGCCGATGCTCTGCACATAAATTAGAAGGAGTAGTAAAACTTTACAAAAAACACTATTTATTTAAAAAAAAAACACTCACAAACACAGGAGAACCAGTTTAAAACCTCCAGCACAGCAAAATGGCTTGCAGCAATCTCTGAACCTGGCCACACACCTGTATATAACAAGCCTTAATTAGTGCAGGTGTGACCAGTTAACTGGCTCTCAGACAAAGACAAACAAAACAATGAAACAATCATTAAATCAAGAAACAAAACCTGTCCCAGTTGTAATTGATTGAATAAAGCGCTTATTTTACAAGATGGAAAGTAGACAATGAGGATCCTCAATTTAACCAACAAAACAATTAAACATTTAACCTGTTGGGGGTGAGGTGAAGGGCTACTCCTTCACATCCCTTTAGGGTAAGATAACATTTATGTTATGATACACGTTCAATGAGACATTCAAGAATACATCACAAAGTATTCAATACAGCTTCATAACAACCATATATATAATTTGTATAAGTTTGCATGATGTCATCCTCTTGGGTACAGTTGACATGTGACATATGGGTCACCCATGATACTGTATGTCTAAGTTGCCCAAGTGAGCACTCATCTTATGTTAGACATAATGCAGTTCTACAGTCTCCTCCACAATTATTGGCACCCCTGGTAAAGATGAGTAAAAAGGGTTATAAGAAATTCACCTTTTAGTGAATTAGGTTATTCTCACAATGAAAAAATGAGAAAAATCCAACCTTCAATTTAAGTAAATTTATTCAGACTGACCTCATCAAGAAATATATATATATTTTTTTAAATTACATGTGCCACAATTATTGGCATCCCTAGAAATTCTTATGAACAGAATGTAACTGAAGCATTTTTTTCATTTATTTTTTTTAAGTTGATCAGAGTGTTTTGGAACTTTCAAGCAGTAATCCATGACTTCCTGTTCTACTGGGGTATAAATATGATGTGACACAGGGGCCAAATTCCCTTTGTCATTCTTCAACATGTGAAAGATAAGAGAACACACAAATCAAATAAAGGAAAAGTGTGTTGACCTTCATAAGTCAGGGAATGGCTATAAAACAATAGCTACTTGCCTGAAAATGCCCATATCTACCGTTAGGCCAATAATTAAAAAGTTCCAATCAACTGGAACTGTGAAAAATGTGCCTGGATGAGGACCCAAGTTTATTTTGCCCCTACGCACAATGAGGAGGATTGTAAGAGAGGCAAAAAGATCCCCAAGGATCACTGTTGGAGTGTTACAGAAAAAAGTAGCATCTTGGGGTCACCAAGTCTCGAACACTACCATCAGACGCCACCTCCATGCCAACAGATTCAGATTCAGATTCAAGACCCTGACCCTCGCCTTCTCTGCAATCAACAGGACAGCCCCTACCTACCTCCAAGAACTCATCCAGCCCTACACACCAGCCAGACCCCTGTGCTCAGCAGCAACTGGACACCTCGCTCCTTGCATGGTCAAGGCAGGAGGTGCTCGTTCTGCCAGACATTGGCGTTTCACCTACATCGCTCCCCAGTGGTGGAACGAACTGTCTCGCTACGGACAGCTTCTTCACCCCATTCCTTCAGACGGGGCCTGAAGACACACCTCTTCAGACTCTACCTGGACTGACCCAGCACACAATTGCTGCCCCCCCCCCCCCCAATCAGTGCTGTCGTAAATTGCTGTGCTTTTTAAATTGTGCTTTTTAAATTGTGCTTTTTAAATTGTTTCTTGTTGCCGCCTTTACCCTGACGCTCATTGCGCTGTTTGAAGTTGTTGAAGTTTGCCGTTTGGAGGTGTATCGTATTAGTTGCCCTATAGGCTGTAATTGTACAAATCTGATAGTACTGTGTCCTCAAACAGACCTTGCTCTCAGCTGAGAACTGTCTCATTGTGGAACTGTACACATCCTGTCCTCGTACTGTTGCTATACTTGCTGTATGCACTTTTGTAAGTCGCTTTGGATAAAAGCGTCTGCTAAATAAATAAATGTAAATGTAAATAAATAAATGTAAACAGATTACTTGGAAGGCATGGCAGAAAAAAGCCTTTCCTGTCATTTCACCACAAATGTAAGCGCCTGGAGTTTGCTAAACACTACTGGGACTTTGACTGGTTGGATTTTTCAAATTTTTTCAGTGTGATACTGAGCTAATTCACCAAAAGGTGAATATCTTATAGTCTTTTTTACTCATCTTTACCAGGGGTGCCAATAATTGTGGAGAGGACTGTATATAGTTGTTATGTAGCTGTATTTTATACACATTCATGGATGTGTCTTTTAGTGTGTGTCACAAGAGAACAGTAAAGTGCTCCTTTTGATAACTGTAGATCATGTGGATGTTTTACGCATGCTTTATGTAGATAGACTTTAAGTAAATAGCTCATTTCAGAGTTGAAATTTGGTCATTAAGTGGAATGGTCGGAATGCTAGGGTTACAATGAGTCTTTCTTCAAGTCACAACAGAGCTTAGTTCTAAAGGTAGATGGATATCAATTGTTTTCAGTGAGGTCTGCAGAGCAATTTCACATTTCCTTCCACTCTTACAGTATAAATATATTTAGACAGCTTTTCATGTTTACTGTCAGTGGAGTCTATTTCTATGACGCATGCCCTCTGTATCGGTCTGGTCTCATCACATCAAGTGTTAAGGCTGACTCTGGCAATACTCAGTGTTCATTTTGAATTCCTATGATACCCCTGGACAGTAATGCTACCATAGTCAATAGATTTATGTTCATATTTTATGTTTTGTCTACTCTATCTATGGTTCATTGAACTGTCTTAGTTTGGAATATTTGTTTTCTATTTCTCAGTAAAGCTGAAATTGAATTGTATTTCACAAAAAGTGGGGTTTGCATTGGTTAAAGTCCATTAAGACAGGGATTTTTAAAGAAATGCTCAGAAATTACACCTTACTGTGCACAGCACTGTAAAGGAGGTGTGACGATGTCATTTTATTACTTAAATTAATTAATTTAAATTACATTACATTACATTACATTCATGTAGTAGATAGTTTTATCCAAAGCAACTTCCAGCACAAGAGAACAGAAGAGTATCCACTCAAGTTAAAAATGTTTCCAATGTTACATTTCATTTATCTTGTGTCTGTCAATATCTGAATTTTATTCCAATCTTGTTGGTGTATTTGAGTAACTTAGAATACATTTTCTTCATCCTTGAGTTTTGTGTCACCACCAGATATCACTATTTGCTACTAATGTCCTTCTCAATATCATTTATGTAAATGGGGAACAGCAGGAGCCTCTTCACTAATCCCTAGGTGAGACCACTGTCACAACTCTTTAGTCAGACACCATCCCTCTCATCGTCACTCCACAGTTGCTCCCTTTGAACAGGGGTACAAGCATGTATCTTTGTAGCTTGTAGATTTCCCAAAAAATGTTGGCTATCCTTTCTGATTCCTTTTTAACAGAATAATTATAACCTGGCCAGGAGCGGAGCTGATGGTTCATTGCAGAGGGCGCGAGGACCTGTAGTGGGCCCTTATACAGCCTATTATAGGCTGTATGGAGATGCAAGACAGATCCAAGAAGAAACTTACGGAGATGGAAGGGTAGAACGGAGAGAAATGCGGATTACAATGCTATTTCAGCACACCTCATTGCGTGAAACCATTTTTAAATATCGTGGCTCCGTCAGCAGTGACAGCGATAGGAAATAAAACAAGACAGCCAGCGATCGCCTAGTTCCTACTTTGGGACTAACAGAGGGCATAATTTTTCTGTTTGTACACTTACACAAGGATACTGGACAGCAAATAAAGTTTTCTGTAACTCGATTGTGTCTCTGCTCATTCAAAATAAATATAGCGCGAGAAACTTAGCTAGAGGTCAGGCGAAACCATTACGCCCTCAGTCTGACTTTTTTTTTTTTGCAACAATCAAGACACACAAACAAACTTTATTCAAAATATTCAACTAAACAACAAAAATGCATGCTTTGTAACTGGAAGAACTGTGGGCCCACTAAACCCTCTGCCCCCCCCCCCCCCCCCCAATCCACTACAGAACCTGGCCTTATTAATATATTCTATAACTTTACATGAGATGACAATATACTAACTAGCCTGTCATTTCCTGGATCAGTGGGATCCTCTTTCTTTTATATTGGTGTTGTGCCCTGTTTCCATTCATCAGGAATTTTTTCCTGTTTTTAAAGATGTAAAAATGCTGCTTTACGTGCTCTTATGTATATACCATCTGACTGGGTATATACTGTGCTGACTTAAGTTTTCCAGTACAGCACCATCCTTTATTTCAATATTACCTAAAAATCCATTGCTATCAGATGCACAGTAATTGTAGGCATATTTGTTACCATTCCATGTGAAGCTTAAACATCTTTTATTGTTACAAAGCAAATCACCGTCTCCATTTGTAATTCACCTAACCAGCTCTAACTCTCTTTTGTTTCCTTTCTCCTTTTCCACAACAAATTTTAATATCTTCAGAGATTTATTTTCAAAAAGATTTTTACCCATTTTTAATTCTAGCCGCCATTATTAATACTGCCACAATACTGTTTTTATATAGTCTGCAAAATCTCTTTTTCTGTAGAAATGTATTTTTTCCACAATGTAGAATGCCTATTACTCTTAGTTTTCCACAGTTTTGGAAAGAATTTATACTGTGTGTCCATAATGTGCCATCTCTCATCCAGTCACACAGTCCTGGTCTATTTTGCTTAGATTTTCTTTCATAAAATTAAAATGAGCTCATCTAAAATTAAAAACCCTAGAAGTGGAGTAAGTGCAAGGAAGACTTTAAGTCAGTCACATCTCTGGAGATTTTGATGAATTTGATGCTTAATGTTTGCTAAATTTTGTTTCCTGAAGACTACTGGCCCCCTTAGGGGTACTGGTGCTGCCACCAGCAAAATATGACTCAGCATATGTTTAATTGATGAAAAATTATGTTCTACAACAATTGCAGATATTGCACCATCGGTTCCTTCCATGGGCCTCTGTGTCACTGCTCAACCCATTTTTCTTGTTTCCCAGGGAAAATAATTTTTGGAAGATGATAAAGGGCATCACTAGCAAGACTAGCAAGATAAGGGAAACAACTCCAAAAACCTGGGAAGACAAATAACAATAATAAAATAATAATAAAAATAAAAATAAAACAAATAAAAAAAATAGAACAAGATTCAGATCAATAATAAATATGAAAACCAATATTGCACTCATAAAATATTAAGAACAATATTCAATAAATAATCAATAAACAATAATCAATCAGTGAAAGTGAAATAAAAGCAGCTCACTGGAATGCCCTACTAAACAAGTGCATTTTGAGCTGTGATTAAAAAACTAGAACTGAGGGGAGTGTCTGATAAAATGTGGAAGTGCTTTCCGGAGTTTGGGGCCAGATCAACTTAAGACAGCCTTAATGAGTGAGCTTCTCTACGTACCCGCCTTCAGTAGGGGTCTTTTTCCTCCAAACTTCTAGAACCGGGAATCTGCCATGGTTCGCTACCTCATCATGGTGTTCGTTTATGGTCTTCTCCTGATTTGCGCTTCATGCTTGCTGTTTGCATCTGCCAGAGCCACCCATCAGTGCACTGCCTGCTTTAATAAATCACTGCTGGGGCACTGCTGTTGTACCTTGGGCAAGGTAATTAACCCACAATTGCCTCGGTAAATATCCAGCTGTATAAATGGGTAACGTAAAAAATTGTAACCTATGTAAGTCCCTCTGGATAAGAACATCTGCTAAATGACAATAATGTAATGTAATGCGTACATAGCCTTTGCCCTTTCACACCATCTTCAGCTGTTTTATCCTCTGACTGTTCCCCTGCCACCTCCCTTTCATCTGCGGGATCCTTCTTAGGGTGACATTAGGAGCTCTGCCAACTAGAATTGGCCACCATTCCTCTCTCCCAGATCGGCCAGGGTCCACACTCTCGTCCTATGGCTGGCGTTTGTCTGACCCTTTCCTTCAGGTCCACAGGGGGGCCTCACAGCTCCTTCAGCAAGCTGCCTTCCACAGGCTCCTGCTAGACTGGACTCTAGCAATGGCCAGACACCACAATGCATTTGCAGCTTATCCGTGACCACAACTCTGCTCACTGCCAGCCCCATGCAAGCCCTCCATGGCAACTAATCCTTCTCTTCATAAATTATTCTTACAGCTTATTCAGATGTTTGAGAGTCTGCTCTGCATGGAATTATAATATTTATTTGCTAAACAGACACGCTCATCTATTCAATACGCATTGCTTATATTTCAAACAGTATGGATTTGGATTTATAGAGGTGGATGTTTTTCTGAAGCAATCCAAGTTATGTACCTTGCTCAAGGGTATAACAGTTGTTGGGAATTAAAATTACAACCTTTTAGATTATGTGCCCATGGAAATAGTTGAGAAAAACTATTGAAGTTGAAATACTGAATTATAACTACGGATGAAAAATGGAAAGTTGATAGATGATATGACCTGTTTAATCCATGGATGTTGCCAGGGCTAAAGTCTATCCTTGCAAGACATAATACAAAGACTTGAATTCCTACAGATATGTCATGTATAATTTCTGACACAAGAAAAGATTGGTGTGTTTGCATGTGTGTCTGTGTTATTGTGTGTGGGTGTTTTTGATTCTGTCAGTGTGTGTGTGGGGGGGTGCTGGGGTGTGGGGTGGAATGAAACTGTATTTCTGAACATCGGCAATAAAATCTTGTTTTTTTTTTTTTTTTTTTTATGTGTGCCAGGACCAGCACTTCAATATCTCTCTGACCTTTTACTCATCCTTCTCCACAGACAGCCAGAATTATTTGACCTCATTAGGTCCTGAAGCTGTGTGTCTGTGTCTTTTTTGTGGGGGTGTGTTCACTCTCATTCATGTATTTATGTATTAATATATGTGCACGTGAAAGTGTGTGTATGTACGCATACTTGTGTGTTTGTGTGTGTGTGCATGCATGTGTGTGTCTGTGTTTCTGTGGTAACTGAAGCCTATTGATCAGCGTATTTGTGAGTCTGTGATCCTTGCGGTGCGGTGTTCGACAGGGGAATCACTAATGGGCCTCAACGCTTCCCGCCTCAGACCTCTCCCTGTCCAATTAACTTTCAACTGGAATCTGCCAGGAGAGAGCGGGGGTGGGAACTGGGGAGGAGGTGGGGGGGTGGGGGGGGGGGGTAAGATGCTGAGATCTCCCACCAGCTCCCACAGGCTACAAATTCAACAAAGCCTTTAAGTCCAGAATCCCATTAACTTTCACTTTAATTAAAGATCTTCCTCTTTGGTAATGACACTGATATTGTTCAACCTGTTCTTCAAAATCTGAGAGACTATCTTGGGGAACCTCTTCAATCAGTGCCTCTGTGAAATATTCTTCCATGGTGGACATAGCTTGTAATCTTGCAAATAAAGTAGGAAATTAGCATTCGACCTTAAACCATGTCATGTCACAGACAAACCTATTAAAGCCTGACATTCAACGGAATAAGCCAAAGACCTCCAACCACCCCACAATATCATTCAAAAAGCCACAGACACTGGAGAAGGGAAATTTTGTGTTTACCTTTTGTTGTCTGTGTGAAGAGGCATACATGTGTACATGGGAAAAAAGGGCAAGATTAATTATCACAGACATGTTTATGTAGTATCATATAATGATAGATAAATTTGTGAGCGGATATGTGTATTTCATGCATTCATTTGTATTCTGTTAACTCCTCTTAGTTGACTCAACAGTTAATGCAAATAGTGAAACAAGGAGCTGAGGTGAGACTGCTTAGCAGCTGCTGTGTCTTACAGGGAGCATGCTTCAGTTCAAGATTTGAGTGCTGGGTGCAGGATTTGAGTGCTGGGTGTGCTTGACAGGCAAGAGAAAGTCAGTGGTTGCAGTAATGTGTACAATTCTCCACATAAATCACTTTAAAAATCATTGTTTTGAAATATCTCAGATTAGAGTCTGGGCTTTCATTTCTGCCAGGGTAGAGTGGATTTATATTGTCCAGGATTCTGCTGCTACATTAGTGCCTCGTAGTTACCAGACACCTGTAAGTTACTGTTAGTTACTTGTCATCATTGGTCAGAGATGCGCTGCTTCTCCAATCAGCACCAGCTCTCCTGTTAGCTCTGTCCAACTAATTGGTCATTCCAAAGTCCACATGACAAAACAAATACCTTCCCTGTGAAAGGGCATCCTCCATCTGTTCCCAAACACTGTTTTTATTGTTGATTGGTCAACAATGTGTCTTTGCATGGCACATTCTCAGTTGTTTTCCACTTGCCCTATTAACAACATCTACCAGATGTTGGTTACATCAGCCAACACCAACCAGGTTCCAAAGTCATTTGTTTGATAGTCTCCGCTAGCTGTGGAAAAGGACCTGCATTTGGTCCATTCCATTCACTGGGCACTAGATGTGAAGGACTAATGTTAAACCTACCCTGAGTGTTCAAGCATCTATGACCTCAAGAAATCAGACAGAGCCTCTCTATAGCCTTTCTATGACAGTGTCCAGTTTCAGGGAATTGCTGTGGAAATAGTGGGCAACCTAAAGAAGAGACATTCTGGGCACCATTACAGTCAGGTTATATGGAATTACATAACACTGTACGGTGAAGCTCACCCTAAAGGAACACAAGCACGACTCACATCATTAATTGTTTTTTGATCCACTTTCTCACAGTGGCATTTCAGCAGAGTAACTAACACATAACATAAAAAGACCTTTCTACTTACTAAGGTTCCTAACAAGAACCTTTGACAACATATTGTAAAATCATACTTACAATATAATGACAACTGGTGTAGGTTAGTTTCTGTCTTTTGCCCATAGTAGGATGGCTGTTGGTGGTAAATTGATAATTGACCAAAAGCACTTTTGTACAGAGAGGCAGTAGCTTTGTTAATTGAATGATGTTGAAGAGCTATTCATCTGTCAAAATTATAGAGGGTTTCCCATTGATATTAGTCATGTGCCACTGGGCAGCAATTTTTTGTTCACTCTATAATTCAGAAAATCTTAGAACTAAAACTAATGTTGTTAAACAATAGAAAAAGATTCCAATGAACTTTTTTCTAGAAGACAAAATTTGTATTCTTCATTGGTTCCACTCAGAGGAAAATGTTGTTTCTGGTGTTGTGTGTGGTGGAGTCTGTACCTCACAGCTGCCCTGCCCATCACTGACAGCCAAGAGCCTGACTGCAAGCATCCTGTGCTAATGGGCATCACCTGTGCAACACCTCTTAAAGGTGGTCATCTCCTGGAGGGGATGTCTCTTTGACCAGTTATGAACAATTTCCACGTAGTCATTAAAGCCTCCCACATTAAATGATACAGCCACCACAAGCCCACCCAAGTCTATCCGTTTTAAATTGCTCTAAATTGACTGACATGTCACCACAAACCTCAAGCTATTCAGCGCAGTCTTGTTAGCGAGAAAATCACAGTAGGTCATGGCTGTTCTTACTGAGAAACAGAGGATCTGAGACATTTGAAAATGTTTTATTGTTGGAGGTGTTTCAGGAACAGGGCAGTGTTTCATGTGTTTTATTTTATTTTTTCTTTTCATCTAAGATACACATAGCTTATCACACATGGCACAGGGACAACAATCAATCCATACTTACTAATAATAAACATCACCTTTAAATAGTTACTGCACATTGTTAGTGCTGATGAACACACCTGGATGCAGTATGGTACACAAGAAGAAAGTCACATATGTGTTCACGGACATAAATGTGCGCTACCATATATCATCATTATTATGTGTTTGAAAGAAGGGAAGTAATCTGTACAAACAAGCACAGTCGTGCAAAGTGATTATAGTGATGGACATGTGGCAGTGTTTACTGCCAGGTCATGATCTCTGTATTTACTGAAGAAAACTAAAAAGGCAATACCTACGTCTTGTCTGAAAATATCCCAATAATAATAATTGTGTGCAGATTTGTTATGGCAATAATTATGATCCTGCAGAATTTCAACTCCACTATGTATACTCTGCTGTATATTACAACTAAAACATTACCAAAAACTACCTTTAGTTGATCACTATATGCATGCTTGTTAAATATAGTTACAGTTGTATTTCTTCATCTGGCTGATATTTTACAATGACAGTGGTTGTGACACAAAATGACAATGGTTGTGACATAAAGCATACTTTAGCTGCAGTTTCAGAAATGTGTTTGTTGCTCCCTATCTTTTTAGAATATTATAAAAGAAATCTACATTAAAGTAATGCTTTTGTACTTCAGCAAGAAGCTAATCTGAAATTCATCAGTTCTTTGATTCTGTACGCAGCTGCACGGTGATCAAAGTCTCATACATACCCCAGAATGCATCTTCCTCTTGTATAGAGTAAAGAGTGCACTAAGAATGCTGGGAATTGAAGGCAAAGAAGAACAAAATTTAAGGGGTCACTGTTCTTTTCACTGAAATTGTGTGATAATATCTCTGCAACATAATAAATGGCTTAATTGGTCATGGACAGCTAGCTGAACGTGCTTTGAGTGTGCATATTGTGATCATTAAGACACAATGATTTCTAGCAAAAAGTCTGAAACTTCATGTGCATTCACTCTAATTCACTGGAGGGGGGAATGTAACATTAGGAATGACATTCTCAATACTTCTGTGTTGAGATTTTTGTGGTTCTTAAAGTCTGAAAATTGCCTTTCACTACTCTCTACTTAAACTCAGAACCAGAGTCAATATCAGCGTAATTTGCTTTGCCTTTAACTTTGAATATGAATTTCAGCAACTTATTTTTTTCTGTCAAAACTCAATGTTATGTGTTCAGCTATTGCAGTGATTAATGAAACAAGTGTACCAGAAAAGTGCAACAGCTGCTAAAATGTAAAGTTAAGGGCAATGCATATTGCACATAATAATGCATTTCAATACAAGAGCCAGCAGTGAAAATGGTATATGAGGGCCTTTATGTGGTTGATATAATTTAAAACAAATAAATTTAAAAAAATAAATCCATCAATTTGTCAGCCTGAGTGTCTGATACAATGTGATGTGTGTAGAGAAAAATAGAACAGTATTACATTTTTAAAAAAAATATCCATACAAATATGCATGGTTGGTAGTTCTACACAACTAGGGGAATTGTCATGTCATAAATGTATTAATATGTTTAAGATAGCTGTGGTATGTTCCCAATAGTGAAGAAGATATTTGTGTAGGCCCCCTATTGAATATGATAAAGGTCAGAGTCGGACCTAATTAGAGCTAGGTTCCCCAATCCTGAACCTGCAGACCCACTGTGTGGGTGGCTGTTTGTCCCAGCTATGCACTTAAATAATTATTCAAGTGATTAACAATTTTGATTTTTCATGTCCTTGGTTAGCCTTAATCAGTTTAGATTATTTCAGTTGAACTGAGATTTTGCAAGCTCCTTCATAACTGTGTGTGCTATGTCACTAAGGGCAAGTGCCAGGTATAGATACTATTCAGTTTATTGTAGCAGTGTATAATATAATTGAATGCAATTTACACCTGTGTTTACCAGTCCAATCTTCAGTATGAAAGATGCAGTGCTTCTGGCAATATGTATACTACTTGTTGAATTAATATTTGAATTAACTAAATAAAATAAATTCATTTAATTTAGAAAAATAAAATATATAGGTAGGAGCAAAAATCACAAATACTAGATGTTATCAACAAGGACTGGGAAATGCTTTAACAGACCATAACCACAATGTGTAGAGCATGAGACCATTTGAAATTCTGCATTTAGAATGGAAAGAAATAGTTCACACACACGCGCATACATTCATGTATACATGTTAAGGATAGCAACAAAAATCTGAGACTGTTGTACAGACATAACAAATAAATACATAAGGAATATGGATACTATATATAATAGTAGTATATTTCTGTGTCTTTTCTAAGAATAGCAATAATACTAATGACTCAAATAAAACCCTATTAAGATATCCTTTGCCAGACAGATACTTGCCCTCTATAAAGAAGACAGGCCCTCTATAAAGAAGACAGGTTATATGTAAACATTAAGGAGTGTTGTGATCTGTATAACAGCTCTATGCTGAAATGGATATATTGGAGGTCATTAATGCTGTACAATGATGCTCCCTTCATTTGGCCTGGGCTTAAAGGATCCACTAGTAAATAATCTTGATTAATATCATTTCAGTCAAAGATCTATTTTCAACCCCACTGCTCAGAACTCTACTGTCAAACGATAGTATCTACCGAGCATTTGATTCTCGTGTTTAAAAAAATACACATTGGACATGGTTTATGGTGTAAGGTATATCATCAATTCAGATCAATATATTCATGAATGTTCTTGTGCAGTGTCTGTGGAAATATTGGAAATCCATACTAGAGGAGAGAGGTTGTAGCAAGCCAGTCTTCAACTGCAACCCCTTGTACGACTACACACTTATGCCATTTTTCCAATCCCACACATACAACTGAAGCATTCAGCTCTGGTGGAACAAGAGGGGAAACTTTACCTAAAAACCACGTTTCTGTGGTACCTGCGTGCATGTACTGTATATGCAATCCACCTCATGATACATTTTTAAAGATTTTAGCTGCAAAAACACATCTATTCCCATAGATTTTGTTCTGTATAAACATCCATATTTAACAACTCTGTATATTTAAACAAATAGGTAAACACAATTCTAAAGAACTGCACTATATGTGTATCAATGCACAGTATTTCAGCAACAATTCTCAATGACACTTCAAAGAGGAATGTCAGACATCCAAGGTCACAACCAGAGAATTTGTCTCGCGCTGCTCGAATGCAACTTGTCTGGTTTGGAATATACTGCATTAGGATGGACCTCAGAGAAACAGGCTAACACAAAAAGATCTGTTAGTTTTTGTGGTATAACACATGTGCGTGTATAACAAAGAGTATCTCAACAAACCTACACACATCAATGCATATAACACTTTCTGAGAATGTATGCTTGCATGTGTAGCTATGTAAATATTCATATATACACATACACAAGAGATGTCAGTAACTGCATTTATGAGGTTAATTGTTTGGTCACTATCTAACAAGCCATGCTTGTAAATAACTCCTTAAGTAAAACTCAGCTGAAATACAGATGTGGCCCTCTTTGTTCTTGGTGAGAACCTAGGTAACTAGAACAACCCACAATTTCTCCTTTCAGTTTTCTCACTTTGATGTTTTTTTATTTCTTTTTTTGCAGTGGGGGGTGCCTGCAGGTGCCAGAGTCTCCACTGCCTGTGTGATGGGGTAGGGCCCATCAGTCTGGGTATATGAGGAAGCCAGAGAAGGTGCTGTATTTGTTGGTATTGCCCCCATGGACTTTACCCCCATCCAACTGCACACACACCTCATCCCCCACATCCAAGTGTAGGATCACACTGTTGGAGGCATAGTCATAATTCTGATCAGCGTCCTGAGCGATGGCACTGGCCCGCACCTGGGAAAAGGAGAAAAAGGAGTGTTAGAGAGAGAATGAGAGAGATCGGCTACACCATTAAGGAGAAACATCTTATGTATGCAAGCGATGATTTTCTGTGCTCATTACTGTGACTGCATACGCGCACATCCTGAAAGAAAGGTCTGCGTATGTTTCCACCAGTCATGCAGGTCCAAAAGAGATATGATACTTCTGTTGCTTTTTATGTAAACTGTATGTTTGAATAAATGTCAATATTTCAAAGGAAGATGAAAGATGGTGAGACTAAATACTAAAACCCTTGATGCAACTTCCCATAGACCGTCTGTGATGGCATATAACTGATATTAACAGTATATTAATGGCAGTTAAAATGAAGGTGGGTCATGGTCAATGTAATTATTTTGTCATGTATATGAAGCTGATATTTATTCAAATTGTGAATTTGTTGTGAAGATGTAATCAGAAAAATAAATGTAATGTAAAGGAGACATCCCCATTGTGCTTTTTAGTAAATTCCCACTTAACACTTTGTCTCTCAGTCCACCCCCCTCTCTTACGCCATCTATCTCCATAAAAGTGACAATTTGTCTCATGAATCATCAATCATGTCGTGAATTGGGTAGCCAGATTAAACGAGATTATGGTCATTTAAATGTTAATTGCTGGGGTGGGAGGGGAAATAGGGCACGGGAAGGTTTATGACTTATTTGTGTGACATTTCACTACTTGGCTAGCAGCAACTAAGACTGCTGCCCGTGCCCCTTCAGCCTCTCTGTCTGCCCTGATTTCATACAGTAAATTATGGCTGCCATAGCGGCCCCTGTCTTTATGTCTCCACGTGTCATGATGAAAGGTCAACCAGCTGAAGACACGGCCACACATCTCTTGACTCTCTAAGTCAATTCCAGCAAAACTCTCGCTCACTGTTACCCACTCAGCCGATCCTCTAATGACATGTAGGCTAATTAACGGCAAGCACCTGTTTTCATCACTTTTTCATTAAATATATTTCCTTTTTGGGGTATATCACCTCATCAGTAAGGATGCACATACATATTATTGTCTCACATTTCCTTGAGACAAAAGCTAATTTACTGTTTTAAGGATAAACCCCTTGCCAGTATAAAATGAAGATCCAAGAGAGAAGCATTGTGGACAATCTGATTTTATGTGAAGAGATTCAGTCACAAAAATTTCACTATCTTATAAAGGATCTTAAAAGTTAAAATCTGTTAAATGAAACAGAACATTAATGTCAGTTATTCCCCTTCGGTCTGCATTTTCTGCTTTCAAACATTTTAATATTCTAAATCCCCACATGAAATTGGGAAAACACTTGCTCCACTCTCACACTCGTCCTCTCTCTCCTTTGTCATCCACACATGCTTAATTATTTCCTCTTCCAGCTGTGGGGCCAGGGCTTAATGTCATCTGTATTGAAGACTGCGTGTCTGACAGGCCCTGCACTGTGTAAATGGATGAGTTGAGCACCAACCTGGCGACCCCAGCCTCAATTGAGAACACAACCCCACTCTCCTTTATTGATTATCTGGGAGGCTCTGTGCTTTTCATGTTTCTAACCTGTTGGAAGAGGAGCATGAGGCTTGGTGGGATTGTGTACGTGCCTACATCTGTGTGTGTGTGTGTGTGTGTGTGTGTGTGTGTGAGTTTGGGGGCAGGGATGCGAAAACATCTTTCTGAAGTATCGACCTGTTGCATATATTCCACAGAGAAAGTGATTTACATAATATCAAGTGGAGTGGTTCTGCTTGAGTGAGAGGGCTGTCACATTTACATGCTGTGTACGAATTGCATTCTATTGACCCATAACTTTAGATCCGTATTTGCTTATTTATACAGTACATCATATTGGTCTTACACATGCACCTACACAAACACAGCTTTTCAAAAAGGGATACCACGGACACACATCTTGAGCTCCATTTCACTTTTCTAAAGGTTAGAATTTTCTGTTTAACAATTAGTTAGCATTGTTTTAATCTCCAAATCCTACTCCTGCCTGTGCTGCTACAATTAATAATGGCACTGCTGCTTCTGTTGCTGCTACTACCAACAATACAATTACTAGTAACAATGGCATTGATTTTAACATAGATAAAAACCTTTTCCAGTTTCTCAAAACATAAAACTATCCACTACTGTACTGAAAACTATTAGTGCATGCAAAGAAATCACACATTGAGATTTTTGTCTCATTAATGAATGTGAATAACTCCCCTTTTGACTGTCCCTTTATAAAGGTGTTGACCAGTCTGAGCACACCTGATCATGGCCATTTGATGGGATGCAGCAGCACTATAAAATACTCTGTATTTATAAGGTATATATAAATACTGCATCGACCACACCTGCCAGACAGGGTAATGTCAGCGAATAATGTAGCGAAGGCTTGTAACAGGGCATTTCAACCTTGTTATGAAACCCGGGCTTTTTGGTAATGTGGTGAAGTGGCTCACTTGCGGAAAGGGAGTTTCCAGCTTCAGTGATTAAGCTCATCGCTTGCCCCTGACATCCCTTCCCTTACTGCAATACGTACTTCCTTGCTACTGTATACTCCACAGAATTCACTGACCTTCTGTTAAGTTACCCTGTATGCTTATTGACAACATTACCCTAAAATTAATAGCAAAATAATTGGTAATTAATAATTAATAATTGGTAAAACTACATTTTGTGGTGTTCTCATGTTAGCATTATTTTGAACAGCCAGCAACAGGAAAACATACTTGATAGAGCACTCTGTAGTCACCTAATGCAACAAAGAAGCTGGAGGACTTTGGCTAAAAAAAAGTAATCCTATACTGAAAGATATTAAATTCTATAACTGTATAGAACTGTATAAAATTTTGCATTTTGCAAACTGTAACCTGTAAAATGCATTGTAGAGGATTTTAAGTAGAGGATTTTCGTTTGTTTCTGTTTCATAGATAAAAAAAAATCTATCACTGCACTGGCTGCCAGAAATCCAAGATATTGCAATATGCATACTGCATAAAATCGACAAGACACTTACTTCTAAAAACAGACAGGCAGACAGGCACACGACAGGTCTGCCACCTCATTCACTGTTGTTGTCGGGGGCACTCAATCAATGTCACTGGCCTCAGACGCATCTTTCGCTCCCCCGTGGTAGGATGCGAACGCCATGAACATGAGCTGCAACAAAACTAACGTCTAAAAATAATTGCATAGCTCTATTTTTTTCCGCCTCAATATATACATTTGGTGTTTCTGCAAATCTTTAACATTAGAATGAAGCCGATTTTCATATACACTCCGTACATTTACTTCTGTACCAAACTTGCATTCCGCACATTTATCAGACTGCATATCTGTCTCTGCTGCTGCCTTCCTTCCACGTCCCATGTTCCCCTCCAGTCTGGACCGATCTATCCATCTTACTCCAAATGAGATGCAGGTCACGAATGTGTCTCCGCCATGAAGCGTGTCGGGGAGCCGCGGTTAAGCGTGTCCCTGTCCAGTCTAAATCGGATTGATTAACGGTGCGAGGTGGCCGGTCTCTTGGGACTTAGTTTCCCAACTCCCGCTTCAACAACAGGCTTCAGTAATTGCTAACCACACGGCTATAGCTGTAACCCTAATACCTCCTATTTCTACAACACTATACAACAGCAATAAATGGGAGCAACAATGTTGTGGTGTAACAGACGGACCAAATAATGGAGCAAAGAAAATAAAGACCAAGCCTAACACAGCAACCATGGTGTACCTAATAAAACTGTACTACCTTTTTCTTTTCATTAAAATATAAACGTGCTTTGTTAAGAAAAAAAGGAAAGAAAGAAAGAAAGAAAGAAAGAAAAAAAAAAAACACGGTATATAGTTGCTGTGGCGGAATGGGCTTTTATTTCCTTTTCAGTAAACCTAATTTGACGAAAAGGGAGCGGAAACCGTCCAGACACTTAAACTATAAATATGAGTGGAAACCAATAGCCATTTTTTTCTGGCAAAACATAGTGATTGATTGAAACCAGTGTATGAAATGAGCTAGCCAAAATAAGATTGTGCCGAATTAGATGTGAACATGCACGCCTACAATTTAAGATATTCAGGAATGACCTGAGGTAAGGACTCAACGCTAAGGTTTCAGTGGAGCGAGGAGAAAATATACAAAACGAAATATTCAGAGTTCCAGGAGATTGCTGTGGTACACTGTAAACTGTGTGAACAGACATGTTATATAAAATTTTTGGATACTTTGAATAATCTATACTATAAGATTTGTTTAACAACTTTTTGGTCACTGCATAATTCCATTTGTATTTATAGTTTTGATATCTTTACTATTATTCTAAAATGTGGAAAACAGTAAAAATGAAGAATAAAAGTTGTGTCTTAACAATTGACTCATACTCTCCTCTCCCTCTCTCTGATGGTTTCATCAAACAAAAATGGAAGATTGTTGGGGGATTATCAAACAAAATGAAAGCAAATGATAATCTGGCTACAGCTGCATGCAGTAGGTCTGCAGTAGGTGTGGGAAATTGCTCTTTTAACAGCCAAAACATCTGGGCTCGGTACCAGGATAAAATACAGAGGGATGCAATTGCAATCCACAGTAGTGCACAAAAAGTTATAAATACTATGTAGACTTTGGGATATAAGGAGACAACTGGGTGCACTAAGGTCTGTCTGGGGGTGCAATGCACCCCTAAGCACCCCTGTAGCGCTGGGCCTGAAAACATCCACAGGAGCCAATCCAGTTTTAGGAGTGCTGAATGCTCTGTCTGTACATCTCACTGCACAGATTTCAAATTTCCGTATTTGACATAATTTACACCCATGGGCAGTCTTGGCGCTAGGAGAAAATACAGAGGGGTGTAATTGCAATCCACAGGGCTGCACAAAAATGTGGACATCGGGATATAAGGAGACAACTGGGGGTGCAATGAGGTCTATCTGGGAGCGCAATGCACCCCTAAGCACCCCCTGCCCATGGGTATCTGTTAAAATAGGAAGTATGAATCAGTATACTCTGAAAAAAGTTATTTCACCCTGAAAAACCTCACCTCCCTTCCAAGACTGGTAGCTGATGCATATTCTTACAGAGTACACTCACTGATCCTCATTGTAGAAACCACCCACAAGGAACTTGCAACTATAATTAGAGCTGTTGTTTCAAATAAAGTTTGGCAGATATTTCTGAGACATGATCCATTTTTAATGTGTAATTTGTTAAAAATGTCAATATCAAATATTTGACTTAAAACAGGAAAAGAAACTATAGCATATTTGGTCTGGTTGTGGGTTTTGCTCAGTTTAGTCTAGCATTAGACTTCAGGGTATATGCTTAATCCAACAAAAGCAATTAAAAAAGGGGAAATTTGTACACACATACACATCATCATATGAACTACAACACCTTTACTGAACATTTTGAATTCCTCATGGTAGATTTCAGTGAGTACGTCTTCAGGAATTTTATGCAGGCAACTGTAACTCTAGAATTCCACACAGAGACTGGTTGATGCACCTGGACACTGGTGGCTGTGAAATGCCAACAATATCCCCCGACACCCTCTGTATTGACCCCACGGACCAGACCAAAAGTGCACAGGTTATTTTCAGCATAACTAGGATTGCTGAGGGTCAATATATGCGGCTTTCCAAGTCCCTGGAGAAAAGCCAGCATAAATGATAAACCGCCACTCTGTCCAACTGAAAGTGCTGGACATACTCTGGATATATCCCAAAAGGCACTTTTGCTCTCTTGCCCTAAGCACTTCCCCTTAAAATAGTGCAAAGTAACATGGTCGAGGGTATCCAAATGGGGAGTAGGAAATTTCACTTTTTTTTGTCTGACTGTTCATATTCATTTTTGAAAGTGGTCCACATATAATATCCACATGAATGGACCTCTGTCCAGAAATGTCTTGCATGCACATATAAACAACAATAAAAGACATCACATCTGTCTTGTCATGCAGAATTATAATGAGGAGGACAACCTGCGTATTTTTTGTTGTTCATACTGTTCTGAAAATATCCAAACTGGGTTACATATGAGGCAAAAAAATTAGAATTGGGCTACTTTTAGCTGCAGTCTGTACATGACCAAAGTGTACAGTCATGTAGGATATACTTTACATTAGTTGGATGTCCCAGAATTTTTTTTGACCTGATATCCCAGGTCAAGAAAGAGATTACACTGAGCAAAGTGATTCCAGGCTATTTTAATAAGAACTGAAAAGGAATTCTGACAAGGAACTTTGCAGCTAGATTTCAAGGCTCCAATTAATCTGAATCACCATGATATTTATATAGTTATCAAATGGCATTTGTCAAGAGTTAGAGAAACAAAATGTTTTATACCAATCATTAGCCTTTTTGCACCAAAGCCAGATTTATAAGTGAAAGCATTTGACTAAAACATATTAGCTAGCACACTAACTTCAGTTATAAAAAGTGTAAGGTTTAAATTGCTATATTGTACAAACTGGAAAATTAATGGGGCTTATTTGTATCAAACATTACTTCTTGCAGATTGATTTAATATTTATTGATCTATCGTGTGGTATTCACTGCAACAGTAAGAGTTACAGCCAAGGATGATGCAACTTGCATTCTACCAGCATCAAGGGCAGACGCTGGCCAAGGGAGGAATGTCACACTTGGGTGCGGTGCTTTCCATTAGTCAAAGATAATGTGTCAAAACAAAGCTACTCCTGAAACTTTACTATAATAGTTATGTACCTTTTCATATCAGACACTATCAACAACAATATCTAAAAGCATCAAGAAGACACTCACCTGTGCATTAAAATCACATTAAAATAAAACATGCTAGCTTGAATAGTAGGTTATGAGCATTTAGGTAATTGAAATCAACTAGATGCAATCTTCTGAATAAAAACTGAGCATGTTCAGTTTTTATTCTTTAGCAAAATATTGTGTTAATTTTAGTTGCCACTGAACTACATTATGTTACATTTTTACGTAGAACATGTTCTTATACAGAGTAAATTACATTTTACCTTAAAATTCTACATTGATACCATTTATACAGTTGGACATTTACTGAGGCCATTGCGTACCATTTCATTAGGTTGCCATTAGATACTAGTAAGCACCTTCCCCAGGGGTAGAACAGCAGAAACCCATCTGCGAATTGAACCAGAATCCTACCAATGCACCCCACTGCTGCTCTTACCACTCCACCCCATTGCTGCTCCTACTAATAAACCCCATTGCTATTCCCACCACTACCCCCCCAGTGCTGCTCCTACTAATAAACCCCACTGTTATACCTACCACTACCCCCCAGTACTGCTCCTAAATAGATGGGAATGGAAATAAAGTTGTCGATACTTACTGAGCTGTTTTGCTGTTTGGCTGCTTGGCTTTGCCATAAATATGTGTCAGTCAACTAATTCATTGAATTTATTAATGTTAGGAAAAGGTCATTACTGCTAACTGTCCAGATACATGTATTTTTTAGTCAGAGTGTTGATAATATATAACATCTGTGCAATATTATGATTTGGGCATAAACTGTTGTGTGATCAGTTTGGTAGAAGATAAGCAATTTCTTATCTTCTACCAAATTTCTCTTCATACCAGTTTTTTGTCACACAATAGTTTTGGGTGCTTTAGACCCCAGTGGCAGTTGACTTTGTCCCACTATTAGTATAAGAGAAATGCTGTAAAAATAGTGAAAAAGTGTAAATATACACCCCCATACAAACTGATTCTAATGAGAAACATCCAACAATAACAAACTGAATGCAATTAATCCCAGGTACTTTCTGAGGAAGGAAACTGAAATATTCATGCCAGTGTTTATTGTCCCAACAGTTATTTTCACATGTTAATTACAGTTGATTAGACAGACAAGTCAGAGTTATGGCTATTTTAGGGATAACAGTCAGGTCAAACTATTTGTGTTTTAGTAAATATCAATGGAAAAAAAGCATTTTCAGATCAAACTTATTTTGTTTATTTTTACAATTCAGATTGTCACAAAGTGCTTTACAAGTAACATAGTGGATTTCCCAGAGGGAATTAAAATACTAAGAAACCAGAATTTTAAATGAAAAACATTTTCTTTGGGAAAGAGGGGAGACTCGCAAATCTGCACTATTGTCAACACAGAGGAAGACCGACATTGACACGGGAGTGAGTTTCTGTCCAAAACACTGTGCCGACTTGACCCTGCTGGAGAGGACATTTAGGCCTACAGGCCCTGTGGTTGACTGTACCTCAGCTTTCCATCACAGGAATTATTAAATAGGAGTGGGGGGAGGAGCAGGAATTTATACAGTATGGACAGAGATGTGCAGCAAGAGACAGACAAGAGGCAGAGGGGAAAACAAGGAGGTGGGGGCTGCAGAATAACAAACTGATCAAGCGAGGCTTTTGTGAGACCGGGATGATGGCAGGGAGTATGTAGCTTCTTGTTTAAAAGGTGACCTGCTCCGCTGGTAATAAAACTGACAGAATTCATTCACTTTGATATACAGACCTCTTGGAGTGGAGACAATTGAAAAGTAGCTCTTAAACTTACCTATGGGACTCTGAGGGTACTGAGGGGGGGAGGAGGTGAAGAGAGGAACGCTGGAAATTGCACATTTGTAAAATCGCTTTTCTTTCTCGAAGAGGATGTGTAGTACTGCAGCGACTGTCCCTTTGCCATGAGATGTCATGCTAACATACTGTCTCTATATACTCCAGAGAAAAAGAACAGCAGAACCTTCATTGAAATTCCCTAATAAGCCCTGCAGTTTGAATGGTGGCAGCCTGACAGTTACATGGTCTTACCAAACTTCAGTTATACATTGGTACAAAGACTGTGGTTCAAAATGGAGTATGTTTAATCCACAACAATTAATTGCTTTCCCTGAAGATATAAACATATATATATATATATATATATATTTATTAGTAGTATTCACTAGGCTATTTGTGTATATAAATACAGATAAAAACAGTGCTGCACATTAGCCTATATATCTCTTTCAACAGACTAAATCATTGGATTGACTCTTCAATCTGTGCAGTCAAATATTCTTCAAAATATACATCTGTTTTTCAGGACTTTAAGTAAGTATTTAATTGTTCTCCATAAAGGCTAATTGCACTGCAATTGCATGGCATCCAAAGCTCCTCTCATAGCAGACATATATTATCATGGAGGATGGTCTTTATCAGCTGACATTTTTAACACTCCTGTGTGAAAGAAAATGACCTTTTGGTGATCTATTAAAAGAGCATATGACGTGTGAATAAAAAAAGAAAAAAGTGAAAGACAAAAGAAGTAACGGGGGTGGTTTTCTAGTAGACTGCACCGAATAACAGATACCCTTAGTTAATAGAAGAACATACAGAGGAGTGCCACATCAGAAGGGGGTTGGGGTGGCAATTGAACTGTACAGCATGCCAGTCAATAGAAACAGGACAATCCTGCTGCTGAAAACAACAAAGAGAATTTCACCACTGATGTATCCAATTTAACAAAGCATGTACTCATTACAATACATTTATATCTTAAATTATGCACCTTTCACATAAAAAGCAGCATGTAAATACATTACTGGGATACTGTCAGATGTCAACTAAGGCCTTTACAAATGTTCAGTCTCATATTTTGGTACCTCATAATGTTTATTCATCAAGGGAGCCCCTACACCCTCCCTTCACTCTAAGGTGGACTGTCATTAAAAGGAGACATAATGTTTTATGTACAGAAATATATATGTTACATTTTATTTTTATCTCTTTTTATTTATTCATATATATATATATATATATATATATATATATATATATATATACACTCATGTTGCAAGTGTTGCCTGATGTGGTATGCAGACGATGAGGAGCAGTTATTAATTCAGGCTAACAGACAGCAGCTCACAGCCTTTACTAACACCTCTGCTCAAATGCTCGGTAATTAGTACCTTCTAATCCTGATGGGAGATGTATTTTGCCTGCTACATGAGAAGTGAACATTACTGCAAGTGTCATTGAATCAATTGCTTCTGAAAATGAGCTGTGAGCTGATTTAATTAAGACAGTGTTGGCTCTGATTCATACTGAGGAGACTAAAGAACCTTTTCTTCATGATTTTTCCTCCTACCTAAGAGCCAATGTAAAACAAAATATTACAGACTAAATGATGGAGTGATTTTTGTCTTCATAACTACTAAAAGTAAAGCTACATGGGCATTAAAAAGCACATTGGGCTGCTCACTGAAGATCAGCAGCTTACCTTACAGTTATGCTCTTGGAAAAGGGAGTTTCAAAAGGATTCTTTTTTGAAAGAAGGGTCCCCCGAGTATTCCTTGTAAGAAATAAGTTCCATCAAGAACCCTTTTCATTTGAAGCACCTTTTTTGTTAGAGTCATTCAAGCATTCTACATATGGCAAAAGCAGTTCTGCATACAACTCTTTTTGTATTACTAAACCTTTTCTCTTGTAAGTTGTTTGTTGACTTTGTTGTTTTAAATAGGGCTTTGTTGCAAAAAGGTTTTTAAATTTCAGGCATTATTCAGTAATCTGAGAACATTTTTAAAACATAGGTGTGAGGATGAGATCCTCACCCTCAAAGACTCAAAGGTTTTCCTGGGCTTTATGCTGCATATGTGAATATTTGTACATGCGTCCAGGATAAATTCATTTTCATTTCATTCTACAATAGTTTATATCCTTTCCATCATTTCATCCCAAGCAATATAGCTAATTATCTAGCCATGTCATCCTATTGAACAGGCACTAAGAAGTTAATTGGTTAGTCTTACCCTCCAGTATAATTGAATTATGTACGAGTGTTTAAGGGTGTGGAAGCATGGTGAGTAAGAAGTATTTGTATGTTTTGGTGCTTACTTTTTGATGTTTTAGAATACATAATATATTACACGTAGCTGGCATCTTTATTCAGAGCAACTGAGAGTACTGTGCATATGTACATGTGTATATGTGATCTCTGGAGGTATTAATCCCCTAACCTCGGTGATACTCTAGTACTGTGTTCCTACCTGAGCCTGAGATGCACAGAAGTGCAAATTTAAGTATTTGTTTTGACCATTATACCTTGACTCTCTGGAGGAGGGAGTGGTGAGACAAGAAAGGATCCCCTAAGTAGACATTAATACATTATTTGTACCCCCTTTTCTTCCAATCACTAATTGACATTTACCCTAGCATTGTAGATCTCCTTATTGCACAACATATACATCAACTGGAGTGGGTGAAGGCAAATGCTAGCCTTCTCCAAAATTAGTAAAGCCAGCTGCTGTTTCTTTTTACTCTACAGGCTGTGACTATTCCCAAGCAACCTAACTCACTTGGAAGAAAGAGCTATTTGACTTATTTCAGCCACAGTGCTATAGGTGCCCCATTAATAAAAGAGAAAGAGAGCAACCCAGCACATGGCCAACTGCAGGATGCATCACACCAGGTGAGTGCACCAAAATACCTGACCAGGTAAAAAGTGGCACATCTCCCCATGCCCTTGAGTAAAATCATAATTTGCAAAAGTGTTAACCCAAATTAAGGTCTGTGTAGTCCAATGATGAGAAGTTTATTATATTAATAACCATAATGTTTTTAACAATATAGCGAACAAAAACATTGGAGAAATTGTACTGTTACGAATTTGTGAGACAAATTCACATTCCAAATGACACTAACAATTTGATAGTACAACATCAAGAGATGTTTCGTATATAATATGGATACAATAAGGGAAAAAAACTGACAATGATTTCATTCTATTACTCAGGATTTGATCCTAGCCTTATACTAAAGTGCACCACTACCTGTAGCAGTACACATTGAGCTATCTTTACCAGCTTGGCTGGGTCTTGAGATATCTAAGCCAAATTTTATGAAAACCAGGCAGTGGTATATTGTATTGGATCCCTATCTGCTTTGAACCTTTTATAGCTATGATGAAATGGAGGATTTGCTTTTTAGGCTCTCCAACAATCATTTTATGCCTGTATCATAGGTTTTTCAAATTATAGCAGAAATTTGTTTTCAAAAGGCAATCCTTCTGTTCAACATGAGATATGTACGTAGACCTAATGCTGTTCTTTAATTTGGGATGGAGAATTATGCCAGAGAGCAGGGAGACAGAGAAGAGGGATCAGAAAGTTTTAGTTCATGTGACAATCAAAGTCATAACTCCTACCACGGGTGGAGGTACACAGATGCAGAGGCATGGGTTTTAACTGCTACAACAATCCACCCCAACACACAACATTTGTAACAGCAACATTCAGGTCAGCAAACTTCCTCATCCACCCAGCAGGTGTGGCATACCAACAGTGATTACTGCTGTGTCACTGCATTCCGATTATCTACCACAAATTTGTTCACTCTACCTCATGCATTCCGAAGCATTGGATCAGGACAAGCCTGAAGGTAGAAAGTTTCCACCATATTCCATACAACAGGCCAATGGTTTTAAATCTATGAGGGATGGAGAAGGGGAGAAGGGGAGAAGTAAAGGGTCAGGTGTTCCAGTTCATCACCTGTGAAGACTGATAGTAGAAGCTAAATTGAAAACCCAAGGAAGATAAAACAAACATCAGAGAAACAAGGCAAGCTAAATCAAACATCATAAAGTCATACTTCAACAAGCTGATGGCACTTCTCAAATTCAGGAGAGGCTTAGAAGAGGCGCAATGAGACGAGGGCAGATATGGAATTGTTGATGTTTCTTGGATATGTAAGGCCTATCTTGAGCTGCTAAGGAGTTTTTCTATAAGATGAACTGATTATTTAATGCTATTAATTTTTTGTTGTATCTTTTTTGTAGAAATGTGTTCTTCAATGAGTTGGTGAGGCAAACAGGTGTGCCTTGATAGAGGGTTTAGGTCAGTGTTTCTCATTCCTACTCCTGGAGGCCCACTGTCCTGCATATCTTCCATCGTCCTTGCTCCAAACACACCTGATTGAAATTAGCATGATTAACATGCTCTCATCAGGTGTGCTCAGCTAATCAAAAGTGCCACTGATGAGTTCAGTCTGGTAGGTAGAGCAGACAAAGATGGAAAACGTGCAGAGCAGAGAGCCCCCAGGAGCAAGATTGTGAATCAGTGGTTTAGGTGATCATACAGAAGCCTTTTCTGGTGAGAGGGTTTAAGGTACTATCTGTGTCACTGCTGTCCTATTAAAAACAATGCATTCAAGAGACACCTCAAGCACCATGAGTTACATCATCAAAGTAAAGCCAGTTTTCTTGTAAAATGTGGCCATAATGGATGATCCAGGCAAATTAGCAAAATCTCCTCTCTCAGAAAACACCTAAGCTGGAAGTACCACAAAATGTCAGGCTTGTTTTTCATGGCTCGAGTGGAATGGTATCAATCACATCAACCACTTGATTTCTTTTGGTTTTGATGCCTTTCAGTCTATGTCTATGCCAAAAGAAATAGAAACGGTAACAGTGCAATAAAATGTAATAAAATTGTAATTTAAAGACAAGTAATCAAAGCATCAGGGCCAAAAATAAGACCAGATGAGGTCTTTCTTACATTTTGATTTAAAAGTGTCAATATACTTCATAACTCCCATAACTCTAGTGGAAAACAGAAAACCATAGCTATGGTGCTGCAACACTAAAAGAACTCTCACCCATAGAGGACAGCTTTACTATGGGGACAGAAATATGTAAAATAAATAAATAAATAAATAAATAAGTCTAGCAGTGCATGATCTGAGAGCTTAAGATGGTGTGTTTGGCTGCAACAGATCACTGACATAGTCAAAGGCAAGGCCATTAAGAGCTTTAAAAGCAGTTTAAAAGAAGCTTGTGCTATATGCAGTACTTCACAATGAGCCAGTGGAGTTGACACAGGGTTGGGGTGATGTGCTCGTGTTGGTCTGAATCAATACCCTTGCTAAGGAGTTCTGGATGTAATGTAGCCTGTTGATTGTTTTGGAAGGGAGACCAATTAAGAGGGTGTTACAGCAGTGGAAACAAGAGAAGACAAAAGCATGCACAAGCCTCCCAGCATCACTGAGTGAGAGTGTAGGCCTGAGCCGTGCAGTGCTTCTGAGGTGGAAATAGGCAGTTTTAGTTGCTGTGTGCTTTGAATGCTAATGGGGTCAAAAACAACACCCAGATTTCTCACATTGGCAGAGGCCCATGCGGTGGAACCATCAATGTCAAGACTTGAAATGGGGGAATTTTAGGGAACAGAGCTATGGGACAGTCACAATTCAGTGTCCCTATTCAGATTTATAAAATGTGAGCTCATCCATTCCTTAATGTCATGCAAGCACGCTAATAGAGAGGGAGGAGGAAGGGCTGAGGTGGACTTCTGAAAAGAATTTGTGTGAAATCCGCATCACAATAAAAACAAAGGCCATGTTTGGAATGATTTCTCTGTAGGGCAATTTACAGGACCACATCTCCTGCAAAATCCCCCAAAGGAATGCAAGTGTTTTCCTCTGGGCTTGTAGAAGGTCAGCAGGGTGCAATAGTTATCTGGATACCTCAGTTACCATGCAACACCCACCAAACGTTACTATTAAGCAACTCAACCGGGGGTAGCAGCAGTCCAACCCTTGCCGCTAATCTCTGGCCAGCAGGTCACGCTAAGGGCAGCTGCATCCTGCACTCTGGACTCTGTCTGCTGCCAGGCAACCTACAGCACAGCCACACTCTGTTCATCTCTTGTCAAAAGTATTGAATACAGTTATTCTTATGTGCAACATAACCATATTTGGTGTCATTTGAAAGCTAATGATGTATGTAGCAGGGAGGTATGGGTTCATAATAAAGATTGCAACATGTGGCACAAAAGCCAACAGTGAGGAATGCACTTATCTTTGCATTCCTCACTCACTAGCACCCCTTCGTACCCCCCTGATTACTGCAAGATTTGCAGTATTTATAATTGCTGAATCGTGACTACACCGTTGTTTCAGAGCTTATCATGTTTGGTCACAGCACCAAAGTCCAGATACCACATGTAATGTTCAGGTATATAGGGGGGAAACTGGCATAGCTCGGGGAGACATGTTAACACCACCTCCTGCGCACTTTTGCGTGCGTATAACCTATTCATTATTCTTTGCCCCTCCATTGTACTCTGCTTTTTCCATCACATTGCCAACTGTTCATTATTTTGAGTGATCATACATTGTAACAAATAAATTCATTTATTGTAACTCAATGCTCATTGTCCATCTTACTCGCTGCAGCTGATCACTGTACAGTGGGATAACTGCTATTTACGTGCTTATAGAATCATTATGCTATTGGTATACTCCGTAGTCCCTCGCCTATACAACTAGTGCCATTTAGGTCAAGCTCAGGCTACAGACATGTATGCATCTCTATGAGAGACTGCAACCCGTACAGAGCAACACTATGTAAGACCTGAGGGTACAGTCCCTTGGTTGCATATATAAGCATTCTGTCTTAGCAATTAGCAGAGAGGCATTCAAGTGATTCAGTTACTAAATTAAAATGTGTTAACAATCACAGAATTTGGAGTCAGATGTATTAAAAACAGTTATATTTAATGAATTTTGTTCCTGAACCGCCAAAGGTAAGACAGCACGTCATCCTTCGCCATCCACCTCCAAGGAGAATGATTACACAACATTAGACTATGGACATTGCAAAGCTATTACTCATTAACGATGCTTTACGTATCCAACAGAAAACTTTCCCTGGATAACTGAAGCATCATAGTTGACTTTTAATGACTGTAAAAAGGTATTGCATGCCATTTAGTGGCACTGTCTGCCACAGACATCATACGATGTTGGCAAGCTCTTGTCTGAGGTTCTTTTCTTCTCCACGGTTACACCTGAAATGCTGCTGGCTTAGCTTTCTCCCCATTGTTTTCTTTGTTGAGCCAGTGTGAGTTCCCGGTAATTGTCGGAAAATGACATAGCTAGTCTCTAAACTGAGCCATAGGGCTCAGCCTTTTTGGAATTTTTACTGTCTGAGAAGCTCAGGGTCAGAAACCCACTGAAACAAGGTGAAAGTCTAAATGTGGAAAGGAACAAGATTCTTGTAATTTACACTCATTTACAGACAGTGGAACCTGGTGTCTCAGGAAGCCTCATTTACACGTCTGCAGGATGCTCTGTCCACAACAAACCGTTTGCTCCATGCATTGTAACCGTCACCACTATTCTTGTGTTGGGAGAGTGATACAGTTTATCAGCCTCTGTTACTTTAATGCAGGGGTCTCCAACCTTTTTTCAACTGAGAGCTACTTTGAAAAAATGAAAGTGGCGGAGAGCTACTCATGTCATATTACTAACACTTATTCACATAACGTATTAAAACACTTACATTAACCAGCTGAATTAAGATACTTTTTCTATATACATGTATCAAATGTCAATATCCAAAGCTCACATTTTGGATCAAAAGTATCTTAAATTCATATCAATAGCATGTCAAATGTATGTTCTGTATCAATATGTTTAAAATTTCAATGTGTCAAGCTCATCGTAGTGAAGGACAAAAGTAATCACCCCATCCGGCCTCGGACCCGAGTCTAAACGGTACCAAACTGCAGCTTTGACCGTGATGCCAAAAAGCCAGGCTCAACCACAGTGACAGCACTCTGTCACACACATAACATATAAAAACATCTTAAATTCACATCAAAGTCATAGAAAACATTGCTATGTGCTTATGATGTGGGAAGTCAGACAAATTTGGTGATCATTGGCCGCTACTTTGGAACATTAAGCCACATTAAGCCTTTTCCTTATAATGGGCGTCAATGGAGAGGAAAACGCTTAATGTAAGATAACGTCCATACTCATTTCGGTGTTGATTTTTTGACAGGTGAAAGTGTTTATGACAAGACACAGAAAGAAATTTGGTGATCATTGATCGCTGTTTTGGAACATTAAGCCACGTTAAGCCTTTTCATGTTAAGAGCTTTAGAATGTCCCCGAAGTGGCGCTGAACGTTGCATCTTTTACCAACTGAAACGCTGGTACCGCAGATGAAGCACACACACACACTTGTCCTTCACATTCGTGGAAAAAGAAAAACTCGCGTTCCCATTCCTCATGGAAATAGCATGTTTTTTTTTGGCCTGGCCACGTTCTTTGTTCATCATAAATCTGGCTATTTTACAAGCTAAAGTGGCTTGCTAACACCACCGAACTCCTTGCTTTAGCTCAGTAGCTACCTCAGTATCTAGCGTACAGGGTAACTGACGTGACGACGTGTTGGCAAACTTGACAGTAGCCTAACTTATTTGATTGACTGCTGATATCATTTTGTGTTGGAGGGGGGTGGGACATCTGTGTATTTGATTGGATTGAAATGGGACGAGGTTTCCAGGGTGCGTTTATTTGTTGTCTGATTTTTTTGTGCATAATCTTTGAACCTTTTGGCGAGCTACTCAAAAACAGGCAGCGAGCTACCAGTATCTCAGGGGCGGCATGTTGGAGACCCCAGCTTTAATGGGTATTTGTCTTGTGGTACCCAAAGTATTCCATGATCATCATTTACTCTCTAAAGTAAACCACACTTGTTTGAAACTCTGTCTGAACTTGTGAGGAATTATGCATTGCCTAATACCACAGTCCAATCAATTAAACAACATTTTTATCTCAAATCATGCAGCTTCTCCCACAAATAACAGGTTACTCTTAGTGTGCGCAAATTCTAAAATGAAATGGATACCACAATAGACTGCTTTCACCTGACACTAGGGTAGGAGTGCAGTGATTACACATAGGACACAGTGGGAAATCAGCAATGATAATAAAGCTTTCTAATATCTCACTAGCTGGGGAAGCAAATGCAAGTGTGGACATTTTAATAAGGCACCAGATACCACTGCAGCCAGCAGACCAGGAAAGGCTATTTACAGAGGCCACTGTCTCCTGAAGACAGACACAGATTTTATCTCACAGATATATTTTTGATGATCGCAAAACATTCTCGACTCATTATCTGGTAGAATGTGGAATAGTTCAATGCAGAAACATGTCCACTGCCAGGTCTATATGTTAATGCTGGAACAAATGTCATGTAACCTAGCCAGGTCATATAATGAAGCACACAATACTGTGGAAAAATAAAGGATCATTATAGGGCCAGAAGCTTCCTTTATCCATGCTATCTGGTGCTGAATTTGTGCGAGATTTTTGAAAGAAAATTGCACTGGTTTGTCATCTTGTTGAGCTTCACCGTGTCAAAGACAGGCGCCACATTTCGATGTGATGCACTTTCACTGGACATTGCATTAAATGGTGCACTAAATGATGGCATGTTAACATGATAATGTTAAAAATATAAAGTATTATAGATCTATTCCATCCATAATTCAGTAATACTGTGAACTGATAAATTCCCATAGTAGTTCAGAATCAGAATCAGAATAGATTTTGTTGTCATTGCACGGTGTGGGTGCAACGAAATTGTGGGTGGTCTGCAACAGCAGCGCACTGAGGAACATTTATGTTAATTATGAAGAACTGAGTTATCCTCAAAGTAATATAGTAAATGATTATGATGAAAAAAATCCTGTTTTTAAATCTGTACATCATCAAAACTCAAGCAACATCAGTTTAATTCCTCGGTTCTTGAAGAGTTGGTGTGAGAGAATAGCAATAATTGCTAATAAAACAAGACAGCTGGGTAATCATCTTATTCATCTCCCAGCTTTGTATATTAATTATATTAAACTATATCTACTGAAAAGAACCAAAAGTATACATTTGAAAACATAATGAACAATATGAATCAATATTTAAGGTTCAGTGGTGTTCATTTAGGGTATGTCTAACATGATCATCATGGGTCATCATGGGTGCACTCATCCTGGTGTTTGAAAAAAATATCTTACAAACTCTGCTATGCCAAACCTTGCTGTTGATCTATTAGCAATTGTTACCTGAAAACACAACATTGATTTGTCACCAAAATTTAATATATATAGAGGAACTTCAAATATCGTTGTATTCATGTGATCTAGAGCAGTTTTAGGGGGAGTCACTTGGGTGCCTGTCTGCTTCTGTTGAACTGTCTGTCAGCTGAAAGGTCACTAAAACACAGCCCCTTCCATCTAATCCAGGTACAGCTGCCAAAATGGTTACATTCACACTCTTTCCAGATCTACCATCATGTAGTGATGTTAGATCCATTCCAGCAGAGACTTGAATTTGAACTGAGTTGCTTTAAATTTGGAAATGAGCAAAATGAAAGCTGCAAAATGGAACATGCTTATTAAATCAACTCTCTCTCTCTCTCTCTCTCTCTCTCTCTCTCTCTCTCTTATCTATCTTATTGTTTCATCATAGGATGTGGCTAGCTAGGTAGCTAACATTATCACATCACAGATTCCAAGTATATGTGTTCTGCTACTTTTCCTGGGTACCCCAATGTCACTTGCACCTTCTGAATCTGAGTATTCACATTTTGAATTTGAATTTACGAAGGTGAATGCATTGAGAGGTTGAACACAATTGAGAAGTTGAATATAGCTTACGTTACCTCAATTTCAAACATAAAATCCAATGTAAAGTTGTGACATTCAATCATGAAATTCAGTTTCTGCCATTAAATTGTTCTACTTAAGATGCTGAAATTCAGATTTAATCATGTGATTTAACTAAAACAAATTCAAACCAATTCAATTCAAATTCACTTTTTAAATGACATGAATCTAACTCCATACAGGTCCCATTCCTGCTCCTACAGGTATGTATCACTTAACATGTCCCCTAGGACACTTGATGAAGGCACTGATGAAGGTTTTGTGGATTTTAGCCCTACCCTGAAGTGTAATTTTAAATTTGACCTTTATATCTTGTTGTGTATCAGCAGTTACATGTTGTGTTTGAGTGAGGATAATTGGTTTTGTGAGCACCTACATGCAGAATGTGAATTTCTACCTAAATTGCGTTCTGTGCTGGTTTCAGGAGCCATGTAGGACTGCTGAAAGTCATTGAAAAAGTAATTAGTCAATAATGTAACGAGAGACAGCTGTTTACTGTCGAGCCACAATAAAAAGCAACAAGAGACATTGAAAACAGATATAAAGACAAAAGAAGCTTGCAGCAGGCTGAAAAAAACATCCAGACAATAAGAAAAAGATTTGCAATTTTTGCACTGTGGCAAGAGCATCTGGGATTATTTGGTCTGTCCAGAGACACCTAAAAACAAACAGCACAAACAAAACAGCAGGTGAGCTTGATAGACACTTGAGAGGCAGCACATACTACGACTCCCACATTTCAAATCTTGCATGTGGCCTTAGCCTAACTTCATTGATGCCGCAGTAGCCTGTTAGCACAGTGCCAGATTGACTGTTGCGGTTGCGATTTTCAAAAATTGTAACACACGTACCAGCCTAAACCGTTCTCATCTGTCCTTATTTGTCTTGATCTCATTCAGCCTCTCATTTCAGCCTCTGTGTAGCGCCATCTCTCACGCCACTGTCTTCTCTCTGCTATTAAGCAATCCATCTTGCTCCTCCTCCTTTGATCTCTCCGTCAGCCCACTCGACTGTTTCTGCCATCCCTTTTCTGTCATTTTTTCCCTTGCCATGTCTCCATGTTCTTACCCTGTCAGCTATCCGCTGCTGAACTGTATCCACACATCTGCCTGTGCCACCCGTCCAGCCTATGTCTCCACTGTTGAGGTGTACAAACTGCATAGTTGGCTGACATTACAAGTGGGATAACTGGACTGGAGTAGTCAAGTGGAATGACGTTATGAGTAGAATTTGAGTATGAGTATGTTCAGAGTCAACGCAGAGGCCTGCTTGTAGGAAGTCTGCTAGGGAGACCATAGTTTCCCAGAAGCACTGAGACATACCTGCTGTAAGACTCCGATATGACAACTACACACAAAGTTCTCACATCTTACTGTTAAAGGACCATAGTTAATTTTTAAAAAAAAAAATTTTAATACCAGGATTATTTACTGTAGCCTACTGAGAACTGTCATGCCTTAAATAATCATCCCCTTTATTCACGTGAATGTGAATGTTTTGAATGTTTTATTGACTATTTTGCCAAATCCACATTACAATTGGGCCTATGCCACAATAGCAGTTTACACATATCACAGGACCCAACAATAACATTTCTAATTACAGCATTAATTCAATTTTAACAGGTTTTCTTTTACTGTCACACAGGGGCCACACCTGATACTGTAAAGGGCCCTAGGGTCACAGGTAGGAAACCCCTGTTACATACACGTAGGTCAACTACCTTACTTACAAAGGCACTGAGCTTCAAAAAGAGCATCAAATTACAAGATATATGATCTGAAATTGATCATTTTAGTTTGTTCAAAATAGTTACACTAGTCTGTGTTGAACACAGAGGGAGTCTAGACTATGGAACCTTCCCATCTACATTACTCACTGTAGGAAACATGCAGCATTGGAAACGATAGCCTGTCACTTTAGTTTTTGCAGAGGGCAGTCTGGAACTCCTGTGGGAAAAGCCTCAGATCTAGTACCACAACCCGACCAACAGCTAACACATTTTGTAAACACTCCATGTTGACATTGATATTCCTTCAGGCACACTGCAGTGTCTTTGCTGTTTATCAGTTTGTCTCAAGAGCAATACTGTTTCCGTCAATGCAGTTTTTAATTGATCCAGTGCATTGACTACATTCCAGGGCATTGTTTATTTCTCTATGGGTCTACCTTTGAATCTCTCCATATTAGGATTGTAAAACTAGACCACACAATGGCTTTGGAAAGACCTGAAATGGGTTAAATAATTTAGTTCACTGAAAAGATAATTAATGGGGAATCAGTGGACAAGCAAAGAGGAGGTGGGGTGGAGTAGGGGGGGGGGGGCCCAGGTGTAAAATAGGGAATCTCATCTAGGGGTTATGAATGATTTAACAGAGGGAGAAGACTGGAATGACAATATGTAACTATGCAATAGATCCAGACCACAATAAAAATGCTTAATTTTCTTTTCTCTCTTTTACTTACTGGTAACTATATACACACCCAGTTAAATACACAAGCCACTGATTCACCAATCTACTCTAAGCAGTGTATCATAACCCTAACAAAATGGACAGGAGAAGTTAATTGATTTTTGCTGGTCTGTCACTTCACAAATAAGCTATGGTCTAGGTCTACCAGACTCATGTGCTTTGAAAAAAAAAAAACATTTGGTTTTTGAAGCCTCTTTCATATTTTATATGTACATTATACTTCTCATATACTTCTCAATTACTATGAGGTCATTACATTTTACTTATGGATTATTATTATGTCATTACATTTTACGTTTTAATTACAACTGAGTCATTAAATTTTACTTTGCTAAATTTACTTTTATTGAATTAGGTCCTTTAAGATGTATAAAAAGATATTTTATTCAAAAGAAAATATTAATATTAACTATATTTGCTTGTAAGATTTAGAAAAGGGGTATGGAGAAGATTAATGTACAGATGTTGCAGTATTCTGGATATGTGAATGCACTCGCTCTCCTTGAGACAATGCAACACATTTCTTTACAAGATAGTTAATTGTAAAGTTTTTAATTCCCCTTTTCCTACCAGTGTGGGCTTTAACCCTCCTCCTTCTGGGGTTTCCCTCTACACCCTCCCCCTCTTTTTATTAATTAGCATCCAGGGAGTGAAAGCCTACATGGACGTTTTGTGTGCTGTGTCTGTTTCACTTAATTTCACATTCTTATTTCCATATGCAAATTACCATGTCCATATGATATGAAAGTGAAAATCCCATCTGTTCGGATGTATGTTTACAGCGTAGTATATGGAGTATCTTGTACATATATATTTAAAAATAAAATTTTGTTTTCAGTATTTTTTATATATATATATATATATATATATATATATATATATATATTTATATATAAATATAATAGTATTATAAATAGTATTATTTTCATACTATAATATAATAGTATAATTTATACAAATTATACTATTATATTTATAGTACAATTTGTGATGTGACCTCATGTGGTTTCTCATCATTAAGCTGTGGTTTACTTGGTCACAGGAATGAAGTGGAAGATTTCAAGATTTTTTTAAATGTGTATATTATCAGGAGGAATTTCCAAGAGAATCATTATGCTTTGTGAAATGAACTTTGCTGTAGAAATAACTTTCCCACACTACTGTGATCTTTAAAATCAATGATAAACCACCACTTAACAGCCACGATGAATTCCCAAACCAAGTCATATAGTACCAGATGGAAACTTTCATTTTGGGGTTCTTATTTATTTATTATAAAATGAGAGAAGATGCTCTCAGAGGATGCCAGCCCAGCTGCTCTATTTTGCTTCATTCCACAGTGTGATTCAGTACCATTACATTCCTGGGCACTTAGCTGTCACTGCATGCATTGTCCTTTGAAAATCAAAAGGACTAAGCTGTCCTACTTCAGGGTAGAATGCTCACTACTAGGACAGACTAAGACAGAATGCTATCATTTACAGTATATACACAGTAATAATGATAATATGTACTGGTACTGGCAATGCATCCCCTCCTCCTTAGACATTTCCTCCCTACCACTCCCCTAATTCAACTGGCTGGTGCCTGCCGGAGGAAGATAGGCTCCCCCTTTGAGCGGGATTCTGGCCAAGGTTCATTCCTTTTAGCTAAATAGATTTTTCTTACCACTATCACAACAGGCTTGTTCTTGGGGATTCAGGCCTGGGATCTCTGCAAAGCAGCTTTGTGACAAATTATCGTTGTAAAAAACACTATACAAAAATTATTTAATTGAACTGAATTAATTTCTTACTTCCTCTCCTCCCTGCTTCATTATTTCCCATTTTAGCTCTTCCTTTACTATTCACCTCCTGACTACTACGGCCATTTTCTCTTTCATGCTTCATTTTACCCTTTCTTTCCTTCTCTAGATGTAGTTAAAAAAATGATTTTCTCAGTATGCTCTAGATTTTAGTTTTATTTCAAAGGCCGAGCGTTTGACGACTGTGGACTTTACAAATTACACAAGACCACAAGGCACTGTTCTCCCTCCCACTGTGGGGAGAGAGATGACTATCTTGTACAATGATCTCATCAGACATACTTTGGGCTGGCTCACGTGATGGTCCCCTTACCTGTCACATGTTCACTATGGACTCTTCACCGTGCATACACACATATTTTCCAGTCAACACGTTGTTTATTATGTTTGTAGTTACTTTAAAGAAGTAAAAGGCACAGGAAGAAATGGGTGGGTACATAATATGATAAAATTACTTATTGAGAGAGACAGCAAGAAACACATGCTGTACTTACACCACGCATACCAACAGCTTAAAAACATAGGGAGACGAGGAAGTCACAAACATGCAGATGGAGAGCAGGGAAGACGCACAGTGATACCCAAAGCGTGGAGTGCTAAGACTGAGACAGAGGCCCAAAAGACATTATAATACAAGGCAAGCCATGTGGACAATGGGACACACAAATGGATTTATCATCTTGGTCTGACCTGTCCATTCTTCTTCAGGTCCGCCCACATGCTGGTTCCATCCCCTCCCTTCATGAGCACGTGGTAGGTAAAGTAATAGATGCCAGGCAGGGGGCAGGTGAACTTGCCAGTGCTGGGCTCATAGTAGTTGCCCACATTGGTCACCACATCGTCAAATTTGAGCACCTCGCTGCCCTCGTGCTGCTTGCGAAGACCTGCATAGAAAGCGATCTTTGGGCTGTAGAAGGAGGGCACGTAGCCTCCAGGCCCAGGGCCGGGGGGTCCTGGAGGACCAGGCTTGCCTGGCTCTCCTGGGGGTCCGCGGGGACCTGGAGGCCCGGGGATACCTGGTGTCCCGCGAATTCCCGACTTCCCTCTTCGCGCCGTGAAATCTGGAGGTGGCGGGGAAACGGCGGCCAGCTCGTGGCCGCTTTGAGGCGGGGTGAAAGGGTCACAAACCATCCTGCAACTGCCCAGCATTTCGTAATGCGTCCCACCTCCAGAACCGCCTCCTTTCGTGCTGTGTACCAGTAGCGGAATGGCCACCAGCAGCACCAGCACCATGGCCACGCCCACAGCTGCTGCTATGACACGCTTCCTGCGGCTGAGCCTGGCAGCGGCCAGCGTGAGGAAGTCCTCCTCCCCTTTGGCTGTAATAGTGCCAGCCAGCTTGGACCGTAGGGAAACGGCACACCAGGGATATACACAAAATCTACAGAGGGGGTTGTGGGCTACAAAGGAGAAATTCTGCTGCAAATATGGAGGGAAGGGCTATAAGAAAAACAAAGTGATGGAGAAAAGAGGAGAAAGATAGACTAATGGCAGAAAAAGTAAGGTAGAGTGAAGGGCAAAGAGGGGGGAGAGTTTGTGAGTAGGGAAAAGAAGCTGACAGAGAGGATAGAACGTGGTAAGGCTGGGGGATTGGAATGGATAGGCAAAGGGAGATAAAGAAATGAAGATCAAATGTAAAGAACTCAGTGAGTCATAAAGTAAGAATCCTGGACTCAACTGGCTTGTTTTAGGAGACTTGAGAATCCATTAAAAATCCCTTTAGTTTCATCAAAAAAATCATCTCCCTTGTATTTAATCGTGTTTTTTTCTGCCTCTTTCACCCCCTTCTGACTCCAGCAGTTTTTTTTTTGGACTTTAAATTCTGAACACCAGTGTCACTTGTATTTTCTTTCCTCTTTCCACTTTTAAGTCAGTCTCACTCACACAAACTCACTGGAACCAAAGTCACTCAAAGATCTTGAAGTAAACCTATTGAGTGGGATACAGTATATTGAGCATCAACTGAAATTAAAATAAAATAGATACCCTTCAAAAGAGACTGCAGGTAAAATATTTCTTCACAGTAGCCAGATCAGTACAAAGATACCTTTTTATTTTCCTTTAGTGGAATGAAAGTAGGTGGTTTTCTGCCTTCCTAGATTCCAAAACAATGGCCAGGGAATTTTGCTGGAATATATGGGTATATATTGGAGTGATGGGTAGCTGTCATGTTTTGGAGTCTATTCCCACTGGAATTAGTCCCATCCCCTGCATTCATAGATTGCTGGGTTCTCCAAGGATGAGTGGAGGGACAATTCAATTCTTCAGTCTTGCTGCTTGCTCTTCTGTTTTGTGTGATGTATTTTTATCCTTCTAATCCCATCTGTCTTTTCTCTGGTGGCACCTCAAAAATTTCCCATGACATAGGTTGGAAAAAAATGGAAAAACATTAATCAAACTACAGAGCATTGAAATAATTTTGTCCCTTGTGGCTCATCTATGGTGTGGAAATGACAGGGTTTATCTAAAATTTCTATGAGGGATTCCTTGCGTCATGTCTTTAGCTTTCTCTGTGACTGGCGAAAAAATACACTGTTAACGGGAAGATGGTTTTCATGCTTACTGGTCTCAGAACATTTTCTGTACACTCAAAAAGACAGGGTTTAGCGCTTTTGTCTACACCAATTTATTGTGGATGCATACTGTATCATCCATACAATTTGTATAGCAATACATTCATTTGATTTGTGCACATTTCCAGCAGTGGATTAAATTACACATAATAAACAGTACAAAATTTTAGTTTGTGTTTTTTTTTTTTCCCAAACAAAAGTGTTTGTTTCAGTATATTGGTTATGTAAGATGGGTTGTATAAAAATTGCAGTGAGCATTATGAATAACAAATACGTTTTGTTGCATTTTTTTGTTGCATTTTTTTAACAATGTCATCATTTGAGAAAGATATATCACGTTGGAAGTTTATAATTCCAATTCTAATTCATGTAAAATAAGCATATTATAATGGGAATTTATAGAATGTGAAATACAAAATAATTTTGATGTACTGTTACTACATCATTATTACTATCAATAAAAAATTGATAATAATGATAATAATTACAGTCGCAACAGGATAGTAGTTGAAGTATAAATTGCAATACATGCGGAACTAGTACACAGTATAAGTAGCTCGCGGGTTAAACAGAAAAATAAATTACTATGGCCGATTTCTTAACAGCTTCTTCGTTCACAGAGCTAGTAACTAATCCAAACATTACTTTGTGTTTGTAATTCGGTTATTTGTTTATCTTCATTATTATTATTATTGTTATGATTATTATTATTATTATTATTATTATTATTATTATTATTATTATTATTATTATTATTATTGTTGTTGTTGTTGTTGTTGTTGTTGTTGTTCATCTGTCTGCATAGTCTTGCACATCTAAATATAACTAGCTACACTGTACTGACTAAAGGCTATTATCATTTTACTGTCTTTTTGGAATTTAAGACGCTTTCATATATGCTTATTTTCCTCTTTACGAGTTATGATATTATATTTTCCATCAACTTTGTATAATAAACCACCTGTATATCATTCAATTTTCATGACAATCCCTCGTGTGGCTGTTACTTTTAAAACGGCACTTAAACCTTCACTTCATAATGCGTTTAGGTTAATTGTTTTACTTTTACTGGATTCAATTAACGCATGAGAGACATGCATACACAGTTAAAGAAGAAAACAAAGAGTGATCTTACCTTTTCTCCCTCTTTGTCTTTCTGGCGAATTAACTGTGATTGTTGACTCGAGAATCTTGGTCGTGCTACGTAACCCGAGCAGAAATATGTTCTAGTGGTCCACACAGGCTCGATCTAAAGCCTGGCTGAAAAATTCTTTAAAACAATTCACAATGATCTTCCCTCCGAAGTGACCTTTGCACAACATAGCACCGCGACTACAAAGAAAAAAAGACGACAGGCTTTCAAATGACATTAGATTGTAAGGAGTCCGCTTAAAAATAAAAACTAAATCGCTTTAGAGAACTCTTTGAACTCTCTTTACAGTATTATTGTCTGAATACACAAGCCAGATTCTTAACTATATATTTGACCAATCAATGAGTAAAATAACAGTAAACACTTGAAATGACTATGTTTCCGCGCAACCTTAAAATGCAGCTTTGCTTTTTAAACGACAAAGTTATATTTAAATATATCACAAGAATATTCTCGACCTTTCTCTCTCGATCCCCAAAGATCTTCCTCCTCCGTGCAACAGTTTTCTCACTTCGTCGACACCTGTGAGATTTCTGTTACTGCTTCTCTCCTCAGGCTCGGTGTCTCGCTCCCCCTCCCTCTAGAGTGCACGTACTCTTGCTGCCTCCACGGATTAAAAAGTTTTTTTAGATGCGCATTTGTACCGTCTGTAGCTATATTAACATTTACATGTTATGAATATGTGACCAATTATTTACAGGTAATATACGCACAAATCTGCCCTTTATTTATTATTATTATTATTTTTAAGTATGTGTGTCGTCTGTGTCGTCAGCTACAGTATCAACAAAGTTGAAAATGTGAAAGGGTGGGTGTGGCTCCTGTCCTAGTACATCCAAATCGTCAGTGAATCATTCCGGCAGTGACCAGGGGCGGCGTGTGCAACGCCAGCGTCGTACGACGTGCCATGAAATGACGAGAGCGCTTTGAGATAGCACTTCGCTGATCAACATAAAAGGACTAGCAAACCCGTTAAGCTGTGCCATTACTTCCAGGGGAAAAAATGATCCCTTTAAGCATGACCTCTTTGCCGCTTTGTTTCAACGAATGCTGAAGACTTGACCGTGGTATCTTTTCATTTGCATAACATCACACTATTTTTGAAACACTGTATCTTTTCTAATTCTAAAATTGTTCATTATCATATGAAATATTAAAAATCAACATTCATCAACATCAACATCATTCATCAGATTGCTGTGTCTGTCTCTTGAATTATGATTTAATTTAGTATTTTACAACTTTATTTATAACTGTAAAGGGTTTGAATAGATCTATTTCACAGTCATTCAGAAAGTCATTCAGAAATAGCAACTAATGGACTTATAACAAACAAAAAGGTTTTGCCTCAGTTGTACTGTGTGGAATTCATTACTGCAAATCCTTCATACTTTTGTTAAAGTGAAAAGGTGTGAGAGTTTTCTTTGGCAGAACTGAGGTCTTGACTTTTCTCCTCCAGAGTGTGTCAGAAATGGGCCTGGTTCCCAGTGTCTTTTTTCTGGCATTAATTCTCTGTCTTTCTTTGAGATATGAGGGACAGAGGGGGAGAATTCAGACACAGAGGTCTGTTTTAGGGTAAAACAATAATCTAGGTCACCTGTCTCTCCCAAGACAACACAGGACCTACATGTAAATGCAGGGAATTCCCTCTGCTGAGTCAATTATGTCAATTTAGAGGCAATGCTACTACAATGCACATTCTCATATCTGCTACTCTATATTAACTAAACAATCTGTGGGGATTTCATATTCTAAGAACTAAGGTTACCACAAACAACATCATAACGAGGAAGAGAGAACAGGAAATGAAGGGAGAAATCTTGTAGGTTGTATTTCCATTCGATCTTTCTGGTGTAAAACACTGCGGTATTTAGGAAATGGGAGGTCAAAGGAGAACACATTTAAATGAGAGAAAGTTTTTGGGGATGACAGGAAAAAAGAGGAAGAGGAAAGATGTGTGAGACGAGGTGAGGAAGGGAGGTAGAGAGATAGAGAAGTGAGTGTTCTCCAGGCTGTTGTCTATGTGCTAGTGTCTCTGTTTCTCCAGATTTCAGACCTCATTAGTAGTGATAGACACATTGCTACTGACAACCTTGCCCTGTCTCCCACACACTCTCACTCTCTCTCTCCCTCTGTCTCTCTCTCTTTCACACTCACTGACTCAACCATTTTGCTTTTCTCTCTCAACAAGTGTCTTCTGAATGTTGCTTCCCTGCCTTCCAGGTCCTCATTTCCTCACCTTTGCCCTCTTTCTACACTGTCCCTCCCCTTCTATTAATCCTCTTTGCCCTTGACATGCCACTTTGGCAGAGTTTCCTCAGGGACATTTTTTGGCTCAAGCTGGAAGCAAGTTGTCAGGGCAAACGCAAGTCACATATACTTACTACAAATAAATGCGGCTCAAATCTGCAAAAGAAATTGGATGCATAAGGAATCATCTTAGAAGGACAGTCCAATATACTGCTCTCACACACTGTGGGCGTGGTCTGGCTTGGGAATGTGGGAGGTCAGAAGTATAGTTTTCCAATCTGAGGAATGCTATTGCTAGTGTTTATTGTTGTTTCAGGTGCTCTGATGGTATAGTTGGTCAGTGTTGGCTTATCTTTGATAAAAACACACTAGAACACAGAGCCCAGACTATGGCTGACAGCTCCTTCATAAATATGTTCTGAGCATGCATGAAAACCAACCTGCATTGTGTGCTGTTGCAGACAGCCTTTCCTTTATTAGCTAACAAACAGCCCATGCTAGCTACCTTCTACATCAGAAACAATAGGGTTATCTCTGTCTAATCATTGTTTAACTAAATAACTTACCTAACTATCTCACATGGGACAAATAGCTTTAATTTACTAAACAATGCTTGGTAGGTGGATTTCAATCTCCAACCAGAGACTGGGGATTTGAAGTTTGTTGCTCTATAGTTTCTCTGCTATATCATACAGCGCTGGCCTCTCCTCATCCAAGCTGATAAATTTGTTCTCATTATCAGCTGTCCAAATCATCATCATAACTGCAGTTAAAAGCTGTCATCTTTCTTCTTAAGTGAATAGGAAAGCAAACCTTCATTTTTGTTGTTACTCATTTCAATTAACTGCACTCTAATTGGCTGTGTGTACTGGTTGATTCAGGAATTACGGCGATCAACATCAAGCGACAACAGAATGCATAGTGTCTACTGCTGATGGTTGGGCATCAATGGTTTGTGACCACCCACCAGGTGTGTGTGTCCTCAGCTTTAGGATTGCAAGCAGAGCCAGGAAAAAAAGAAAACTCGCCCTCACGGGTCCAACAACAAAAATAATGAACTAAAACAGCGAAGGCAAAATACACCAAACCAAACAAACGTGAATGCTGTCCCATTTCAGGGTTCCATCCTGCTGGCTTTCCTGATGCCTCCACCTCCACGTGCTGTCTCGCCCTCTCGTTCTATAAGCCACCCTAACAGAATCAAGAACTTTCATCTTGCCAAGGTGTACCAGCTCCTTCTGCACCCATGAAGGCAGGGTTGACCCCCCCGACCAACTCATACCACCACAACAGTGTGTGTGTGCGTGTGTGTGTGTGTGCGTGCGTGTGTGTGTGCGTGTGTATTTGTGTGTGTGTTTCAATCAATCTTTCAGAGTGATACCACAGAAGCTGCTACACATTAATAATGTCTGAAAAGGGGATCAGAGTTTATCCAGAGAGAATTGTGTGTAAATCTTACCCTTTCTCACCACCAGGTTTAATCACACATCTGCATGTTTAAACTTTAATGGCCAAGGCTGGGAGTGGGGGGAATAAATATTGATGGCCCTCTTTTCATCAATCCCCACTCTACCTACACATTCAAATATGGCTGGAGGTGGTGGTGGTGGTGGTGGGTGGGGGGTTAGGAGGTGTTAGAGAAAGGTCTAAGAAGAATGATAGTGATTGAGAACAGATTGACAGTGTGTGTGGTGGTGCACCTTCAAGAGACAAGTTTTGCTTCACACACAAAGTCCAATGTCCACCGTCAGAATAAAGTTCCGTATTTCTCATGTGTCACCACGGCACTGCTGTAGGAGATTTAATCATTGCCAGGAGTCAGAGACAATTTACAGAGAATTGGATTTTTAGCACCTGTTAAAATATTACTGAGCTGATTAATATTGAAATGCGCACATGTCTTCAAGCCCTTCTTCTGTCTCTCTATCCAACTGGGCACTCTTCTCTATTTGTGGTTCTTGGCAGGATTTTCTGTCTTGATATTCTGTCTGTATATGTAAGTTACAATGTTACGGTGGTTTGTAAGATTGTGGTGTAATTATCAGATAATGAGTGTGTTTTCACAGCTTTCATTTTACAATCCGAGATGGAAAACATATCTGGGGTAGTTCCTCTAATCTTTTTCAAATATTGTGCTGTCAATATTGCAGGAGAACATGCGTGGGAATTAGATGAAGGTAAATTTCATACTGACATTAGGAGGTATGTCAGTCAGACAGTTCTTAATGCACAGAACAGCTTGTATGGAAGAGCATTACTTTCAGGACCTGATACACCACACAGTGTTAAGCTGAGGCAAGATTTCAGTATTGACATGCAATATTTCTTGGCAAATTCATGGTACACTGGAAAGGGCAATTAAAAAAAGCTACATTTGTCTCTCTGTGGACTTTCAGCTATCATTACAGCCAAGTATGTATATTCTACTTTTTGAGTCATTGTCATTGCTGTGTATAAGGTAGGCTTGATATATTTTCCAACATTTACAATTATTTTCTATAGTTCTTTTAGGTACTCACACTGGGCAGAACATCAATGAAAGTAACCTTTGATTTGAACTGAAAGAGGGCCAGAGGGACAGAGTAACACAACTGAAAATGAGAAAAAGATGTCATGGAGGTGAAAGGTCAACAGGGGTCATGTGTAAACCAGTCTGGAGGCTGATAAAGATGGGGGGGGGGGGGTTATTACCTAAGAGGTGGCGACAGGAAAACATGAGGGCAGGTGGGTCATCAGTTTATTAACCAAGGGAGAGAATGGGATGAGGAGGGAGAGGGGCATCCCCAAGCCAAATTACTAGTAATAGAAAGACATGACCTGACCTGAAGCCTCAAAGGACTGTGGGAGGGATATGCCGCCCAGCTGCACAGACATGGTGTCAGTCAGTGGCAGGATTCCTGACAGTTTGTTTGTAATGCTCCATGGCCTGCTATGTGACAGAACGAGAGAGAGGCAATGAAAGGCTAGAGCAGGGAGGAGGAAGAGAAATGGGGAAGAGCCGAGGGGTTATAAGAGCTGTGCTACAAAATGTTATGGGGAGAAGGAGAGAGAAAGACAGTGGGAGAGGCATAGAGTTTCTTTTCAATATAGTGAGGGAGAGTTGCATTACAAATGATAGTCTCTTGCAGCAGTTTTAATGTGTTCCATTTCCAAATATATATGTTTTTCAGTGTCCATTGCTTCAAGGCTGGACTTCAGTATTCCTGCTTTTCAGTTTTATAGTTCTATAGATCTTATAGTTCCTATATCTGTGTGTCTATACACTGTATATCTGTATGTTTGTGGGTTACCGTGTACCTTTGTGAGGTTGTGAGAATCTTTGTGTGTGAGCACTACTGTGCGTATATATCTATGTTTGTGGGTTAGCGTGTTCCTTGGTGAGGCCGTGAGCACGTCTTGGTGCTGTGCTGTTTCATTAGGCTCTGATTATGAGGCCTGATGCAGAGTGACAGTGCGCAGATTGAGTTGCACACCCGCTCTAATTCTCTCTATTAATAAGCCGTGCTCCACACTGCCGCCTCGGACAACATTTATTAATCACAATTTGTCATCTGCCCGATACTCCTCCCTTCTTCCTCTCGCTCTCTCCCCTCCCCCCCCCCCCCCCCTCCACCTCGATCTCTCACACACACACTTGCTGCCTGTCCATTTATCCAATGCTTTCTCCTCTCTGGCTTAGAGATTTGGTGAAGAATACTGAGAGAGGTCTCTGTCTCCCCCTCTCCAAATCAAATGCCACATTCAAATTCCACTGACACTCCAAGGTTAAGAAAAACATTTCACCCAGGCAACCACACCTTTCATTTCATTTTCATGAGCATATTGTTCATAAACAAGCAAGATTAAAACCTACCATTATATTGCATGGAATTCTCATGAGGTCCAGTGACTAGCCTCATGCCTATGTTGAGGTTTACTGTAGCATACCATTTTGATTGTTGAAAATATCTATTCTCTCTCACTTCTTTTTGTATAAATTCCACTCCAGTGCTTCCCCCTAAGCTATTTTGGTGTTGGACTCCCTAATATTTTTTGTGGAGTGAATAAATTTAATCCACATGAGCTATATTCATTCTTGGAACTTCCATCTGGTTTCTGTCCCTTTGTTTTTGGAATTTTAGAATCCCCCCTTCATTCTTTCACCCCATGATTCATTATTCCATCAATATTCCACATTTCCCTACCATCTCTGTTTTTTCCTATTCTTGTTCCTGTCATTTTCTCTTAACCCTTCTCCTCCTTTCTGTTTCCTCTTCCCTTTAATATATTTCCCTCTTAGTCTCAGTCTTACTTAATATCACACCCTCTGGCCATGGCTGACTAATATGAATCTACTAATACTAAAATATTTTCCACATTGCATTAATTAGATATATGCAGAAAAGGAGAGTCAACCTCATGACTCATGTATAGGTCTGGGGGGAATTCTGTGAAGTATATGTCGGAAGTGGACAGTATGCCCAGCCCCACCCCAACCGGTTCATTCCCTCCAAGGGATCCGCCTGCCACAAGGACACCAGGACAAGGTGAGTAGGATACACACTCTTTATTTTTCAAATTTAAGAAAAAAAAGGATTACACACAAATTCATAAAAACAAGAGACGTTACTACGCTTCCTGCCCGCAGCTGTTCTCCTTCCCCCCACCCTGCTATTCTCTCCTGTCCTCCCCTTCCCGGACTCAGATAGCAGGTGTGCAATCCCACACACGCTTCAAACCCACACCACACACTTTCTTTCTGCACACGTGCCCACTGCAATACACTCCGTGATCTGGTGCCGTGAGGGATAGAACCACTGTCCTCCAACGGGGGGGGAGTCCCACTGCTGCAAGGGAGGCTCCATACACGCACACACACGCGCACACACACCATATATCTACATAGATTGGTCAGGAAATTAGCCCAAATTATACAAATACACTCCTGAGACCTTCTGTGCCACCATTTGCTTGTTAACCTTTGCTGCAGTGAATTGTTTGGGAGAAAGCTGGAAACAGGGAAATTCACTTACATAGTATTCTTGTATACAAAGGTAAAAATAATGACAATGATTAAAATGTTTTTTTTTGTCTGGATGCACAAAATTTTCCAAAAATATCTTCTGGGATGTTTTTTTCTGATAAGTCATTATTTGGTGATCTGCCACACCTAATGCAGCCCATCAAAGGCCTGCTGACGAGCTCATAAGTGGAGCCAGGAGTGATAGAGCAGGGAGATATTTACAATAGGCAGTGTTGTGAGTCCCAAGGTAAAGGAGTGAGAAAATCTGCTCCAGAAAAGCAAAATATCATGCAGGGGTTGCTGTCAGAAATCGCATAGCTGGTCTTCATCAGGCCAACTGTAGTTATTCTGAAATTTACAAGACCCTAAAGGCAGACAAAAACTTAATTTCTCTATCAGCTATTACGAGAATAGATCAACACTTTGAAACAACAGGTGATGTTGCCAGAAAGAAAGGATCTGGAAGGCCCAAAGCCATGTCATGTAGGGATGACCACCTGCTGAAATTTACAGATCTCAAAGGCAGGAAAAAAGCCAACAAAAACTGTCAGAAGAATTCAAGACCTCAGACAATGAGACTCTTTCGAGAACAACAATTACCAGAATCTTGTCTAATGCAGGTTTTGTGTGTAGAAGCTGTATTAAAAAGCCATTGCAGTCTGAGAAAAACATCAAAGACACAGTGAAGTTTTTGGCAGAATATGGAAAGTATGATACAGAGTGGTTCAGCAGAGTTGTGTGGAGTGATGAATCATGCATGGTGATGCTCCAGAGAGGTGTCTTCGAAGACCTGGTGAGAAATACAATACTGAATGCATCTCCACCACAGTTAAGCATGGAGGAAGAGGTGTAATGGTATGGGGAGCCTTTTCAGCTGCTGGTACTGGTGAGCTGCTTCTTTGTGAAAAGTCAATTAATGCTTTGGAGTACAGGAGAATATTGCAGAAAGGCTTGCTTCCCACAATTGAAAAGTTGTTTTCTAAAGAGGAACAATCAGACTTTATTTTTGAACAAGACAATGCTCCTGCCGACACTGCAAAGTCCATCAAGAAGTGGCTTGAGAACAACTCCATTAGACTCATGTTTTGGCTTGGCCAGAGTCCAGATTTGAACCTTATAGAGAATATTTGGTCTCACATAAAGCACAAACTAGCCGGGAAACGTTGTTCAACTACTCATCAACTGTTTGAAGCCATCAGCGCTGAGTGGAACAATATTGACTCTTCCTTCTGTAAAAAGCTGTCTGCAAGTTTACCCTCAAGGCTTCAACATTTAAAGAAATCACAGGGGAAAGCTATCCCATACTAAGTTACTTTATCTATTTGTTTAATTCTTGCTAATTTCCTAAAAAGTGATTTGTTATTAAGACCATTAAAAGCTTAATGTTTTTCCCATTTTGGGCTTGGCCCTTTTTTTTTTTTGCCCGGGAGTGTACTTTGCCAATGATTCTCACACTCAGCACAAGATTTACTCATCTTACTCTTCTTATTCTTATTCTCTTCTATTCTTATTTTTAACACTGAGAAGTTTGATGAATACTGGCCCTCGGCTCCTGTAACGTCAGGGACATCTCTTTAATATCTAGAAAGTGTTTTTCTGTATGTAAGGCTCTCTAGATGGAAATGAAGTCCTGAGAATATAGAGAATGTTAGAACTTAAATGTCAAATGATGAATGATATATGCACTCAGTGCACTATTAAACAGTCAATAATGGAGTTATATATTCTATTTTGGAGACAATGTGTCATATATTGAAATTATATGTAAATGTGTCTCTATAAAAAATTCACTTTACAACTTTTACAGAGGTTCATATGAAGATGAATGGAAATGTATAAATGAGCTGTGGTTGGGAGGGTGACTTTCATTTTCATCTGTGTACTATCTAGGGGTTTGGGACACAAACCTTTTATTGGGACAGCATATGGTTACATTTTTGTGTTGCTCTCCATTTACTCTTGTCTGTGGGATATACACTCTAATTTTATACTGAGCAGATACAAGTGCAGACAAGAGTATATCAGGTGATGGATCAAGCAAACAATGAGGCTCCAACCCTCCTTTGAACCTGACAGCATCTACGGAAGCAGTAATCTGTAAAATGCATTTGTCACCTGTACAAGCTTAGCAGGCTAGCAGTGTTTCAGTTTATATTAATTTGATATAGTTTTTGGCTAGGCAGATCTGGGGAATTTCAGATCTACCTTCCCATTGTGGGGTCTTTTGCTGGTTTCATTGCTGCTGAGCCACTCTTTTCCACTGTAAGTGGAACTTGCAACATTGTTTTACCTAAAGATCTGTAGTAGCAGTATTATGAAGGACAATTTTGCCTGATTTTCAGCTTCATACTGAAAATACTGAGAATATTTTTCATAGTAGAGGAAATCTCTACAAAACTAAACATTATGTTCAAAACATGTTATCTGTTAACACAAAATTACTGAGCAAATACTTCAAATATCTTCCTTTTTAAAATGCTCCACTTTCCATTCTTTCCACTTATGTAACCCTGTATTGGGATTCACCTAATATAGATTACATAAGACAAGCTCCTTGCCAACTGAGCCACTGAGGAGCCCAACAAATATAGACTTTATGGCCTCTCAGCTTTATTATTATAATTATTATAATTATAATTCTTATTCAGTAAACTTCTGAGAAAAGCTGTTCTTAACATTGCACAACAGCATGTTAGAGTTACAGTAATTCATATCTAATCAATATAACAGAGAAGCATTTCAAGTGTTTATTGAGATTGACTGAGATGCAGAATAGAGTCAGTGCATATAAAAGGCATTAAGGATGTGAGCATGTTCGTCAAACAGTCAGCTTGTCCCTGTTGAAGTTTTCTAACCTGAACTTCGTCAGAAATATTAATGCATTGTGGAGTGATGCAATGTCTTAGATAGCATGGTAAATAGGTAGTGGAAAGAGTCGATCACTCTCACTTTTATCATTCCAAGTGAATTATCTTTCTCACTGTAACTGTCTCCAATTTGAACAATAATCTTGATTTTTACTTATACTTTTGCATATCTCTTCTCCAGCCTTTCACTATTTTGTCTGTTTTGCTGTATCCCTGTCCAGCCTTTTCTATGTGTGTGTGTGTGTGTGTGTGTGTGTGTGTGTGTGTGTGTATGTGTGCTTGTGTGTAGTATTCTGTTTCTGGACGATTTTCACCATGTGTTTTAACTGCCTGGACCCAGGGACAGTAAATAAGTCGTAATGGGAGTAAATGGGAGGGGGCTGTGGGATATTTGCTGTCATCACTTTGGAAGGTCATGACCCCAGAGTGGAGTGGAGCTGTGCTGCTGAATTATTCAGACTGCTAGTCTCTCCACTCTCTCCAGAGAGGGCAGGGCTGTGATTGCTTGGAGCTGACTGACTGACATTTGCACTTGAAAATTCGTTCATTTCTCTCCAAAACACCATTGCTGTTTAACAAAAACAGTGGCAAGGCCCACTGTCAGAGAGTGAGGGGAGGGATCCAGGAGGAGGCAGCTGTCACAACAGCAAGCGAACTGTGACACAACCTGATCTGGATTCCTAAGAGGGCCAGGTACTCATCAATAAAGAATGGATAATTATTCAGAGGAAATTTTTGACAATTTTTACATGGCAACCATGAGTTTAATAGGAAGAAAAATTCTCCTTCCTGAGTCTTAGGGATGTGTCTTATACCCTCTAGGACTAATACATAGCACAGAAATAGTTACATTAAATAAAGAAGAAAGGGATGGTTGAAAAAAGGATTATTGTGTTTTTTAACATATTGAGCAGGGAGCTTTATTTTTAATTGAGTATTAGACTTTAAATCAGGGGTTCAGCTATGGTTTACTCTGGTAGCAAGGTGGAAATTGTTATAGTAGGTGGCTCCAATACTTGACAAGACAGTTGTCACTAAGGGCTTTCACTGTGAGATGGCTGTTAGTTTTAGTATATGTGAGGAATGCCTTCCCTCCCCCATTTCTTACTCTCTCTTCATGTATTGAATTTATTTTGCACTTAAGAATTGAAACAAGTAGGGAAATACATTTTGTGAGACACAGGTCTTAATTAAAGTTTACAGTGGGGGGATGAAAATATCCTATACAAATTGTTCTAGTGGGATTCATTGGACACTTTTGATCAATAGCTAATGAACTATGCAACATTTTCTCTCATGCTCCTTCACAAATGCGCACACACACACACACACACACACACACACACACACACACACACACACACACACACACACACACACACACACATTACATTACATGCATTTAGCAGACGCACTTATCCAGAGCAACTTCCAGCACAAGAGAACATAATTGTATCCATTCAAGTTAAATGAGTAACGTGTCAGACCAGGCTAAGAATACTCCCAGACCAGTGAATATGAGCATTACACCATTCAAGCCCTACCTGAAGTTAACTTGTGCAATCTAACTAGGCAATAGAAGCAAAGTAGATACAATACCTCAGTCACTAGAACACAGAATCCAGAATACATCACAATACTAGAGGTAGCGGGTGTTTGGGGGTGGGGATTAAAGGGGGACTGAGAAGTAGTCTGAAGAGGTGGGTCTTCAGTCTGCATCAGAAGATGACCAGTGATCCCACTGTCCTAACCTCCATGGGGAGTTCATTCCACCTCTGAGGGATCAGACAGACAGACAGACAGACACACACACACACACACACACCAATGATACAGCTCATATCAATTGATCTGTCAGCCCTGAATCTACCAATTATGAAGTTGTCCAGTTGTGTAGTGTGTTTTCATTGGTATGTCTTTCTCATTATATAGCTTCATCTGCCCATAAGAATACTTAATTGTTATAAATAAAAAAATTACCATAGTCTCAGGTTATGTGCAAACTACCTATATGTATCATATTACGTTGCAATACAATTTTATGTAGATTATTCCCTGGAGTCACAGTGTGATGACTGAGGGGGAAAAGGAGGCCTTTGTGTGCTGTTCCACACAAGAGGCTTGTGTTTCAGAGGCTTCCAGTGAACATACAAAAAGCAAAATGTTGTAGAAGACATGTTTCATTGGATTTTATTGAAATGATTATTTAAATATGTGAACTATTTAAAGATGTTACCTATACATCCCCCATTTCAGGGCTTAGTCTGTGAATATAAGGATATTCCTTGATCAACAGAATATTTTTCATAGTGTCAGAGTGGAGAACAGGCTTTAGGATTTTTTAGGATGTATATCATATTGGTATACATATAATATCTATATAATTTATATATGTATATGCCCGGGAGTTAGTTCATACAGCAATTCAGAGCCTAAAATTAGTGGGAAAAAAAACAGCAAAATGTTGGGGGTGCATACAACACCAATGAATTGAGAATACATTCAGAGAAATGAGAATTTACAGAAAAATTGCTCTATGGGTCACATATGACTGGAACAAGCTTGAAATTTTGTTTATGTGGCAATTGTGTGTTGTAATAATAAAAAGATTACAATTAGATTGGGCAGGGATCCTGTCTGTGCCATTTTCAGAGTAAACTTGGTGGCAACATGGCCGAGCAAACATGTATGTATCTAAATGTGAGTTCAGTTTTTATATCCATAGCAAATGACATTTTACTACACAACAGTCTGTACTCTCTTACAGTCTGTACTTCTCTTTGTATGTGTGCAAATACATGTTTGTTCACCTATGTCAGCATGCAAGGAAGGGGTGAGCAGGAAGGATAAGACCCACAGCCATGAAGGTGATCTGTGATTCCCTGCCCCATTTGGACCAGGAACCAGATAAAAGCAAGGGACAGTCCAACTGGAAATGAGGCAACAGCAAGGACATAACACAGACAACAAAGCACTGGAAATCCTCTACAGCCATGGCACACCCTCCTTCTCAGCACCCAATGTAAAGATCCGTTTTTGATTCAGAGATGGGTCTGTAGGGCTACAGAGTTTGAGACAGTCAGATGAATCATATGTGTACCTGGCAAAAAGGGCCAAAGCATAATAAATGAAATTGATGAATAAAATCTTCACCAATTCCTTATGGGTTAACCAATGCCTCATGGTCTCTCAAACTAAAATACTAAATCAAAAGAAATAAATTAAACCAAAGTTTGAGGTGAGGATAGCACTCAAAGCTTTCACTCCCATCTTTGAAGTTGTTACCATGATGTACTAAGTACTAATAGGACCTAGGACCTGGTTAAATACACCCTCATTGACATGAGGTAAGGATAGCACTCAGTGCTTTCACTCCCATCTTTGAAGTTGTTACTATGATGCACTAGGTACTAATAGGACCTAGGACCTAGTTAAACACACCCTCATTGCCACCTTAACTCATAAATATTTACAGGGACCTGATATTCCCGAAAGGTTAATGTTTTCAGCCAAAAACATTTTAAGAGCTTTTTTGGTCTTTAATGTTATAATTTATTGCCAAGAACCCATATAAACAGTCTTTATAGTTTGACCAAAATAATGGGCAACATTCCACTGGAGTCTGACTTTATTTAATGAATTCATCTGTCCTTGTAAAACAATAGCTTGCTAACTTGTAACCTGACATCCATCATTTTCTATTCGGTTAGTGATATGTACACTTAACATATTTGAAAATGCATCTGTCTATCTAAGTGTCTGTCTCTGTCACTTATTATTACATCTTCTCTATCATTCCATCCATCTCTGGCTGGTGTCTGCAAATGAGTCCTCTGAATGCAATTTATGTGTATCTCTCTCTCTCTCTCTCTCTCTCTCTCTCTCTCAGTTACATATTACACGGAGTGGTAAGGTGATCTTTTTCAGAATAACACTGAAAACAACACAGACAAGCCAGAAGCACATGGGTTTAGTGGTCACAGTGTGACCTAAACATGTCATTTTAGATAAAAACTGTTTACTAAAATTTGACCTTTTTCAACACATGATGTCACCAAGAAACATAAAGTTACGTGAAAAACATGTTATAACACACAAATAGGTCATTCTACAGAAACAGATCAAATTGGGGGTTCAACAGTTTTTCCAATGGTATTTTTGCTGAAATGGTCCAAAACCTATTAAAGTAATAATAATAACAATAATGCTAAAAATAACTTAATTTATAAAACACTAATTCATACATGGCATTCAACATGGTTTCTAAAAAATAATAGGATAGTCATAGGATAAAAAGAGAAGATGAATAACATGAAAAAGACAATTGAACTAATCGATTTTTGACAGTGATTTAAAAGCAGACACCGAGGTTGTCCTTTTAACACTACCCAGAAGAGCTCTCCAAGGCTTGACAGCCTGTACCGACTGGGATATGTCCCCTTTGGCTATCAGCCCAGTCTTAGGGACAACCAGGAGATGCTTTTGAGTGGACCTGAGAACTCTTACTGTATTGTAAGGCACCAGTAGCTCATTTATATATTCAGGGGCAAGTCCATAGAGTCCGATGGAAGTGAGTAATAATATTTTAAACTCTGCTCTTAACTGAACTTACACTGAAAGCTAGTGTAGAAACCATCCAAAAATTACATTTTGGAGAAAGTGAAACAAACTGTACAATGTTTACTTTAACATTATTGTGGTGTGAGAGATTACACTATCCTTCTATCAGATGTCTTCCTCTTTGTCAATTCCAGAAACCTCTCAACACAGCAAGGGGAGCTGGCATTGAGGGGCAGTTTTTTCCCCAAAGATGACTCCAATTCCTCACAGTTTTAGTACTGGCCCTTGCTGAGCACATCTGGCACAGATTAGCAGTTTGTCAGGGCACATATAAAAAGCTGGGTGGTGTGGAGAGATGAGGAGAGTGACCTGTGTGGAAAGCTGCTGTTCTGAGTTCCGATTACCTTCCTGTTAAAGGCCTTTTTTTTGCCCTGTGCACCTGTTTACACTCTTTGCGTGTGTGAGTACCTGAACTGTGCAATGACCCCTGCCTGAACTGGACTATTCCTTTGCTTTGCCCTGCATGTGTGCTGCTGGTAAGCAGCTTAACAGATAGGGAAAACAGATAGGCAAAACAGATAGGGAATTGTTGTAAATTAGTCTCAACAGGGAGCTAGTATTTGTTGTTTTTTCATTCAGTGTTTGTCACGTTTCATTTCAAAATAAAAGTCCTGGTGATACGCTGACGGAAGGCAGCCATATTTGCTGTTGCACTGTGTTCAAATTATTGCGCATTCGACATCTTTCCCTGGTGACAAATATATTGTTGGGTCATCGTCTACTTTTCCAAAAGGTAACATAACCATGCTAACACATTAGGCTACTTCCAGTGCTATGCAGCCAAGTGTATCTGGAGGGACCTGCTTTCAGCCCCAGGCTAAGAACAGCCACTTTCAAGTGGTCCTGGGCACTGTGCCTGGAAACAAGCCTTTTTACTGTTACACAACTGCACACATCAGCCTCTGTGTCCTCACTGATACTAGGGTATGGTTCATAGTCATATAAGACAACAGACCACTTTTCTGACCAACGGCAATTATTGTGCTCTGAGTGTTTTCTTTTGCACTTTTATTTGACTTGATTGAATTTTGTAATTGATTCTCAGATGAATGTGCCTATCCTGTTGATGACTGTCCCATCATCACATGATTTCTGATTAAACGTTGTATATTATTCCAAAAAATATATATTTCATAGTTATTATCCATAAAGCCAGGGTCATATTGAGGTAGCAGTGAATGTTAAATTATTGTCTGTTTAACACAGAATTTTGTCCATCACTATCAAACTTCCTGTTAACCGTAGTTAATTGTATTTGTTTTTCAAAACATGAGGCTCACATTGGGCCATATTCTCCCATTTGCGCATAAGTCCTTTTTTGCGTGCCTCCAGTTACGCGCATTTCAGTTACGCGTGTTCTCCCCTACGCACTCCAATCACGCCCACAGTGCTTAACTTCAGAATGAAGACAGGCTCATGAAAGAGGCATGATTTATTTAAAATAGAAGTAGACTGAGTCACAACTTCATTTATTTTGGCTGTCGGGAAAACGTAGAATGTGGACTTACGCATTTACCATGTGAATGTCGTTGAAATACACTCAAACCATAAACCAGACTCTGATTTTGAAAATAAATGCAAAGGGAGAGCAATATTGCGAATCGCCTCAAAGGAAAGCATTTGTTTCTATGTATGACATGAACCCAAAAAGAAAGTAAATATACCAAATGACATATGTGCTGGGCCTATGCATAAAGACATTTGACATGTGGAGATTCATATAAACGCACTATTGAGGAAAATGTGCAACAAAATGCATGTTCCAATGTCCACGCTTGCTGAACTCATGCTGAGTAGCCTATTATTAAACATTCATTATTAAAAATTCAGCTACCCTCTGAAACGATCCAGATGCAAGAACAGACAGAGCACTGGTGATTTTGATGAGGACCGGTAGGGAATTCGGGTGATTGCTGTGGCTGGAAAGCTGTTCGTCCAGGAGTCTGAACAGGTGGATGATGGCTTCACGGTCGGACGAAATCACTGGATGCACTGCGCATCAGTGAGCCCCAGTATATCCAAACAAGGTCGGGATACTCGTGGCCATCTTCTTTGCGCTTGGCGAGCTCTTCTCCATCTTTCCCACTCTCTCAGGAGCACAAGCAAATGCAGAGCAGGCATTTTGGTTTAGGATTATTAAGGCATACTAGAAGGTCCTATTTATACTCATCTTAATTGATATTTCTGTTTTATTCTAATTGAACTATTTATTTACCAGGCTTGTTCACAACACCATGTGATGTAAAACACTTTTTTTTATGTTTAACAATGTAATGTAGGGTTACAAGAAATGTCATTGTAGTTTAAAAATGACCCACAAATATAGCAAATTTTTAACTTTATTTGTACATGTATAATAATGTGTTAAAAGTAGGCCTACTTTAAAGGCAACATGGTGTTTCGCCATGTTGTGGCGCTTGACTTGCTACAGCCCTCAGAAGCGCGTAGCTGAAAAGCGCGTAAGTCAAGGGCAGAATACACGTAAATGGTGTTTACATAAGAAGGCGCGCAAATCGTAGACTTAAATCAAAAAGACAATACGCGTAGACTGAAAAGTGCGTAGCTGCACGCTTTTTTGACTTACACGCATGGGAGAATATGGCCCATTATGCTTAATTCTCTTTTACAGAAATATTTGCATGGACACTACCTAGTTACGGTAATGACAATAATAGCAGGGGCAGCACTTTTGGAAGGTGTTCGAAAATAAGAAAAATGCTTACGAGCAATATCACATTTTTAAAAATTATTTTCTTAAATGAAATTACAATTATATATTATCACAATAATTATATAATATATCATTCTTTATATGTTATGTAATTATAATTATATATAATCACAATAATTATAATCTTATTATAATCCCAATTATAATGTCAGCTACTGCATGAGCTGTGGCCCTTGTAGATGTCAGTACAAGCCCTGGATTCAGTAGTGAGAGTGGTCAGTGTGGCTTATAGATATCAGTGCAAATGCTCTCAAGAAAGCAGTGTGAGCGCTCTGTGTGGCCTGGTGTTTGTGTCTGATGTCAGGGATATGCACTACATGTGAACCTTCCTCTGGCTGTCTGCATGCATAACTTTGTGTTTGCACAATAACGAAAATTATTTGAATTCATTAGTCTCCCTTTCCCCGTCTGCCTCTTGCCTCTCCATCTCTCCCCTCCCCCCTTTCTTTCTCTCTCTCTCTCTCTGTTTCTCTCTGCCAGATAGAGGGCAGTATTTGACCCCTGTTTCCTCCCTCAGGATGCAGCCTTCATTCCTTCTGATAAACCTGGCACTTTCTGTCCCTCTCATTCCTGTACTTCCCCCCATCCTCTGCTCTCCTCCTGTCTCTTTTCCATCTCCCTGTTTCCCCTCCTACCCCCTCCTCACTGAGCCAATATTTGTTACATACATTTCACTTGCTACAGTAGAAGTTGCAAAGGATATTCTCAGTCATTCTGTAAATAAGGCAAGAAAACACACAGGAGCAAAACTTTACTGAATTTTTAAAAATTATTGCTGCCAATTATGAAGTGACTTATAATAACTTTAATCATAGTAACTTCATTTAGAACCGTTACATACACACATTTGCAACACAAAATGCTTTTAGAGAGAATCACAATAAAAGCAAGTAAAGGTAAAAAAATAGAAGAGTACACCATACAAGGAAATTTTAAAAGTGAGATATTAATAAATTATACTATCATTAAAATAGAATACAAATACTGTAAAACTCAAACACAGCAAAAATAAAATAATTAAGTAGCTAAACGACTCTTGCTCAAAGGTCACATTTAAAGAGAATGTCTTTAAATGAGATTTAAAAACTGGAATTGAGAGAGAGACTAGTATACAGAGGGAGTCCATTCCAGAGTCTTGGAGCATCAATGTAAAGCAGCCATTTTTAAATTAAAATAATTGCTAAATAATTGGTATAGTTAGTAGGCCAGTGACTGATGATCTAAGAGTTGAGCAGGCTCAAGTGGCTAATACATGTGTTATATACTCTGGTACCAGCCCAAATTTTCCTTTAAAAATATATTTATAAAATCTTAAAATCAGTTATAAATCTAACTGGAGGCCAGTTAGCAATTGAAGAACTGAGGTAACATGTTCTCTCTTTCTTTTTCTTGTCAGTACCCTGGATTTTGCAAGTTACAAAAGCTGAAGTTGTCCCGTGATGTAGTTTGGTACACCTGAATACAAAGAGTTACAATGTGTATGTTACGATCTGTTGCTTTCAGGGGTTTACAAATAAATTATCCAAGAGTTACACCTTCCCCCTGCTCTCTTACTTTCCTCTCCCTCCCTCTGTTCCTTCCCCTTTCTGCCAAATAATGAGTTCTATCTTGTCATTGCTTTAATTCATGATGCTGCCTTCAAAGGCCTGTCTCAGGCCATCTATTTCTGCATCTATTTTGTCTCTTGCTGTTTGTCAGTTTGTGTGTGAGTCCATGTAACTGTCTATGGCTCTGTGTCTGTCCTCCCATCCATCTACAACCACATTTACATTTCTGTCTGATTGCATTTATCCTGGATTTTAGGAAGCCCCTAGAACACTATTTTCAAGAAACATTGGTTTGACTGCAGTGATAAGTTTAAATGTAGGCCTTTGAGTGTTTGGTAATAAATACCACACTAATTAAGCCTCAGAAGCTAAGGGCCAGAGATTATCCAGAAATTATCCCTGGGTAGTAAAGAGATGTCACGGATAGACAGAAATCACATACAATGCTAATCACATTAATTTGACTGTAAACCTGTTCATTTTAATGCATCTAAGTTTCCATACAGAACAGATGCATCTTCATACTAGAAACACTAATGAAAAGACGGATCTTCTACAAAAAGAGAAGCTTATTGATTCCTAGCTAAGACTGAATACAGCAGCTGGCAATCTAACTACATTTAGTATACATTGATATATGCTGTAACATGGATGGAAAAGACATGACCTGACTGATTGTTGCTTTAGATTTGATTGTGTACATGACTATTTTAACTGTACTCGAGTGGGGCACAATATACAGTGATATTACAGTGTGCCCTTAAAAATTCTGGAAATATTCCATGGTGTTAGCTAGCCATAGAACAACGACAATATTCACCTAGCAAGCTAGCTTCAGCAGCTACATGCAAAAAATTATTAATAAATTTGTTATTACTGTCTGTCTCCCTTTTCCTTATCTCTGCCTATATTGCTCTGGGAAACAGGTCATCGGTCAAGGTTGAATCTATTGTTCAGTATTACTGGGCTATCTCAGTGCAGGTGAGGGTGTTGCTGTGCAACACATGATGCTGTAGAATCAGAACTCTGCCCTCCTCCTCCACATTGCTCTCAGCATCACTGGAGTGGGCCACGTGTTGAGCGCGCAGCACAATGCTTTTTAGCAAGTTACTCGCTTTAACCTGCCTCAACTCCCACCGCACGGGGTCGTTCGGCCGGCGAAGACAGCGACCACTCAACAGCGTTCACAAGCACCACACATCTTCTGTCCTTTTTCACGTTTATTCTACAATCCACACATGAGCAGGGTTACAGAAGTTAGAAATAGATAGATACTTGTAGTTAGAAAAGATAGTAGTTAGCAGTAGTAATAGTTGTAGTTTGTTAGCTGTAGTTTGTTAGCTGTAGCTATAGTTGTAGCCTGTTAGGTAGTCAACAGCTCAGCTTCGCCGGTCAAACGCGAGTGAGCAACAACAGAGTTATACAGTACTATAAACCCCCCGGGAACATCGCCGCTAGGGGCGCTATAACACATACACACACTTCACAGAATTATTAACCACTTATGTGCATATGAAAGAAAACTCCACACACCACTTGAGAGTAGCTCCTGACCAGGCTCATCACAATCACCATTCAAGACTGTTTTGGGTAACAGTGTGGCATAGTGGTAAGGAGCAGCACTCATAACCAAAGGGTTGCTGGTTTGATTCCCTGCTGGGACACTGCTGTTGTATCCTTGAGCAAAGTACTTATCCCACAGTTGCTTCAGTAGCTAACCAGCTGTATAAATGGATGAAATTAAAACCTATGTAACTTGCACTTGATAAGAGTGTCTGCTAAATGATAGTAATGTAATAAAATACATACTATTATAGGCATACTACATATTCATATGCCTATAAACATTGACACCGTCAAGGTTAACCCATAAACCAGTTAATCCACTCATGGATAACCAAGAATTTACTGTGTTGTACCTTTTGGATTGAGCTTTAAAAATTCTGTTGCTAACCAACATCACAAATAATTTTTTACATTCCTCATACTTACGTATTGTGGGAGGGATGAACAACAATGTATACAATTCTCTGCTACGCTCAAGCGCAGCAAACTGGTATTTTCACCCTACAGGTCCTACAGTGCACAACAGAAAGGCAAATGCTGAATAGAGGATAGACACATCCTGCACTGGCATCACGTGACCAACTCATAGACAACTAATGAGTTGCTAGAGAGTGCTATTGAGCATTGTGAAGACTGTGGCCAATGTAACTCACCCAAACGCTGGTAAAGTGGAGCCAATTATATTCCAATGCTGTGGACTCCTGGTCAATAAACTGGCAATGTATTGGCATGTAGGGATTTTCTGTTTCTAATGCACTTTTTTAACATATTTAGTACATTTTTCAAAACTTTTAATACACACCTGAAAACCACTAATTGAATTTACAAAAAGTCACATGAAACTTTACATTTATGCCCAGTTTTTTTGAGACATATTTGAATACACAAATTTGCATCAAGATCGCATTACCTTAATAATTAAAACAAAATGAAATAGCAATGGAATTATACCATTGAATCATTATGTTTTTCTGCCTGTCATTCTTACGATTTTTAGTGGTTGCATACACAACAGAAATAGACATGTATTTGTAAAAGAAATTAAATTATATTATAATTATAATATAATTTTATTATATTATAATTATACAGTACAGTACAACAAAAAAAAATAATATTGTGACCTCATCATTCTGGGTGATCTTTTCTTTTCTTTACAAGTGGCCATAGAATTTCATTAACATCGCAACAAATGTTTTCCTGTGCCATGGACTGTTGTGTATAGTGAATTCAACCCTGATGCTGCTCAGTAATAATATTAACACATGCCAATTCCATGGGGTAGCTTGTAGGTATGGATGGTGATCGTAAATCTTCCACCTGCAAAAGGAGCAAAGCTCCTTAATGGGGTTAAGAAATGGGGAGCATGCTGGCAAATATAAAGCTATAAATTGCCGGTTCTCAGCAAACTACTCTTGTACCAGTCCAGCGTGGCAGAAACTGACATTGTCCCAGACAACAATGTGTCTTACTTCTTCATCAGCTTGGCCAACTTTATGATGTAACTCATTCAGCAACTGCAGAAGCCGGGCTGAGTTGTGGGGAAAGTTTAAGTGCCCCCCTCACTGAGAATATGGCTATGGCCTCCTGCAAAACCGTCTCCACTCAATTTTGCAAACAGAACATAGCAAGAAAATGTGTTAAACAGTGAATGTTCAATGAAAACACTTTCGGTACAATAGAGGTACAGTATACTGTAATAGACATACTGGTTTTCAAGCCTTTTTAGATTGGGTTGAACCATCAGCCCTGCCTCTCTCATGGAAAGTCAATGATGACCAATGTTTTTGAAATACATGCAGTAAAAATTAAGAGCTTTGCCACAGGTTGTCTTGTCTTTTGATCCATGTATTGTCTGTTCAGCCATGAATGTTTTACCCACATCCCAGCAAATACAGGCTTGTAATTTCCCTTGCATCTTAGAAAAAAACTGTGGAAAAAATTGTGGAAAATCTGTGTGGAAATATTTTCTTTTGTATTCTCATGCATTGCTGTTGTATTACAGTACAGTATGTCATGTCACATCAAATTCATCGTGGCTTTTTGCTCATGGCACATATCATATACTTTCCACCTCAAAACTGAAACCTCTTTGAGGGTGTTCTGGAAATATAAGTTACAGTAATAGTGCAGAGCATCCTGGTATATCTAATTCTGTATTGTTACCTTTAACCATTACCCCTTCCTTAATTCAGACCTTGCCTGCAATTACTGCAACAGGCCACCTTACCCAAAGCAATCTAGATCAAGACCACTGTTGTAACCTTCACCAAGATACAGCACACTAAAATCTATAGTTTTCATACAACCCAGTAATTTCTCACACACAGCCTTTTGAACAATGCCAAAATGATAAATACTGCATAATTTAATACTGCATGATTTTGACAGAAATAAAGAGTTAATACTCTCATAATATTGGGAAGAAAAAAGGAGTAAGAGTTGAATGGCTAGCTGGAAAGAACAAAATGAGGTTTTAACCAAGGGAATGAAGTTTCAAGAATTTACTGATGTTAACTCTAATAACGGTTTTGCAAAACTCAGATTTTGGATTTACAGTATTGTACATTGTATTACAGTTTTTTCAACCATTTTCACGCTTAGGTCAATACCATGCCCACTTTTTCAAAACTCTTAACACAGTGTGCTTAACAACAATACATATGAGCACATCTTTCATGCAAAATGCACTACAACCACCAAAACACTTCATAATTCACCCAAAAGTGACTTGTGCTGCCATAACTATAGCAAAAGCTCTCTCCCAGCAAGACTACTTTGTCATTCAAAATACAATGAACTAAAAAACAACTTCTTGAAGCATTGCAAAGTGCATATATTATGTGTTGTCGTATCCTCTGTTTTTGCATAGATTAGTGCTGCATTGCAAAAAAAGTAAAGTTTACAGTACATATTGTAATACCAAACAAATAAATCTGAAATGCTGCAATATGCCTCATGACAGCTCTATGCTACAATTTCTGAGGTATACTATAGTACAACAAAAAGTCTACAGATGCTTTTCATTTCTAGTACAGTAAGTGAAACAACAACACATGATACTACCACTAGAAGTCTGCTGTAGCCCTAACGCTGATCCATGGTATCCTCTGTATTTTGGGTCAAATTTTTATGACTTTCACATATACTGCAACATTCTCCCTCTCTCCCCCTACAATCCCCAAGCCCCATAAATATTTGAAGCCAAGCGGCTATCATGACACCAAGAACAAACTTTTGATCTGTTGTTTTGCCTGTCACAATACTGTAGATACCACTACTGAGTGTGGTAAATTTACTGTAGTTGCATTCTTGGGTCACTTTCTCTCACTGATGGCCCATGACTTCCATATACAGCAGTAATAGTGGAAAAATCTCTGCATCTACTACATCTATATTTTGCCTATATACATGTACATTTCAATGCAAATATGACTGCTTTTGCATAGATGGTAACAAGGCTGCAAACAAAAAACTGAATAAAATTTCTGCTATTCTTCAGAATAATCCATCTTATTTCAAGCATATAGTTTCATTTGTCTGTCAAAATGCAACATATTTCCATCTACAGTGATCTAAATTTTGTTAGGTTTTGAGCTGAAAATTAACTGTTTTGAACAGAGTATCTAAATGTCTGCAAAATTTGCTGTAGTTGTATAGCATTTTGCTGGTGGTGAACATTGACTGAGAGAGGTATTCATGAATTTCAGAAGAAGTGGTGATTGAATGCATTTTGTATCAAAGCAATGCAAAAGTTTGCACAGTTTAGTTCACATAGTTTACTGATATGGTGACTGTGTTAAGTGTTTTGAAAAAGTGGACATGGTATTTTGACACGTGTGAAAATGATTGTAAAAAACTGTAAGAGTTTTGAAGAAGACAACAAATAAAGGCAGCTTGTGAAAGTCTATTCAGATTCTTTTGGATACATTTTTGATTAATCCTCATTGACTAAAATTACATAATGCAAAGTTCTCTCTAATTAAAACTGCATTTGTTACATATTTGTAATTTCACTATCTGATATAGAAATGCTACATTTTCAGTGCAAGGAAGATATGCATAATTCATTTCTGGCTGTCAATGTGAGTGTGTTTTTAAAATACCAACTTGGTAGGCCTCGGGCCATGAATCATTAATTATCTCTGATTAAAGTTTGCTGTTAATTAACCCTCACCTCTTGGGTAATAAAGGGAGTTTGGTACCAGTCACCCCTGCACTGTGGTCTCCATCTCCGTCTCTTGTCCTTTGCCTTCATAATTACATTTTGATAACTCAGTGATATATCTTGTGTAATCACAGTGAATACTGAAGCTCTGCAGTGCCTATCAACATTCCATTTTCTGTGCGTAAAGTGTGGTGCAGATGTAACGAATTCAGTGAACCTCTAACAGATAGACACTAAAGATGTAAAGATAGATGGCATGAGTGTAGAGTGAACAACATGTGTCTTGTTCTTGGTTATTTATTTTTTGCCTCACCATACGTACAATCCTGCATGCCGTATATCTGTTTGCCGGGATGTCTGTGTGTGTTAACAAATGTGTATCTGTATCTGCTCATGAGTGTGAGTATCAGCCTGTTTTTTAGTGTGGGTGTATGCGTGTGTGTGTGTGTGTGTGTGTGTGTGTGTGTGTGTGTTTGTGTGTGTGTGTGTGTTTGTGTGAGCTTGTGTGTTTGTGGGTGTCTGTAATTGGTGTGACGAGGAAAGATGTTGAAAATTCATTGGTGCATGACATCTTATTGCATGAACGCATCAAGGAGAGCCCAGAGAGAGAGGGAATTGGGGAAAACCAGAAGGGGCCAGAGAGAAATAAATAAAGAAAGAGGAGAATAATCGATGCAGGGGTGGGGGATATGTATGTTTAAGAAGAATAAAACTGAGAGAAAAAGAACAATTTCATTTACAGACTGGACTCTCAACATGTTCATCATGCAAATTAGTGGAATCCTAGACAACACATTCATACTTTAATTCCGAATGTCTTTTTTCCACTATTTCCCTTGACATGCTAAAAAACACTTGGAATGGAAATGAGACTCAGTTGTTTACATCAAGAGATCTTATTATCAGCACTGTGAGTATGTTAATATAATTTCTTTTTTTTTTCATTTAAGGGCCTTGGCTTCAATCCACTCACAAGTGGACTGTGTTCAGAGAGAGGGGAGTGGAATACACTACAAAAATGACTTGAACATTAAGATAGAAAGGTGTATAAAATAAAATATAAAAGAGGGTAGAAATACATACAACAAAACAGAAAATGGAACCATGAATAAGGTAGATGGATGCATAGCGGGTTTGGAAAAAAAAAAAAATGCAAATAACGAAGGGTAGACAGAAGAGACAGTGAGATATTGAGCGGGAGAGGAGGAGGGGGTCCCACAGGGGTTCTCTGATATCTTGTCAAGTGAGGCTTCTCCAAGCTAGCTAAAAGACACTGACCCACAGCACAGACTGACTGACGTGCGCTACCACCAGCAGTCATTGGCCCTGCCTGACTCTGGTGGGCACGCTGACCAACACACACAGACTGACTTGTCAAATTAGTCTGAGGCTTATGTTTAATTCTCTAAAACACGGCAGTTGAACTGTGTGGAAAACGAGGAAGCTCGCATCTCCTCTTTTAACCTTCGAAGTGCAGCTTCAGCTGGAGCTTTCACATTTTCTTCCAACGCAGAGGTATGAAATGTCCAGCATGACAGCAAGAGGGCCAAGGACAGAGAGAGGACTGCACGAGAGTGACAGGTAGTGACAGTGGGTACAAGCTGTGACCTTTAAAGCTGAGCACAGAGGCATGACGGCAAGACTCAAGGCAACAGAAAAGAGAGACGGCAAACAGAAGGGATTCTGGGAAGGGACCGGGCTGCAGCCAAAGCAAAAAGATTCTGTGTGTGTCTGATTGTAATTATAGGTATGTTCGTTTTTTAAGCTATGCTAGCGTGTATGTATTCACAGGCATGCATTTCTAGTAAAACTATGTGTCAGCAGAGCAAGGGAAGAGTCAACCCTAAGGAAGGAGGCAATGAGAGTCCTGGCCATTTGCTTACCTTTTGGGTCAAAAATAGTTCAGGAACATAATAGGAGACGAAATGGTTTCTGGTCAGTTTTAAAAAGATTTTAAAATGTAATTATACAAATTATTTCCAGTGTCAGAAATGGGATTCTATGAAAAATATGGTATCATGTTGCATTGTGTCTTTATAAAACATTCGTGTTTTTTTATGTGTGTGTGTATATTGGGGTAAATGTGCATTTCTAAATTGTCTGTGTATGAATTTAGTTTGTGTCATCTGCCCAGCCGCGTCTTGATTAATTAGGCAGAATATTTTAATTGTTTTCCACTAAGGGATCGGTGCTTGTAATTAGCGCTCAGCTTGTTGCTGTGTGTGTAAACATGAGTGGCTGACATTTCCAGTAAACACACCTCCTCCCTCTCTTGAGTGGAGTTGCATATATGACACGCCACACAAACGCACGCAGGCACATGCATGCATGTATTCACGTTCAATATTCCTCCCTTGCTCAACCACACACACACACACACACACACACACACACACATGCACACTGCGGTCTGTATTAAGTGTCATTAACATTTCTATCATGTCAATGAAAAGACTGTGAATAATTCATAATTCGCATATATTGGAGATGCCAGAGGAATCTGAATGCAGGCCTGGTTAGGTTAAAAAAAAATAGAGAGGGAGAGAGAGACAGAGACAGAGAGAGAGACAGAGAGAGATTTGAAATCCCTGGTGAGGGATTTTGAAAGCAGAGTCAGTGGGCTTTTTGTCAATCCTGTTAGCCTTAAAGAACAACCCCTCTCAAGATTTCATGTCCAAAAATCACACAGTGACCAGTCCACCACTTGTCTGCAGGTTTCTCTGTAGAGTCGCAGAATGTGAGGAGGCAGGAGGAAGATGGAATGGAAGGAATACTAAGAATCCGAGCATACACTGCCTGCCTGCACCCCCCCCCCCCCCTCCCCCAAAGCCCCCATCCCCCCGCCCCCCCCCCCCACCCCCCCCGGTCTGCAGAGACCCTCTGTTTGTCAGCCAGGCAGCAGAGCATTCTGTCTCCTCTCCTCCCTCCTCCCCCTCTTTCCCCATCCCTCTTTCCCTCTCCCTCTCACTTACTCACTTGTTCTGTCTCTTTAATGGGCTGTAAGTCTTCTCCTTGGCAGTTTAAAAATCAAAGCTTCCTTGAAACGGCCGGCTGACAAACATGTCGAAATGGTGAGAAGGAGAGAAGGACAAGGAGACAGAGAGTGCGAGTGAGGAGAGAGGAGAACAGAGGAGGTGGTGATGGGGTGTTGTGATTGTGGTGCCAGAGAGGGAGGGACAGACAGAGAGGTAGGAGGGGAGAGATTAAATGCCCCAAACAGATGTTCCTAATAAGACAGTTAAAGGGTGTGCCAAGTCCCAGTGAGAGAACGAGTGAGACATAAAGGAAAGGAAAAGGATGAATAAGAGTGAAACATGTTGTGTTCATGTTCAAGTGGATATTTGTTTAAAAGGAACTAAAAGATAACTGCAATGTAAAATCAACTTCAATCCATTTACAATCCAGTATTAATCTTACACTAACGCATGATTTTCTCATTTGAAATTATTATTGTGGTAGTCCTTTTACAAGTCCACATATACATTACTATCTGTATCCCCAGAGACAGAAAAAGAAACAAAGGGCTGGATTAGAACCATCCACGTCCTACACAGATGAAGTTCCTCAAATGCCGATGTCAGCAGAATAGGAAAAAAAAGACTTCTGGATGGGAAAAAAGAGTCGAGGCAATTACCAGAACAAATTTGGAGCGATTTGTTTGTACACCCAGCATAGTGCAGTGGGCACTAACGAGCCAGACAGAGCTCGTTAATAATAAATTGGGGAGACGGTGTGGGAGAGCGCTGGGCAATAGAAGTGTTAGCCACTGACATTCACTCCAATAGGCAACACATAATGATACAGCCATACAGTGTAATTTTACACGCACTTAGCACCTTCACTATGCCTTCACAATGTATGGCATACTTGTACTCACAAATACACACACATATATAATACACATTCATATAGTGTGTATACAGTATGCCTCATTATATGCACATAGGCATACACAAGGCATACTGTATATACATTCTGACAATGTGTGACAATCAATGACGTGCTGCACAGACATTCTGATGCCTTCCCCTCTGCCTCCTTCTCTGTTGTTTCCTCTCCCAGTTCACACTTTCCTCCTTCCCTGTTAGTGTGAGTGTGAGCATGAAGCCTGGGACACTTTCTCCCAAAAACACATGGCTGGGTATGCCTTTATAGATCTCTTGCCCAAACACATGGCTGGCTATAGGTACCTCTCACTCAAACATATTGCCGGTTATGCCTTTACACACCTCTTGTCCAGCCATATGGCTGGTTATTCCTTTACACACCTCTTGCCTAAACACATGGTTGGCTATACATACCTCCCACTCAGACGTATGGCTTGTTACATACACCTCTCACCCAAACACATGGCTGGGTATGCCTATACACACGTCTCGCCCAAACATATGACTGGCAGTGCCTTTACACAGACCGTAACAGGCAGGCAGGCAGCTACTGCACTGAGAGGGGTTTTTGCTGTCTCTGGTCCTGAAGCTCTCCTGCTGTTAAGTGGCAGCTGTTAGCTGGATCTGACTATGGACACAATCTTCTCAGATCCTATGCAAACTTTAAAGTCTGAATGAGTTCTTCTCCTTGAGGCTGCCTGTGATCCGCACAGGGTATACAGCAGTCATGTACTGGACATTGAAGGTCTGGGCTTCTACATAAATTTGGCAGAAACTCACCTGTGAAGTGGGGGATGTGCATCCTCTCCACCATGCTCACCTCACCCCAAGCTGAGATAGCTATTTGTGCAATAACACTTTTTCCAGAATCTCCAAGATTAATGCAGCATTGTTTTTGTTGCAATATGACAGCTCTGCATTGTGGGAAACATTGTATGCACATGATGTGCACGCAGCCGCTTGCGGCAGCCGTTGAGAGAATGATGCGCTTGCGGCGAGATCCTTGTCCTTTGAACAAACTCGACAGCTCCATCGGGCTTCAGAGCTGCCAAACCCAGTTGTGATCTCCTTGAAGGCGCAAGGGTGACTTGCTGTGACATTTAAGCGAGTCCCCAGCTGGGGCAGGTGGGTGAGGAGCTGCGGCCAGAGCTATGATTCACTTGGGGGGGCAAAATGCTTCCAGGCTCATCACAGTGGGATGTGTCAGGAAACCCCAGACTGCTAACTGAAAGGGGGGGTCCATAATAAACATAGATTTAGACTGACAACCTACACCTTCTACTCCGTTTTCTCTTACCACCTGTCCCTTTCTGTCAAATTTGCATAAATTTAATAGAATCTCATTTCACTTTTTTCCCCTTTAGTTTTTTTTTTACCTTACTGTCACTTTCTTGTAGTTCTTAGTTGCTAAACCAACTTGACCACATACTGCTCTCTCTCTATATCTCAGTCTCCCTCTATATCTCAGTGTCTCTAGATCTCAGTCTCTCTCTGTCTTTCAGCCTCTCTCTGTATATCTCAGTTTCTCTCTGTGTCTTAGTCTGTCTATGTGACTCAGTCTCTCTCTATCTCAGTCTCTTCTCTGTGTCTCAGTTTCTCTCTATGTGTCAGTCTCTCTCTCTCTATCAGTTGTTTGTAGGGGAAGATCTGTGCTTTTGGGGCTTTGCCCTTTCTGTGTCTGACACCCCCTGAACCAGCCCCTTGTCCTTTTTCTTCCATAACAAACTTTTATCCTCTCCTCCAGCTATTTAGCCCATCTGTGTTCATGTCTTCTTTAATTTCTCTCCCTTCTCTCCTAGCGTTGTTTCCCTTCACGCTCTTTCCAAAGAGTAGGACGTGAGGTGCATTTCCTTTCTGCTGGTCTGTTTATTTTCATCAAGCCTGTCCAGTATTTAACACTACACTTCCCACATACCACTCAAATTATATTTGTTTTTCTGTCAGATCAATGTTGGCCTCAGGAATGTGTTTGTTCTGTTACATCATCAGACTTTTGAAGGTTAACCAAACTAAGGACATCGTTTAGGCTTTAAGATCAATGTTATGTTTGGGCAGAGCTGGCTGTGGGGAATAAAGAATCATCTTGTTCATGTTTTCATCTTAAATTAATGATATGAAGCTAATACTAAGGAAAGGGTTATGCCTGTTTGGGACAAGATGTTCCACAGCTCTCTTCAAGTCAATTCTTACAACACAAACATCAGAAGATTTCAGACTTCAGATTTACACAAGTAATCACATTTGCACGGTGTGTTTGGAGAATTTCTTCTATCTCAGGTGAATACTGATATAGAATTAAAAGCATTTTGGAGCTTGAGTACCTTCACCACTGCCAGTACTGTTTCTGGAAAAGATGAAGCTGCTGAAAGAACAGTATGTGCTGGGTTGCTAGGCACTAGTATATGTCTTTGCCATACAACAATTCCTCATTTTCAATCATCCAAAGCCAACTATCCTCTCCTTTTAAGTAATTTTATCTTTGAGTCTCTTTAAATTAAATTTAAACAGACTCAGAAACACGTGAGTGAGATTCATCAATGTGTCACATTGCAGTGCAACTCCATAATGTACCCCTAACTCTTCTCACTGCCCATCAGGCACACTGGGTAACAATGTGTTCCTTTCTGTGTAGGGTGGCAATCCAGAGTATGAACTAAAAAATAGTTACAGCATAATATATACATACTTGCTAAAACACGTACAAAACAGGCGTGTCTCCAGTTTGCCTAATAAGCATTAAGCTCATGTTTTCAAATCATTCCACTGGATCCAAATGCAAAACTTTTCAAATTGGATCAAAACAGCTAACTTGCTGGAGCATTCTGCTAAATCAGAATTGACAGTATGATACTACATACTGCTTGATCTTAACAGATAATATGCTGGGACAGAATGAAAATATATCCATGACTCTGTCTGTCATTTGTCACAGTTGTTTTTCAGCCATCCACATTAGGTCTCTCTGCACTGTCCCTTGGAGGTAAGACAGGGCTATTTCAGGTCTGGCTCCCTCTCCATTCAGCCCTACCCAGCTGACACTGTAGACACTGCAGGCACAACTGTCAGTTTTCTTTGGGCTGAGCTGGTGAGTGACAGCTGCCAGTCAAACACACGTCTGTCCCTCTTTCCTTTTCTCTCATTTTCTTTCTTTTCTGTTCTTTTTCAAGCCTGAAAGCACTCCATTTCTACCATAAACTCATGAACGTTAAAAGGAAGCAATCAATGTAGTCTAATTCATTCAGAAAATATCAAGGAAAAATATTCTTATAACATTCAGAAAGATAAGTATAACCATCAGAACGTCCCGCATGTAATCACATCTGTCCACACTCTTAGCATCTGCACATCCACCCTTCCGTAGCCTTGTCCAGTAAAAGTTAAAAACAGGAGGGAATGCTTCCTGCTGCACTGCCTGTCCTGTACACTGATGCACGGTCTATTTAAAACATGATTATTGGCATTAGAATGCACTTCCAGGCACCGATAGAGAATATGAGAGTGTGGATATTAGAATACGCTTCCTGACATCATTAGAGAATGTGAGTGTGGACAAATTTTAGCACAACTAGAAACATGTTGCTTTAAACTTAACTACTCTTAACTACTCCCTTAACTACATATTTTTATGACACTTTTTAAAATTTGTCTTAAACCTCTTTTTTCTAACATACCCTTTTATTCTTGCCTTCTTTTTATGTAATTGCATATTTATCTTGAAAAGTGAGAACAATGCTCAATATATACAATGCATTGTTAATTATGTTACAAATGAGTGTAGCTATTATGGAGCTATTTTCAATGGTCTTCAAAAAATAATAATAATAAAAATAATTTCCTCATGGGATTTGATTCATTGCTCTTGACTCATGGTTATTTATATATGTAAAAAGGCTTCATAGGATTAGTATAACATGGTAACTTCAAAATGTTAATATGATGTTCATTTTGGAAGTGTCACTTTGTTTAGAAACCAGCTGTGATCTTTCCTGCAATGCCACACGATAGCAATTATGATAATGAGTATGACATTAACAATGGGTCAGTTTGATATCTTAGCCGTGTTTGCTCAATGGAAGCTAATGGGTGGGTGCCTAGCCCACACTCCCTGGCTCCTGATGAAGACTAATGGGCAAACACTGGTTGGCAGAATTGCTTTTTTGGTGAGTGTGGTCAGAGGTGCTTGGGAAGGCGGAACCAGGTCTTGTGATTTATGACTGTAGCCCCCCCCCACCCCCTGGACCATTGCTGTCTGCTGCCTCCCTCGTCTTTAATTACCCCAGGCGTGTTTAGTATACCTCCCATAATGCATCATCCACGCTGTGGGGGTGGGGGGCACAAGTTCGTTTCTGTGCCTGATTTTTTTTTTTTTTACACTCAGATACTCTATTGAGTGAGGCAGGAACGAAGGAGTGAGGATGTGAAGGAAAGGCATGGCGAAGGGCACTGAAGGAGGAAAGCCATGGAAAAATACAGAACAGAGGACAGAGGAGAGGAGTAAGAGAGGAGGAATGGGAGAGGGAGAGGAATGACAAAGAAAGTGGTCAATGGAGAGAGGTGTTAAGGTTAAACACAAACTGCATGGGACGGATTAAGCAGGGTGGGAAGGGTTACACACTGGATAGAAAAGGAATTTAAACAAGATGAATACATAAGGAGGGGAAGAGGAAGCAGAAGGGAAGGAGAACAGGTAAAAATGGAGAATGTGGGGAAGAACGGGCTTTAAACAGGAGTGCTGGGTGACCACAGTAAGAGAAATGAGGGAAATAGCAAAGTGGTGAAGAGAGGAGAGAGGAATTGTTTGACCCATTTCCACAATGCTACTGGCTCAACTCTACAGTGCCACGGCATCTACTGGAACCCTGTCAAATGGGCCCTTTACTGTGCTGTCAGTCAAACCGACCCATGGTGGGCCATGGAAGATAAGTGCAAGACCACCATGATATAGAGAGGGCTAATGTGCAGCTATCAATGGACTTATTTAAAAATTGTGCCTGTTTCAGCGGGTCTTATGCTCTGCAGTTTAGCAATAATGAGATGGATGAGAGAAGACTGAAGAAAGACTATGAGTTTTACTCCACTTGTTTTATTGCATGCATTTCAATCCTCCAGCAACAAGAGGTCAATATAGCCTCAAGCCACTTGTTAAACAATTATCCCATTGCCGTACCTCAATCATCTCAATTAATCATTTAATTACCACACATTAAGCACACAGACATGAATATTCACAGCAATAAGCTGTAACAAATTGGTTTCCCTCTGCCAGGGATAGGGGTGGGTATGCTTGCTTGGCCCACCACTCTCTAACAACCTGTGATTTGTCAGTTGCTTGCATGACATCAGCAGGGTAGTGCCTATCCACCAATCAGCATCCACTGCACTGTAGTGTGCTGTCTGAAAAATAGCCCTTGGCTGTGCATGAGTGTATCTGAGGATTGCATTCGTCTCACCTCAGTACTCCCGTGCAAGTGCAGAGGTTGTCACTTTGAGATGAGCCAACCTCTGTATACAACTGGAAATGCATAAGCAGAGTTGCATAAAGGGGAAAAAACCTTTTTGTAGAATATCTACATCAATGTTTACATCCATAGATGTATTCTTTGCTAACACAAGCAATGTCACAATAAATTAAAAAATTTACCCAGGAAGATGAACGCAGAATGGTTCATTTGAAGGAGTGGGGAAATACTCACCTCAGAAAATCAGAGCAGTAAAGTGCTAACCTCTACTATCATGTGAAATCATGTGAAGTAGTGTAAAAGAAAAAAATGAGTTTTTCACAACAGGAGCACGTTAAATAAATTTGCCATTGTAGGCCTTGGACATGTAGTTCACATTGTCCAGCAGAAACAATCTTCACAAAACCAAAATGGCAAAACATGATGATCTTTCACAGCCTTTGACTCACCTGTGACTGCAGAAAGGCTGTGAGGATGTTTCAATCAGTTGTTTGATTTTAATTTCATGCAAGTTAGCAGTCCAAGGCAAATACTGTTACACTAACTCGCTTGAAGAGGTATTCAAACATTGTCTGAGTGTTTCATTCCCTCCTTTCTTGCCCGTAATTGTGTCATTCTTTTGTTTCGCATCAATGAACTCCTAATTGATATACTTAATTAATTGGTATGGTAATTGTAGAATTATTCACATTCCTGTGCTGTTTGCTGAGATTGGAATGCCTACAGGGATGCCTGGAGGATAACAACTGAAAGACAGCCTGATGTGGTGGAGGAAAAATCCAGGCTCTATGTCTAATTTTTTGTGATTTATTATGCACATGCCTTTACGTCTCCCTGGCCCTCAGGTCATACTGACAGAGTGAAAGGGGCATGCAATCGATCAATCAAATTTCATTCAATGTAGAACCCTTTACAATTAGATTGTCACATATCATCTGTCTACAGACTGTTACAGACAGAATCTAAAATGCTGAAAAAAACAAAGAGAAAAAAGTAAAAAAATATTCTCTGGTCACTTGCAAAAAGGCAATCAAAATATACTCCTGGAAAAAGAGAATAGTATGTTACATGAACAAAAAGTAATTAATGCGTCCTTAAAAGACAGTCAGTCCACCATGGAGTGATGAGGCAGGCACTCCGGTTGTATCCTCAGGGCCATGAATGGATTGTGCAAGGTGAAAGGGCTGTAAAGTGGATGAGGGTTCAGGTCTTACGGTTACTGGCTATGTCATCCTGTTGCACATGGGCCACCCTGCATGCATGGGAGAGAGACATGAGAATAATTTATCCACAGTGTAATTAAAGACCAAATCAAATCAGATTTCTTTGTTATAATATATTTTTCAATATTCAGATAATGCTGAACAAATACCATATTTTCCAGAGGGAATAAAAAAAGAGTCAACTGGGATAAAAATGATCCCTTCAAGAGACTGGAAAATAGCGGAGCTGCTAATATATGGAAAACACATAAAAGGCATCAGTTAATTGTAACAATCCATTCTGTAGCCAGGAAGGGGAGCAGGGGATGGCATGGTACTATGACTATGAGCAGGGATCCTCCATCTGACAGTAGACATTGCAGTGATGGCCCAGAAATTAAAGTCATTTACAGTATGTACAGACTGCAGACATTGACTTCATTCTTATTTGACCTCATCTTAATTTCATGTTTTATTAAAAAATAAAACAACTTCTTTTAATATGTCTTGTTTGTAACAATTTAGGTTTTTTGTACTTCAGCAAAATGTAAAAATTATTATTATTATTATTATTATTATTTCATTTCAGGGGTATAAAAGTCATAAAATAACATAAAAAGTAACCATAATCAAACAATGACAAACACTAATCATAAAATGGTTTGACTTATGATTAAAGCCCTCAACCTGAGGTGAACAGGACCTGAACAAACTTGTCAGGTTGGGCCTAGATCAGTCCCACAATAGAATTATAGCAGCGGGGTTTGGATCGATTTTGGCTCAGTGTTTCTGGATGTAAAGTTCCGAATGCACTGCTGTCTGGGCAAAAATCTCATTTGCAATGAATGATTGTGATTTTACTGATTTTTCATGATTGTGTAACCTGCATTCTGTGAGCATGAGTGGTTGTCACGGATTATACTGGAGTGACAGGTCCTTGAAGTGAAGTCCATGTCCATGTAAGGCTTTAAATGTTAGTAAAAGAACCTTTTTGGTCCTATATTTAACAGGGAGCCAATGATGTGTCTAATGTGGTCAATTTTTTGTTTTCTTCAGGATCTGTGAAACACTGGAGAAGCCAGACAATGGAGCTTTACAGTAATCCAGCCTTGAAGGAAATGCATGGATTTCAGCGTCCTGTAATAGAGGGACGATTTAAGCAATGTTCCTTCAGTGACATAATGCGGATTTGGACATTTTTGATGCGAGTGTCAAATGACAGATCAGGATCAATAGTGACACCTTGGCTCAGTTGGCAAGGCTCTCAGCTTGAGGCACTCAGCCCTGCAGCCCGGATTCAGCCCTTCCCGTGTTATCTTCCCACAAGGATTGGCAGCCAACAGCAGCAGAACTAGCTGGCTTTGTTCTCGCGTATACAGTGCACCTCGATCAGGTTATTACAATCATACATAATGTACAACATTTGGTGGAAACCTCAAATCAGCCAATAACCAGAAATTTTTATCTATAAAATTTGCAAGAGCTCAAAGCTGTCTCATGCAGTACTAAAAATCTGAAGCATGGACATGCAGTTCAAAGTAAATTCCGTTTGCCTTTCCCTATATGACTGAATGACAGTTTTCTCAAATATCAGCCTTTTGAAAAATCCCTGTATCTTATTAATATGCACTAAAGTCTAATATATCTGGGCAGATAGTTTGGCTGGGAGATGTACAAAGTCAGCATTTAGTATATTTATTTTCTTGTCTGCTGTGCTTGTGCTATAATAACGTTTTGCTGCCATCTGTTGGTTACTCTACAGGAGTGCTGCTGTTGGATTATTTATTCAAGATTGTTTGTCAGTGATGACTACAGCCGAGAGTGTTGAGAATATAACCTGTATCTTAATATTGTATACCTCCTGTTTGTCTGTTAATTCACATGTTTTTTTTTTTTTTGCGACATATTCTTAAGTCTCAGTTCTATTTCCTCAACCATTTACAATTTATGGACATTCTGAAAAACTTTCAAGTGTTTGGGAAATTCACTTGAAAAACCCATTGCATTCAAAGGTTTAACTTTAAGGAAGAATAAGTAAAAAAAAATAAGGAATGTGTGTAAGGAATCTGTGTTCAAAGAGTTGATTCATTAAAATATCATTTGACTGTGCTTTTGATCAGTAATCCTAAATTAACCCTTTTATCACCTGTCACTGCCTTTTTTCTAAAACATGACCAATCTAACACTTTACTTAATCAGTTTGGGTGAATTTATTAAAGCGGATATTTCCCCTCTAATCACATCTGCACCATTCATTGTTATCTGTGCTGCTTGCACAACCAAACCTCATTACATGTTGCGTGTGTAACGGTGGTCAGACCTTCAAAGGACTGATGGACAACCATGTGCTTTTGCTCTTTTAGAAGACAAAAACAAACATATAGAAAACAAAAGAAGACAGAAGACAAAAACAAACACATAAATGCAGCAACAACACGAGGACAAAAATATGTGCAGACCTGCAGTACACCACAACTCCAAAGGAGGCTCCAAGAAAACTAATACTGCCTAGTGAAACTCTTATCATGAGGACTACAATTTTAACTCTGTTTCAATTGACATCATGACATATGTGCAATGGCCTGTATTTGGGTTTTGAAATCAATGAATTGTACTTGTGCCACCACCTCAGGACTTACTTTCAACACCATAAAGTACAGCACACTTGTCTGTAAATCTTCCACATAATGTTCCCTCCACATAAAGCTCTGAACCAGACTTTAGGAAACGCAATGTCACCAAACTTTTGTCCATGTCTATATAACCCTGTCCATGGTTCAAAACCTGCTGCAAACTTATCAGTTACAAGCACATCATACGAAAAACAGGGGGATTAAGAATGACAGAACAGTACAACGGAGGTATGGAATCAAACTCCATAGAGGTCAAAGGTAAGATAGAGGGCACAATGCAACTTAAGGCAAGCATAGATGCTAAAAATCTAGGCAAGGTGAGGACAGGTGATATGAAAGAAAAATCTATTTTATTCATTCTGCTGCTTTGTAAAAGGAGAAAACTTTTTTGAAGAAGGAGAAGATTTTGAAGAAGGTGGGGGAGACTGTGAACTTCATTTGTCATTAGCATCCCGTGGTTGCCCTGACTACAAGTTAAAGTGTTGGTTTTCAGAAAATGCGTTATTGATTAGGATGGTTTATTACTGGCATTGTGAGTATTAAGATTAATTTTTTACTGGTACAATATGACAAATTGAGTGAAGTGGTCAATGCTAAACATTACCTTATGGCCATACCTCATTCCTTTGCATCAAACCGATGGCATTTCATCAACTGGTAGGTAAGAGATTACATTCCATTACGTAATTTGGCATTCGACTGGATATTCTTCCTCATTAATTTCAATCAGATCACACTTTTTATTTTGGCAGACTATGTTATCAAGTTGCATTTACAATTATGGCAATAATTACAATGAATACATAGCAAATCCAAACTAACTTTGTATTAAAGTTGAAATTATGTTGTATTAAAGAGCAGTATTTATATCTCCCATTAACCAACCTAAGAAGTTTTTGCATTATTCATCCATCATTAATATTTTTGCAGGTAGCTGCAGATATGCTATTTTTTGTCAAGTTTCATATTACCTCAGTGGTTAGTCCTGCATACATTTAGTGACTATGATTCACTTATCATTTCAAGTTGCATTTCTCAGCGGTTGCTGACATTTGAAACTGTGTACAATAACCACATCAAATTAAAAAGTATACAATGTAACCAAGGCCTTAAAATTTTGATTTATAGGCCTACCTCTTTTCCTCAGCTACATTCTATGTAGCGTATTGTAAGTTGTATTCATATACTTACATTTCATCCCACAGTTTACGTGTACATTCACAGTAAGTAAATGCAATCAAATATTGTAATGTTTTCAGAGTAATGTCAGGTAAGCAAGTTTTGATTAAGTGAGAGAGGATAGTATTTAGAGTGTTGAGTGTTGGAAAAAGATCTGAAACTTGATGTAGCTACCATAGTAAGGAATGAACTGAAGGGCAAGACATCGGCCCAAACTCTACTGACTTGCAGGGGTATTAGAGCTTATCATAAGATAATTTCAGCAAGGTGTTTACAGCTGTATCTTTGTTTCTTAATGTGTCATCATCACACAATCAAGAGAGCATAGTAAAGGCAGTGATATTGAAAATACACTATATGGACAAAAGTATTTGGCCATACCTGTTTTTCAGGGTTTGGGCTAGGCCCCTTATCTCCAGTGAAGGGCAATCTTAATGCTTCAGCATACCAAGACATTTGGGACAATGCTATGCTTCCAACTTTGTGGCAACAGTTTGGGGAAGGCCCTTTTCTATTCCAACATGACTGTGCCCCAGTGCACAAAGCAAGGACTATAAAGACATGGTTTGATGAGTTCGGTGTGGAAGAACTTGACTGGCCTGAACAGAGCCCTGACCTCAACCCCATCGAGCACCTTTGGGATGAACTGGAATGGAGATTGCGAGCCAGGCCTTCTCGTCCAACATCAGTGCCTGACCTCATAAATGCTCTACAGAATGAATGGACACAAATTGCCACAGAAACACTCCAAAATCTTGTGGAAAGCCTTCCAAGAGTGGAAGCTGTTATAGCTGCAAAAGGGGGACCAACTCCATATTAAAGTATAGGTATTTGAATACAATGTCATTACAATGTAATGGTCAGGCGTCTGAATACTTTTGTCCATATAGTGTATGTCAGTTCTTGCCAGCTATGATTTAGCTACAACTAGGTAGGATTAGTGAAGTGACATGCTGTGTTGTAAAGTGAATTAGTATATTAGATATGCCAATGGTCATTGTTCTGCAGCTACGCTATATGGACAAAAGTATTCAGACGCCTGACCATTACATTGTAATGACATTGTATTTAATACAAATCCGTTAACACCAATACACAACGCTGTAAGATACCACCCGTTACACTTGGAATATTAAAGAAATAAGGACTTGTAATAAGGACTAATTGGCGAACATATGCTATAAATTGCAACAGTTTGACACCGCACATTTAACAAATAGTAATGCATATTTATTCTTTCAAATAAACGAAATTTAAAAGAAATTTACCCTAAAGCACAGCCCTTCTGAATTACAGTCGTCATTTAAGCAACCGTTGACGAAATTAAACCTTAGCTCGCTTGTGGGTGCACTGCATGTCGGAACGTCGCGGCAAAGCTGAAAATACCCGTTTGCCGCTTTGATGTTTCTTCATTTGGCTTCATCATCATCATCATCATCATGGATAAAATAAAAATTTGCAGCACACAGTTTGCTGTTCACAGTCTTTTCACCCTACTTTAGTATGAGCTGTCCATTTTTCACATAAATGACGTACGAGCAAATGGGCTACTAGACTCTGCAGCTTCAGAAAAAGCGTGGACGCACAGGCTAGTTTTAAGGTTTGATAAATCATACTTTATGATGAAAATGCAGCCTAAATGATGTATCAATTCGCTTTATTTCTAACGCAATAATTGCCATCGTTCGTCTGATAATTGAATGCTTTTGAAATAGCGATAGGCATCTGCTGCGTAGCCTAAATAAGATAACCATAGAGAAATTTAGCCACAGTTTTATTAGCTCCCTTTTAATAGGCCCTCTCTCTCTCTCTCTATTACACTGTGTCATTCGAACGTGCACACCCTCGCACACACGCTGCAGCTCAAATGTGACCCTCACAGATAATTTGTAATGCCAAATGTGGTCATTTTAATTAGTGCAATTTTCAGTTTATTTTTACCTTTGAGAAAGTATTTTCATTTGATCTTTTTGCTCTTTATTTAACTTAGCTATAAAACATATGACTAAGTAAAGAGGGTTTGTAATTAAGTCCATGTTGTCATAGCCTATTTCTTTTCACTTCGGGAAAAAAACATGTTAAAAGCATTTGGCCTGAAATATCGGTTATCGTCCTCTTTTTGTCACAGATAATCATTATCATATTGGCCTTGAAAAAACCATGTCGGTCGACCCCTACTCTCAACCAATTGGCCAACCAGTCTCAAGTTTGAGATTATAAGATATTAACAGACATGCATCTGTACATTTTCTGATTGCAGTCACTTCCCATTTGACATATTCAATGAAATCTATGTGTTGTTTTTCTCTTTGGCTACAGTGCTTATTCTGGTGGTGTGGCCTAAGGTGCCCTTCCATGTTACAAATCAACCATAAAAAAATAAATGTTATGTGTGAAGAGCAAAGCAGTGTGAACATCCACTCCATATTGAAACTGATAGTAATAACCTCTGACTGGGAGCAGAGAGAGTCAAAATGTGAGTGACATCATGGATATTAATACCAATTAATTCCAATATGGAGCCTGTGCTTGAGAGATACAATGTGGGAACTGTTTGTTCTGGTGGTCAAGCTGTTTCTCTCCACTGGACTGGTAGCCTGTGTGGGATTACTGATTCTGAAGAAGCACCTCACCCTTGATCAAGGCAAAAGTTTAAATTTAATTAGTCTGTTCGTGTGCTATGTACTGTCTATGTGTAGTATGTTTCTGCACTTGGCTAGCTCAGGGATGACTCTGCAGTTTTGAGGCGGCTCACTTTTCCTCTTGTTCACTAATTTAGATATATCCATTTCTTTTTGGGAATGTTTCACTGAAGGGTAATATATAAAGAGACATTAGAAGATAATTAGAAGGCTTTCTTTTGTTCCATTTCAGGTCATTCACTGGACTTGAACTGTTTAAGTTTCAATAAATTGGAAAAATGGAGGTGTTCTAAAACTTTTGACCGGTAGAGGGTTCAGAGGGTGTAATAACACAGTCTGTTCTAACACTGATTTTATACAGAGGGTTTGTAAGTAATCAACAAAAGTCAGGACGCCTGTAGGAATTGTTTGCATCAACTTTCAAGGCTTAATTTACTTCCATTGCTGCAGAAAAGCTGTAAGTTGTTAACCCATTTCTTGTTCCCTGAAAAGGATTTTTTTATAACTCTGGAAGTTTATCCAGATTACCTATGGTTTTTCTTTGTGCACTGCCAGCTCTTGTTCCTTGTTCTCACTCTTCCCACTGCTTTGATCCATTCCCTTTAATACATCCTCGTAATTTCACATATAAGCCTAACCCATTCCCATATACAAGTTTTAAATTTATAACCTTGAAAATAATTTTAACCACTGGGAAACATGATCAGAAAAGTAAAGCCATCTGCACCATTGCTAGTCAATCGCCTTGTCAGCCAAAAAGGCTGCTGTTTTTGAACAGTGCTCTCTCTGGCCATTCCTTGTCACCAAAGGATACATAGTTTGTACATTGCTACCACTGTTTTTTTAGATTCAGTTCATCAATGTAATGTTTACACGGCTAGCACCACCTGATGACAGTAATATATGCACATGGTCTACATATGGTCTAAACATGTCTTCTCCTGAGGTACCAGATGCCTATTTTTACCTCAAGGAGTTTTGTGTAATTAGTCACAGGAAGATGTGGAATATCTGAATGTTGATTGTGATTTCTCCTTAATGCAGGGAACATAAAGAGAATGCCTCTAGTTAATTGTTGCATGGTCCTGATGAGGAGCATTACACCTTACATTCACTGTTTCAGTGGAATATACTATGGACACTCAATCCATAACCAGTCTGTTAACCTCTTGATTGTTGTGTTGGTTGACCTCAATGCCTAAGTGGTGACCTTTGAGTTTTATTCCAAATATAGTTTTGATGTAATAATACAAAACAAGTACAGTATTACTTACACAAAAATACAGTATATAATGAAATCAACAATTACAAAAGGTTATATATAAGGTCTGAACTGAATAGATAATAGAAAGATCTAAAAGTCTAAGATCTTTTTAGATCTTAAGTCTAAAAGAGTCATAAATTAGTGTGCACACACAAACACACACGCACAAGCAATAAAACATTTCTAGGTGCATGTATGGTACTGTACTGTACAAATTAATCATTGCAGTGAAAGAAGATCTTGATCTGAATGTGTTGGCATGCACTATATTTTATCCCACTGCTTCAGTTGCTGTGTGAGTCATTTATGGTCTTATAACCCAAAAAAACTTTGGACTTACAGTCTTGAAAATTTTGTTCTGATTGCTCGTTAGGGTTTGGATTCTCTGAGGTAACATGGCTCCGTGTGATTAAACAAAGTTTGCAACCTAACTTGGAAATTGAGGCTAGTCAGGACCAAAAATCTAGTGTCAAATTATACTCAATTTGAGTGACTGAAGGCCACAATGCAAATGGAATCTGATGCCCAAACTACCCCCCCTCCCCAACACACACACACACACACACACACACACTCCAATATTAAATGAACTGGTCATTTAATACTGGAGAGGTGAAGGGGTTACAGTGGTTTTATATTTAGTTCAGGGTGGAGGAAGGAGTGTGTGTGTGTGTATGTGTGTGTGTGTTAATTTACTTGGCAGTGCAGTAAGACAGCATTCTATAAACTGATATCCTGGACTGACTCTTCCTTGAGAAGCAGGGAGAGTGAGGCAGGAGCTGCACCAGAGAGCTTCCAGGATAAGGCTTACCCACTGCAACCTTCTGTTCTCTTTCTCCTTTCCCTTTCCTTTCCTTCCTTTCTGCTTCAGGTCCTCCACGCTCCTCTGCCGCTATGATGCAGCAGCCGCAAGCCGCTCCGGTTGACCCCACAAAAATGGGTGTCGGCCGGTCTATCGCTGTGCTGACATCTGGGGGTGATGCCCAGGGTGAGTGACACTTTGGGGAAGTTGTGGGGAATGGAAGGGAAGGTTGATGATTGCACTAAGTGGAAATCTCTAAGTATTCAAGTGTTTACTGTCCCTCGCCCTAATGAGGATAGCTCACAGGGGGCACAGAGGTAGAGGAAATGGCCTCTGAGAAGTGCCTCATTGTTTGGGAGCTAAATATACAACAGTTGGGTGCTGCTTTGTCTGTGTTAAGCTAATTCTTATGGCTGTCATGGTTTACTTGTAAAAAAGTGAAACTCTACCCCTGCATACCACATTAACATGTGAGAATGGCAGCATACAGTATGTATCTGAAAACTTTGGAAATGGGCTGGGGTGGAGGGTGATTACAAAGGCATTATTTGTGTATGATATAATAAATAATAATAATGATGAGCAACAAACATACACAATTCACATTTAAATTTTTTATTAAAATAATAATAGAACACATGAAGATATGCCTACATACTTATGCAGGAATATATGTGCAAAATGTACTCATATGCATGAAGACCAAAATAAGTAAGTAAATAAAAAATTGCATTCATAATAAGAGCAAGTACGATACTGAAACATTAGTTCACTGCCACCGACTGTCACTGTCAATGTCTGCCTGTCTGCCTCTGCCTGCCTGTCTGTCTGGTTGTTTATTTGTCTGTCTCTCTGTCTCTTCCTCCCCCCCCCCCCCCCCCCCTCTCTCTCTCTGTATGTGTCTGTGTGTATTTTACCACTGACAGTCCCACTCAGTCTTTAAATAGTATCCGTAACTCACATGGCATTCTATTAATCTGTCACTAAAAAGTTAGTTTAACAGTTAAACACTCAATCCTACATAACTAGAAAGATTGATTGATTTTTGAAATTTGTGATATTCCATATTTGATTAATAAAATGTTTTTTGGTGCATTGGTCATTCATTGACTGATAAAGCTATTGATTAACCAGCTCACTTCCGATGACAAAGCAACAGCTTTTGAAAAACAAATATCGAAATTTCAAGATGAAATTGCATTTTACCTGTCCAGATCAGAACATATCCTTTTTTTCAAAATTAAACTTATTTTACATTTATGTTATCTTTTATTTTGTTTCTTAATGTTTTATCAAGAAGCCATAAGCTATGACTTACTGACATATGTTGACGGGTGACAGACTGCTGTAACCTCCTACTGTATTTATTAGACTGAATAGCCTGGATGCCTCAGAGCACTAAGTAGGACTAGTATGAAAATATCAAATCAATTTCACATTTATTCTAAAATCTCTTAAAAGTGTGTATATGAACCACTTTTATGATCTGTACATCCCTTCTTAATTAACCAAAATAAATGTCAAAATATATGTTGTAATAAATATTAACCATTTAATATGATTAAGAATTGTTTGATGGATTTTATAGTGGAACCTATACAATTAGCTACACCATGGCCTCTTGTATTCCTTTTTATATTTCTTATCACGTAAGAAACATCAAGTGGGTTAAATTAGGTCACAACAGATTTATGGCAGACTGTTACTGTGACCTTTGATTAAGTGATGCAGTTTACCTTTGACCTTTTGCGGTGTTGGTTTCCTGATTAACCTCCTGAACATGTCACATAAGCTGCTATGATCTGATATATCAGGAAGGGACTTTTATATTTAGTTTTACTCCTCTGCTTTTTTGTTTGGGTTTACTGAAATATTGAACCTATGACCTTTTGCTTGGTTTCTCTCTCTCTCCCTCTCTCTCTCCCTCTCTCTCTCTCTCTCTCTCCCACACACACACACACACACACACACACATAAACACACAGACACACACACTAACCATCTCTCTCACTTGTTTTCTCTCTCTCTCTCTCTCTCTCTCTCACACACACACACACACACTCTCTCTCTCTCATTATTTCTCTCTCTCTCTCTCTCTCTCTTTCTCCAAACTTTGCTAAAGAACACTATATTAATTAATGAAATGTCACTAAGAGTCAGTTAAACCATCATACCTTGTCAAAATATCACATCCAACAAAGCAAAGAGACAGCCATACCTTGCAGAGCAACAGTTTGTACACTGAACAGGTAGAGATGTTTTCAAAGTCTTCCTCTCCCTGTAGTTTGGGGCTAATTTTACAGGCATGACCTTTACATCATATGGTAACGTCAGCAGGGAGGACTGCACTGTTCCACAGTTTTGCTCTGTTGAAATGAGAGATGCAGAGGACAGATTTACAGTAACCCAATCCAGACTCCTTGCCCTTTCAACAGCCCACATGTTGAAGAGTCCAATCTCCCTGTTCCCAGACAGACCAGTGGGCAATAGGATTAAAACTAATACATATATATATATATATATATATATATATATATATATATAATACACACACACTTGTATAGTGTATACAAGTATATATATACTTGTATAGTGTATACAAGTGTGCTGCTTCAACACTCTCACTGTTTTGAAGTAAGAAATGGAAACTGGCCTGTATATGCTAACGTTACAGTCTGTATTAATACTGTTTCATCTCAAAGCTGTATTTTTCATTACAGATGTAACAAACCCAGCATGGAAATCATTATCCATTGGATGAGAATGTCTTTTTTGTTCTGAATATGCCCTGTTTCTAAATATCTCTTGTCCAGTAACTTCCCCCACTCAAATACTGACTGTGACCTGAGCATTTGGTATTACCTGGTGTGTGTGGGACTGTCAGGTGTTCTTTTCCCTGTAAATACAAGGTGTAAGAAAATAAGACAGTGAAAGCCCGAGGGTCACTAAGCCCCAGTTGTGTCCTGATGTGCACTTTGTATGTTTCAGGTATGAACGCTGCAGTGAGGGCAACAGTCAGAGTTGGCCTCTACACCGGAGCCAAAGTCTACTTCGTTCATGAGGTCATTGCTTGTTAGCTAAAAAGGGCCTTTTCTCTGGTTTTTAACTTTCAGTCCATTCATTAAAATATCACAGCTAAAAGCAAAAGTTTTTTTTTATTATATAAAATAGTGAAATAGTGCTTCAAACTGAAAATGAGAAAGATGCTTATATCATCCATATATTAAAGCTCATTCCAGGGTATTTTCTTTAAGCAATGGGTTGGATGAACACGTTCATGGTATTGAGTATACTTAGAAAATGTGCTACTGCTGTACTGGAATCAAATTCACCTTGATGTGAACCTCATGTTCAGGGCCTGCTGTTTTTACACTTCCAAGACACGTTCAAAGAGGGGTCAATAAACTGGAAGAGGCAGTCGAGCTGACAAACAGTGAAGATTAATTGCTGGCATCTGTGAGCATCACCTCTGCCAGCCTAAGTGTGGTATTGTGTCAATGTCTGCAGGGCTACCAGGGCCTGGTGGATGGAGGAGACAATATTCGCCTAGCAACCTGGGAGAGCGTGTCCATGATGCTGCAGTTGGTGAGTTCATTTCTCATACTTTTTAGACCATAATTAGATCTCCAAGTGGTTGTTTACGTCCATGTGTTGGTCTTTTGACAGGGGTAGTCTGCTCTTATTTGTTTCAGCAGTCTCATAGGAATGTCAGTGCACAGGCACAGCCGAGAGGTCCACTGCATCCCACCCTCTCCCACACTTTTAGCAGCAGCAGTGAACTACACTGCAGTGGGGACCAGATAAGTGCAGCCCTGAAATACAGGTGCTACACACTAACTGACAATGATAGGCTCCCACAGGCTCAAAACTGGCCCTGTCACCCATCAGCAATGAACGGGAGCCCACGGAGGCAGAACAAATCAAATTGGCTTCGTTCCACCAGTGATGGGGGTGGGTATGTCTGCTAGGGCTTCCTCGTCTCACCACTCTCAGGCACGCTGAGATTCTTCACAAACCTACAAATTGTGAAGATGTCAGGGAGGTTGTGCCTATTCATGTAATGGTGCCCAGTTCACTGTGGTGCACCATGTGACTTGTATAGTGCTGTACAATTGGCTATGTATGATTGCATCAGTGAATTTCCATTATCTCACTTCAGTGCTCTTGCACAACTGCAGTGATTGTCGTGGTGCGATGAGCCTGATGTACAATTTATAATTCCAAACAGGGCTCCATGAAGGGGAAAATGTTGTAGGGTCAAGAGAAATGTTAATTTGAAAAAAATCTGTTCATAAGTACAATACTTCTTAAAAAGACACTGATTGTATATTATTTGAAGGCATGTGTTGGACATAGGTTGTTAGATAACAGAAAGCTCAGACTGTTTCACTTCTTGTGAGTCATGATGTAGTATTCAAACCTGGCACATTCAAACATGAGGGAGGATCCTGGGAGGAGAGACGGTTGGGTAGGACAGGAGCCAAATGAAAATGTCAGGGTTTAATATCAGGGAAGATATCAAGCTTGATTTTTATATTTCTTTCTCTTTTGTTCTCTCTTTCTCTCTCTTACAGTATCTATGCCAAAATGTTAACAAAATATTTTAAGGTGATAATCAGACATAACATAAAATGGAATAATGACCATCAACATCCAAAAATGTAAATTAAATTTTTAAGGGTGCTTCAGTGATCCTTCTCTCACAGGCAGCTTCCAAGGGTTAAGTGCAGGTTTTCTATATTGTATGTAGAAATGAATGTAGAAAAAAGAGAGATAGGTCAATTGGTTCAGACAAAGTTTTTCCCTCTTGTGTCATATTTCTCATGTTATACAAAAGTACAGCTCTGTCTAGATCTCCTGAAGCTGACACTGGGAGCAAAGCCTTTCCTCTCTGGGCTGCCAAGTCTGCCTGTGAAAGTTGGTCTCAGTGGCCAGACTGCGCTCATTGAGTCTGTACCTTGTCAAGGTATTTCTCAGTTTTCAAACAATTACCATTGTCAGGTGTTCTGCCATGGTAGACTTTATCTTTAGGGTGCATTTACACTAAAGTCTATGCCTTTGTGCTTGTATCCCAATAAGTCATGTAGATTTGTTTTGTTGTGTTACAGTTTAATTACCTGTAATTTGAACTTTTATGGATCTTTCCTGTGGTTGTATGCAGAGAGTGGAGTTTGTGCACTGAGCAGCCGGATCAGCTGGCTGGAGGGAGGCTTTTCTGGGTTCAGCTATTGGTACTGCAAGGCTTTATGTTGGAGTGAGTTTGGATCACCATGTTTCAAATGAATACATACATTTCTGTATATTAATACAGAAACACCTAATTCATCTCCATTTGCATTGAGTGTTTCTATGTGATTTCAAATGTTTTTGCAGACTTCTACATCCATATTTGCAACAGGATGTTTGAATTTTGTATGATTCTGGCATGTGATGGTACCCCACACCTCACCACCAGAAAACACAATTGGCTGAATGACACATTTTAATTGGTTTATTTGACACATTTTAATTGGTGTATTTACTGCTAGGCCAACTTGCCGTGAAGCACTGATAAACAGACCTAGTTATGTGTAGCTATTATAATGCTGTAGGGTAATGTTTCCCAGGGTAAACAAGTATGTATTTAGCTGAAATTTGACTTTATTCTGAAATATTATGACTCTGGTCTTATTCATACTTACTAGGGCCCAGGTCTGGGAGTACTGCTTTAACAAAGCCAGGCTCTGCTGAAGCTATTCTTATGTGGTTACCACGTCATCTGCATAGAGAAGAAAGAGTGTGAGCAGACTCCAGGGGCAGCATCTCTCTTTTTCTCACACATACACACACAATACACAGACTCATTTGCTCATTCATTAAAATTACAATTCAAGATTCAAATTTTGCTTTATTGACATGACTTGTACCACATTGCCAAAACAGGGTTGCAGATACTACATGATGCAATAAACTCAAAAGCAGCTGTGTCACCTGCCAACAATGACCAGGTGTCATCAGTTAGGATAGGCCAGCCACTTGCATTGCAACACTTGTGTGCCTGCAAGGTACTCAGATTGTGTCAGGTGGTTGCACTTAACCTCTGTTAGGTGCCTGCTTTCTGGTGCACTGTGGACTGTGAAATGTAGTCACATTGGCTTGTGTGTTTGCCCGGCACATATGAAAGGGGGTTTCTAATGTGCAAATTCTGGTGACTAATCTGTCCAACATTTAAGTCATACCTAGCATAATGACTGTATAGCCACTCTGGGAGTCTGGGACTTAATCAATCACATTGTATTTGTTATAGTTTATTTTTCAATGGAAATTGCCACAAATCTAAGAACATTGTTCATAGCACATGTTCCACGCAAAATAAAAGTAAAATAAACCTAGGGCCAGTTGGGAACAAAAAAAAAACAACATGACATTCCTGCCCTACCTATTACTGGATGCAGGACGGGGGGCGGGCAGGGATATCATGGGTCTTACAATTGAGTAATAATACAGGCACTTTGAGGCAGGTACTCTGCAGGGGGCAACATGACAGAAACACTTGTTGCTTGGATAGCAGGAGAAACAGATGGGGGGGGGGGGGCAAAGAGTGAGAGAAAGAAGGAGAAGGGGGGACATAATGGTTAGAGTAGGATGACCAGGCAATTTGGCTGTAATGTGTAATGGAGCAGTGCAACACTGTGTAGCCTCAGCAGAATATAAAGGAGGTGAGCAGTTAAGTTGGGAACCATGGCCACAAAAGAGATCCAAAACTGTCCTGCTCCATTCAGAACAGGAACCAGCCAAATAGTCAAATAGCGCAGTCCCACTCAAGTGGCTGCAGGGACAGTTCTTAGCACCACAAATATAATCTATAATTTATAGTCTATAATCACAAGTCACATTCTTCCTCTGCACCCACTTTCACTATAAAACCTATTATAAAGATTCATATTCAATCTAGACTTAAAGAATAGAGATTGCGCGTGACTCCCATCTTCCATGATATAGGAGCTCTGTGTGAAAATGGTCTATCACCAGGCACAAAACCCCTTAAAACCTTTTAAGTTAGAAGAAGTAGCTTGAAATCAATCTCATATTTTACCAGTAATCACTAAATCAGTGCTAGAACTGGAGGAATACATAGTTTTTACATTTTTTGTTCTCACCAAGATTGTAGCAACAAAATTTGTTTTCAGATTTTCATGTTTTTTTGTATGATTTTACCCCTTTTTTGCAACCCTTTTTTATAATTGTCCACTACATACAGGGCTCATCTCACTGCAATATTGTTTCTTGCACTACAAATCACAGTGGAATAGGCACATATTAGAGACTAGAAGCTACTCTGATAATGTCAGCCAAGCAATTCACATGTGCCTGATTAATCACAGGGTGCCATATGACAGTGAGACAAGGAAGCCCATGCTGACCTACCCACCCCTGTCCCCAGCAAATGACACAACCTGTTTCAGATATGGCCTGTCATCATTGATAAAAATGACGTGGCCTGTTTCAAACCAGGGCTGTAGTGTTCAGCTGCAAAGTGATGACTGAGCTACTTGAGACTCCAGTATGTGTTTCTTGCACTTTTCAATCATTGAATTAGGATATTTCAATGTTTTAAATGGTTTGGATCTGGGGTCACAAGTTCAAGTTTCATTTGGACCACCTGGAGATCTGGTTGCTTCCATGGCATTGCATTTATAGGAGCTGAAAATGCTGCCAGAACATGGCTGCTCTCTTTGAATTTGCATGTAAAGAGCAGTGGTAGGAATAGTAGTTGTAAGAGCAATGGGAGAAGTAGTGGTAAGTAGTAACTCATGATGACTCGCATAAGCCCCCATGGCCTGCTTACTTAAATAGATGGCACAGCCTGACAGCAAGGACCTCCTCTGCAAGATCTTCACTGCAGAATCCACCATGTAAGATGTGTGCATGTGTTGTGTCTGTTCTAGTTCTCTCTGCTTCCCTCTATAGCTGTGTCTTATCCTGGTATCTCTCCCAGTGGCTTTTTTCTGTTTCTTGATCCCGTGAGCTGAAGCACTGCAACATTGTCTCTTCAATCATGAAAGTCAAACACCAATCTGAATGTTGAGTTCACTCTTTCTCTCTGTCTCCTTTAGGGGGGAACCGTCATTGGCAGTGCCCGCTGCCAGGACTTCCGCACAAAGGAGGGGCGTAACAAGGCAGCCTTAAACCTGGTCAAGCTTGGCATCACTAACCTTTGCGTGATTGGAGGTGATGGCAGTTTGACTGGAGCCAATGAGTTCCGCTCAGAGTGGAGCGAGCAGTTGGCTGCCCTGGTCAAAGCTGGTGAGTCTGCTGGACTCACCTGCAGTCCTATGAAGCTTCAGCCTGCACATCTGTGGCTCCCAGGAGTGCATACTGTTCAAGTTACCACTACCTTTCCTGTCAAGTGTATCTCAACTCTCAGTCCGGGATAGGCTAACACACTTCCTGGCCAGTATAAACCAATACCCCTGCACTATTGGTAGTAAGAAATGACACAGTCTTTTCACGAGTGTTTTCCCTTTTTGGGTGGCTGCAAAGCTTTGCAACAGCCCAGCATTAAAAATGTGTTATAACAAGCAAATTTTTATAAGTTGATTAATGATTGGTTGATACTCTCCGGATAACAGGTCAGCTCTGACCACTACTCTCTCCCCTGTGCCCAGGTAAGATCACCGCAGAAGAAGTGAAGCGTTCCTCTCACCTGAACATAGTGGGCATGGTGGGATCCATCGACAACGACTTCTGTGGCACCGATATGACCATCGGTACAGACTCCGCCCTACACCGTATTATGGAGGTGGTGGACGCCATCACCACTACAGCACAGAGGTATCCACAACTCATCCAACATCCAGGTGCACAAAACATGCTCAAATCCAGCATCAGATCAAACAAGGTCAATAACAAGGTGCCCATTTTGTTAGTGAATGATTCAGTATCTTGTCTGCCCTCTGTTTGTCTGCTAGCAATGCTAGTACCCCATGTAGCTCGGGCATCATCACATTGTTTATTTTTGGGTATTTGTATTCCCTGCATGTATGTGTGCTGTAGGTCCTTATGACATGCACATCAATCCAGAGCATCCCAGAGGTGCTCTATTTGGTTCATGTTAAGTGAACAGGGTGACCAGTCCATGCCAGGAAAGAATGGCTGAGGCATATGACATGGTCATGTGCTGTCAAGCATAAAGGTGAGAATGGTACTTTGTGCAGCCTAAGATGTGGGGTTTGAGGTTAGTCTAGGTAACACGGCACAGTTCAAGGAGCCATCAATAAGTGCTAGCTCTGATCACTCTCCACAAAGTGGCCCATGTTCTTGCAATCACACCACCTTCAATGAACTGGTGTGATGGCAAGATTATAAGCCACTTCATGGATGGAGATCAGAGCTAGCATGTGCATGAGTGTATGTCTGTGCCTGTATTTGTCAGAGTGCTTGACTGCAGTGTGTGTGTGTGTGTGTGTGTGTGTGTGTGTGTGTGTGTGTGTGTGTTAGAGCCCAACCAATATAAGACCAATACCGATTTCAATATTTGAGGATTTAAAAATCTGATAATGATATATCGCGCGATATTCTTTTTTTTTCCAGAAACATAACATAAACAAAGATTCCCCGAACATTTGCTATGTGTAGTTATGAGAGTCCTCTCCAAGATAACATGACATAATGCAGTTTAAAAATAAACTTGTTTTATTGTCATAAATAGTACTTTGAACGAAAGGACAACAAAATATCTATATTAAAGTTTTCATAAATAAGAGTCAAATGTATAAAAATACAAAAAAAGTTTTAAAAAAAATATGCCATCTTAAACTATGCAATAAACTGATAGAATGACCTAGAGGCTGCTGTTGAATGCATCTGATACTACATGAATGCAACGAGGACTTGCGACTTTGGGATTTATTTACGTGTCCCCTCTGCTTTAACCCTTTCGCACGTAACTTATTTTTTATGCTACGTAGCGCATGGTTCGCATGTTTTCATTAGCGTTGTTAAGCTTCTCATAGTTTTCAGTTAGCATTTGCTATATTTTTAACGTTAAATCGCTGCTTCCTCAGAGCTAAAATTAGCTAGAATTTCTCCAATCTAGTGTTCTAATCGCAACCAGTTTTAGCATACGCGCTAAACAGCTAATGATACCGGTGTGACCGTACGCGCAAAAGGGTTAATTTCCAATGCACCGACTGTAACTACAGACATGCGAGTCGCAGATATATTTACCATGGCTTCATTTAGATAGAATAAGTTAAACGCTATAGTTTAAGCGCTCATTAATGTTATCGGTCTTCCACTGATAAACATGGCATTAGCTAGTTTTGTGGGTCACCTAATTTAGCAATGGACAGCGTATAAGCTGCTGTAAGCGATGTTGCCAGAGAATTTTTATAATGACGAGGGAGAAATGATAGGACCATTGTTTGTTTACTCGCTAGAACTGCCGCACTGTTTCATAAATACACCTACAATCAAGTTTGTCAACAGCTTAGCCTACACCACTCAGCTACCATAACGTTAAACATAATTTTGATGTTTGACTGATGGTACCGGCTTTCACATTACTGCAGCAAAACCAGGCATGGCTGACATGAACGTTGTCAGGCTTATTTAGGCTAAGAGGAGAAGTGATAGGGGATATTTATTATTATTTAAGTAATGTATTTCACGTGACAATTATCAATTTACCATGAACACAGATGACTGAACACTCCGTCGCGGGCTACTCTGCTTGGGTCAGCTGATTGTTGTAATTTGTGGCGTTCCAAACACGTGTGTTGCCAAAAGTGGAATTACAGTGTGCCCTCTAGTGGACAAACCACGCAACGACAACACTCATAACATGGTTGAAGGATCCATCTTCTGTCTCTCCGTTTCTTTTTTGTCATTTATCGGCCGTTATAAACGCTGATACCGATGTCTGCATTTAACTCATATCGGCCGATAATATCAGCACGCCGATTTATCGGTCAGGCTCTAGTGTGTGTGTGTGTGTGTGTGTGTGTGTTAATTTACTTGGCAGTGCAGTAAGACAGCATTCTAGAAACTGACATGCTGGACAGATTCTTCCTTGAGAAAAGACTGAGGCAGGAGCTGCACAAGAGTGTAACAGGATCAGGCTCTCTGATGTATCAGGACCTCTGTGTATGTGTGGGTGTGTTTGTGTTTTGTAAAGAAAATCTCACAGTCTGACCCCTCTGTTTGCAGTCACCAGAGGACCTTCATCCTGGAGGTGATGGGCCGACACTGTGGGTGAGTAACAATCTGTCGCAGCAAAGCAGAAACATGGAAAGCAAGTGGCCCTGAAGTGAGAGTGTGTCAAAGTGACATTTTGGTAGTTCTTTATCATGGATTGATTCCTTGCGTATTATGGTGTGGTTTTGTGTGGCCTGTGTAGATATGAGAAGTTGTATGGAGTGGCAAGATACGTTTTGTCAAAAGAATAATAAAAGCTTCTGGCAAAGTGTGACTCTGTGTGTGTGTGTTGGAGGGCATAGTCCTAAGAAGCATGGCTTAAAGTTGAATGGTTGCTGGTTTTATTCCATGCTGGGGTACTGCTGTTGTATCCTTGGCCAAGGTACCTAACCCAGAATTGCTGGGGTTTGATGTCTAGCTATATAAATGGTTAACACATAAAACTGTAACCTGTGAACGTCTGCTAAATGACTGAAATACAATGTGTTTGTGAACGCCAGTAAGAGTGTGAGTGTTGCAGGTACCTGGCCCTGGTGACAGCTCTGGCCTCAGGAGCTGACTGGGTGTTCATCCCAGAGATGCCTCCTGATGACGGATGGGAGGATCACCTGTGCAGGAGACTGAAGGAGGTACCTCTATTCCCCTTTCCATGCAGTCCACACAGAGTTTCCCCCCAAACTGGCAACCCCTCACACTGATAATGTTCCTTCTCTCCACTCTCTTAGACCAGGGGCAGGGGATCTCGTCTGAATGTCATCATCGTGGCTGAGGGGGCCTTGGACAGGCATGGAAAGCCCATCACCTGTGACCAGATTAAGAATGTAACTCCCAACTTTTTTATCACATGCTCACCCAATGCACATTTTATTAATTTATCATCAATAAATTTATTATTATTATTTATTACAATCATCAATAAATGATAATATTGATTAAGCAATAATTGAATCATTCAGTCCATAATAACTGATTGTTTTAAGGACCTTTCCTCCACATTTACTGGTGAATTAATCATTTTCATCCAGTGTTTTTTTTTTTTTTTTGTTTTATGTGACACTTTTTTGTCGTTTAATGGTTTCCATTTTGCATCTCTCATGCATAAAAAAGCCCAAGGGTGTACATGTCTGTTCCTCTAAGGATAAGGATAAGGATGTTTTATTGTCATTCCAGGACATGTTGTACATGACAGGGACTGAATTGAGGTACTCAGGTCCCAGCTCGGTAATAACAATAATAGTAATAAAATCAGGAAGAAGCAATAATAAAATCAAAGAAGAAGCACACAATAACTCACCATTAAAGATAATAATGGTAACAGAGTGTGAGGAAAAGAATAAGACTTTAAAAAATCTAAAAGATACACAGACAGTGGTAGTCATAGCAGCAAAATTGTTCAATGAGAAGCAGCATTTGTTCAGTGAAATTTCAGTCTTAAAGTGCAAAATTTATCAGTCTCAAATTGCAGCAATGCCCTGGTATGGAGTAATAATGTCATGATGTGGAGTAATGGTAATAATAATAATAATAATAATAATAATAATAATAATAATAGCAGCAATTGTTCAGTGAGATACAGAATTTGTCAGTCTCACGGCGTCCGGGAAGAAGATATTCCTCAGCCTGGTGGTTCTGGCCTTGATGCTGCGTAGCCTTCTGCCTGAAGGGAGGGGGGCAAAGTCCGTTAGCAGGATGGGTAGAGTCCCTCATGATGCAGGAGGCCTTTTTCCTGCACCTGCTGCTGTAAATGTCACTGATGGTGGGTAGGCTGCTGCCAATGATCCTCTGTGCAGTCTTTACCACCCGCTGCAGTGCCTGTCTGTCTGCAGCAGAGCAGTTGCCATACCACACGGTGATGTAGGAAGTGAGGATGCTCTCCACCACACACCTGTAGAAGGAGAATTTACACCATAACCGGGAGCCGGAGAAGCCGCTGCACTGCTGCGTGCCGCCATCTTGCTAACAACTGCCCTTTAGTGGCGTGATGAAAACATAGGTGTTAAAAGTGGGATATATTAATTTAAGCAACTACTGACCACAGAAAGGCTTGAAGTAAGTTATTAGTACTGAAGACAATCTCTCCTCTGTTTTGTATCTGTAGCTAGTGTCAAAGAGGCTCGGCTATGACACTCGAGCCACTGTCCTTGGGCATGTGCAGAGAGGTGGCACCCCCTCAGCCTTCGACAGAATCCTGGTACTGTGCTACTCACTTTATGGTTCATGTGTCTGGTCATCTTGCTAAAGCATTTAGCTGTTACTCTCTCAGCTGTGAATGTAAAGCACATGCAGGGCGGTGATAGGAATGAGTAATATGGGCATTTTGCTGCATTATCCATCATCAGCTTTGTAACATTTGGCAGGATATTTTTTCTCTCTCAGGGCAGCAGGATGGGTGTGGAGGCTGTCATGGCTCTGTTGGAGGCCACCCCAGAGACACCAGCTTGTGTGGTCAGTCTGTCCGGAAATATGGCAGTCAGGTTGCCTCTGATGGAGTGTGTGCAAGTGGTGAGATCACCAGACCTTTCTTCTTCTTTTCATTTTCTGAATCATTTCACTCACGAGACTCACCACAAACCCTTTGGAGAAAAGGGTTTTGCCACCAACACACAACACATTCCCTTTGTCTTTCTGCCTTGTTTTATACGGAGACAATACACAATAATGCACATCGAAGTTGGGCCTGACTGGAAAAAAAAGGTTTATAGGCCATCATGGCTTTAAGGATGCATGTTTATGCTGAATTAATCCGTTGTGTTTTCTTTCAATATGGTCAGTTTCAGACTAGTGCAAAAAATGCATTAAATTGGCTGACTCATGCTGAACAAGTGGAATGTAATGGCTCCTCCTTTCCCCATGTCTCTGTCAGACTAAAGATGTCACTAAAGCCATGGCTGAGGGGAGATTTGATGATGCCATCAAACTCAGGGGAAGGTAGGTCAACCATTTCAGCATCTTCATTCTCCAGTGTCTTCATGTCACTGAGCTCTTTGTTATCTTGACCCTTTAACACTAAGTAGTCCCCTGCATTTTAATGAGAAATCAAAGGGGGAAACTAACAATTTTTCCCTGCAGGACTGATCATTTGAAATTTTTGTGATTATAGACTTTGTACCTTGATATACAATTTTCTATGGTACCACTGAAAGAAGTGAATTGAAATTGAGTAAGGACGGGTAGAAAATCAGCAATTTGTACATTTTTATCTTAAAAGAACAATTGATAATCTGTAATCATAACATGATTGGATATGTAATGCTAGTTATATGATTGAGAACCATATAATCAAATGATTTTATTTATTTAATCTCATTATTTATTCTGCGCATATGATTTTAGTCAAAAAACTTTAATGGGATTACTCACTCCTACTGTTGAAAGTATTCTGTTGACAGCATTGCCACAGAGCTTGGTGTTAAACATATTTATAGAAATGCAACACTATTGAGACTAACAGCCTGGGTTGAAAACCACCTCTGTCAGCTACAATGAGTGGGAGTCCACAGCAGGGAAAAAATAGGCCTCATTACACCAGGGATAAGGATGTGTAGGTTAGCCAGGGTTTTCTCGTCTCAACATTTTCAGGCACACTGTGATTCATCACATTGCTCAGGTGACATCAGTGGAGTTACACCTATCCTCCAGTGAGCACCTACCTCACTGTAGTGTGCTATATAACTTGCATTGCAAAAAATAGCCATTGGCTGCATGTAAGCAGTTTGGTTCAAGAATCAAGATTCAGGATTCAACAACTTTATTTTGCATTAGCCTTGCTTCAGTGCTTCTGCGTGAGTGCAGAGGTTGTCACAGGAAGACATGGACAATGTACCATTGGCTATTCCAAAAAAGGGTTTAATCAAGAGGAAATAAGCCATAACATACAGCATGTGACCATGCTTTCTCACACAGGAGCTTTGAGAATAACTGGAACACCTACAAGCTTCTAGCTCATGTGCACCTCCCTGATGTCAAGGTGAGGAGCTTCATCTCCTATTTATTCTCCTGTAAATGTTCTTCTGCTGCATTTTGAGTGTCTGTTCTTCACACATATTGCACCAATCAATCAATTCAGGTTAAAAGCAGAGAAAGAAAGGCAGTTTGTAACATTAACACATTTAAGTGTGTATTTTTTTGTATCCAGCATTGGCTGAAATGCACGGAAAATGTAATGTTTTTCAAATTTTTCATTATACTGGATTGATCTGAAAGAGGCCTTTAGGTTGACTGATTTGTTGTGTGTACTTGTACAGGTGTGGATATTTTATGAACTCGAATGTGTGGAGTGACCCCCATATGCAGATCTGTAAACAGACCAACAGTAAACTGACAGGGCTAGCTAGGCTGAACAGCCTTTTGTCATTAAACTTGTTATGTTCCTATGACAGAGCAGTGACTCCCTCTCTCACTCCCCCTTTCCCAGAGTAACATCAATATCGCCATTTTAAACGTTGGGGCGCCCTGTTCTGGCATGAACGCCGCTGTGCGCTCAGCCGTGAGAATCGGCATCCTCCAGGGCCACCACATGCTGGCAGTGCACGATGGGTTCGAGGGACTGGCCTGTGGTCTGGTACGTGCCACTATCCTCTTACCATAGCATAGCCCTAAATCCATGTTGTCTGTCGACATGCAATACCAACAGCAGGCCTGCAAAACAAATTTATCTCAAATTTATCTCTCAATCTATCAGTTAAGTAAATTTATTGGCTACTGTGCCATCAACAAAGGAATCAGTCAATGTCACCAAAAAAGACGCTTCCTAGAATGTGTGACTATGCATGGTACTCTGGGGGATACAGAATTAAACTGCAATGCCAAATACTTTGTAAGAATGTAGTTGAGAAGGTGTGAATGAAAAAAAATCAGGTGTTTCAGAAATACCTGGTTAACGGAGTATTTAACCAGTGATGTGTAACCCCTCCCATCACCCCCCTCTGTCAAGGTTGAGCCCATTGACTGGGCCGGGGTAGGAGGCTGGACAGGGAAGGGCGGCTCCATATTGGGAACCAAGAGGTACAGCGCTCTGACTTGTGCTATATTACTCTTTAATCATTAACCGTATCAACAAAAACCTGTCAATAGATACTTTGATATGCTGGTTGTGTTCCTGTGGTTTGGGGGTGATAATACGGTGGAGAGTTACATAGGTCTGTCACTATTACACATCTCTCTGTATGAAGAACGCTGCCTGGAAACATGGTGGAGGACATCAGCCTGACCATCGCAAAATTCAACATCCACGCCCTGGTCATTATTGGAGGTTTTGAGGTGAGAGGACAGGGAGAGCCACTGAGCCTCATGGAGCCCCATTATTGAGGGCTCTATTATTGGTCTCTTTCATTGTAATTGCAAAGTGCATTCTTTGTGTTTGCATGTATTTACCCACGTTTTATAATGTAAAATGTCCTTGGGTTTGAGAAAAGCATTATATAAGTAAAACTATAAGTATTATTAGTAGTAGTAGTAGTATTGTTGTTATAGTTGTTTCGTTTCTTACCTCAGTACCTGTACTTTTTGTATTTTGTCTGTAATTATGTCAGCCTTATGTAAGAGACCACAAACAAGCACATTCTGTAAGTGTATGTTTATTTCCTGTAGAATTTCTCTCTCACACACAATTCCTCCCATGCACTCCTTCTCTCTGCCACTGTCTCACTAACTCAGGCATTTTCTGGTGGGCTGGAGCTAGTGAAAGCCAGGGAGAAGTATGAGGAGCTGTGTATCCCCCTAGTGGTTATTCCTGCCACTGTTTCCAACAATGTGCCTGGATCAGACTTCAGCATCGGAGCTGACACAGCTCTCAACACCATCACCACAGTCAGTACTGTAAAACTCTCAGTATCACACTCACACAGGCATACATGTACATGCACTCACGCATGAACGAACATACACACACACACACAAACAAATGCACACAGAAAACACTCAAGATCTTTGTCAGAACCACAATATACACTGAATCTCCTATACATATATAGACATGCACAAACATGCTGTAAATACTCTAAACATCTTGGTTAGAACCATACACATACAGATCCATAAACATACTCCCACCCTCAGCAAACAACTTCAGCTTCTCTTCAGCTTCTGTGTCATCCTTATACACACAAGGACACACACCACATTCCTCAAAACAGTGGTCAGCGCAGTTACACACGTGTTCCTCCTCTCGCTTACCCACAGTCCTTCCTTACAGTTCCTTTTATTTCCCCCAGACTTGCGACAGGATCAAGCAGTCGGCAGCTGGAACCAAGCGTCGCGTGTTCATCATTGAGACGATGGGCGGGTACTGCGGTTACCTGGCAACCATGGCGGGTCTTTCCTCAGGGGCTGATGCTGCCTACATCTTCGAGGACCCTTTCAACATCCATGACCTGGAGGTGAATGATGGTGGTGCTTGGGACAAAGACATTTTTACCTTACACACATAAACTGAAACCCTACAGTATGCACAAGTATATAGCATCCTATGATATGAAAATTAATATATATATCATATCATATACATATTATATACACTTTATCTGCAATATCTGATTGAGTACTGCAGATCATCACAGATTTATTTGCCCGGGGAGACACCATCACCTTTTCTTTTGTTGGGTTCAGACTACACGATTTCAGCCCGATTTTGACATGATTTTGTCGTAGCCGAGAAATTTCCAGAACAATGAATGGGTCTTGTAATGTGACATAGTCGACGAACAGCGATGTGGCGCCTGGGACGCCCCACGACACCCCGACGAAAAGTCTAGCATGTCAGAATTTTTTTAGAATCTCCTACGACGTGTTCTCAAGTTGACCAATAGGATGACAGAGTGCTCTCTGCAAACATGGAAATTACGAATAGTCTCAGTATATTATTGTTAAACGTCTGTAATATTATTGTAATTGTGGTTACACATAAAGTGTTACAGTAACTGTCAGTTGCATGGTGTTACAGCAATAACAGTAATCAGTATTATTATTATCATATTTCTTAAACTTTTACAACTACATTTATACTAGCTGTAGAAATTGTGTACTAGAGATGAGACGCATTCTGTATCTGTGATTTAGGAGCTGATAGCAAATTCTCCGGTGTAACGTTAATGCATGAACTCGGCAGCAACAACACACAACACTCTCCAGCAGTTAACGTCACCAGGACAACGATGTCAACGATAAGGAAATAAGCCACATTAAAACCACTCACATCTGGGGACAGGATCGCTGTGAATGATCTCCAGCTGCACTGTATATTCAATGTCACTAACAATTTATTGATCAATAGAAAATTTATTTCAAAATAGAATACGTTACACTTCATAACATATTATTGTATTCATAACACGAGGTATGGGCTGGGTCCAGATTGACTTGCCATTCGGTCCGGATGCGAATCGAGGTCCAGACTTTGAGAAGCATAGGGCTATGTGACGTTTGTATGTAAACTGAACGCATATGCTGTAACTTCAGGCGGTGGTCAATGAAAAGAACTACGGCTGTATTTACCATTTTCTTGATTTCAGTTATAGCGATTGTGAAACCACCTGATATTAAAACATATCTTTGTATCTTCATTTACCAGAGAGAGTATACAATTGCCAAAACCCAATCATTTTTCCTCCACAAGACCTTCTGTGTACAGCGAACGTTGGTTGGTCGGGGTCAAACTTTTAGTGTTGCCAGTCTCCCGACCAAGATGCGGCAAGATTTTATGGCACTATGACTACCTAGTCTGACATGGTGACCGTCATGAAAGACAAAAAATTGTGTAGTCTGAACCCGGCATTAAAGGAATTTCACAGTACATTTTTAAACAGTTTATTTAAAAGCAGCAGCATTCTACCAAAGATTTTAACTGCCAGCTGGTCACATCCAGTCCCCTGAGCTACTATTCCACATTATCCTCCATTTCACAACACCTGATGTGATATTGATTGATTGTCATTAACAGCTGAATGTGCAGCATCTGGTGGAGAAGATGAAGACAACAGTGAAAAGAGGCTTGATTCTCAGGTGTGTTCCCAGTTTTTACACACATCAGAAGGGGCTAAATGCTATGAACACACACCATTTAGACATTTGATCAGATGAGCTTTTGATAACAGCGTTGGACTCCAAGCGAAAAAGGATGTAGTCAATAAGATAATAAGGGACAAAAGCTTCAGATGAGATGTCCTGTTATTCCCATACTTGGCAGTGTACATAGTACAGCTATGTAATGTGGTTTAAAAATGTATTTGATAATAACATGTTATTGCAATGGATACTACTATTTATGAACTAAAACTATGTTCTGAATCCATTCAGAATTCTCAGCACCGAGCGCTAGTTCGCACTCTGATCATGATTATCCTCTTCCACTGTTTCTTTTTCCCATCTCTATGTCCACAGGAATGAGAAATCCAATCCTAACTACACCACCGACTTCATCTATAACCTATACTCTGAGGAAGGCAAGGGCATCTTTGACTGCCGCAAGAATGTGCTCGGACACATGCAGCAGGTATGGCTGGAAGGAGATTGAAAACTTTAGATGTATATCAACAGAAAATATTATGTGCTACCAAATAAATTTTGTTTAATGAAATTCCACACAGGTGGATGCGGAAACACTATGACACTGTAACACTGAGTCTTTCAGGTATATTTGTATACATATTTGGCTTTTTGATGTTTGGTATATTTGGCATGGCTGTCTCTTGAATAGTGTGAAGTAAAATTTCTAATAGGTGTTACATCCTTTATTCATGTCCATTACTACGTCTTGTTCAAGATATCTTGCATTGTATTTTCCGTGGATCCAGTGCTTCAACTGTTGAAATTACATTGGTGGCAAAGGGCTGTTACTATATTTCTGCCTAAGATGTACCCTCAAGGTGGAATAGCATCCAGGATAACTGTGTGAGTATTCCCAGCCTGTTGTGGTACTGATATGAATGAGGAGACTTCTCTTTGCCTCTCACCAGGGTGGAACCCCCACTCCTTTTGACAGGAATTTTGGTACCAAAATGGGAGCAAAGGCTATTCTGTGGCTCACAGAGAAAATGAAAGAGTGCTACAGACATGGTATGTGGGAAAAGGACACATCCATTAACCATACATAATAGACTCTACTTTACATCCCATAACCTCCAACAATGTACATAATGACTCTTAATGATATGACTTTCAGCACTATGTATTTATCCAATGATAGAGTAGCTCAATCTACTTTCTTGTCTTCAGCTATCATGATAGTATTGCTTAAGTTGTTTTTACTGTCTCTAGTTGTCATGAAAGTATTGTTGACATTTTCCCCCTCTGTCTCCAAGGTCGTATCTTTGCCAACACACCTGATTCAGCATGTGTGCTGGGTATGAAAAAGAGAGCACTGGTGTTTCAGTCTTTCGCTGAGCTTAAGGATCAGGTTGACTTTGAGTGAGTCTTCCCATACTTCCATATTTCTCTCTCCTGCCCTCTCTCAAGTTGGTTATAATACATAAATGCTTGTAATGGGAGCAGCCTTTGCATTGAAGGTGTCTAATTAAAAATCAATTGCATTGCATTATAATGAATTCCTTTTTAATAGAAAAACCCTTCACCATTACCATGCCCAACCTATGTCCACTGATTGTTTGCCAGGTTGTGTATACTGAAATGATGCCGAGTAATGAATAAGATGAATGCATGTAATTGGATAAGCTATGTTCTGGGAGGAGGCTTTTCACACTGCCACAGCACTAACCTCTCCTCCTTTCTCCTTTCCTTCCACAAGGCACCGCATCCCCAAGGCCCAGTGGTGGATGAGGCTGAGGCCAATCCTGAAGATCCTGGCCAAATACAAAGTCCATCTGGATACATCTGAGAAAGCTGCTATGGAGCATGTTATTAAGAAAAGGGCATAAACAGGAGATATGCTGGATATATGGGAGAGCATAAACTGAGCACTAGCACCACAAGTGTCTTTTCTGATGAGCTGCTAACATAATGTGATGGTTCCATCCTATCCCTTCCTTCTGATGTCAGATTTCAGCTTCACTATCTCAGCTCTTCACTCCACTAGTTGGCATCTGTTCTTTTACCCCATTTTTTGACTTCCTGCTCTCTTGACTTGTTCTCTCCTGCTTCTCAGTCTCATTCTCTTCACTGGTCTTTCCTTTCACTTATAATGATTTCCTCTGTGTGCAAAGTGCCCCAGTGATACTCCATGGGGATGTGATGTCTTTCCATTGTATAAACACATTAAAACAATGTCTTACAAACAGCAAATGACCTGGGAATTTTAATGTAAGTATGACTCAAAAAAGGAAATGATTATTTCATTTTGGCAAAGTTTAACATGCAAGACGATGATCTCTTTCGAGGAGGTGTGTGATTAGGACCATATCCATTTCGTGACTTAATCAACCACCCCTAACAAAGCTACAGCTACTTAATATGAAAGCTTAATTGCATATTTAAATTTAATATGCTGTGTTGGAACTGAACAGTAAATTCAAAAGGTAAGAACCTTTGACACGAAATCCCTCTTGCCTATCATAGTTTTACTTTCTCTTTTTATGTGGATGTGTGCTGCTTCATTTCAGTTTGTTGTTGAGTGTGACACCAAGGTGTCTGTACCCCTCAACCGCCTGCATGCGCTACCCTTTGCTGACTGTTACCTGTGGGAGGGACTGGATTTTTCTGAAGTTTGTGTGCATTTCTTTTATTAGTGCTGAGTGTCAGATGAGAATCATCACAACATCTCGCAAAGTCTTCCAACACAGGACTGTGATGGTCAGACTGACCAGCGATGTGGTGGTATTAGCCTGTGCAGTTGTTAGTGTAGAGGATGTAAAGTAGTGGAAACTGGACACTACTGGGAACTTGTGGAGAGCTTGTGTTTGTCACTCCTGTTGCATACATTAACGGGATGCGTTTTACTCGTTTACGTTGTTAACTGTTTGCATGTTTAGTGACGAATCCTTTTTAAAATTAGACTGAGAACTTGCCAATAGTTGACTGAATGCTAACTTGCAAACAGCTTGTTATTGTCTGTATAATTATGTAATTACATTCAACGACCCACTGCCCCACTTGTCCCCATATATATATTTTGAGAAACGCTGAACTAAACAAAACAGGTAGTAATCATTAGCAACATAAGCAGGTTTAACCACAATTATTAACTGAAACAGAAACACCTGTGTAGAGGGAATAAAACTGGGTGAGGATCAGCCATACTGAAAAGGTGAGGTTGCAGAACAGATTGCTAATCTTACACCATGACAAGGGTGAGCATAGAGACACGACACAAAGTGGTCATCCTGCATCAACAAGGTCTATCACAGGCAGAAACTTCGAGGCAGACAGGTGTTTCCAGATGTGCTATCCAAGCTCTTCTGAAGAAGCACAAAGAAACGGGCAAGGTTGAGGACCAGAAACGCAGTGGTCGGCCAAGGAAACTTAGTTCAGCAGATGAACGACACATCAAGTTGACGTCCCTCCGCAATCGGAAGCTGTCAAGCAGTGCCATCAGAGCTGGCAGCAATCACACCCATCTACAGTCTGGAGAAGTCTGGTCAGAAGTGGTCTCAAGGGAAGACTTGCAACCAAAAGGCCATTCCTCAGACATGGAAACAAAGCCAAACGACTCATCTATGCACGAAAACAGAAAAGACCTGGGAGCCAGCACAATAGCAGCAGGTACTCTGGACCAATGAGTCCAAATTTGAAATATTTGGCTCTAGAAGAAGGCAGTTCATTCACCAAAGGGCTGGAGAACGCTACAAGGATGAGAGTCTGCAGGCAACAGTAAAGCATTGGGGCTGCATTGCTGCAAATGGATTTGCGGATTTGGTCAGAATTAGTGGCCTCCTCAATGCTGAGAAATACAAGCAGATTCTTATCCATCATGCAATACCATCAGGGAGGAGTCTGATTGGTCCTAAATTCATTCTGCAGCATGACAATGACCCCAAACATACAGCCAGAGTGATAAAAAAAAACTATTTTCACCAAAGAGAGGAACAAGGAGTCCTGCAACAGATGGTGTTGCCCCCACAAAGCCCTGATCTCAACATCATCGAGTCAGGCTGGGATTACATGAAGAGACAGAAAGAATTGAAATAGCCAAAATCCAGAGAAGAACTGTGGCAAGTTCTCCAAGATGCTTGGAAAAACCTACATGCCGAGTACCTTACAAAACTGTGCACAAGTATACCTATATCGGAATCAGTGATGTTTTGAAAGCCCAGGGTGCCTGTACATAGCTTTCCACTATTTAGTTGACATTGCTGATATGTCCAAATACATGCTATTTTGAGGCCAACGATCGTTAAAGAGATAGTTAGCTATAGCTATACTGCCAAAACCTGTCTCTTGCAATGATTAATAACGTTGATTAGTAGCTAGCTAAGCTGTAGCTAAGTAATAGTGATAGGTATAGTGAGATAGGTGAACTGGTGACCTAACACTACATAGCGAACAACAAAAACTTACCTTATTGTTATAATAAATGTATAATTAATAATAAATTATGTGTACCGGTACCACCATTTGGATGTCTATGTGTGGTTTTTTATAGGCTACTCAAAAGTACAATAGTTATGTTCGCCTTCTCCTCATCCGTGCCACATTACGTACCCGTACCACCGAAAGGTAAGACATTGAAAAGAAAAAAACTGAAAATACTTCAACTCGCGAATACTTTAGGGGATCTCGTAAAAACTTTTCACTCGTGAGAATGCAAGTGGCGTCTAACTGGAAAATACCACGAGGAAATCTGGACGTTTTAAAACTCGCAATGATTTCAAGCGTGTATGTAACATACTACAAATTTAATTATTAATGGTCGCATACTGGGTACTACACTGAAAATAGCATGCAGTATACAGTATATACTTGTGTAGAACGCAGTACACAGTATGCAGTAGGCGGTTTCGAATACAGCCACTGCGATCTCTGCAGCGTACAGATCCTGCCTCCTGCACGCTCTACCCAGGCGCCGCCCCTCGCCTAAACCAAACCGGAGTATTTCCTGCAGGTGAGAACGCATCTGTCACGGACAATCTCCTGTTGTGTGCTACATGTGTGAAAGGGCAATTTCGGCCAAGTTGGGGACCTGATTCTCCGCACTTTTTCCGGAGTTCATATGTGAAATCGGCTTAGTCAGATGGCTAGTAAATTTATCAACCAGTCATTTGTCATCGCCGTTAGCAAGCTAGTTCGCAGATGTAAGCATTTATGCTGAAAGAGTAAAAATGGTGTGTTCAGAATTGTCCAGTACCAAGAAAAGAAAGGTTGATGGTGAAAACCGGGCGTTTAAGACTGAGTGGACTGAAAAATACGCGTTCATACTCCCCGAGGGAAGGACGAAACCAGTGTGCTTAATTTGTAATGAGACGGTGGCCATTGTGAAGAGTTTCAACGTTAAGCGTCACTATGACACCAAACATGTACATTTTGAACAAAATTATCCCTAGAGCACAGAGGTAAGAACCACAATGTCAGGACTGCAGCTGCTTAGCCGGGTTTGTTTTTGTTTTTGTTTTCCCTGTCCATGTGCTTTTGTTTTTCCCTGTGTTCCAGCCCTGCCCTGCTCTCCGCCAACCTGATCACCTGACTGGCTCCACCCGCCTACCTGCACACCTGAACCCCATCTTGTCATCTGCCTTGCCCTATATATTCCCCGTTTGTTTCATGTCTCGTTGTTAGTTCGTCTCAGTTCTTCTGTTGCGCTACAAGCCGTTTGTCCTGTTTTGCCCGCCTGTTTTCTTGACTTGACTTTGGATCTGTTTTTGGTTTTGTTTGCTGTGCTCTTATGGATTGTGACTTCGCATGTTTTTGACCCTGATTCCTGGACTGCGTTTTTGGCTTGATTAAACTACCTTGTGCATCCTGCCTCCCTGTCTGCGCCTGAGTCCCTGCCTGAGCCCTGACACACAAAACTAAACTCTCAGAAAAGTGTCAATTCTCCAATTAAAACTACGCTTTTTGTATATTGTTTGGGAGTTTTGGGGACTTATCGTTTTTGTACATAGTTCTGTACTTGGTGCGACTTAGCTTGATTGGCCTGCCTTTCTCTGGACCTTCGAAATTTGGTAAGTGGACCTCCTAAGACTTTTTTTTTTTATATTTGAGTACCCCTGACCTAAGCCTTAAACGTGCACCCACTCCCCGGAAAAAGACATTAGGTCGTTTTGGAGTAAAAACTAAGTAGGCTAAATGATAGCGATAGGCGTGTGTGGATTTGTGACCCAGTTTCACGTTATTCATCTTTAGAATAATTTGGCAACAGCGACTCTAGCCTAGGCCAGCGTTTCTCAAACTGTGGGCCGCGGACCGTCGCCGGTCCGTGATGAGGAAACTGCCGGCCCACAGAGCCCTGCCACTGCGCCAGTCAAATTATTCTCGGTGCTTCTGTCACTCGCCAGGTGCCCGCCCCTTGACTGAACTCCTTGCTTCGAAAATGGTAACATTTTATATAAAATTCTAGAATGTTAAGCCTTCCCACAGGCGAGAAATTGCACCCTTTGTTATCTCAATCCCACGCTACTTGAGCTGTCGTTCAGGCATGTTCCAAGCAAGTCAAGATTCCTGTTTTAGGAAACAACCAGCATCTAACGACGCTAATTTAAACGAAGAGCCAGAGGCAAAATATCGCCCATTTACTCGTAATTATGACTCATAAATTTGGTTTCATTTCCAGCGATAGCTTCCCCCAAAAGCCAGCCTGTGTCATTTGCCAAACCATGCTAAGCAACGATGCAATCGAAATTACGCGGGCATTTAGAGACAAAAAAAAACACATCTCAAAGACAAATCTGAGGATTTCTTTAAAAGGAAAAGGGATGAATTGGCTAATCAAACTAAAGTAGCCTACTAAAGAAAACGAGAAACTTTCAAAAGCGTCATACATAATTTCACGCCACATTTCAAAATGCCAGGCTCCATTCACGATGGGGGAGAAACTCATGTCCTCGCTAGTGAGTGCTTGCTCTGAGGTATTGGGTCCGGCTGCTGCTGCAAAAGTGAGGGAAATCCCTGTCATAAGTCTGCCGTACATAGAATTGCGGACATGGCAGCCAACATTGAAACGCTAATCTTAGAGCAAAAACATCAAACTGGTTTGCTATTCAATTAGATGAGAGCACTGATATTTCCAATGCAGCATGCCTCTGGTGTGCATCGGATATGCTTACGAAGTCCGGTTCCACGAGGATTGATTTCTTGTGATGCAAAGAGCTGCCTCTGAGCACAACTGAAAACACGCTCCGAGTGGCTTTGTCATCATGTCTTCGTTTCGATAAGTTAGTTGCGAGAAAGCAGGCACACCCATCGCATTAGATTGGCGTCAATAATCACAAGTTTGTGATGGGACTGTAAAATCAGTCATGTAGGTCCATATTAAGTCAGCAAGTTAAGTCCATCATGGGTCCAGGTTACTTGACTCAGTTTTCTTCATGTAGTCCCCTCTCTGATGTGTGGGGAACGTTTATTTAAAAAAAATGTATAGGTTATTGGGGCATTGATAGTTTTGGCAGTGGTTTATGTTCAGCCAAAGCACTTTTGCAAACCACTATTGGACAGTGCTCTGTTTGAGTATGTTGTAAATATTCGTATATAACGTTAGCTTGTTACTTATTTCGCTGATCGTTAATGAACAAGCTAACGTTAGCTAGCCAGCTGTTGTCACCGATATAGGCCTATTGCTGAGGTAAAGTTAGCATCAGCTAGCTAGCTAGTAATGCTGGTGGGAAAATTGTGACCAACTTTGTGAAAACTTCACCACAGTATTGTCGACATTTTAAGTTTTAGAAACTGCAGATGAATAAATGTTTTAAGTTAAACAAAAAATGTACACACAGTATGTACTGTACTTCCATGTTTTCCTGTTCAAGGCCACAGATTTTCAAAGTTGTACCGGTTTCCCTGGCTATACAGTGAGGGAAAACCTGTCTGCTGTGTGTAATCCATATTTGGCAGTCTTCTGCTGTGATTGGATGGCATGCACCATTCATTACACCAAAGTGTGACATTTGGTTATGTGGATTAGTGTCATACTTTCCATCTCCACGAGGAAAATAACTTCATACATATATATATATATATAGGCCTAATGAGACACATCCTAATGTTGGGTGACACACCTTCATGTTGGGCAAACTCTGCCCCATCTCCTATGTCCAGATGAGCTTAGCACTTAAGCAGTGTTTACACGTGCATACCTTATTTCAAGCCATCCTGATAGTTTTATTCTTCAAGATATATGCTCCTTTAAGGACTGGGATTACATATACAGACAAAATTCATAGCAAGTTGTGCCCCCCCACCCCCCAATATCAAACACTCTCCTACGCCCTTGGAGTTAGTTCAGCTGGGCTGAAACTCTGGGCTGTGAAATTGCAGACACAAAGGACATTCTGAGCCACAGGAAATTTTTCCATTTGTACAGTTTGGAGAGGGGGGGGACAGAAGTTTGAAACAGTCCTTTGGATGGCATGGAAGCATTGAGTGTGTGGAATTAATGGCAGTTCTGTTGAATACATGTTCAATGTTGATTCAACATCACTGCAACGTCTGTGGACATTAACTAAATTACCTCAATTGAAAAGTTTGTGATTTACACAAATAACCTGTGCAGATGTTAAATGTTTTAAAATGGACAACAGAATTAAATTGAATGAAAACGTTTTTATTGATCTTTATTCAGTCTTTCTGCTGAGATATTTGGGTGCTAATGTTTGTGATAACCAAGGTAAATATTAAAATGCCAAATTAGTTTAAAAATGCAATATGTGGAGTACATATACTGAATTGGCTCTAATCATACACCACACCAAAGATGCATATCAGGTTGACTTTCTAGAAGAATGATGACTCAGTTAAGTGTCAGTATTTACTGTGCTGTAGACACAAATTATTTTTAATTGGTTATCTGATCTTTTTATAATCTGAGTTATTAGATGTGCTATTGCTTTACTGCAGTCTCCCATCAAGGTCAACTGAACTTTTCCATGGTTGGTGAGAAAGTCACTGGCCAGGATATCCCTTAACCTGCAGAGAAATGAGCAGACAGATGACTAGGAAAAGCATTACGTTGCACAAATAAAACTTGATATCAGAAGAGAAAAATGACAGTGATGACAAAACCCAAGCACAACCTAATGAACAGGGATATAGTCAGTATGACAGAGATGGGCAAGGTACTTAACCCACAATTACCTCAGTAAATGGATAACAGGTAAAAACTTTGTAAGTCGCTCTGGATAAGTGTTTGCTAAATGACAATGTAATTCTGATAAAATGCAATTTTGTTTTTTAGTGGCACTTGATATGACCTTTCCTTTTTTTAGCCCAGTATGGAAGATTGCCCAGATTGGAAGGCAGTGACTAACTGATAAACTACATGTGGCTGGAAGGGGATAATAAACTGCTGCTGGAGGTGAATGATTTTGGTTTAAAGGCCACAAACATCCAGCAAAGAGAAGATGATGGTCTAAGCCAGTGTTTCTCAATCCTACTCCTGGAGCCCCCCTGTCCTGCATATCTTTGCTCCAAACACACCTGATTGAAATGACTGACATGCTCTTGATTAAATCAGGTGTGCTCAGCTAATCAAAAGTACCACTGAGTTCAGTCAGGTAGGTAGAGCAGGGAAAGATGGAAAAGGTGCAGAGCAGGGGGGGGGGGGGGGGTAGTGCTGTAGTCAAGCATTGATCATTTTCTTTCTCTGAATCTTTAACCAGTGTTATCCGTGATAATGGCTAGGCTTAAGGAGCAGGGAAAAATAATCCCCAAATAAGCACAGAGAAATTAGCAAATTTATTCTGCAGATAAATCAGTGAATGTTTCAGTCAGGATGGAAACACTAGCAAAAAGGCCCTCCTGATCCACACTGCTTGCAGAGCTTATAAGAGTGCAATTTGGAATTCCTTACAAGTCTTCTCTTACCCTTTAGAAGTGTTTATACCTGTATACTATGAAAGCTGTTCTGTTGATGAATGACGGTGTGGTTTTAAAATGCTTCTTGAAGCCCATCTTCTGTAAGGAGATGAAAGGGAGGAAAGAAAGGTGTGGGTAGATAATGGTCATACCATATTCTCAAACAGACATAATTCACTTTTTAAAGCCAAACTCTTTTACTGTGGAATTTGTTTTTGTTTCTTTTATACACATTTTACATTGTCACTGTGTGAGTGACAATCTGATTAAATCTGAATCTGAATGGGGACGGGCAGTTACATGTGATGTAGAATACTTACATTCACTACCAGTTTCACTGGCAAACAGGTCTATTGCAAGTCTTTAAAGCTACGTTTGAGTGAGGTTATCAGTGATCAATAACATGTAGATTGCTGTAGGCTTCTCATTAACCCCTGTGTAACCAGGCTTCAGCTGTTCACTCTGACTTATCCAGCCTGAATCGCTGTATCACAGTGTAAAGCTTAGTGTATGCAGTAGCACCAACATCTAAAAAACACTCACATTAAACACGCTTAACTTCTGCCCTTTTTCCTGGAGTGGTGAGGATCCCTAGCAGGAGAATGAAGTAGGGATTTAGATATGGGGAGGAACATCATCCAGCAGACATAACAAATAATAAGCTGAAGCCAATCTTCTCTGCCTCAACACTGCATTAACAGGAAACTCCAGTGTGATAATATATTTTAACCACCAGATGGCAGCAGCAGGTTACCTACAGTTACTGAAACTGAGGCACATTTACATCCATGTTTAGAGAAGGAACACTTGTTTGACACTTGTCTCTTACCAGCTTATAATGTTAAAAAGAGGTCCTGCCAAGTTGATATGAGTGTTTTATAGAGTCTTTATAAAATCGTAACTCGATGTGTGATCTGGACTGTGTGAAGCTGTGCCTGTGCTTTATCACTGTGTTTTTCTGGTCTGTTCTGTGATGTATTCACTATTTGTGGCTGTTTACATTATAGCATATCTATGGTGTTACTAATCACATTTATATCACTACCTGAGAACAGCCGTAATTTAAATTCATTGTGTAATTTTGTAGTTTGTTAGGGAGTCCCATACTGCAAGCACAAAAGAAAACATGATGTGTAACTGATTTCCAACCAACAGCACAAAGGCAAACATTGATTTTAAAAGAATTGATGTGACCCCACTACAGTGTCACCATTGGGGAGTACAAACTAAGCTATTCAGCTAGCTACTGTAGCATATATCAGCTAAAGTGGGTGGATGTCCTGATTTTGATTGTTATAAATAGGCAGGATGTGTGGCCCTGTAGAGAAGGTGGATGGATCTGCCATAAATGCAATGTATTGTAAAGCAGCTACAGTAATGAACTGAAACATGGAGGCATGGAGTTACTGATGTGTAAAGTGAGGAGCAACAAGTCTTATTTCTGCACATCATTTCCAGCTGTTTCTCATTATGCACATGGAAGGTCATTATAAATGATCCTACATTAATAATGAGCACAATTTTGAAAAATGCTGCTGGAAGGAAGCCAGTGACTACGATCCAAAGCCACACCAGTTACCTTTTGCCTCGCCGAGGCCCCCATATTCCATATGTGTAATGTTAAATCACACATCATATTAACAACCAAAACATGTACTTTCAAAATGATTTTATTTAGAAAAACATTATGAGAAATATAATTCCATTTAAAGTGAAAATAGTGCATTTATATATCTTAATAAAGAAACAGTAAGAAAAATGGTGAACATGTCTGTGGGATGTAGGTGACTGTGATTATCTGAGTGAAGGAAAAGAGGAGAAATAGTTTTATGGAAAACATATTTACGTAGGATGATGAAGTCAAATGTTTCCATGAGAAAATATGTATCAAACATGTTTTAAACTATACCCACTTTACACATTGGCAGTAGTCTTATTTTCAATTCAACTGAAAAAATACACTGTAATTTATAATTCCACAGCAGTTAAGCATCATTCTGAAGCTGCTACAAGTCCACATTGTTACATAAAGGAATACTTTATATAACCCCAGAGAGCTTGTTTTTAAACACAGTGACCAGGCAGCACAGGAATATTCATACATTCATATACTGTAAAAATACACTATATGAATGTATGTGTATGTATGTGTGTGTGTGTGTGTGTATATGTGTGCATGAGAGGGTGTATTTAATGTATGTACGAAAGTGTGTGTGTGTGTGTCTGGGAAAGTATAAGTTTATGTCATACAGTAAAAGAGGTGTGCGTCTGTGTTTGTGTGTGTGTGCATGCGTGTGCAAGACTGTATTTGAGTGATACAGTAGATGAGGTGTGTGTGCGTGCGTGCACACGCGTATGTGTGTGTGTGGAAGACTGTATTTGAGTGATACAGTGAATGAGGTGTGTATATGTATTTGTGTGTGTGTGTGTGTGTGTGTGTGTGTGTGTGTGTGTGCGCGTGCGTGTTTCTGAGATAGAGTGGATGAGGTCTGCGTGTGTGTGTGTTTGTGTGTGCAAGAGAATATGGATTTAATTTATGTATGAAAGTGTGTGTGTTTGTGTGTGGGAGAGGAAGTGTGTGTTTCTGTGATAGAGTGGGTGAGGTGTGTATGCATGCGTTCATGTGCGTGTGTGTTTCTGAGATAGAGTGGATGAGGTGTGTGTGTGGTACAGGACTCTACTCCAGCTGGCACAGAGACGCTGAGTTGTTCCTCGAAACCCTAAACCCTGGATAGAGGGGTTGAGTGAAGGTGGTGTGGAATCTGTGCAGGAGGGTCAGTGTGTCAGAGGAGATGCTGTAGAAGGACAGAGTGCCAGCCGGCCAGTCCAGATACACTCCTACTCTGCAGGAGGGGGAGGGAGATGCAGGCCCATACTGTAGGAACAGCACAAGAGTGACTTAATAAGACACAGCCTGTCTATGAGGTGCAGTGTGGAAACTAAGAACCCTGAGACAATAGGTAGGGTCGGGCAACATCAACATTTTCACATTGTGGGTTCGAAACCAAGTGCCGACAAACAGCAGGAGTCCACAGTGACAGACAAAAATTGGCTTCATTCTGTCTGAAGTACGAGTGGGTTTGTCTGTTGGGTCCCCTCATATCTACACTCTCAAGCTCTTGTTAGGCATCTAAGAGCCACTCTGGTGACATCAGTGAATCATCCTTCAACTGGCAGTTACTACACTGTAGGGCTATGCGATATGACCAAAATCTCATATCCTGATATAGGTCATTTCATATCTCAATACATAGTATCACGATATAGCACATTTTCGGTAAATTCAATGAATAAATAGTTTATATAAAATGACCACATGGAAAGGCCTATTTCTTATTACATTTTGAATTATATACTCGACAAATAAAATGTACTTACTCACATTTGATTATTTTTCTCCTTTTATTTAGAACCTTTGTGTAAATTTTCAATTTACGCCTTGTTTCCATATGGCTCTGTGTACGTATGCCAGTCAACCGGAAGTCCATTCATTCCTATGGGAACCTCCGTGATCTCCAATGTATTTGCGAAACTCCTCCTCCTGTTTTTAAGGTCCAGAATTTGCCTTCGAGTGCGCTGGTGAATGACGCTGATGAAAACATAACGAACCATGTAATGTAACACACGCACTACCATAGCATGAAAATAAGTAATGGCAAAAGGGTTAAGCATGTAACAAAATACAAAACATTAATGTATAAAACATAAAAAGGTAAATTGAAAAGACTTTTCAACTATAGTTCTGTCACGTTCACTCTCCTCTGTGTTTGTGTTGCCTTCATGCAAATTTACTGCCTGAATCCGTGCCATGTGGAAGAACGCAAAGCGTCGTCCAAATGACGAAAAATATTGCCGTAAAGTGTGTGATTTGCCACACAACAAAATAAACGATAGAGCATAATATGAAATGACAGACGTTTTTCTATTTTCACACGATATACACTATATGGACAAAAGTATTCAGATGCCTGATCATTACAATCTTTACAATCTATGGAGTTGGTCCCCCTTTTGCAGCTACAACAGCTTCCACTCTTCTTGGAAGGCTTTCCACAAGATTTTGGAGTGTTTCTGTGGCAATTTGTGCCAATTCATCCTGTAGAGCATTTATGAGGTCGGGCACTGATGTTGGACGAGAAGGCCTGGCTCGCAATCTCCGTTCCAGTTCATCCCAAAGGTGCTCGATCTATATTCCTTGCTTTGTGCACTGGGGCACAGTCATGTTGGAATAGAAAAGGGCCTTCCCCAAACTGTTGCCACAAAGTTGGAAGCATAGCATTGTCCAGAATGTCTTGGTATGCTGAAGCATTAAGATTGCCCTTCACTGGAGATAAGAGGCCTAGCCCAAACCCTGAAAAACAGGTATGGCCAAATACTTTTGTCCATATAGTGTATATCGTCATATCGCACAGCCCTACTAAACTGTGGTGTATGGCAGGACTTGACTTGGAAATACACACAGCTTTGAGGTGCATATATCCAAGGACTGCATTCCTCTCCATTCTGTGCTCCTACCTGCAGAGGTTATGACAATTCTTACTGGAGTTTCTAATGAAGGGGAAAAGACATTAAAAAAAATATATCATATATTATGTTGTTGGTGGCAGGGGGTGAGTGTAATTACAATTTTAGATGTAGGGTTAAATTATTATATTGGGATTAGGGAATAAAATCATCTATAAAATAATCACAGTGCTCAACTTCAGAATGAAGGCAGGCTCATGAAAGAGGCATGATTTATTTAAAATAGAAGTAGACTGAGTCACAACCTCGTTTATTTTGGCTGTCGGGAAAACATGGAACGTGGACGCATTTACCATGTGAATGTCATTGAGATTCACGCAAACCATAAACCAGACTGATTTTGAAAATAAATGTAAAGGGAGAGCTATATTACAAATCACCTCAAAGGAAAGCATTTGTTTCTATGTATGACATAAACCCAAAAAGAAAGTAAATATACCAAACGACACACGTGCTGGGCCTATGTAAAAAGACATGTTAGACGTGTGGAGATTCATTAACTCTAACGTATTTTTTATGCTATGTAGCGCACGTGTTAGGCTACGTTACATGGTTTGTTATGTTTTCATTAGCGTTATGAAGCTTCTCATAGTTTTCAGTTAGCATTTGCTGTAATTTTTAATGTTAAATCGCTGTTTCAATGTTAAATCTAGTTTTCTAATCACACCGGTTTTAGCATACACGCTAAACGGCTAATCACACCGGTATGACCGTACACACAAAAGGGTTAATAAAAACACACTATTGAGGAAAAGGGCAACAAAATGCATGTTTCAATGTCCACGCTTGAACTCATGCGGAGTAGCCTGTTATTAAAAATTCATTAGTAATCACTCATCATGACTCTACCAAAGTACTCTATATTAGCTAAACTGATTAATGAATGGCTTACGCTTTGCTATTTATACTCATCTTAATTGATATGTCTGTTTTATCTTAATTGAACTAATTATTTACCAGGCTTGTTCACAACACCAAGTGATGTAAAACATTTTTTTCTGTTTAACAATGTAATATAGGTTTATAAGAAATGTTATTGTAGTTTAAAAATAATGACACACAAATATCGTAAATTTTGAACTTTATTTGTACGTGTATAATAATGTTAAAAGTAGCCCTACCGCCGACTTAAAAGGCAATATGGTGTTTTGCCATGTAGTGGCACTTGACTTATTACAGCCCTCAGAAGCGCGTAGCTGAAAAGCGCGTAAGTCAAGGGCAAAATACGCATAAATGGTGTTTACATAAGAAATGCCCAGATTCTGGGGTTGCTCCACCTGAAGCTGCCTTCATGGCGTGCAAATCATAGACTTAAGTCAAGGGGAGAATACACGTAGGCTGAAAAGTGTGTAGCTGTGCGCTTTTTTCGACTCAGCAGAGCTGAAGCCGGAGAAGCACAGCCTCTCTCTGTGACTCGACATCCTGACAGCCTACAGGAGATGAGAACTCTTCACTCCCCCAGCTCTGGACAAACTGCAAGGATCAGACACATCAGCAGTACAGTGTTCCTCACCCCAGTCTCTGCAGTTTACAGTGTGGGTCCTCCAGTCCAGCAGAGAGTGCTCTGACTCCTGAATCTTGTAAATTGTTGTCTCTGAGCTCCAGATCTATTAGCTCTGAGTGAGGTGAATGCAGGAACGAGGCTAGATCATCACAGCAGCCTTCTGTGAGATTACACTCCCCCAAACTGTGGAGAGAAGGAGAGAACACACATACATGTTTACCTTGGATAATCCTGATAACTTTAACTCACCCTTATCCTGCAAAGTCTGTGCCAATGTGCAAATAGCAATTCTTGCAACACACAGGAACTGATTGATCCATTTGGGCAGTTGTGTGTATGTTTCAAGTTGAAGCTGAGCCAGGAGTGCTGAGCCAGATGAATAGAGTCCTCCAATACACTCAGCCAATATTTCACACTTTAAGTCTCACAGTGCACCACAGTGAAGTGGCCACCAGCTGAAGGATAGACACTACTTCACTGACATCCTCTATGCAACTAACATGTGCCTGCTGAATTGCAGGTTGCCTCAGAGCAGAAAAGCAGAAAAACCCCTGGCTGACCTATCTATGCATATCCCTGACAGAAAACAGACTGTAGATCTCAGCTTTCGATCAAAGTGGGTGCCTTAACCTCTGAGTTCATCAGGATCCCTACCAGAAAACTGTTTAACTCTTCAGTTTAAATTTCAGTGTTAACATTTAAATACCTTGACACTGAAAATATACACAGGCCATGTGATAACATCCTACTCATGTTCATCAGCTTGCGCCATGAAATGCGTCATGACACAGTGTATCAGCACTATAATTTATCTGCACTATATGAAATGACATACTAAGGGAGCTGACCAGACCCTTGGTGTCCTTTTGGCACCTATGACTGTACAGATTCAATTGAAACCAGATATTATGGTTGAGACCATAATTTCTGAGACTAAAACTCATCTCAAAAGGGTGTTGTCCTGTTTTGCTGTCATAGAAGACTAAGAAGAAGGGGATGGAACTAATGTGGACCAACAAGGAAGGCTGGGGAGGGAGGAGTAAACTTAATTAGAAGGAGCTTCTTTCACTGCATCTCTGTACAGAGCCATAATCACTGAGCTCTGTTTGCTAAAAGTGATATATAACACAGCACTACTCACCTCAGTCTCTGTAGGATACAGGTTGGACTCCTCAGTCCAGCATAGAGCCGCTTCACTCCTGAATCTCCCAGGTTATTGTAGCTGAGGTCTAACTCTATCAGGTGTGAGGGGACTGACTGGAGAGCAGAGGCCACAGTGTCACATGACATCTCTGTCAGGTTACAGCTGTCCAGTCTGTAGAGAGGAGTTCATAGATAATTAATAATAATAATTATTCTTAAAAAAAACATAACATTTGAAATTAAATACTGATGGTGTTCAGTAAAATAGTCTAAGGAAGATGGCTGTGCTACATGCTTCAACTGCAGCACTTCAACTGCAGGGCCTGAAAATCAAGTATCATGCTGGTCTCAAATCTAATAGTGACAGAGCTCTGGTTCAGACCATACACTTTTCCCTGAAGCCAGATATTAGAACCAAGAGCTGGAGATCACTCAACTTTAAGATTCATCTGCAAGGGATATTGTCTTGCTGTGCTGTGATAGAGGAGTGAGAAGAGAGGAATGGAACTAATGTGGACAAAGAGGACAAGAAAAGCTGGAAGAAGGAAGAATAAACTGAGAAAGAAGGAGCTTTTGAATGATTTACTGTAACTGTATAGAGCCATAATCACTGAATTCTATTCACTAAAAGTGATGTATTACACAGCACTACTCACCTCAGTCTCTGTAGTTTACAGTTTGGACTCCTCAGTCCAGCACAGAGCCGCTTCACTCCTGAATCTCCCAGCTTATTGTAGTTTGAGGTCTAACTCTATCAGGTGTGAGGGGACCACAGTATCGCATGACGTCTCAGTCAGGTTACAGCTGTCCAGTCTGCATAGAAGAGTTCAGAAATATTTAGGCCTAATAAGAAACATGTAAAATCTGAAGTGTGATACTGATGATGTTCAGTGATAGACTGAGAGTGATTATAATAAGGACTAAAGTCTGATTTTTTACTTCCCAACATAAAATGAAATATCATCCTATAAACAGATCTCTTCAGCGCCACCTGTGGTCACTGTGAGTGGTTTATAGATGCCACGACTGCCTCACTAGTTCACTTCCAGAATAAATCATGTTCTGAGTTTCTACCTTACCCCAACCTCTATGTCTGCTAAAAAGATTCCAGCTTTGCTACATTCTCTATTACTTCTTACATTTAGAATATGCCAGTTTCATTTTAAACTGCATTGATCATACAGAGGCACTTCAGAGACATGCAGTGGTCACAATGGAAATTATTGAGTAAGGCAGTTTCACTGTGAGCTAACTCACACTATTCAACATCATTAACATGAGATCTACTGTCTTATAAATGCACAACCATTAAGAGTATTTAACAGGTGGCTGAGTTCACTTCAAAGAAATGATTTATCATCACTCTAATACCTCATATACATTGATCTTCCAGGGAGTATCTTACAGACAATGTACTTAATAACATTCAACCTGCATTTAGGAAAGACCATGAGAAATTCCCTCCTTTTGTTCACTGAATCATACCTGATAATAGGGCTTGTAAGGGTTCTACATACATTGGCAACTACCTAAAGGACAGTAATAACTACTGAAATGCCAAAAAGACACCGTTAAGGGTGAGTTTAGAGCTAATATGTGATTAGTTGATGCAAGTTTAATTTTAATCTGAGCCGAGTTGCACCATTCAATATACTACTGACTATGAAATTGAAGGTTAGTCCTTTCCCCTATGATTACTTATTTTGCACACCACATTGAATTTACAATTATGCAATATGTAAACAAGCACACAAGGAGAACTGGTTACAAAGTATTTTTTAATTATTAAATGCCGTTACACATTAAAAAAAAAAAAAAAAACCTGTGAACAGTTTGAATTTTTTTCCTCGGTTTATGTATACATATTTTTTTCCAAAACAAAAACGTCAATTGCAATGAAAAAAGCACTGCGAAATAACACTGAATTTTTCCTCAGCCCATACACAAATGTCCATGTAGAGGCAGGGAGACCAGGGGAACAAGATTCACCAGACAGCAGATCAACAATACACTACAATACTACAAACAGACATACAATACACCACTATGCCAAAAAATGGAACAAAACAAAAATTAAAGAAAATATTCCACAGACACAAAAAGGATGCAAACAGCTTGGTCATCCATCACCATTCCCTATACAACTTAATAAGATTATGGGCCAGATGGTAATCACACCATTGGAACACCCCCGATTAATTATGATTTTATTCTGGAATTGATGGGAGCCAAGAGTAGTGACTTTCATCAGGGAGGTGCAGCTTTTCTGCATACGCAAAGAAAGGCCTCCAAATCTTGTAAAATTTGTTGGAGGAGCCCCTCAATGTGTATCTAATTTTTTACAGTTTAGGCAGTAGGGATGTCACGAGAACCGATGCTTCGGTACCAAGTCGATGCCAAAATTCTGAAAACGTGACTGTACTCGTTTTTCTACAGTAGCCTGCCGTAGGTACCAGGGATGCAGCTGCAGCGACAGCTCTGCCTCGACTCAACTCATCGACAAGAAAAACAGTAAGAGTCGTGTATGGAAGTACTTTGCGTTCGAGGCTGATCATCAGGGATTAATTAATTCGCAAAAACCAGTATGCAAACGGTGCCATCGAACTTTTCAGACGAAAGGAGGAAACAATTCCTTTACAATTCCAGCTGACAAATTTTAGCTCCCTTCCACCCTTCTTGTGGGTTATCCTAAGTTGTACCACATCTGATGTAGGCTATTAAGTATATATAGATGGAGAAACTTGGCAATAGTGTCTGACAAGTGACGTGAATAACCCAAGCAAAGTAAAGAACACATAAAACACATACAGAAACTGATAACAGATAACACCCACCAGCGCTGGCAGAAGCATCTCCCCAAACAAGAGACCCTCACTAATACAAAACAATCCAAAACCCTCAATGTCAACACTGGTATTAACCCTTCTAACTAAATGCTGCGTGAGAGTGGCACAAGACTTATGAAAAGTGAACACGGTATAAATGATATCAACGATATCAACCAAGAATTACGCTATGCTGTCTTTAACACAACAGAAGAATATTATGGACTGATCTAAATTATGTATCAAATAAGCTAATGTCAGAGCGGTCCGTATAGTTAAGATAGTGGCTAACATTCGTTAATCAGAACTAACCTGCGCTAGCTAGCCAGCCAGCTATTTGTGGAGTAAGGTAACAAGCTATTCATGCCAGAAACTACTCCTACTACTTATCATTACCTGAAGTGACTGCTGTTTCAATATTTTTTTAAAAAAAAAGTCCTCTACAGTGGCAGGGTCCTCAAATTCGTGCGTGGTTCCGCTGGGCAGGGTAATGCTCAGTAATGCAGGGTAAAGAAGTCCAAACATGACTCCCGGACAGGAGTGGAGAAAGCGCTTCATGGTCCCAAAAGCAGCCCACTTCCCAACGATGGCAGCTGATGGAGAGCTTCTTACCCTTGTAACTGAGACCCAGGATTTGGGCTTGTTGCGGAGGGAGTGATGTGGTTGGTCTAGCAAAGGTCTTTCGTCAAGTTGTAATAAGTCCTGAGATTCCTGGGCAACAAAATTGGTTGGGTGGGAGCCCTCCACACCCCCTGGGACTCCCACAAGGTGAATGTTGTTCCTCCTCAGCGTTCCCGGCCTCGAGATCTTCACACTGAGCATCTGAAAGAGTCCCCTGAGTTTTCAGATAGATTATAATGGGCTCTAGTTCAGTTGGGCGGTTGCTGCAGTTAGATAATTCTCCGATGGAGCTGTCATGAGTGTCAACCCTCTGTTGCAGGGGTTCTGACGCATCTTCTACCCCTTGTTAGACTGTGGCAATCATGGCCCGGAGGAGTGCAACATTAAAGGGGTTATTATCATTAGCACAAGCGTAATGTTACCATCCTACGAAAAGACCGGGATTTTGCTGCACGCATTTCTCCCTGTATAGGTTTTCGCTTGAGTTGACGGCATTTCAATGGATTTCAGCAGATTAAAAAACACACTCATTAAACTAAGGACAATATTTTACTCACCATTTAGTGGTAATTATACTAAACTGTGCTGTAATTTAATAAATTAGTCAGTTTCTCAGAGCAGCTGGAAAATATCTTACCTCCTCTCCCCCGTAGTTTGAATTTTTAAAGAGACCGTTAGTAGCTAATGTAGTCCACTAACACACGCAGGCATCACTTGTAGATTGACAGAGCAAAAGCCTTTTCTGGTATGAAACAGCTCTCCGTGGTCTCCTCCAGGGTCTTACATTCGGATATGGGTGTCAATTGCTCCAAGCACACCAGGAAAACCATCTGCCATGTAGAATTCAGGAGTTGTCTCCTCTCTAGGTTATCCTTCAGCATTGCAATATCCTCTGACACTCTACAGATGGTCCTGCTCGCAGTCGACTTGTGATAGCCTAAAGAAAAGTTAAATGAATACGTTTAAAATACAACCATTGTAACGCTTGCATAACGTTCGGCAGGCTCAGGAAGTCCTTTTTGATGAAAATCGGTCACGACCAATGAGATGCGCTGTCAGTGTTGCGGCGCGAGATTTAAAAAATGGCAACCTCCGAGCATAGTCCGCTGGCAATCAAAACAAAAGATTACAAAAATACAGAAGGGAATGGGAAAATGACTACGAATGGCTGGAATGTGTGAGAGAGAATGTGTACAAGGCCAACTGCACCGTCTGCCACCGGGGTTTCTCTGTTAGTCGCGGCGGAATTTGTGACATCAAACAGCACGCATCGGAAGAAAATCATAGGAGGAGCGAGAGGCTGCGCATGACACAGGGAGAGGGAGCACTCTCAAAGTTCCTTGTCCACCAGGCGTCTCCAGAGGCTGATATGGTATGTATAATAATCATATACATTTTTTAAACCCAAATCTGGTTGATAGATGCCAGTGTTGGGGAATCTACTTTGAAAACACAGTTTTGCAAGCTACCAATTACTTCACACTGTACAAAGCTGAACTACAGCAAAGTTACTCTAGGGAGAAATCTAGTTTGGTTAACTAAGGCTGCTTAGAAAAAGTAGTTCAAACTGCTTTGTGAAAAAATTATCAAATTGACAATGTACATGTGATATGAAATTATAACAAAATATAATACAAAAAAGTCACATCCCAGCAAAAAATGCCACTCAGTTGAGTTTATTGCAAAAGTCCCCACTTGTTCACAGGTCATACATAAACCAAAAAAAAAAAAAACACTATTCATGGGTAAGTGAAAGGAATGCCAGCTTTTTATGATCCAAAATTGTTTGTAGTTTCAATTGTTAACTACACAAAAAATGGGGAAAAAAGTAATTTAACTACTTGAATCACTATGCAAATATGAATGTAGTTGAACTACCAGCAAGTTACTAGTAGTCAGAGCTCCTCAGTCCAACAGCCCCTCCCCCCCCCCCCCCCCCCCCCCAACACCATAGGAGGAAAATGGAGAACAAAAAAAGCTCTGGCACCCAGAACCGAAGAAGAAAGAGGCAGCCGGAAACAGAAAACATTAAAATTTAATATCTGGCTTACACAGAATGAGACATCTGAAAAGAGAGAGGAAACATTTAGGATTCCCTTGAGGGCAGGGCATAGATTTACCTAGCTAGCTAGCGTAGCCTAATATTTGTTGGGCCATTTGCCCAATGTCAAGGTTTGGTAGCTAGCTAGGTAACTAGTTAGATAGGTAGTTAGCTAGTTAACTAGCTGCATACGTGAGCAGTTAGCTGCTACATGATATTAGCAAACTTTACTGTTGGGGTCTCTCAGAAGTGAAGATGGAGAGAACAGGCAGCAGAGAGAGGCTACATTAGTGGACTCTAAAGCAGATCAAGAGAGGAAGGTGTAAGACCACACTCGACAACTGAAATCAAATATAGCCTATGTTTATTAAAAATCAAACATAGCTAGCTAGCAGACTGAAGTAGGGTATGGCACCTACTAGCTACATATGCCTTGCTAAATTTCCAGCGTTTGGTAAGGAGAGTAGTAAGGCCATCCAGAGTGAGGTCAGGGCAGAGGAGTCTAGCGAGCACAGGGATACTGTCAGCCTCGTTCAGAAGAGATTAGCTAATGCAGCCTTTCTCAACTGGGGTGCCGTCTGGCTTCCTCAGGGGTGCCGTCAAAAAAAATATTCTGACATTGCTGACATAATAAAATGAACTAAAATTCCAAAAATTGATAGTTACACAACTATACACAACCACCTCATACATCATCAAAATTTGTCTCACATGCTCCTTTCCCCATGTCACAACGTCAACACCGGGGTCAGTGTATGTCTGTGTAAATAGCCTTCCACAGTGTTTTTTTTCCCTCATTATCGTAGGATGCATTACCAGAGTGTTGCATGAAGCACACAAACTAGCATGGAACGGGTTATGAAATGAAAGGCTCCAGAATCGGATAACTCTGAATCTGAGCCATCAACTTCATCATCCAGTGGTAGCTCAGCAGCGAGGGTAGTAGAGGCCAGAAGCAAGACAAAGAAAAGACAGTACAATGACAGCTACTTGTCATATGGTTTCATCTTTGCTGGGAATCCATCATGCCCTCTCCCTATGTGCCTGGTATGTGGTATGAAATTGTCAAACCAAGCAACGGTTCCCAGCAAACTTAAAAGACACCTGACAACAAATCATCCGTCAGTTGCCAGCAAGGGTGCAAAGTATTTTATTCGTTTGAAAAGTCAACACAACCGACAAGAGCAAGTGATGATGAAGTGTGCAAAAGTGTCAGAGAAAGCACTGGAGGCCAAGGTTTGGTTTCAACATTGGTAGGGACACAACAACCGAGGGCACATCGGAATTATCTAATATGACTTCACTCCAAAGATAATGCGAACAAGTTCGCTCAAATATTGGTAGGGACAATTCTGTCCTCCAAAAATATTGATAGGGACATGTCCCTACCGTCCATATGCAAACCTACGCCCTTGCTGGAGGCTAGCTATCTAATGGCCAGGACAGTAGCTAAGGTTAAGAAGCCACACACGACTGCCGACATGGTCATATTGCCGGCATGCACAGCAATTGTCAACAAAATGCTAGGCCCACAATCAGCAAAAGAAATTGCAAAGGTTCCGCTTTCGGACTGTACAATTGGAAGGCGAATCAATGACATGTCTGCAGATACTGAAGACATGGTTTTGGAAAAAATCAGATCTAGTGGGAAATTTTCCTTAGAAGTTGACGAATCAACAGATGTCAGTGGGCATGCTCAGCTTTTGGCAAATGTTCGATTCGTAGATGGGGACCATATCAAAGAGAATTTTTTTTTGTAAACCAATGCCCACCAAAACAACCGGAGAGGAGATTTATCGTGTGACAACTGAGTATCTTGAACGGGGGGGATTAAGTTGGAAGAACTGTATCAGTATCTGCACTGATGGGGTTGCTGCCATGATAGGTAGTGCCAAGGGTTTCATCAGTAGGGTCAGTGCGCAAAACCCGAACGTTCAAAACACTCACTGCTTCCTTCACAGGGAGGCACTAGTCTGTGTCTGTGTCAGAAGGCCTTGCAGAAGGCTCTGATTGGAGTCCAATGAGAGGCCCACAAGGAATCGGAGGAAAAGGTCTAGATGTCCATTCCTGCTCTGTAATGCCTGATCCACTGCACATCTGTGTAACTCAGACAGCTGCATTCTGTCACCTTGAGGTTTTGATTTGACAGATCTGAGTACATTTCTCTTCTCATTTACGCATGAATGAAACACAAACAAGGCAGCCAGAACCTACTGAATGCTCTGATGCACAAAGCAGTAGACTTTCTCCTGATGCAACCCTGACTCCTCTTTAAAGATTTCTGTGCACACGCCAGAGTAGGCTGACGCTTTGCTGACATCAATGCCACATTCTCTCAGGTCCGTTTTATAGAATATCAGATTTCCCTTTTCCAGCTGCAGAAAAGCGATCCGTGCCAGTTTAAGGATGATTTCTGAGTCTGATATTGACATCTCCTTTGGATTTGACTCATTGGTGCCATGATACTTCAGATTCTTCACATTGGTCAGAATGAGCAGGAAGTGTGTGTACATTCCAGTCAGAGTTTTGGGGATTTCTCCATTGTCAGTTCCACCCATCAGTTTCTCCAGCACAGTAGCAGAAATCCAGCAGAAGACTGGAATGTGACACATGACGTAGAGACTCCTGGATGACTTCATGTGTGAGATAATGCTGCAGGCCAGGTTCTGATCACTGATTCTCTTCCTGAAGTACTCCTCCTTCTGTGAGTCATTGAATCCTCGTAACTCTGTCACCCGGTGGACACACACAGGAGGGATCTGACTGGCTGCTGCTGGTTGGGTGGTGACCCAGAGGAGACCAGACGGAAGCAAATTTCCCTTAATGAGGTTTACCAGCAAGACATCCACTGATGTTGATTTTGTTACATCACCCAAGATCTCACTGTTCTGGAAATCAAGAGGAAGGCAACACTCATCCAGACCATCAAGGATGAACAAAACTTTGACTTCATCACGTTCAACACTTTGAATCTCTTTCAGTTCTGGGAAGTAGTGCTGGAGAAGTTGCATCAGACTGAATTTTCTCCCCTTTTTCAAATTCAGACCTCAAATAGGAAGAGGGAAGATAAAACTAACGTCCTGATTGGCTTTTCCTTCTGCCCAGTTGAGAATGAACTTCTGCACAGAGACAGTTTTTCCAATGCCGGAGATCCCATTTGTCAGCACAGTTCTAATAGCTTTGCTTTGGCCAGGTAAAGGTTTAAAGATGTCCTTGCAGAGGACTGCAGTCTCCTGTGTGGTTTGTCTCTGGGATGCCAACCCCCCACTTCCCCCCTCTGTAGAGCTCTGTATCCATCTCATTGAGGAGGGCTGGGTGGCCCTGATTTGCTAGATCTTCAGATGTGCATTCAAACTTCTTCTTCAGGTCATTTTTCAGTTTCTGTTGGACTCTTATAATGGATTCATCTGAGGACAGAAAATATGAGAAACAGTGTTGTGCAAAATAAGATTATAATCTTGGTAATCCAGTAATCCTTGGTAATCAATCTCTAGAAAAAAAAGAATTTTGTTCACTTATAATTTAGTCATATTCTGAGTATTGGAAAATTGAAAGGAAAATAAGCGATTATGGGCAGAAATTCATTACTAAAATATAAAAAATAAATAAATAAATAATTTAAAAAATGATTCTATAAACTTGGAGAATTCAGTGACAACCAGTCAATAATAATTGCATTTCTTATCACAGTGTGTTACATTAACACAAAATTCCCTTTCAGTTACAAAAAAGTTACTCACAAGTATTAAAAACTTATGCTCTATAATCCAGTAGAAACACTTGCAAAAATATGTCTGACATTAAAATCATCAAAATGACACCAAATCACTCTAAACTCCTGACACAAACAATTGTTACAGAATCTGAATCCTTCCATATAAACATATTCAGTGCAAACTGAATCCTGTTTATAGTGACCAACTACAGAGAAACAGTAACAATAAAACATTTTTAAAGTTTAATTAACAAGGATGGCAATTCGAATAAATAAGTGGCAATAATCCCAAAGCTTTCTCTTAAATGTTTCACATTATAGCTTTCTTGTGTTACAAAATTCAAATTACAAAACGGAATTAAATTTAGTTAGATCGATTTAAATTATTGAGAATAAACTTTTACGTTAGGTTGAGTGCAATGAACAATAACGTTTAGAACACAGACCTCACAAAAGCTGTGATATGTCATGAGCATTTAACGTAATTTAAATCGATAAATGCCATCCTTGTTAATTAAACAATCTCACGTTGTAGCTTTCGCAAGCACACAAACTACAGACAATCTGCGCAGTTTCGCGATCATAAACATTTATTCTAATTACGCGATTGGTGTCGAATATTCTGTGAATTATTTGTTTTATTGTTAATCAAGGAGGATAAAGGGGAACAGTTTGAAAGTAATGATAGATTTAAAGGTAGTGTTCGGGCTTCCCCTGTTTCCACCTCCCCCGCCGCCACTAATTGTGATAGCTAGCTACCTTGAATGATGCAACATTACTAGCTAGATGACTACGCTACGTGACGTCCGTTGACCATTTTGATAATTAATAATTATTCAGTATTGCTAATTATTTCTCAAAACATCCTCAAGCATTAAATTCTTAGGTAAGAACAACAGAGAAATTTAAAATGTTTAAATACGTTTATTTTTTTGCATCTGGCAGAGAGTTCTGTGATGTCTGCCTTTTCCAACACCCGCAGCACCTCTACTTCCCACGGCCCTGGACACTTCTGTGACTGCAATGGCCATCTTTCAATTAAAATCCATTCATTATATCTGCTGCTGTTCTGAAGTATATTCAATGTGCATTCATTCAAACAGACACAAACACACTACTTACGCATTAGTTGGCCAAGCTCATCTGCAGATAAAAGAAAGCAGAATTAACTCACTGGGAAGAGAATAATTAAAATGTTTATAAAATGTCTTCATGAAACTAAAGTTTCCAGGGAAATGAGAAGTATTAGAAAACACTAAGATCATTGCTTTGCATCAAATGATTTCTATATCTTCTGGATGTCTGCTGGAAAAGAGTGTCATAGTGTCAATATATGAATAGATCTGCATGTATGACCACAGATAAATGCTTTGAGCTGTCTTCTATAATGCAAAGAGTTATGGAGTAGAGCAGCCATTTTACTGACTGCAGATCAGTGATTAGAGCTGTCTCCTCCTGTAATGTAAAGGGTTATATGTTGATATATCTTGATATATCTGCCGTGATGGAAAGAGTTAGTACAGCCCGTTCACTTCTGTGATGCAGAGATGTATCAATAAATGAATTACCTTCCTTTCTGTGCTGTTCTCTGCGCAGTTTTCTGAAGCAGTAATAAATAGCAGATCCAATGACAGCAAGAGCAGCCAGAGGAAAAAAGCACAAATAAGGCCACCTTCCAGGGAGCAAGAGGGAACATCTTAGCTGGAACAAAGAGAACTGCTGATTAATATAGTATTTATTAACATTCTTCATTCATTAATACTGATCCTTCATCAATACTTCTCATCTCAGCTGGAACAGAGAGAACTGCTCATTAATATGGTATTCATTAATAATGTTTACTCATTGATACTGTTCATTTAGTAATATTGTTCATTAATCTGTAAGAGGCAGAGTGAATGCAAACGTGGAGAATCTGTTAATATTGCTAATCTGATAATTATTAGTAGAGCTCATTAATTTTCAGAATGAATTTTCTCTTCATTAGTATGTTACATTGGTGTATTTCTTTAATAAGAGAAATAAAGTCAAAAGGCAAAGGTTTGTACGTCAGCTTTTGAAGAGTTGTTACTGTTTACAGTGAAATGAAGTGAGGTTCAGCCACTCCAATCAAAAAGTGGATAAAGTGGAAATGATCAGAGTGGGACTGGAACCAGAGTATGAAGGTAGAATCGTGACTTATGTACGAAGAAGGGCAGAGTATGATTTGCGCTTGTGAATGGCGAACAGTAAAAGCGAAACTCTAATCACAATTGTAATTCACAACTTGCGAAACCGCATTTGGACTTTGCAGTTGTAATTTCCGATCTGCAAAACTGCAAAAAACAAATTTCAAAGTTCAAAAACAATCGTAATTTCATACTCACAAAACTGTACCGTTTGTAACTTCTGGTCTGAGAGTCAGGAGGGTAATCTTATCGCGTGATTTTTGTCCGCTTTCTCTCGCAAGTCTGTGCGCCAAAAACGAAAGAAGCGCGACTCAGGATTTGCAACATACAAATTGCTTTCAAGAAACCGTGAGCTGTGGCTGTTCTAACACAAGCATCCAGTAAGTGGCAGTGTATGCAATTGATCATAGATATCGAAACCGAGATACCGCGTTTGTGATTTGACGTGCGTCTGCGTGGTCGCCATATTGGAGTGGTCAAGATCCACTAGTAAACAAGTACAATCTGTATTGAGAGATGCAGACTTCTCTACTAAATCAACTGTAACTCGCTTAATTTTGAACCGATTTTCATGAAATTTGGTTTGTTATAAACGTGAAAATTGAACATGATAATGGTTACTTATTGCAATTAAATTCAGTTACTGGGGGCAGATCTAATCAGCTCTATGCCAAAACATTAACCTTCTAATAGCCCCAAATTCCTCTGGGACATGCAGGCTCCGATCTATGAGTAGGTAGCATCAAGTGTAAATTATTTAGAATTTTAGCTTTTGTGAATTTCTCCAAAAATGTAGATATATGGCGTCAGATTTATGTCAAAAGTCGCTAGCGCAGAAAACATTCTCGCGCACAAAGCAGCCACCACGCGCCAAAGAGTTTTTGCTTGGCGAGCAGGGCTGGACGGCATACGTGCTTACTCTGCTCTCGAAGCTGAGTTCTACTCGCGCGAATCGACCTGAGTTTTGACAATTTGGGGGCGGAAGCCAAGAGAGGCACTGGCCCTCTTATGATTGGTCACTTTCAACGCGATCACACCCACACGCGACATCCTTGAACCTTGGTTGACAGCTTCCTTTACCTGAACGACAGGGAGACAGTTTGGCCAAAGGCTTGTTATTTCACACACTGTTGCTAACTTAGCTACTTTGTCATTAGATTTAGCGACTTTTCTAACCCCTTTCGCGACTTTTCCACTTTCCATCAAAGAGAGTCGCCAGTAGCCTACTGCCCCGTGAACGAGAGGCTGTCGCTTCTAACTTTCTCTCTGAGTGATCATTTTACATGTAAATATAGCCGAAATCATAGCACAACCGTTGTCTTAAATTATGTGTATGATGATTTTGCAGTTTGCCGAGTCCAAATTGCGGTTTCGCAATTGCGAATTACAATTGACCTATCGCTAAGCCCCTCCCTAAAATAGAAATTGTCCAATCATACCATAGTAACCCTTACTAAGCGCTGTGCCCTCGGTCAAGCAAGTTGAAGCAACTCGGACAAGTGCATTGAAACCCATTTCAAAATGGCAGGAGCTGACTTAAAATCTTTATAAAAATTAAAAATTTAGTAATACAGGATGGTGAAACGCTGTGCGTGGGGTAGGCCTACCTGTACTACAGACACTAGGTACCCTGAACGATTGGAGGGAGGAGTAGTTTTTGTTCCTTTCCCAAAGCCAAAAAAACAAAGACAAATGTAAGCTCTGTGGTCGATAGGTGTTCTGTCGATTTGTCCTACCTACCAAGCGGTTCTACCAACGGTTAGTTCGCATGCGCATATCACAATTACATCATGTTCCTCGGGTTTAGCGGGAAACTCATCGATTCATCATACTTGGCGGAAGGCTACTTCTCACACACACACATACAGACAGACAACCCCCCAAACACAATCACATGTACACAAATTCTCCACTTACTGTGAGTTTTTTTTTTTTTTTTTTGTCTTTATAAAATTCTTTTTTATGTGCTTTTGCCTTGTGATTGTTGATTCTCTAATAACAAAATATTGTATGCTAAATTGATGAATAAAGCTTAAAACAAAGCTTCATGTCTACTTATTAATGACACTAGCGAAATACGCTACCTGTAGGTTTATGTTGGCAGCACTTTCTGATAAGGTTTAGAATATCAAAATATGCTAATTGAAGTTTTACGTTGATATTGATTAGAGTGTGTTTGTTCTGACCTTTTCAATTAGTGGTTACTTTACTGGTCGATTCTGGTATTGCACATAAAGTCAAGTTGTGTTTAGTTCCTTTCTTTTTCAAAGCTGTGCGAGGTAGACACGGTATTTTTCAATCGTTAGGAACCTTGGAGTAAATATGTCTGTGAGTATGAAAACTTACTGGCTCTACAACGTTATTAACTGTATAAAGAAACCTGTGGTAAGCAAGTTAAGTTGCATGTTATACGGAGAAATTGAGTTGGCATCGATGTTGCTAGCCAGTTGAGTTAATCTGTTCATCTTATTTACTGTTACATAAAACTTACGTTAATACAGACCTACCCACGAATATTTACCTACACGAATGCTGTTTGAAGTGAAAAGAAAAACTGTGTAGGCTAATACAGGGGGATGTTTAAATTCGTTTATTGTTTAGAAGCACTTTTCATATTTGGAAAGGTGTACAAAGAACACATGTTTGTAATAGGGAAAATGTATGCAAACTGTATCCCCTTTCACACATGCACTGGACGCCAGACCGTATCCAGCCCTTAGCCGGAGGAGCTGTATGTGAGAAAGCAAATGTCCGGATCAGTCACATGTGACGGACTTCTTTCTGCCAGCTCCCTAGTACAAAGTCCGCCTCATGTCGGAGTGGTCCCACGTGTGAACACAGCAGGTAACGTTCTGGAGAATCCACAGCGAGCAAGTGGGCGTGTTGATGACGTTACAAACACCTGCCTCTTACTCTTTTCCGCGTGCCTGTACACTGCTTTCCACTGTTTCGTTGACATTGCGGATGTCCAAATACATGCTATTTTGAATCCAATGATCATTAAAGAGATAGTTAGCTATAGCTATACTGCCAAAACTTGTCTCTTGCAATGATTAATAACATTGGTTAGTAGTTTATTATCTGGTTAGAAGCTAGCTAAGCTGTAGCTAAGTAATAGTGATAGGAAAAGTGAGATAGGTGAACTGGTGACCTAGCATTACATAGCGAACAACAAAAACTTACCTTATTGTTATAATAATTATATAATAAGTATAATTAATAATAAATTATGTGTACCAGTAGCACCATTTGGACGGCTAAGTGTGATTTTTTATAGACTACCTAAAAGTATAATAGCTATGTTCACCTTCTCCTCCTCCGTGCCACATTATGTACCTGTACCACCGAAAGGTAAGACGTTGAAAAGAAAAAAAGTGAAAATACTTCAATTCGCGAATACTTTCTCGTCAATACTTTTCACTCGTGTGAATGCAAGTGGCGTCTAACTGGAAAATACCACGAGGAAATCTGGACGTTTCTAAACTCGCAATGATTTCAAGCGACAATGTAACATACTACAAATGTAATTATTAATGGTCGCATACTGGGTACTACACTGAAAACAGCATGCAGTATACAGTATATAGCCTACTTGTGTAGCACGCAGTACACAGTATGCAGTAGGCGGTTTCGAATACAGCCACTGCGATCTCTGCAGCATACAGGTCCTGCCTCCTGCACTCTCTACCCAGGCGCCGCCCCTCGCCTAAACCAAACCGGAGTATTTCCTGCAGGTGAGAACGCATCTGTCACGGACAATCTCCTGTTGTGTGCTACATGCGTGAAAGGGCAATTCCGGCCAAGTTGCGGACCTGATTCTCCGCACTTAGTCCGGAGTTCATATGTGAAAACGGTTTGTAATACTGTATCTTGTTTGTGTTATTTTTTAGTTTTAGGAAGAGAAAATTCAGTAAAAACTCAGGCAACACTGGAAGACAGTCTACTGAAGTTTTCATTTGTGTGCTGTCTAGCCTTGCTCAGTACGCAATAGCGAGGAGAGAATAGTGTTGATAGACAAACTAGAATACAGATTTACATAACAGCATGTAAATTAGACTGTCGAAATACATACAGTTTATGTGATGGATAAATTGTAAGTAGGCTATGCCTATTATTAAAATGTATTTGACAGCATTTTCGAAATTGCTATTGGATGAATTAATGAAAACAGTAATGTTATTAACTTAGAACCATAAAAAGAATTACCGACCTTATTTGCCTTCTAAGGTTGCACAACCTACTTGCGGTAGTATTTCTGGATAGGGTAGCAAAGATCGATAGATATTAACTATTGATCTACGCTACGGTAGGACATTTCGACAAAGTAGGACAAATCGACAGAACACCGCCATTGTTTTCAATGCGATATCAGTGAGCTCCTGGCTCGCTTTTCCGAGGTAGCAACAATAACTAAGAGGGCGGGACTTGTTTTTACAGATCGCCATTCACAAGCGCAAACCATACTCTGCGCTTCTTCGTATGTAAGGCACGATTCTACCTTCATACCAGAGTCTTCTTGAAGACACCATAAGCAAAACCATATGCCACAACACAGCACTAAACCTACCAATCCACCCTTAGGTAGATTAGAGTATACTTCAGTGAAGTAAGTGCTATTTATCAAGCCAAAGCATTTTTTGTGTGTGATTTTGACACAGTTGCTCTGTAACCCCAGTCTGGGTGAGGGGGCTGTTGTAGCTACGCTCCGAGTCGTACCCTCACCTCCAGTATAACTCAATGGTATGATTCCGTGCTTCCTGAAGGCTGTCATTTTACAGTATGTCCTTAGTTTCTGGAAGGTTTCTTGGTGTAGCAAACTGAGCGCTGATACAATTATCTCTGTCTGCATTTAACTAATCAGTCTGTGCATAACAAAGATCTGTCATTTTGCACTTCATTGCCGTGGTAACATCAGCCATGTCTCAGCTGCAACGCTAGTCCCTCAAACCCCCCTCCATTCCGCCTCACCCATTCTCTGCCTCACACCGCTGTCAATCACTAGTGGGCGGAGCTCATTCATATATCTTTCAAAAAATTTTAAACTGAGATTTAGATATAAATGTTTATAATTGCATGCCACGATTTAAGGAAAAATGAATGTATCAAATTTAACATTAAAGATTTCCATATTACAGATTTACATATTACAGATATTAAGTAAATATTTATTTTCAGAGTCCAGTTTAAATTTAGTTTATACTGAATATTTAATGAGCACTTATATCTTTTTAGATCTATTGTTTAAATCTGTAGATATGTACAAAAAGTCTGAGGAAATCTGAGGAAAAAGTCTGAGATTTAATTGAAATTTATAGCCTAAATCAGGTGGAGAAAGACTTGAAAATATTTTTATGTTGTGCTGTACATTTGTAGCCCCATAAGAATGTAATTCTTTGGACATAACAACCAGTCTTAAAATAAAGTAAGTTGGTTTCTAAGGATATATACAGTGTTCATCATTTTTAAACAGATTTTTTTCATTTCATGTTTTATGTTCCCACTTATTAATAAGTACGAATAAATATGGAGGGTAATGTATGTCGTTAACATTGACTGAGCTCTAATGAAGTAAACATTTATTTCCATTTTTATATTATTGTAGTTACATGTATGTTCTTACATTTTTGGTGTGAATGTTTCTCTGATGAATGCCCTGGGCCTCCTTGGCTGTAATGTTGCTGAAATAACAGCAGCTGCACTTGGTAGTGGTTGGCTACAGAAATGGGTAAATGCTGGTTTGGAGGCTGGAGAAAGTATGTTTGTAGGTTTCTTCCCAAATCCAAGAGCTGACTGCACTAATTACCTCTAAAAAAGGAAGTGCTGGTGTTGACAGCAGCCATAACAGCAGAGAAGACCATGGCACCCATGCAGTAAAACAGACTGCCAATGAAGACAAACGCAATATGGGGAGCCTTTCAGTGGCTGCACCTACTTTTAATTGTAATATATCAGCACCTGGTGAAAACAGAGTAACTAACCTGGCTGCATGGCTCAGATTAATATTATTTATATAATATCCACACTTGATGAATACAGAGTAACTGACCTGATTCAGATTAATATTATTTTCTTAATATCAGCACCTGGTGAATACACAGTAACTAACCTGGTTCAGATTAATATTATTTTCTTAATATCAGCACCTGGTGAATACACAGTAACAAACCTGGCAGCTATTTTTAAAGAGAAGTTTCTGTTCTGTTGCATATACAGCAATGTATTAAAAGGAATTTGAGTAGCTGTTTTAACATTAATTTGCAAGATGATAAAATACTGATTCTGATGATACTGAAGTATATTTTGCTAAATTCTCCCTCAGCCAGCAGATGTGTTTTGCTGCTGCAATGTGTGAATCTGTTAGTTTGCTTCCTCTGTTGTTTCTATTGGTTGGAGCTTCTCTTTCCTCTGCCATGTCTTTGCTTGTTCACTAACCATTATCTTACACAATCTATCGTGGGAGATGCTTCACAGAGGTACATTCAGGGGTGCCATTTGCATAAGGAATTTAGTTGATCACTCTCATAAATACCCCCAATGGGAAATTAGCACATGTCATGCACTGTAAGTACGGCATTATTACTACAGTGTATACGCATGTTGTGTGAATGGGGTTATTTAGAGTGGGTGGTATAGTGTTACTCACCTGTGATGTGAAACTCTGTGTCCTTCTCCAGGCTGCGTTGCTGCAGTTGAACTCGACAGGTGACCCTGTTGGTGTCTCTGTCTTGTATGATGATGTGTTGTTTCATGATTAGGAGGTCCATACTGTCTCTGTGTGTCTCTGTAGGTCCAGCAGGGAGACTGTGTCCCTCACTGTCCAGCCAGATGAGTTCAGGCTGAAGATCCCAGCCTTTAGATTCACACAGCAGGCCGATCCCCCATTCTCTCTGTCCCTCCATGGCCCTCCAGTGGCTCAGTTCCTACGGAGACAAAGACTCAGAGGTTACAGCACATAATTTATAATCATTTAATGATCTTTCTCTTAATGCTGCAGAAATATATGCATAAGCATTATTGAGAAAATAATAATAAAAATAATGTAATTGTAGTAATAATTATATATTTTATTTATAGAGTATCTTTCATACAACATTTTGCAGCCCAAGTGCTTAACAAAGCACTAAAATAATGGTAAAACAAGATAGAGTGGATAACAATAAACCAGACGTAGTAAAAATAAGTTATTTTAAAAACAAAAATGAGTAGAGTACTGATATAATAAAGGTAAATAACAACAAATAAGGTCATATTATTAATAAAAGCAGATAAAAACCAAAATAAGATGAGGTCATCCAAAAGCAATCTTAAAAAAATGTGTTTTTCAGTTTTTCAGGGTGCTCTAAACTATAGAGGTGTAAGAATAGAATGCCTCTCCTCTTTACTTTAGATTTACATGTAGAACACAGAGCATATTAGTTTGGGATGATTTGAGTAAGCGATCTGGCTGGTAATTGTTCATATGCTGAGCTGGTGCAACGTTCTGTGCTTCTAATATCAATAAAAGAACCTTAAAATCAAGAAGAGCACTGACCTCTTACTTCCACTTTAACAGAAGCATCGTCATACCACTGCAGAGACTGAATGAAACATTTATTTATTTATTTTTATTTTATTTTTTTTAATACCCACCACCACCCCCCCTCTTCGGAGGACTTTATTTTTAATAAGGAAATGCATTCGTAATAATATACTTATGGTTATCCATAAAAGGGGGGGATTGTGTATAGCACAACATACAGAATGTGAAAGAAAGAAAACGCAAGAAAAAACAAAGTGACGAGTAAGACGGGACGAGTAGGACGGGACAATAGCACAGGACTGGGAAGACAGGACTAGACAAGACAGTTGACGAACATGAAGAGGCAAGATTGAATAAAGTAAGCTATGATTCACATTGGGTGGTTACGGTTTAGGGATGCTGAAAGAGGTTGTCAGATATATTCTGCAAGAGTGTAAGTGACGTGTCTATGTGTATGTGTAATTGTGGTAACTGATGGTAACTGTGGCAAAATAAGTAAATAAATTAAAGAAAGAGGGGGGGGGGGGGGGGTGAACCGAGGGTAAGAATGTTAGGGGTCAGGGGGTGAGGTGGGGTGGGGGGGGGGGGGGTGCGCCAGACAAAGGGGAGCAGGGGGGTATGTGTCTGGTAATATACACGGCTTGTAGTTATGTTTGGATTGAATTTAGAAAAGTTAGAAATGGGTACCAAATGTCTTCAAAGGCTGATATTTGGTTCTTTTTGTGAGCATTATTTTTTTCCATTGAAATGTATTCTGAAATTAGATTAGTCCAGTGAGTGATGTGACAGGATTTCCTTGATTTCCAGTTTTGGAGGACTACTTTCTTAGCGACAGTTAGAGAAATGAGAAACGGATTCCTGAGTTTTGATGGGATGTGAACTTTGGAGATATCACCAAGGAGACAGAGTGTTGAGGATGGTGGGATTCTGTTGCTCAGGATGGTGGAGAGTGTCTCAGTAACCGTTATCCAGAAAGACTGAACTGGTTGACAGAGCCAGATGGCGTGAAGATAGTTGTCTGTGCTACCTGAAGTGCATTGTGAACAGATATCTGTGTTGGCTAGTCCCATTTTTAACTTTTTACTTTGAGTGATGTGAGTTCTGTGAATGACTTTATATTGTATGAGCTGCAGGTTTGTGTTAGTGGTCATGGAGAAGGTATTCTTACAGATTTGTTCCCAGAAATCAGGGTTGGGAGAGAGGGCTAGGTCAGCTTCCCACTTGGTTGTTGGTATTGTTATTATATTATTTGAGTTGGAGATCAGTATATGTAGTTTGGAGGTTAATTTTTTAGAGTTATTGATTTTCATGAGTTCATGAACTAATTGAGAGGGTTGTTGTTGGTTAAACTGGTTTTGTCTTTAATTCTGAATCTAAGTTGTTGATATTGAAGGAATTGGTCTCTCCCAACCCCATATTTCTGTATGAGTGTGTTGAATGATATGAGTTGATGATTCTCAAACGGGTGGTGAAGGTGTGTAATTCCCTTTTGTGCCCATGTGGAGAAGTAAATAGGTTTGTTCTGTAACATGAAGTCTGGGTTGTGCCAGAGTGGGGTGAACTTATTTAGTGCTAGTGATGATTTAGTGATTTGATTCGTTTTCCACCAGGCTGTCAGAGTTGTAGAGATAGTAATGAGTTTACAGTAGATTTTTTTCATTGATTGTGGGAGGAAGGGGAGGTCTGCAATTGAGATGTTTGTACATTGGTTTTGTTGTAGTTCCAGCCAGGGGTAATTGTATTTGTGTATTTGGATCCATTTGACTAAGTACTCTCATTGATTTGTGAGGAAGTAGTGAAGGAAGTTTGGTGCCTCAAGCCCGCCATATGATTTTTTATTTTGCAGTGTTGAGAGTGAAATTCTGGGTTTTTGGTTTTTTCAGTAAAATTGTGTTGTTAATGAATTGAGTGTTTTAAACCATTTATCTGTAGGGGTAGTGGGGATCATAGAAAATAGGTAGTTAATCTGGGGTAGGGTTTTCATTTTGACTGCGGCAATTCTTCCGATGAGTGTGAGAGGGAGTTTGGTCCAGCATTTGTAGTCGTCTTCAATTTTTCTGAGGAGGGGAGTATAATTGAGGTTAAAGAGCTCTGACAGCCTGGGGGAGATATTAACCCCTAGGTACTTGATGTTGCCAGTGTGAAGACAGAGGGGAGAGTCCTGAGCTCCAGAATCCCAGGCATCCTCTGAGAGGGGTAATACGACTGATTTATTCCAGTTTATAGTGTAATGTGAAATTTTTGAGAATTTATTGATGATATTGAAGGTTTCTTGAAGTGATACGTATGGGTTCTGTAAGTAGAGTAGTAGATCATCTGCATATAGACTGATTTTATGTTGTGTGTTGGCTACCTGAATTCCTTGGATTTGGCTGTTCTGTCGTATTGCTGCTGCAAGAGGTTCAATGGAAATAGCAAAGAGAGAAGGCGAGAATGAAACATTTATACTGTCCTTCATCAGAGGCTCATACTCCTGCCACTCTTAGTGAAGCGTTGCCTTTCTTCAGCTCCTCTGGGAACAGTGCTGTCCTTGTTCTGTAAGATGGGATCTGCTCCTCATTTCTAATCTCTCGCTCCTGGTAAAGCTGCACCAAATGTGTCTGTGGAGTCAGGTCTGAGTCACCTGATCTCCATGTCCTCAGCTCTGACATTGGGTTTGAGGTAAGAGGGCAGAACAACATCTTCAGCAACATCAGCAATGACAGCATCAGCTGGACCAAGAACCCAGGAACTCTCTGCAAAGAGCAACACAGACTGAGACTGCAGCTGGACCAACAGCACAGACCCCACATTCTGTGACAGACACATGCTTTGGATGTCAGTATTGCAGTGAGAGTGCAGGTGAAGATGTGCTGCTGTGTCAGACACACACTTTAGATGTCAGTACTGCAGTCAGTGAGAGTGCAGGTGAAGATGTGTTGTACCTGGTCTGGAGACAGAAGTCTGGAGGAACAGGAGAATTAAACATGGGTACTCATCGCCCTTCATCTCTGGAAGACACAATGGCATGGAAATTATGCATAGTATGTTGGGATTTGTTTGTGTAAGAACAGGACCCTACTGTAGGACAGTAGGGAATCACTAATATAGTGAACATGATGGTTTGACATCATGTTTAAAAAGCCAATTATCAGTTTCAGCATGTCACTCTGTTGTAACTACATAATTATTAATTTCTCATGAACACTCTTGTAGTTCTCAGAGGAACAACCTTTATCAAGAATATAAAGGTCTGTAGTTCAACAAATTGCTTTTGTAACTTATATTATCTTTAACATTTAAACTTAAATTTGTTACATTAAACCATCTGTAACAAAGATGCAGTCTGGCTATTTGTTAGATTCAGCTGTTCTGCTGTTTGTAGTACTGTTTAATACTGAAACCCACAGAGTGTCTACCTGGCTGCTGTTCTAGAATGTTCCCCCTAAATGAAGCCCACAGTGTTGTATCTGTCTGCTGCTGTAGAAGGTTCCCCCTCACCGAAGCTCATAGTATGTGCTGCATTACCTGTCTGGTGTTCTGATAAGGTGACAGGTGTTCTTACCTGATCTAAGTCTGTCACTCAGCAGCTGTGCTGGGGCTCCAGATGTTCTCTTTCATGCTGGACCAGTTGAGACTTTACACAGAATGGACACTTTTCAATACTGAGGGTAAGAACACACAGACAGACCCTCCATCTGACTGGCAGCTCTCTGCTATGGGAGATTAACATAGAATGCTGAAAGAAGTTCAGTTTTTACTTTCATTTTTTTACTTCACCCCTGGCTTGTTATACCACATAGCAAGACGTCTTTCTCTCTCTCTCTGTGAGTATGTGTATGAGTGAGTAACTCTGTGTGTGTGTGTGTGTGTGCATTGATTGACTGTGGTTCTCCTGGCCTGTATGCCCCATGCTAACATGTCTACATGCCAGCCTTATAGAGCAATGTCACACTTCCTGGTGTAGCGTATGAGAATATGAATGTATTAATGAAGTAAATCTCTTCTTCTCTCATTTCGCACACTGTCCTCTGGCCCTGTGTCCTGCGTTGGACTGAGGAGCTCCCACTACTGTGGCCCTATAACAAATATAACGGGTCTTACACCTGCATTACCCTTCAGTAGTAGACTTACTGTATCTAAAGATATAACATAAAAATGCCCACATACTTGGTAGTGAGAACTCCTATCCATACCATACATAATCACATCAAGGAAACTGCGATAGCTTCAACCATTTTCCAGACATGTATCTATAGGCCCATGTATTAAGACAAGTAAACACACAAACCTGAATTTGATCAGTTTTGTATTTTTGAGCGATAGGAATACATGTGTAACAGAATGTCATTCAAGAATTTGATGGACTCTAATAAGCTTCTTGAATCCCTCATTTTCAACAGTGCTAATGGGAAGTATGTCTTTTGCAATGCCATATGCAATTGCATTTGTGATGTCTTTGTGTCTTTTTGTTTTTTTGTCGTGAGGCACGGTGCTGGAAAATGCTGATACGATCGTTTGCTGCTGGTTAGTCGCACTGGGGACTGGCCTGGTGCTTGTCGAGGGTCCACTAACAGCACTCGTTTGGGACTGGTATTTCTTGCTTTCTGCGTGTTCTAACGGGTGATATTGTTTCAAATGATGAAACAGGTTTGTGGTGCTGCCTGTCTTTGATGGCAGGTGTTTTCGGCACAGTTTGCAGTGCACGCTGCTCTGTTTTTTGTCTGATTGTAAATAGCCAAAATATCTCCAAACTACTGAAGTTGAGTGACCTTTCTTGTCAACGATGTCTTCATCTTTCGAGCTGGTCATGAGCACTGCTTTTTCTTCGGTGTCGCTCATTTCAATTATTTTGCTAATACTGCTCCAACGGTAACTAGTATTACTATGCAACAGATAAATTATTCATTCATCACATTACCTCTGTCTGCTTCCCGTTTTTCCTCCTCTTTTCTTCTTTTTCTTCCCTGGGCACCAGAGGGCTTTGATCTTTTTGACATGATATATATATTTGAATTAGGCTACTGTTGTTAATCGAATGACGTTTCATGGTCAGTGTCACTCACTAGTTCGGATAACTCGCCCATCCCCCACAATCAGGTAAATCTAACCAAGGGGTGGGGGGGGGGGGGGGGGGTGATGCTGTGGGCAACCCAGAAAATAGGGTATGTAGTTACGTTGTTGTGAGCTTTTTTGTTATATTTTGAAATAATAATATTAAAATAGTATTAGTGAAAAATAGTAAAAGTTAAAAATTTTGAAGGTTTTTTTTTCTTCCCTCATTTGGGATGCCCCTAGCATTCACCTATACTGCCTATGCCAAGGGCTGGCTCTGGTCAGAGTGCATACTCAACCGTAACGCTGCCCTCCCCTTCGGGAATACGCCCATGCACTTCACGCATAGAGGCATACCTCACGCATTCCCCCACCGTACTTCTCGCATCCCAGGGTGCCCTACTCATTAGTGCTTCACCCATCTCTGGGGTCCCTCACACCAGGGTCAAACTAACCTGGGGGTCCCTCATACGGCTCACACTGGGCACGCCTCCGATGGCCTCACGGCAAGCCATCCCACTTCTAAAACCATATGTAGCGAAGGGAGAGAGCAGTCACCACACCCGGCCTCGAACGCAGGTCTATGGGGTACCAAACCTGCAGCTTGACCCCAACGCCAAAGAGCCTAGCTTGTTGGTATGGCAGTCAGAGTGCATACTCAACCGTAGTGACAGCACTCTGTCACATGCATGCTTGCAGTACCTTTGAACTAAATAACAAGAGTTCCCCTCCCCTGTGGTATATACATTTATCTATATATACAGACAGATGGAAAGCATCTAGAATAAAATCATAAAAACTAATGAAAGTCTCATAAAATTAAATCCAATAATATTTATATGGAATATAAACAAATATCACACTTTTCTTGTGAAGGATAATTCCATGTGGTGGTATCCCTTTTTCAACATACATCTGGACTCTGATCTCTGGACCCTGTGAAGAGAAGATGGAGACAAGGCTTCCAGTTAACCTCACCCTCTTACTGCAGCTCTAACCCACAGCACATGGACAAGCACAACTTCACAGAACAGACATCTACACAGCTTACTATATTCATTAATATTCATTCACACCAATTACAAACTTGTAATACACATACCATACAATGTACCATACATACATACAATGTACCATACATTAATATAAGCATCTTTCCTCTTCACACAGGTCTTTGCTTACCAAGTCTATATTGAAAATACAGAAAGTAATGGCCTAATGTCACATAAAAGCTTTAGATAATGGATGGATTAGATGATTTGGAACTTTGGAAATGACACTGGCATACATATGGATTATAGCCAGATTCCCCTCACCAGTAAAAGATAAATACCATCCTAAATATTTGAAGAGTAGGCTGAGGGTTTCATTCTGTTTCTTCAAATAAAAAAGATCCTTTAACATCAACCTCCAGGTAGTTGTAGATTTATTCCATGCTACATGAAAAACAGTGGTGGTCATAATGCCCTTTCTTTCCCAGTACACTCTCTCCTGTCTCTATGGTCTTCAATTCGCTGCAAAGTCAACTCAGTTCATCTCAGTAATGCTGACTACACACCAGAGTGGCAGCAGGTGCCATTTTATTTTTACTTTGGGTCACCAGCAGACATCCTGATCATGTAAAGGCAGTCATTCTTCCCACAAGGCCTCTGAAGCGGTACTAAAGATGAACTGCAGAGGAGCTATGCACCCTACACATTACCTTGAATCAGCTGCAAACTCTCCTCTGAAATTCATTGGTGGTTCCATGGAATTTTCACTTTTCGTTGACAAATGGCTGGATACAGTTTTATCTTCTCTCTCAGATTGGAACTTTTGAATACAAAGTGGAGACAGCTTCTAGTTACCATTATCCTCTTACTGGGATAATATAGTGGGTCATAGGAGTTTTGACACGTCGTTGTATGTAGGCTACATTTTGTGAGGTTAGAGTACTGCTCTGTCTGTCTGTCTGTGTGTGAGAGAGAGAGAGCGAGAAAGAATGGGTGCGCGTCAGTACGACAGTAGCGCAAACTCTCGGTGTCCAATAGGGCGTAGGCTACAAACAGGCCTGCATGATATGAGGAAAATCTGCGATGTGCGATGACATTGTTCAATATTGCGATGACGATATGACTTGTGATAAATAAACAAATATTGAAGTGTGCATATTAGCTATACAGTTCCTATGTCTTTCTGCTTTAATAGGTACACTGCTAAGTACATAGACCCCAAACATTGAATAGCCTATGCCCATTGAATAAAGAAATGAAATAAATTATTTCGAACATTCTTTTATTGAACAAATTGCACATGAATACCCAACCAATTAAACAGAACATTAATTTTAATAAGACATTATAACTATAAGAAATTAAAGTTTAATTTCCCTGCTCCCTTTAAAATATTTTCTTCTAAACCAGAGATGCCCAAATTCTTTCCTATGAAGGGCCAAAAATTTATCTGGATGGAGGGCCGCGGGCCAAAAATAAATGTTGATGTGATGTGAAATTACATTACATTAAAATGTATTATATTTTATAGAAAATTAACATTCTAAATCTAAAATAAAATTTCAAAATAATAAAATTATTATAACATTACTCTTTAATCTGCTTCACAGTAATTTTATTAATCTGCAGCGATGATTGTCAAAAACATAAAACATCCATATGCTTCTTCTTGGGAGCATAAACAGTTAAAAGGAAAGACACCTTTCTGACAGAAAGTGTGTTCAACTCAAGGTGCTTTGGAAAATTAAGTTGAAAACAACTGTATTGTCCACCTTTGTAATCAAGAGTGGAAATTTGACTTCAGCTTGGAAAATTGACAAAAAGTTAAACATCATAGTTATAGCACTGAATAACAAATCAATATTGGATATTAAGTTTACATTGGGCAACGTTTAAGTTACCCATCACAAAATGTCCCCATATGGTAGCTAATGAGCCACAATATCAAGCATATTAACGAAACTGGGCCGCCAGGTTTGGCATAATTATTTTTGCCTAATTGGTAGTGATTTCGTACTGACTTGTGCGACTGAAATGGCAATAGTTTGGTTTCCTTACTGAGATCGGGTCAAACTAAACAAAATAAAACATGCATTTTAGCCATCAATTTCAACACTCGTTCCTGCGCAGAAATAGCCACGGGTTGTTTCCACGGTTAGCAGTTTATTGTAAGTAAACACTTGGCAGAGTGGTGTTTTAGTGGTTTTTCCAAAGCGAACCTTGTCGGGAATCGGTTTTGATAGCGTGTAAGACAATTTCAGCTTTTTATGTGATGTCACTTGAAATCAGACTGGTAACCCTATCGAAAATGCCGACCGTGGTTTATCACAAGACACGTTTCTTTAGTGCATTTTATTTCCTATTCAACCAGCGCTCGCTACGCCCCTGCCCCTTTCCGCTCATTGGTGGAACATCAGTTTTAACGGGCGCGTCATCTTATCCAGAAGAACGTGGCGGCGGGAGCTAACTGAAAGCTATGAGAAACTTAATAATGCTAATGAAAACATAAAGAACCATGTAACATAACACGCGCGCTGCGTAGCATAAAAAATAAGTTGCAAAAGGGTTAAAAAAAAAATTTAAAATCTTCTCTCGCGCGCTTATCGCCAGCGTGCCTAAGGTTGCCGACCCCTGATGTAGGGTAACGTTACGTATTAAGTTGTTCTGGTTATCAACGGGTTTATGATTACAGTTATTTGCACTGCTACCATGTTAGTACACCTGATTAAAATTAATGTGACTATATTTGGCTAACCTGATATTAGCTAGTTAGCACGCTAGTTTTAGACAAACTATGAGGCAAAACGAGAATGTGTTCTTGATTAAATACATTTCATTGACAAAGCTGTTGTTTGCCAATTAATTTGTGGTGAACATCACACACAGTGAGAGAGGCTGCCGTGAGACAACAAGCGGTCATTGTGTTTTATTCAGGCGGTGTACAATCTTTGTGTGAGTAGGGCTTATTTACTCTTATATTTACTTTGACCCAGTATGGATAACTCAAAAAGGCATCAGGTTCATTATGCAATGAAGGAGGAGATGTGGTTCCCTCCATAAAATATTTTTTTATTAACTATAAATTATTAATTATATTTAAGTTAATGATCAAATATAGTAAACAATTAGATAAAAATGGGAAAGTTATAAAAATACCATACAAGCACTTATTAATAAAAGCTACAACATATACACACTAAACCAAAGTGGTGATGAGGCTGGCAGAGCAATGACCAGGCTGGCTGGTGGTTATTGAGGCTGGTGGAGCGATGATGAGGCTGTTGGAACAACCAGGCTCCCCGACCCTCCGTAGCTTGAAGCTGAAGCTGCAGGTGTGCAAGCAATGGACAGGCTAAGTACGTCCATGGCAACAAGCAAGGTGCTTGGTAGTGGCTTGGTTGTCATAGCCGTAGGTGCTGAAGGATATTTGGTCTTCTTTGCGCTTTTGCTCTGGCTCTTGCTTCCAAGATACCCCTCATTAATTGGCTTTTCCCTCTTTGCAGCTCTGATATTCTTGGACTTTATCTGCAACCTCAGCCTGATGTACCTGGTGGTAATTTTTTTTCAGATCATGGCATGAGGGAAGCCTGCTGTCCAGGAGCATGGCCTCTCTTTCCAGCAATGCCACTGCATTGGGGAGCTCCATGAGGGAAACACTCATCCTTGCCCGGAACAGCTGGTCTACTTTGCAGACGAGATCAAAGGCCTCATCTGATGGCTGGTAAAGAGCACCCCACTTGAACTCTTTCAATCACAGTAAAATACTGCGTTCTCCATCAGGACTCTCATTGTTGTGTATAATTGCAACCTGTCATTTCTCACAAACTGTAGAGTTGCTGATGCCCTTCTTAACAATGTAGCCTGCGAGGTGGTACAGAACACAGGTGTCTGTTTTTGTTAATTCAGGTGCTGCTCTTCGCTCCATCAGCTCCAGAAAGTCTGCTTAATGGTCACTGTCATCCTCCTGATAGCTTCTAGTTTTCACTGTTGACAGGAACTGTCCAACTGTAATCGCTCGCAGTGCATAACTGAACTCCACTGGAGTTGGGACAGGATTCCTCTGTCTAACACAGCTGAAGGTGTTTTCCAGGCAGTCTTGCGTGAATCTGCTTGTCAACACAAACTTGTGTCCCTGGCTCAGCATGTCTTGCTGTATTTCCAGTATTGTCGACATCACCACTCCGGTTCATATTGGTTTCCAGCTTCCCTGATGACCGATCCTCAGGCCACGATATAGATTTATCATGTCCTGTAGGAAGTTGATGGCCTTTTGATATTCTTCCAGTTTGTACTTGCTCAGGGCTGTGATGACATGGCGTGAGGACATAAGGTCAAACCAGTGGTCAGCTTGCTCTAGGAACCAAGATGCTGTGAGGTACATTTGGGGCCGTTGTTCCTCTTCCACTAGGCAAGACATGCATCGCAGAGCTCACCTTCATTTTTTCAAAGTGGCTGGGCTCAAGTATGTTCCTGGACAGATTTGGAGCAATTTTTAAAGCCATCCCCTCTTGAAATGTTACCAGATCCTGTAATGGACTAATGGAAACTTCGTTGGATGTAAGTTTCTCCTTTTCAACCACATCTGGTGGAATCAAGAAGGTCTGTCCACGGACCAGGGCTCTTTTCAGATTCTTTACCAGATGTGGGACATCTGGCGTGAAGTATAGCCTCCTGTGTGATTGGACTGGATGTGGGACCGATGTTTGGTTGTAGTCCACTCCAAAGGACTTCCACATTGCTCTATTAGGGCTGCCCATGTCTGTCGTGACATTCACCACGTAAAATCCTATAGAGGCTGCTGTTTCTATTATGTTAAGTATGATTGGTCAGTATACTGCCCCATCAGTGGAATTACCACTGTAGTGGTATGCTACTATCTGTTTCCACTGTGTGGTGATTCCTGCCAACATAAACACACAGGCATGTGTTGTAGCTCCTGTGTGACTGGGTAGTGTCACATCCCATACAGCTTCCCTGCCCCCATGTGCAGCTCCACACTCGGGGTGATGGCCATCTCTTCCAGAGTAAATACACACTCCCTCTCCATCTTTGTCAGGCTAATTGCTCGGATTTGATCTTTTGTTAAAATTGCAAATTTCTTTTGAATCATAATGTTTTTCTGCCTTAGTGCTACATTTATTCTTTTCTGCTGTTGCAGTACTCTCTCTGCTCTTCTTCTCATTGCTTTTTCAATTTTCAGTTCTTCCTTCAGGTCTTCCTGACTGGCTCCTGGGTGACTGGCTCCTGGGTGACTGGCTCCTGGCTGACTGGTTCCTGGCTGACTGGCTTCTGGATCACTGGCTCCTGGATCACTGACTTCTGCTTCTCTGACTACATGCTCACTGTCTCCTGGCATATCCCTTGGTGTAGAGGAGCGGGGACACATTCCTTGTCTTTTATGGCCCAAGAATGCTTACTTGAGCAACAGTCTCTTATTTTAGTGTGCCACAGTCCGTATGTTGTCAGGCGTCTCCCATTCCCACCTTACATTAGGTAAGAGGCCAGAGTTCATTACAAGACCATTAAGACAAATCCTCACAAAAAATGGTTTATCAGTTGTGTTATATTGTTACTTTTGATATACTTTTGTTTTCTTTTAAATACCAATACCACAAGCAACTTGTATGTGTCAAGATTTCTCTTTATTATCACTGTACTTGAGAGGTGGGGCATTCCTGTCTCAGGCAGTAGTAATGACATGGTCCAAATCCCCTCTTTGGGCTTCGGGATGCTCACAGAGCTGGGCATTCAGAGGTTGATAATTTAGATTGTGCTCCTAATTTCAAACAACATTGTAATTTCAGTGTGTGTGTTCCGCCATCATCAGAAGCAAGGATGCAGAGGACCAGAAGGACGTGGGGTATGACTGGAGTGGTCACAGGAGGTCTTTTTGCGTTTTGTAACAATTTAATAAATTGTTTCATTTATTTAAAACCTAAATTTGTGTCAGCCTCCCTTTTTATGTTGTGGTCTCACCAGACCAGCCATAACATGTGTTGCAATTGTTTTCTTGAATGCAGTTGGTTGCTTTGTATATTTTGTACTATTGACCAAACTTGCTTATTTAATGTGAGCAGTTATTGGCCTTTGTTGATATTTATTTGTCATGATACATGCTTATGTTGTATGTGAAAATATTAAAATATCAGGGATATGTGTGATGGACCTAGAGTTGCTACCTTTGTGTCATCAAAAACCTGGACACAAATGGTGCGTTTCCACCAAGCAGTACAGTACAGCTCGGTTCGTTACGTAACGGTTTGATACGGTAAACCTGGTACGGCTTCTGTCTCCACTGCCAACCGTACCATACTTAATAGGCGGCGCGTGTGCTGGATGGCGATTGCTGCGTCAGCTAGGTAAGTAGCGTGACATCATAAAAGCGCGCGAAGAACGCAACACAGCAGAAACGGTTGATGAGCTTTTGTGTTTGTATTAGGGCTGTCAACGTTAATGCGTTAACGCTCCTTCACGATTATTCTGGAAACTTTAACGCGTTAATGTTTTAAAGCAAATGAATCATGTTACCAAATTTGGCCGCAACTTTCTTCCGTAATTCCAACGCGAATATTTACCTGGCTGTATTACTGAAAGACGTGGCAAACGCAAATTTCGTTTTAACCCTTTCGCATGTAATTTATTTGTTTTGGCATGTAGCGCACGTGTTACTTTATATGGTTCGTTGTATTTTCATTTGCGTTATTAAGTTTCTTATAGATTTCAGTTACCATTTGCTGTATTTTTAGAGTTAAATCACTGTTTCCTTAAAGCTAAAATTAGCTAGAATTTCTCCAATCTGGTGCTCTAATCGCACCAGTTTTAGTGTATGCGCTAAACGGCTAATCACATCGGTGTGATCATACGCGCAATAGGGTTAAAACGAAATTTGCACATCAAAATTCAAATTCAGCACATCTGCGTTTGCAAATCTTACGAACCCAATAACAGCTGATGTGTGGTGTTGGGCCAAAGACGTTTAATATTAGAAATCCTCAGGAAAGTGAAGGGAGGTTGATTTACGCTAAAAAAAAAAAAATTAAATCCAACAACTCCAGGATCTTGGGTTATGTAATGTATGCTAACATAATGTACTCTAACATGAACGAACTATTTCCCTCCAAAAATAAAACTGATATAAATAACTGATAAACTAATTAAGTTATCACTCCGCCACTCCACATACCAAATTGACATTAACGTATATGCAGTAAATGTAAAGGTAGTTAAAAAAATACAAATGGTTTAATATTTTAATATTTACCATTTAATACCACATTTGCTGCTGTCTGTCCCATAGGAGAACCTGCCAGTGTGGGGTTTGTTTGGACCTATTGAAGGTGTACATGAACCACTTGATGACGCGACAACATCAATCAGTGTCGCAACTCTCTCTCTCAACGGCTCTGATAAATCCCTAGCTGTTGCTCCTGTGCAGTGGCAGAAGGCAAAGAGGAAGTTAACGCTGGTAGCCTGTCAATATGCTAAGTTTCTGTTGGGTAGAAACAGTGGACCCTCAGAAATAGCATTGTAGCATAGCACACATCATGACTAAAGACAAAATGTCATGGCATGGTCAGAAGGATGTAGGGGCAATTAATCGAATGTTGCTGACTGTGTTACACCGGGAAAGAAAAGAGGCCCCAGTCTATTTCACTACAGTCTTGAAAAGTGGTCAGAAACAAGTGAATCATTGCAAAATTCTTCAAAAAAATCATACCATCTATGCCCAGCCAGAGTGTTAAAAAAAGCAGGTAATTATGCAGTCACTTTGAAGAAGAACTTAATTGTCACAGTTATCGCCACAAGCAACACAACATGATGAACAGCATGTTACCTGGTACAAGTGAGAATGCATGGTGAAACAAAAAGCTTTCAGAGATAACTAAATAATGATTATTACAAAGCCATGTTATGAAACATGAGGAAAGAACCTGGAGCTTAATCAGACATGAAATGACACCAGTCTATATTACAAAAGAAAACATGAAAAGGGAACAGAGGTCACATCAGTAAAGTCTTTTACTAGTATTGCAAAATACCCAAAAAGGCCACCTGAGAAGATACCATCATCACACCCAGGGTACAATATGTGTAATAAATTTACCTTAGTGGCAGAGACATTTTATCATCCAGTTCTGAATTTACATAAATCTGTTTAAGTAACACTCAACCATACTATTGCAATCTGCTCCTGCCAGCAACGTTGCTTTTACCATGGCCTGATCTTTCTTTCTTGAACCCTGTTTCAAGGAGTTTCAGGAATTACATGCAAAATATTTTATCTATTTAATAATAAAACAGACATAATATTATTATTATACATCTATTTTATTTGGATAAACTTTTAAAATTTTAAATGAAAGAAAATTGTGCATTTGATTGTAAGAAGGATGATGAACATGTCTGCAACTGACTGGTCTGACTGAAGGAAAAAATGGGAAGTAGAGATTTATGGAAAACACATAGGATAGGATAATATAGGATTACTATAAATAAGCAGTGACATGTTTCCATAAAACAAGTGTATAAAAAATTACACATACATTACACATTGAAAGTTTAGCATTTATATTAAAATGACAGATCTTACTCTGAAACTCCTACAAATCCACAAAGTTACAAAGCATTCTTTTGCATCAACCTATAGTTCAATCTATAGTGCATGTAGCAATCAGGCAGCACAGGGCTGTGATCTTATTCTGCTGCTATAACTACATTCTGAGAAGTCACTAAAATCACAGAATCAATTTTCGAGAAATTTAGTGGTGAAATCTGAGTGGAAGGATGACCACAGACTTCACTGAATTGTGTTGTAATTTTTGTAATTTTGGAAACACCCTGTTACATGACTATACTCACTGTATTAATGTATGTGTGATTGTGTATGCATGGATGTATGTGAGTATGTCAGTCAGAGTATATATGCATATGAGTATGTGAGAGTCTGTATGTATGTGTGTATTATAGTGGAGGAGGTGTTTGATTATGTATGTGTGTGAGTTCATGTACATGTCAGTGTGTGTGCATAGACGTGTTGCATGAGACGTGTGGGTGTGTGTGTATGTGTATGTGAGACAGGAGGAAATATGGACATTTGTACATGTGGCACATATGTGGTTGTTTGTATATATATATATTACATTAATAGTATCTAAGCATGTGTACATGGGTTACAATGGAGGAGATGTAGGGGATTGTGTGTGTGTGTGTGTGTGTGTTTGTGTAATTGTGTGATACAGGACTCTACTCCAGCTGGCAGAGGGAGACTGTTGACTCGTAAACCCAAAACCTAGGATAGAGGGGTTGAGTGAAGGTGGTGTGGAATCTGTGCAGGAGGGTCAGTGTGTCAAAGGAGACGCTGTAGAAGGACAGAGTGCCAGCCGGCCAGTCCAGATACACTCCTATTCTGCGGGAGGTGGAGGGGGGCACAGGTATGTATGTTCGCTTATTATTGTGCCAGGCAGAGTAACGCCCATGAGCATAGTACAGACTCCAAGAGTTCATATTCAGTCCAAACCTACAGTCAGGACCCAGTCCTTTCCTGCTGATTCCTTTATATGTCACTGCTATATCAACCCCCCCACTGCCACTCCACTGAGCCTCCCAGTAACAACGAGTCCCAGACAGACCCTCTCTGCACAGCACCTGGGGCCAGGAGTCAAATTTCTCTGGGTTATCAGGAAATAGCTGCTCCTCCTTCCCCCAAATCATTGTCCTGTCCCCCTCAGACAGACATAGACATCTATGTGCTGTGTTTGGGTCCAGTGTGAGCTGACAAACATCTGCAGAAATTAATAAAGTTAATTATTACTAGTATTCGCAGTAACAATGAGCATGTGTTACTTTGTGTGATATACATGTCTGCAAGTTTACATGTCTACATGTGCTTCTGTTTGTAAAGATTAGCTGTAAACAAGCACACTTGTAAAACTGATATTATGAAACACAGGGACACCCACGCATACACACACACACACACAGCGACTAAACAGAAGAGGAGAGGTAGACAAAAATAGTGGTGAGAAATGAATGAAGACAGAGGAGAGGAAACTGAAGAACATCTTTGCTCCTGTCTGTACTCCATCTTTCTCTCCCCTCTCCATTGCTGACATGTCTTCATCTGTGTAAATGAAGCGTATTCATTACAGGGGCACTTACATTTACATAGTCCTGGTTTGTTCCTGCTCTCTCCTCCATGGTCCACACTGTAGGAACAGCAAAAGAATAGACAGTGACTAAGTGACATACAGCAATTTAAGAAGTGCAGTGTGGAAACTCTGAGTCCTGTGACAATGGAACAGCTCTACACACTGTTACACCTCTCTGTACCTACAGCAGTGTCTGCAGTTGACAGCTAGGGTCCTCCAGTACAGCAGAGAACGCTCTCACTCCTGAGTCCCCTGGGTGATTGTAGCTCAGATCCAGCTCTCTCAAGTGTGAGGGATTTGAACATATAGCTGAAGCCAGAGAAGCACAGCCTCTCTCTGTGACTTGACAGCCTGACAGCCTGCAGAGAGAAGGCGACAAGAGCTCTTCACTCTCTCAACTCTGAAAAAACTGCTAATCAGACACATAATCAATAGAACGTTCCTCACCCCAGTCTCTGCAGTTTACAGTGTGTGTCCTCCAGTCCAGCAGAGAGCGCTCTCACTCCTGAATCTTGTAGATTGTTGTCTCTGAGCTCCAGATCTCTCAGCTCTGAATGGGGTGAACATAGGACTGAGGCCAGATCATCACAGCAGCCCTCTGTAAGTTTACACTCCCTCAAACTGTGGAGAGAGGAAGACAAGATCTTTGCTCATTGTATTAACACATACACACAAGAACAACAAAATAATGGATTATTTCAATTTTGCATAACTGACAACACACCATTAGTTCTAATTTGCAGTGAGTTCTATAAGACCTGCTATATCACTTCTAGACACCACCAACGTACAGAAAACCCAGTTACTAGTTTAGAGCCTCACTACACTTACAGGAAATGCAAAAAAAGCGGTGGTAGGTGGCTCCGCAAGATGACTTTGTAAAAAGTGTGGTCTGGAAACAATTTTCCTTCTGAGAAGTTAACGGTTATATCACAAGTAGCAATGACAAGTATGCAAGTGTGAACTCACCTACCACACTGAAATGAGCAACACAAATATTCAGTTGAAACAACATCACCTGGAGGAATACAAAAATTAAGGGCAGAGATTCCAGTGCCATCTGGCACAAAACAGCCAGGATTGACATTGTGTTTCTCTCAGATAATTGCTACTCCCTTGTCCAGCCCAAGCAGAGTACTTACAAGTGCTTACAACAAAAGTAGCCAAATTCATCTGTAAATACAGGTGATAGATCACCATTGACAAAATGATCCCAGCCAATCATAAATAAAAAACATGGTTAAAAACCAACACCATTTAGGAAAGTGTGCAGAAACACTACAGGATAAGGACATTCCATTGCCTAAGGATGCCTGAACTTCCTCAGCCACTGGTACCAAGTACTATATTGTACTTCTATTACAGCACACTACATTTCACTGTTACCTTACATTACATTACACTGTTGCCTTAGGCTCACTCTCAGGGAGTCTCCTGAGCTTACTCCTGGTAACAATGTAAAGCTGCTTTGTGACAACTTGTGTTGCAAAAAGCTCTATACAAAGAGATAAATTGAACTGAATTTCTGATTCATGAGGACTTGAGAATTTGAACTGAGAATTGAAGTTTTCAGGGGAAGCTACACTGCAGACAGTATAGCAGAATGTATTTTGGGCACACCATCTGATGTCACTATTCAGTTAAAGGTGTTATTACAGATAATGCATTAAACTGGGTAAACACTGTAGAAATCTTAACCTTAACATTGTAAATATACTGTCCTTGCCTTACACCATTAAACTTGCTGTATGAAAACAACACTAGGCAGGCTCCAACAAGCAACTATACTCTTCAGCAAATCCATAGATAGATCCCTTTGGAGGATAAACAAGAATTACTTGGCCTGAAAATAGAGAAATTGATCAACACTGCAATAGCAGATGTGGTCTCTGCATATGGAACATTCATCTCCAAACAGCTCAATGGTGGAGGCTTGTGACTGAGTGCAAGTTGAGTGTACAATTGACTAGTGTACAACTGATGGTTCCAAAACTGGGTTGTATAAAAGGGGAAATGGCATTTTAAAAATATTGTATATAAATCCAACCATAAAAGGCTAATGTAACTCCTCAATAGAGAATACTTTAGATAAATGAACAGGTAGGTGGGTCTGCCCTTGTCAATTACAGGGAGAGTAAATCTGGACCAAGTGGTTATTATTTTTAAACTCATGTATATACTATCAATGACATATAGACCTATAGGCATATAGACATATAGGTCATTATATATCTGTACAGAGATATTTCTACATTTGTTTGGGCTAGCAGAAAAGTTAAAATATAGCTATATAAACTTCTACTGCCCCTGAATGCCAGGGTGTATCCTGACCAGACATTGAATATTGCATGTTGCCTACACAGACTAGAATTATTTACAAATGGGTTCATATCAGAGACTCCCATATTGATGAATATCAAACCTGAAATATGTGCCTCAATCCTACTCCCTAATTGTTGTTTTAAAATTTATAGACATTCCAGGTTCAATCAGAGAGAATCTTTTGATTATTAAAACCCTAGGTTGCAGTGTTATTTGCACATTTAGATGCCATGTGGCATTTTGGGAAAACCTGGAATTAAAACTAAGTCTTCAGCAAAAGTAATTTATCAGACAGGAAGTTAAAGGACATAAAAGAATCTTGACCTGAAAAGTTTTGATTAGATGCTACAGAGTACAATCCCAAGAGGTAACTTAGAACTGAGACACTGCTGGACTTCTAAAACCCAGCACATGACAATGACCCTGTTACAAAATTAGCTCTATAGGAGCCCCATTTCACCTTGGAGATGCAATAAATTTGTAGGTGGAGTATCTCCCACTCCTTGGAGTATCTCTTGAATGTAATGCTCAGGTTAGATAATTTATACACTGAATTCTTGTATGTATACACTATATACATTCTATGAAAATGTCCTATTGTGTCAATGTTTTTGGAGAGGACTTGTAAAGAAATCTCAAAAACACTAAGCCTGAATATGTAAAAGTGCCCTTTGATTTATTTATTGGGAGCTATAACAAAAGAATTCACTCATCACCGGCAGATGATACAAAATCTGTTTTTGCAAGATAGGAAATGTATTATGGTAAAGCGGACAGGAGCAGGCCCACCCACTATATACTGTAACAGTGGAGAAGTCAGGCTATTTATATGGTACCCTTGAAACAATACAGTAAAGATGTTGTATGATGAGTGGTTAAAGGAAAAATGCACTGCTCTGTAAGTAAGTACACAGTTAAGGGGCTGTGAGGATTTATTCAACATACACAAATCCCTCTGCAGAGGGGTGGCACCAGAGTATCCATCCATCCATTCTGACTGAGCACTTGACAGCCCGTTGGCACCAATAAGCAAACACTGTATATATTTTCCAGAAAACAAATATTGCGGTTGAGAACCAGTCACCTGGCAACCCATGACTCATCTGGATGTTATCTTGCTGGGAGAGATTGCAGTCAAAGGGATGTGGACAAAGAGGAAAGGCTGAGAGAGAGAGTAGTGCACTGATGTTAACACACAAATTTCCACTCTGTACTTACAGAAGTGTCTCCAGCTTACAGCTGGGGTCCTCCAGTCCAGCAGAGAGTGCTATCACTCCTGCATCCCCTGGCTGATTGTAGCTCAGATCCAGCTCTCTCAATTGTGATGGGTTTGAACAAAGAATTGAAGCCAGGGAAGCACAGCCTCTCTCTGTGACTCGACAGCCTGACAGCCTACAGAGAGAAAGAAACCAGAGCTCGTTACTCTCCTAGTCCTGGACAAACAGCAAGGTTCAGACGCATGGCATTCTGTTATAGACCTTATAGCAGCTGAATATAAAATAACAAATGGGCCGTGTAATTAGTGTTTATCATTATGAATTACAGGCATCATTCTGAATGTATTCAATCAATATGTCTAAAACACTACATACAGTTTGTTGTTTGTTTGTTGGGATGTTACTCACACTGCAGAAATTCTACTGAAACCAGATACTTTGGCTGAGAACATGTCACCTGGCAATCCTGATTCATGTTCGTGGTTTATCTTCTCTTATTAAGCGTGTCTTCAACCACACAATTAGTAATTTACTCAACAACAATAAGCTAATACAGAATATTCCCCAAATCAAAAAAGTTACCTGATCTTTTAGCCCAATCAATGAATGGTAAGTTTGTAACTAAAAAGTACATCACTAAAAGTGATGTATCACACAGCAGTACTCACCTCAGTCTCTGTAGTTTACAGTTTGGACTCTTCAGTCCAACACAGAGCTGCTCCACTCCTGAATCTCCCAGGTTATTGTAGCTGAGGTCTAACTCTATCAGGTGTGAGGGGACTGACTGGAGAGCAGAAGCTACAGTGTCACCTGACTCCTCTGTGAGATTACAGCTGTCCAGTCTGCAGAGAAGAGTTCAATGTGATTTGATAAAAAAAAAGCCATATTTGAAATGTAATACTGATGCCAAGAGTGATGATAACATCTTACATCTAATAATTGCCAGATCAATCAAGTAGCATTTTGCAAACAGATCTCTGCAGCACCCCCTATGGTCACTGTGACTGTTTCATGAACACCATACCTACCTCACAAGTTCACTTCCAGAATGAACCGTGGTCTGGGTTTGTACCCCTTCCTCTATGTCTACTACAAGCATTCCAGCATTGCCACATTCAATATTTGACATTTCAAACATCCCAGTTTCACTGTAAACCCTATCAATCATACTGAACCACTTCAGAGACATACAGAGGTGATAGTATAAATAATGCGTGTTTTAGGGTAACAGGCAGCTTTATTGTGAAGTGACTCTCAATATTCAACACAGTTAAAATGTTAGCTCAGATGTAATGTACCAATAAAGAGAATTAGGCTGGCTGTTTACTTCAAAGAGATGATTTTACATCAATCCGCTTGCTCGTATATGACCTCCCATTAAGTATCTAACAGACACAATGTACAGACTAGATACAACATACATTTAGGAAAGACAATGAAAAATTCACTCTCTGTTCCCTGTCACTTATATGGCAAGTACTGTTCCCTAAAGCACTGTTGGCTATGGCTTTGTCTCAAACTGAATGCTAAGCTCTGGAAGGCATATGGGTACCAAACATACCTCTTCAAACAAACTTAAAGATCAGACCCATGTTATCCATGACAACCAGGCTTTGCAACAAAGCATCCTTTCACATTAATGTTCTCTTTAGCATGATTGTTGTCAAAATTAAAAGAGAAAAATGTTTTGAGGTTGAGTTTAATGTATGTATTTGTGTATACAATAGAGCACAAACCGCCATATAGCAAATATATATGCACAAAGCACACCAGATGTAAGTACAATTCCTATCATTTCACATCCAAAAAAGGAATCATTTTGCTGTCAGGAGACAAGAGTGCACATCTGGTGATCTGGTTCAGTGGGTCAGTGTCATGGAGCTGTCTCTTTCTGTCTTACGTGATTGAGATGACAAGTATGTCAAGCAGGTGGGAAGTCAGTGAAAGAGAGTCAGGATATAGAAAGGATTACAGTACAGTTTTCACAGCAAGTAGCAAATGATGAACGAGGATTGCCATGTGGGACTTATCTCAATATTTCACTATACAAACTGATATGACAAAAACAGGTTGTCAACCATTCTGATGGGACATTTTACATCCATTTGACAGCTAGAACCAGACACAGACTCCAATAGAAGATTTTTAAGACTGTAGTCTTTTAAAATTAAAATTTGAGAGTTGCAGATGTGACATCAACGGTCCTTGAACACTTTGCTAGTATAAAGCATCCATATAACATTTCAATGCACTAGCTAAATATGGTTACTGTGTTTTATTGTATGTGGTGCTAGTAAACATGGGAGATTCTCAAAAGGACAGGTGTTATGCCCACTTCCTAGCGAGTGGGTCATCATGGTAAATCATTTTCTCTCCTGAGGTTTCTTTAGTTTGTTATAGTAGTTATTACTGTAGTTAGTCTACGCTATGGCACTCATTTAGTGACACGGCAGCTTTGCACCTGGAATGGTGATTTTGGAAGGGCAATTGGGATGATGCCCTCAGTCCTGATTTGGGTGCTGGTCAGAAATAGGGAGGGCATTTCTTTTTTTGAATGCCAGAGTGGTGGGAAAAGGGTGGTGGGCATGTGTGTGAGAGACACACCTGAGACTGGCTTGCCAGAGAAGCAGATACCCCACCATTCTGACCTAGCCAGTTTTGTTTTCCTTTCCCTATGGGACACACCGTGTTTTAAGAAAATGCTTTTACAAAAAAAAAATCTGAATGAGTAATGAGAGGACGCTGGAGCTCTTCACCGGTAGAGCGGCAGCTTGAGTTGGTCTGGTGACCGGTTCGGCGACCTGGCTGAGGTGAGTCCCAGTTTTCATTTCCAGCTTCACCATTCCAGGTCAGCCACATTTTGGTACAAGCGAGAGTCTATCCCCTAGACAGCGAGGAAGCCATAACAATGGGTTCCTCGCTGTCTAGGGGATAGACTCTCGCTTCACTACTAGGGTGGTGCAAATTTTAGAAACCAGGTTCAAGAATTCAAGTTACACTTGCTCTCAATGTAGCCACAATCTATTCTCTTCTACCTTGAGGCTGGCTCAGCAAATCTGATCATGATCAGATTTAAATGTGTCTTTTGAGCATTTACACCCGTCCATCAAGATGTGATTTTATCCAGCATCCAATCAGGGAGGTCTAGACTTTGGGACCAGACAACTCCTCTCTCATGTTACATCATCACTTGTAAGTCAGTTTGGATAAATGCGTCTGCCAAATGAATAAATGTAAATGTAAATGTAAACGTATATTCATAATGGAACCTGGGAGAGAATGGAGTGAGTGCATTGACAATTGTCATTTTGTTCAGCTGATCTAGTAGTGATGAATTTGGATGAAATGTCTTTTTTGTATGTAGGGCTGTCTTCTTTCTTAAGTATTAATCTGGCATTTTGTCATTACCTAGATACCTATCCCCATTCACAAATGGCACCTCAGAAGTTAACTGAGGACAATGTAAGGCACATGTGCACACACACAATGTTACAGTTTAAGTTGTTTAAAAACTCTATTTTTAAAGTATTTTTAAAAGAAAACTGTTGTTATGCAGTTAGAAGAATCCTGCACTAGTATTGGCTTGATGACCTTTCTGTGGTGTCCATCGGAATTAAAAAGATCATATTAACAGAGCCACATCAGGTGGATTTTCTATTAAAAATATGTCAAGTCTGTGTCTTTTTTAGTAGCAACCAGCTACTCAGGATTTCAGTTTGAGTCTGGCAAGTTAATGCCAAATCCAAAAATGTCTGTCTTAAGCAGGGACAGAGATCTGCACACCTGGCAACCTTAAGGCTGATAGGGAAGTGCTATTATTCTGCATTGTTGTGATAGAGAAGTAAGAGGGATTTGAACTAATGTGGAGAGAAGGAAGGCTGGGGTAGAGAGGAATAAAGTGACAGAAGGATACATTACAATGCACTACTCACTCCAGTCTCTGTAATTTACAGTTTGGACTCTTCAGTCCAGCACAGAGCTGCTTCACTCCGGAATCTCCCAGGTTATTGTAGCTGAGGTGCAGCTCTATCAGGTGTGAGGCAACTGACTGGAGAGCCGAAGCCACAGTATCACATGACTCCTGTGTGAGATTACAGTTGTCTAGTCTGCAGAGAAGTGATAAGAGGCATATAATATAGTACAGAAACATATAATATCTGAAATGTCACGGTGATGGTGTTCTGTGATAAAATGATAGTGATGATTTAAAGGTCTACAGAGCAGAGGAAGATGTATGTCCTATACTCTTCAACTGCAGCACTTTGGGCCTGAAAATCAGACATTATACTGGTCTAAAATCTGACAGTTGTAAGGTTGTATTTTTTCTTTCCCACCACATATCAAAAAATTACCAATAAAATCATCTCTGCAGCATCACCTATGATCACTATGAATGTGTTATGAAGGCTATGCCTGGCCGGCTAGTTGACGTCCTGAACGAATCATTGCCTGGGTTTGTACCCTACCTCTACTTGTACTAAAAAGGTTCCAGCTTTGCTACATTTACTAAGGGTTAGGAATATATGATTTTAATGCTGGTTTGACAAAAAAAGTTTTCTGAAAATACAGTGTCAGGTTTAAATAGCATAATAAAATTAAAAAACAATGTTCTTAAAACATTTTCCTGAAGGTATTATAGCACTTCTGTTGATGATACCCTTCAAAACTTTTAAATATGGTAGTATGGGAGCATTGTCATCATAAATAAGTCATTATGGAAAAAAAAGTGTCCATCATATGCATAAATAATGGAACAAAACTTACATGACTTTCCTGCAGTTCTTGACTACTGGTAATAGTCTCTGATGGCCTCGCCATGTGGTATTGTACCTCTTCAGATCAAACTCACACAGGACCTCCTCTGACATCAGTAACACAAAGGCCAGAGCTGAACATTGGTGTGGTTCCAGCTCTTTATCTGTAAGTGTTCTTGATTGCAGTAAAGCCTGGATTTCCTCCACCAGCGAGTTGTCTTTCAGTTCACTCAGGCAGTGGAACAGATTGATAGTCCTCTCTGCTGAAGGTTCTTTTCTGATCTTCTCCTTGATGTACTTTACTGTTTCATTAATGCTCTGTGATTTTCTTCCTGTCTGTGTCAGAAGACTTTGGAGAAGGAGCTGATTGGAGTCCAGTGACAGACCGAGAAGGAATCGAAGGAAGAGATCCAAATGTCCATTCTTGCTCTGTAAAGCCTGATCCACTGCACTCCTGTGTAAATCAAACAGCTGCATTCTCTCGCTCTGAGGTTTTGATTCATCTGGTCTGAGAAGATTTTTGTTCTTGTTTACAAAAGAAAGAAGCACAAACAAGGCAGCCAGATACTCCTGAATGCTCAGATGCACAAAGCAGTAGACTTTCTCCTGATACAACCTACACTCCTCTTTGAAGATTTCTGTGCACACGCCAGAGTACACTGAAGCCTCACTGACATCAATATCACAATCTCTCAAGTCTTCTTCATAGAATATCATATTTCCCTTTTCAAGCTGTTGAAAAGCCAGTTGCCCCAGTTTCAGGATGATTTCTGTATCTGACACTGACAGTTTCTTTGAGTGTGTCCCCTTGGTACCATGATACTTTACATTCTTCACATTAGTCTGAATGAGCATGAGGTGTGTGTACATTCCAGTCAGAGTTTTGGGAATTTCTCCACTGTCAGATCCATATAATGCTGTCTCCAGGACAGTAGCAGAAATCCAACAGAAGACTGGAATGTGACACATGATGTAGAGACTCCTGGATGACTTAATGTGTGAGATAATTCTGCTGGCCAGGTTCTGATCATTGATTCTCTTCCTGAAGAACTGGATGGAATCACATTCCCCTTAATGAGGTTTGTCAGCAGCACTTCTACTGATGTTGATTTTGTAACATTACACCAGATCTCATTGTTCTCAAAATCTAGAGGAAGACGACACTCATCCAGACCATCAAAGATGAACAAAACTTTGACTTCCTCCCTCACTTGTCTACTTTGTACTACACTTCTAATCTCTTCCAGTTCTGGAAAGTAGTCCTGAAGAAGTTGTATTAGGCTAAATTCACTCCCCTTCTTTAAATTCAAATCTCGAAAAGGAAGAAGGAAGATGAAGCTAATGTCCTGATTGGTTTTTCCTTCTGCCCAGTCGAGAATGAATTTCTGCACACAAACAGTTTTTCCAATGCCAGCTATTCCCTTTGTCAGCACAGTTCTGATAGACTCTGTTTGACCAGGTAAAGGTTTAAAGATGTCATTGCAGCAGATTGCAGTCTCCTCTGTGATTTGTATCTTTGATACTGTCTCAATCTGTCTCACCTCATGTTCATTATTGATCCCCCCATTTCCCCCCTCTGTGATGTAGAGCTCTGTGTAGATTTTACTGAGACTGGATCGTTGGCCCTGCCTTGCTAAACCTTCAAATATGCATTCATACTTCCTCTTCAGGTCAGTTTTCAGTGTCTGTTGATCTCTTATTATGCAGTCATCTAAGGAGAGGAAAAATGAGATATAACGATGCTTGAATTAGATTATAATCTTTGAAATGATTATAATGTGTGGACCAAGAAATTCTGCTGCAGGTTTAACATAAATAATTTAAATGATACTAAATATAAACTTGTGTTTTCTCTGCCACACAGACAAATGCACACAATACACAGATATGGACACAGATACTCATGTTGGTTTTGGGAAACATATTCTGTAGGTAAAAAGGCAGAATGGACAAGAGAGTAAAATACAATGAAATAAAATGGTAAGGATTATATAAGAAACAGCAGAATCTGAGTTCAGCTACTTTGAAGAGAATAATGTAAATACAAAAAGAACTATGTACTACATTCTTCAGCAGGTTTGTGACCCATTCAGAACCTGTACTCTATTGCTTGTATGATCCTCACATGCACTTTTGCTCAATCACGAAAGATTCAGGAATTTCTGAATCTTGTTTTATTTACAATGCAAAGGCACATTATGTGATGTATATTATTACAAATGTCGGTATTTCTTGATTTTATATCCTGTAGATAGGCCTCTGTATTGGGTGTACTGCGTTGTATCTTATACTAGATGTTACGTGGGTCAGCCAGCGAGTGAGTTTCTAACCGGAGTTCTCACTGCTCACTACCAACCCCTTACGGCCAGCGTCACCACCAGTTGAGCTAATGGCAATTCGCCCCTAGCCTATTGGCAGCAATGCTTGTTAACTTGGTCTCGGGGAGTGATGTAAACGCTGCAACCGCTCGGCTACCTGCTATGCGCTACCCCAAGGCTTTACACAGGCCTCACACAAGCTACTCACTTCAGCTCAGCCACACATCCCTTTGACATCCTAATTAACTGTTTAACTGAAATGACTCCAGAGAGAACAGAGATGAAGAATTGACCCACACCCACACCACACTGCATGCCCCCATCCACTCCCCTGGACTGAACACCCCAAAAAATTCAGATGCACATTAAGAAATGTGTCATTTTGTTTACAATTGCTACTTGCACACTTCTGCCTACCACTTTGACCATTTATTGTCTTTTTATTTTGTGTATTTATTGTCTTGTTGTATTTATTGTAGCTATTATCTTGTTATTTATTGATTTTATGCTTTGCACCTTATGTTGTCTTTCACTGTCTGAATGTAGCACCATGGTCCCTAGAGAAACGTTATTTCAACCCTACTGTATACTTGTGTATGGTGTATGGAAAAGCTCTCTTGACTTGAGATGAGAATTACATTGTTTCCCACAAACTACTTCATTATTTAGCAAGAGGCCACCCTGCTAGAAATGAGCATCTTTCAATATAAAAATAAAATGTAATGTATAGTAGTGGCATAAACATACAACTCATGTAATGGCTGTTATTTTACCTGTTATGCATTTACTGTACTTACTAGCTACGATCTCTCAAGGGTTCATCCAGAGCTCTAGTAATCTGGTGTGTGAGTGATTCATTGTAGTTATTTAGACTACGGTGTGTGACTAAATGTCTTGATTTAGGCTCTAGTATGTGAGTGACTCATGTCAGTGACTTAGACTCTGGTGAGTAAATAATTATTTGTGGAATTTGGCTGCCAGCTTACCGTTCTGTTTGTTTCCAGGTGTCCTGGTTTTTGGAGCTGACACTGTGTGGGAGACTAGAGAGAACCGATGGATCACGGAGAGAAGACAAATAAATTTAGGTTATGATTTAGAAAATGGCCAAACATCAGAAAAAAGAAAAAGAAAAAAAAAAAACTGAATTAAAAACTGCCACCCTACACCATAAATATTTATTATTAATAATATTTATTATTAAATATGAAATCCAACCCTTTAGGCTGAGGTAGCCATAGAAGGGAAATATAATGTAAATTAATTAGGGCTGTCAATGTTAGCGCAAGTGATTTCAAATGAATTTTTGTTTTTTCATTTTTTTATTTCAGGGAAAATTATTTATTTTTGTTCATGCAAATTAGTTATTTTTAACCAGCAGCAATTGGTTTCTGGTCGTTCAGCATAGTGAAGGGTTTTGGAATATTCTTCAGATTACTTTGTTTTCACAACAGAATGAAATTAATGCCAAAAGTCGAGCTAACAGACTATCAGTCGTGTGCATCACGTGTATCCAAAAATTTATCCTGCTCACGTTCAAGACTCCGCGTTTGCGCTGTTTGCATTCTGCTACCACTTCATTCTCTACTGTCACTTTGCACCTTAACTGCTCTCGGCCAAATTTTCTTTGCATGTTTGGATATTTAGTGGTGTTAGAGAATTAAATTTTATCACCTTCTCGCCAACTGATGCCATTACTTTGGTTGATTAACTAACCTGAAATTGCAAGATTATCGCGAATAGGTTTTTAATCATTTAACATCCCTAAAATTAACTATTTTTTCTGATATGTAGTGTTTAACATCAAAGAATGGGCTTAGAGTTCATTTTAAAAATGTGTAGTGGGCACACACTTTATAAAGTTTTGTGTCTCCCAGGTAAAGTGAGACATACCTTCAACACATTCAGTATTTACACTAGCTCAGATGTCTGTTGCATAAACAAGTATGCTAGTTCCTGTCCTATTTTTTTTAACCATCTCCATATTAATCCCTAAAATCCACAGTTTGAAAATAACTGGCCTGCACTGTATGCCTCTCTTATCATCTCTAAGTCCAACATTGTGTTTATTAAGTATTTAAATATCATTACTTCTTCACATTGTGTTTCTTATTTGTCTATGTGTCTTTGCAGTAAATAATATAATCATAATATAGAAATTCAAGAACATTTTGCCTATCTCACTTTTTTCTTGGTCTTCCTCCAGTCTCTGAATGAGATCATTTCGTGGAATTTTTTTCAGGAACTCCAGTGTGATTTTGAGGGACATCTCTTCACCATAGGAATCCAACATGATGATAACAATGTCAGTCACATCCTTTCCCTCCAGCTGACACCTTGGAATGGGTTTATATCCTTCCATTACATTTCCATTCAAATAAAGTTTGAACTTTTTGAGGTCTTTCTGTTCCAGTTCCTCCAGAGTCTCCAAGAGCAGGTAAGCCATCTCAGAGGTCTAACAAAGGTAAAAAAGATTGGTAAAACACCCCATTCACGTGACATCACATGTAGCATCTGCTATTTTTGGGTCAAGTTCAATGATATAAATGCTGGTAGAGAAAAGTCTGTGGTTTGTTATCTAGCAAGGGCAACAAAACATTATATCATTGAGAAGTGTTTGCAAATTATTTTAGTTTGTTTAATGTGTATTATTCTTATATATACTGCCATTTATCTTCAAATGATATCAGTACCCAATACCTATAATATTAGTTAAATGTACATACACTTCTTTTATTTGTATTTATTTAAAGATGTTCAAAGATGGTCTGTTATCCAGTGCAATGCTGTGCTACCACAGACTCCATAAACAGAATGTATCCAGGCCTCTGTGATGCTGTACATGTACAACTGTACAACTGCTGTACAGCTGTACAACTGTCGCCAGCAGAGGGTGCACACAGCCTGCAGTGGGGTGGCCTGCTGTTGGCAGAAGGTAGTGCAAGAAGCAAGCAGCCACCTGTGAAAAACAGCAGAGTAAATGCAGAGCCAGCAGCTAATCTTCCCACCTTCTGCCACAAATGGTGAATACAGCCTCAGGCAGGAAGACTTGCACACAGGATGTACTCTGCTAGCTGCTATAAGGTTAGAGGCCTCCATCTCGTTGTTTTAAATAATATTCACCTCTGTGGTTAAAATGCTGAATAATTTTACATCTTCACGAGTGATTGTTCCTTCCTCTTGCAGAAGTAATGACAATTGGCATTTCCGCTGTCAGAATACACAACAATTGCAGTTTCTGATATATAGATGAAGTTTCCCATTTGAAGTGGACCCTTCTGTCTCTGATTGAGAGTAAATACACATACTGGTCTTTCTCAGTATTGAAGAGCAAGGTTTGACAGACTGCACAGAGGTAACATTAGCTCAGTCATCAGAAAGTAATGTAAAAAACTTTTTCAAGTAGGCTGGCTGTGTCCATTTTTATGTAGTTTGCACAATCATTTAATTATATAATTAATTATATATTATATAATTATCCACCTTCACAAATGATTGTTCTTAAATAATAAATAATTATAACTGATTCACATTAGGAATGATAAAGTACTGAGGAGGCCTATATCCATAAGTGATTGCAAAACAGGAAGCAGCAGAAAAAGGAAGTGCTCCATTTTGCTGTTAACAATAACTGTATTGTAAAAGTGTTAAATTGCATCCTCTTCTCGATTTCCTACACCATTTCATGCCCCTAGGTATGACCACCTCCTTTATTTTGTGTCTACAAGCAGGTCAAAAAACTAATAAAACATAAAATTGAATTAAAATAAAATTAAAGTCATGAGCTTCAATATGGCATGTGCAAAATATTTTTTCACTAGTTAAGTTATATCCTAACATGCATATCCTTGATGATCTATTAATGTCAAAGGTAATTTATTTCATTACTTTAGAACATAAAATGATTAAAAAACAGTGCAACTGAGAGCTTTTGATGGGACAATACTCAGATTCATATGTTGCCTACCCTTGGTAGAGTGTATCTAGCACTGTGTCAGACTTGGTTGTGAAATCAGCCTGTGACTTCCTGTATCACATTTTAGGGGGCAAATAAAAACAATTAAAACATTTGTTTAAAAGAGACAGGTTGTGTCCTTTCTTGTGTACTCTATGTCCTCAGTGAGGCTCAAACTGTAAAAATGCTCATTTTGTCTGCCCCCAGATATGTAATCTGTGTAAAGGGTGTGAGCTCTTGGACCATCTAAATCTCTGTTTTATAATACAGTAGGCGTTTCGTTTGTAGGTACTCAGTTAAGTTAAACACCACCTGCATTCCTTTTACCAAACTACACAGACCCCTTTGACTTCTCTCCTCTCCCCATCCATTTCTGCTGTACTTACTGTATTGGTTTATTCCTACTTAATTCTCTTCTCCCCATCTCCCGCTCTCCTTTGTCTGTTTTCAGATGAGCTGGAAGGCTGAACTGTTCTTTCAGGTCCTCATTTTTGGCTCAAACTTACATCTGGATGTGTTTAATTTATTGAATGAGCAGTCCCTGGGAGTTTAAACAACTTGCATTGATTTATTATCTGGTCAGGCATATTATTTGTGCATTCAGCTAAAACTTGACATCTGAGTGAGTTCAGAGTATGAAACTATACCTTATTTCAGTGAAGTAGCATACAGCAGACAGACTTGGAGCTCATGAATCCCTTGTAGACTATGAATGCTTATGAATGAATCTCCATGGGCCCCCGGGATATCAGTCTAATATGACATTTACAGTACATCCAGGCAATGGTAGTAAAGGAGGACAACAGTAGATTCATTACTCCTGATTGAGACACTGTCAAACATGTGACTCAGTGCTATTTGGATGGGAAGTGCTTAGGGGAAGTGAGCAAAAATTATGTTTTAGACAGAGCCACACACTGTGATATTTCAGGGGTTTTGTCCAACCTTGTAGTATTACCTGGTGGACCTGTACATTGGGACTGCTTTTTACTCTCTGCAATAAACAACACTCGATTACAATCTGTCAACTTATGCCATATGATCTTAAGGATGTGTAGACCTGGGCACACATATTTTAGCATCCAGTTGGTATTTTGCATAAACTTTTTGATCTGATTCAATTACACTCATCATACTGCCCTTTGGGCATTTGAGTTAAGATTTATTATTTTAACATGTGGCAATACTAATGCCATCTACTGGCCATTTTATTTATAGCACTTTATTTCTTATATTAACCTCGAAGCAGGTAGTAGTTTGCAGAGGGCAGCTACACGCAATCAGCACACGCTTCTTCTCCGATATTCTCCATCTGTTTAGATTTGAGTTTCTTCGAAGCAATGCCTGTAAGTAATGATTTACATGTTGTTTAATATGCCGCTTATAGGATATATGATATGTATGCTATACGCACCAAGTTTCTGTTGATTTGAATTGATTTAAGGATTGTTTGAAGTTTATGCTAACTTTCATTACTTGATATGTGACTAGCATACTGTTTGGCTGTAGTGCACGTGACCTTAGGTTCGGTTATGGAATCTGTTTAATCAGTAATATTCGTGCATTATGAATGTATGTACTAAATAGGCACTGTACGCCATTATTGGCTCATTAGTGGTTTGCTATTTGTTTTCTTCCAGTTTCACTCCATTTTCACATGTTAATCCTGACCCTTTGTGAAAGGAGTTTGGCTTGTGTTTAGTTTTGGTATCAGGCACCATAAGGAGAACAGTACAGTGAAAAGGCAGAATATTCAGCTGGAACTCAATCTGAATCATCATGGAGGAGGCTGGGAGGAAGCAGACATATTGAAAGCAGCTGAAGAAAATGGTGTCCAGCAACTTGTAGAAGAAAAGGGTGATGCACTATTAGATACAGATCCAGCTGAGCGCACACATGAATATGTCAAAGACCAAGCAATGCTACATGCTGACTCACAAAGTAAAGCTGCTGCAAGTAACATGCCATATCCTGATGACAGCTTCCCCACACTGAGAACACCATACGCACATCAGACATATGAGCCTGCTGAAAGAAAGCAACAAAGACAGATTGATTACCTCAAGACACCCTTAAAGCCTTACCTGCCACTTCCCATACCCAGTCTCTACATCCACACACGCCGATCATAATACAGGCTCACCAGGGCATCAAGGTTCCCTGAACCCAGCAGCTCGGCCTTATGCTCCACCACATGTTACCAGCTCACCCAAACAAGATCAACCACACGCTATGATGGACTTTGCCAAATACCTAGCACTGCGTGAGCTGGTGAACACGGGACTCAAAAAATTTAATGACCGTCTGGAGAGCTTCAGGGCTTGGAGATCTTCATTCGTCAATGCCACTGAAGGCCTGGAGCTGTCAGCTGGTGAGGAACTGGATCTTCTCACAAAATGGCTGGGTGAAGAGTCAAAGATCCCGAAGCAGCCCTCAGGAAAGCCTGGGACAGACTCTATGAGTGTTATGCTGTACCTGAAGTGATTGAAAGTGCACGATTTAAAAAGCTAGATGCCTTTCCCAGAGTGGGCAGCAGAGACTATGTTAAACTGAGAAAGCTTGGAGACCTTTTGATGGAACTGCAGTCATCCAAGGAAGATAGTTACCCGAGATCGTGTTCACCTGCCTGCCTGCACACCTGCTTCCCTCCTCCTCGTTAGCCTTGCCCTATATCTTCTCTGCTTGTCTCTGTCTTGTTTGCCAGTTTGTTGCAGTGTTTTGTGCCTGTTTTGTTCCCGCTGTGTTTCTGCCTGTAAGTCCTGCCATTTTCGATCCTGCCTGTACCTCGACCTTGTTTCTGCTTGCCGCCTTGCTCTGTTTGCCTGATTGCCTGCCTGCCTGGTTCCTGACCCTACGTGTTCCTGTTTTCGACTCGTTTTGCCCACGGATTGCCTGCCTGTTACCGACTCTGCCTGTTCCGGTTTTGCGATTTTTGCCTGACGTCCTTAATAAAGCCCTTTGGAACCTGAAGCTCTTGTGTCCGCGCTTGACTCTTTGCATGAGCCCTGACATTCTCCTACTTTACTGCCTTTGTGTGTCATGAAGCGTGCACCAGAAACGACCCCAGCTTCGCTCTTCTCAGTAATACCAGTGCTCCAGCCAAGGAGAAGCCATTCAGTCAGCATTTAGAGCTAAGCCACTGGAAGAGAGAAAAGCCTACCTGAAAGACAGTGGGATTTGCTACAAATGCTATGCATCCTCCACTCACCTGGCCAGGGACTGCAAAGTCATTGTCAAATGGAGCAAGTCCAAAAGTGATTGCCATGTTGCAGCAATTCAATTCAATTTTATTTGTATAGCGCTTTTTACAACACGTTGTCACTATGCAGCTTTACATTGTTCCCAGGCCAGAGACCCCCTGAGAGCAAGCCTAAGGCAATGGTGGCAAGGAAAAACTCCCTAATTTACAGGAAGGAACCTTGAGCAGAACCTGGCTCAGAGGGGGAGCCCATCTGCTTCTGCCTGGCCCCGGGCAGATAAAATTACATAGAATACTTAAAATTGTACTTTAAGACATTTGAATTATAAACAGTAGTAAATAACACAGTAATTATAAAATGTATCCTAGAGAATGTCCGGTTCTTGGCACGCAGTTGGCTTGATAAGCAGGGCAGTGAGGTAGCAAGACTGGAGATTGGCATGTGATGCTTGGACTACAGCTCCAGGCAGGAACCCAGAGCAGGGACAGGAAACAAATACAAAACAATGATTAGTGGATGGTAAGAATGACAGGAATGTACAGCAGAGAGACAGGAGAGGAGGGGCAGGGAAAAAGGTGCCAATGTGCAACAAGGAAAAACCTCGGCAGGCTAACATTATGGCAGCGTAACTAGGAGAGGGGAGGCAAGGAACTGGAATAGTCATGAGGGCGACCCTAAGGCAGTCAACACCAGGTCACAGCACAGAGTCCATGTCATGACAGCAATGACCACTTAGTCCACCAGAGACTCTATGATCCATGCCAGCACCAGGCCATGTCCCTCAGCTGAAGGATTTACTGTATAGATATGTTTTGAGCCTAGATTTAAAGGTGGCGAGAGAGTCTGCTCCCCGAACCTCGGTGGATAAACTGTTCCACAGGAGAGGGGCTTGATAGGAAAAGGCTCTACTGCCTATAGTAGTTCTGCCCACTCTTGGAACGATGAGAAGCCTGGCATTTTGAGAACAAAGGGCTCTTTGTGGAAGGTATGGATGAAGAAGGTCCTTAAGATAGGGAGGGGCAAGCCCATTTAAAGCCTTAAATGTGAGTAAGAGTATTTTAAAATCAATCTGGTATTTAATGGGTAGCCACTGGAGAGAGGGGTAATGTGCTCAAAACGTTAAGTTCTAGTTAAGATTCGAGCAGCTGCATTTTGTACCAGCTGAAGGGGTTTTAGTGAGACATATGCACATCCTGACAAGAGGGCATTACAGTAGTCTAATCTGGATGTTACAAAGGCGTGGATTAACTTTTCAGCATCATTAATTGATACAATTTTCCTGATTTTGGCTATATTTCTCAGATGGAAGAAGGCTGTCCTAGAGGTGTTAGTTTTGTGAGTTTCAAAAGAGAACTCAGGACCTGATTGAATTTTGGCCAATTACCAATATTTTGGTTTTGTCTGAGTTAAGGAGGAGAATTTCAGGCCATCCAATTCTTTACATCTGTTAGGCAGGCCTCCATGTTTGACATATTCAGAGGGACATCAGGTTTGACTGATATGTATAACTGAGTGTCATCCGCATAACAGTGGAAGCTAATGTCATGTTTATGGATGATAGGCCTGCACGATATGAGGAAAATCTACGATGTGCGATAACATTGTTCAATATTGCGATGACGATATGACTTGCGATAAACAAATATTGAAGTGTGCATATTAGCTATACAGTTCCTATGGCTTCCTGCTTTAATAGGTACACTGCTAAGTACATAGACCCCAAACATTGAATAAAGAAATGAAATAAATTATTTCGAACATGCTTTTATTGAACAAATTGCACATGAATACCCAACCAATTAAACAGAACATTAATTTAAATAAGACATAACTATAAGAAATTAAAGTTTAATTTCCCTGCTCCCTTTAAAATATTTTCTTCTAAACCAGACGTGCCCAAATTCTTTCCTATGAAGGGCCAAAAATTAATCTGGATGGAGGGCCGTGGGCCAAAAATAAATGTTGGTGTGATGTGAAATTACATTACATTAAAATGTATTATATTTTATAGAAAATTAACATTCTAAATCTAAAATAAAATTTCAAAATAATAAAATTATAACATTACTCTTTAATCTGCTTAATAGTAAATTTTATTAATTTGCAGAGATGATTGTCAAAAACATAGAACATCCATATGCTTTTTTTTTGGAGCATAAACATATTTAAAAGGTAAGACACCTTTCTGACTGAAGGTGCATGCAACTCAAGATGCTTTAGAAAGTTAAGTTGAAGACAGCTGTATTGTCCACCTTTGTAATCAAGAGTGGAAATTTGACTTCATCTTGAAAAATTGACAAAAAGTTTAACATCATAGTGACATTGAGCAATGTTTAGGTTACACATCATCACAAAATGCCCCTATATGGTAGCTAATGAGCCATAATATCAAAACGAAAATGATCTTCTTATTCACAGGGTCACTCGGAACGATTTGGTAATTTCGTTCCATAGTAACGCTGTCTAACTATTAACACCAACAACAGATTATTGGTCGGAAATACAACAGAATCCGCTAACCTGGGCTGCCAGGTTTGGCATAATTATTTTTCCTAATTGGTAGTGATTACGCACTGACTTGTGTGACTGAAATGGCAATAGTTTCGTTTCCTTACTGAGATCGCGTCAACTTAACAAAATAAAACATGCACTTTAGCCATCAATTTCAACACTCGTTCCTGCACAGAATTAGCCACGGTTTGTTTCCACAGTTAGCACATTATTTTTTGCGGCTCCAGACAGATTTTTTTTCTTTCTGGCCAAAAATGGCTCTTTAGATAGTAAAGGTTGCCAAACCCTGCAATAGAGGGTTACGTACCTTGCCCAAAGGTACAGCAGCCTGAGTGGGGAATTTAACCGGCAACCTTTCGGTTACAAGTCCTGCTCCTTAACCACTATGCTATAGCTGAAGCTTGTGTGAGATCCCTGTTTATTTGCATCATGAACTTGCATGTGTGTAAACTTGGGGGTGTTTGTGAGGCAGTGTGTGTGCATGTGCACACGCGCGTGTGTGCGCGCGCGTGCGTGCGTGCGTGCGTGCGTGTGTGTGAATGTATGCATGTTACAGAGTGTGCGTGTGCATACGCTTGTTAGTGTGTGTTACAGTGAGTAATGAGTTGAGTGTTCGTGTGTGCATATTTGTATGTGTGTGTGTGAGGTATAAGAGTCTACTCCAACTGGCAAAGGGACACTGAGTTTTTCTTGTTCCAAAGCCCAACCCCAGGATAGACGGGTTGAGTGAAGGTGGTGTGGAATCTGTGCAGGATGGTCAGTGCGTCACAGGAAACGCTGTAGAAGGACAGAGTGCCAGCCGGCCAGTCCAGATACACTCCTACTCTGCAAGAGGGGGAGGGGGGTGCGGGTATGTCTGTTCTTTTCTTATTGTAACAGACATGGTAACGGTCAGAAAAGCAGCGCAGATTCCAGGAGTTTACATTCCCTCCAAGCTTACAGTCATCACTCGCTCCTTTCCTGCTGATTCCTTTATATGTCACTGCTACAGAAACACCCTCTTTCTTCCACTCAGCCTCCCAGTAACAGCGAGTCCCAGACAGACCCTCTCTGCACAGCACCTGGTACACAGAGTCAAATCTCTCAGGGTGATCAGGATATGGCTGGTCGTGTGTGTCTGTCACCTTCCTGTCCCCCTCAGACAGAGACAGCTCTCTGTGGACTGTATTAGGGTCCAGTGTGAGCTGACAGGCATCTGCAGACAGGAAGATATTATTATTAATATTCATATAATTATGTGTGTGTCTGTGTTGCTATGTATGAGAGAAAGAAAAACAGGTTTCTGTTTATTGGTGTATCATTTACTTGTTTCCTTATTTTGGTGTATGTGGGCATGTTTGTATACACTATCTGTACATATACACTCTTGTCAAATGGACAGACTGAGAAAATAAGGCATATAAACACACTGTAGTATGTGGCATATAGCATGGTACAGTATGCATGCTTGCACATGCTTCTGTATAGATACAGATGTGTATGACTGTGAGTGACTGTAAAAGTGTGTCTGTTTTTTGAGTGTCTCTGGTCTTAATATGAAAGAGACAGAGAGAAGACAATGACTAAACAGGAGAAGGGAGACAGAGAAAAGAGTAATGTAGAAAGAAGGAGAGAGAGGAGAGGAATTTGAAAAACGTCTTTTCTCCTCTTTGTCCTCAATCCCTACACTAGGGCTGGGCGGTATGGCCGTACTGGTATATCGTACAGCTATTTTAGTGCAAGAACAGCCATCCCCGGTTTGTGGTATTAGGTTTCTTCCTGTATTGTTTTCGCTTTATTCATACCTGATGCAGGAGCACACCTCCAAAGTTCAATGAAATGCTTCCGGGGAAGAAAAATTTCACTCGTATCTATATGTTGGTTAACTTACCTATTAGCTTTGAAAAACACATAGCATATGTTTTCACTCTTTATCTTTGTAGCAATGTGTTTCCATCTACCACATGGAAGCAGCATAGTGCTGTTATCAACATTGAATAGATACGAGCAGTGGCGGCGGGTGAGCTGGAAACAGGGGAAGCCCGAACGCTACCTTTAAATGTGTCATTACTTTCAAACTGTTCCCCTTTATCCTCATTAACAATAAAACAAATAATTCACAGAATAATTGACACCCATCAGAATAAATGATTATGTTTGTGAAACACCACAGATTGTCTGAAATTTGTGTGCTATTACAAAAGCTACAGCATGAGATTGTTTAATCAACAAGGATGGCAATTTGAATAATTAAGTGGTAATCCCAGAGTTTTCTCTTAAATGTTTCACATGATAGCTTTCTTGTGTTAGAAAATTCAAATTACAAAACGGAGCTAAATTTAGTTAAATCAATTTAAATGACTGAGAATAAACTTTTAGGTTAGGTTGAGTGCAATGAACAATATCGTTTAGAACACAGACCTCACAAAAGCTGTGATGTGTCATGAGCATTTAACGTAATTTAAATCGATAAATGCCATCCTTGTTAATTAAACAATCTCACATTGTAGCTTTCTTAAACACACAAACTACAAACAATCAGTTGTGTTTCGCAAGCATAATCATTTATTCTATTGGAATAATTGGTGTCAATTATTCTGTGAATTATTTGTTTTATTGTTAATGAGGATAAAAGGAAACAGGTTGAAAGTAATGATAGATTTAAAGGTAGTGTTCGGGCTTCCCCTGTTTCCAGCTCACCCGCCGCCACTGCTCGTATCTATTCAATGTTGATAACAGCACTATGCTGCTTCCATGTGGTAGATGGAAACACATTGCTACAAAGATAAAGAGTGAAAACATATGCTACGTGTTTTTCAAAGCTAATAGGTAGCTAATAGGTTTCCAGTTCACCTGCCGTCCCTGGATACAAGTGGCGTTTTTTCCCCCGGAAGCATTTCACATGGCCTTGGAAAAGTAGAGGTGTGCTCCCGCATCAGGTATAACTAAAGCAAAAACAATACGGGAAGAAACCTAACGCTGCATACCAGGGATAGCTGTTATTGCGCTAAAAATAGCTATTCGATATACCGGTATGGCTATACCGCCCAGCCCTACCCTACACTTACATTTCCTTAGTCCTGGTTTGTTCCTGTTCTCTCCTCCATGGTCCACACTGTAGGAACAGCACAAGAACAGACAGTAACTTGATGACACACAACCTGGCTATAAGGTGCAGTGTGGAAACTTAGAGCCCTGTGACAATAGAACAGCTCTACACATTCTCACACCACTGCTGTTCTCTGTACTTACAGCAGCGTCTGCAGTTTACAGCTGGGGTCCTCCTGTAGTGCTGAGAGCACTCTCAATCCTGAGTCCCCTGGGTGATTGTAGCTCAGATCCAGCTCTCTCAGGTGTGAGAGGTTTGATTGCAGAGCTGAAGCCAGAAAAGCACAGCCTCTCTCTGTAACTCGACACCCTGACAGCCTGCAGAGAGAAGGATATATTGACAACTCTTCACTGTCCCAGCTCTGGCCAACCCACATAGATTGCACACATCAGCAGTAGTGTGTTCCTCACCCCAGTCTCTGCAGTTTACAGTGTGGGTCCTCCAGTCCAGCAGAGAGCGCTCTCACTCCTGAATCCTGCAGATCATTGTCTCTGAGCTCCAGAAATCTCAGCTCTGCGTTGGGTGAACACAGGACTGAGGCCAGAGTATCACAGCAGCCCTCTGTGAGATTACAGTCCATCAAACTGTGGACAGGAGGAGACAAGATCTCTATTCATTATAAACACACACACACACACACACACACACACACACACACACACACACACACACATACATACACACACAAAACACCATTTAGCAGATGCTCTTACCTAGAGCGACTTACAAATAAGTGCATCACTATGCGAAGACTTTTTACACACACACACACACACACACACACACACACACACACACACACACACACACACACTCTCTATCTGAAATTATACTACCTAAAAATGTACGCACTTGTATGGGTGTACAGTGCACTGTGACTATTAGTCTGTCATGGAGAAAATGCCACTTGGATAGAGGTGATACGGATTACCTACAATAATGTATGTGAAAGTATTCAAGCCTTCATAATACATTTGCATAACCTTTCTCTTTGACTTCACCTCAAAAAAGGTTTCTACACAGGCTGAACAAAGCGCTATTTTCCTTTTGAAAGTCTTTCATTCAGTGAATCATAATTGCAATACAATTACCTGACATTTGTATTCAATATTTTGCTCAATTACATTTGAAATTAAAAATAGTGGAAAAAGTTGCCTCCTTTATAAGGTAATCAAATGTTTATTGCACTTTTACATACAGCTTTAAAAGAATTGTATTTTTTCATTTTTACTCTTAAACTCAATCTGGAGAAGACTGAGCTTCTCTTTTTTCCATCAAAGAACTCCCCAACAATCAATGCTCCAATCACCATTGAGGGTTCTGTGGTGGCCCCCTCCAGGTCAGCCAAAAACCTGGCTGTGACCCTGGATGACTAGTTAACCTTCACAGGCCACATTGCGGTGGTCACCCGGTCCTGCAGATTCTCCCTCTACAACATCAGGAGGATCCACCCTTTCCTTACCCAACAAGCAACCCACCTCCTGGTTCAAGCACTAGTCATCTCCCGCCTTGACAACAGCTTACTGGCTGGCTTACCGGCCTGCGCTATCAGGCCACTTCAGCTGGTTCAGAATGCTCCTGCACACCTAGTGTTCAACCTCCCAAAACATTCTCATGTAACTCCGCTACTCACTGCACTTCACTGGCTTCCGGTGGCAGCCTGCATCCAGTTTAAGACACTGGTACTGGCTTACCAGGCCACAAGAGGCTCCGCCCCGTCCTACCTTCAGTTTCTGATCACTCTATACACTCCAACTAGATGTCTCCGCTCCACCTCCTCTGGGCAGCTGGCGGTCCCCTCACTTCGGGAACCTGGCAGCCATTCCACTCGGCCATGTCTTTTTTCTGCCCTCGTTCCGCGGTGGTGGAATGACCTTCCTCACCCAATCAGAACTGCGGAATCACTCGGCATGTTCCGCAGGAGCCTGAAAACCCACCTTTTCAGAATCCACCTGTCCCCTATTGTGTATCCTTTCTGTTAGGTTTCTATTAAAAAAAACCTGTACCCTGTCTCTATGTTGCAGGTTTTGTTTGCAGATTTCTGTTTTATTGTCGCAGGATATACAGGAGCACGGTACTGTAAATAATTAATTTGCATTCCTACTGTGATCTTTTGTCTATGAAGAAGTCAGCTAAACCTGTTTGATGTACTAACTGTAAGTCGCTTTGGTTTAAAAGCGTCTGCGAAATGCCACATTGTAAATTGTGCTCTGATCAACTGAATACATGATTGTGGAAAAAAAAATCAAAACTATGTATAGTTTGTTTTAATGTCATGCACCATTCAGCATTTAGACAAATAAAGGTTGTTTTGATGTCAAGAATATCTTTGCTTATTCTAATTATGTCAATTTACTCTCATCTACCAGTGTGATCATTTTATAACTCAACATTTTTAACATTTTTTCCCCTTTATGCAACCCAGTTTTTGGAATTGCCAACTGTCCATTTGGCTCATCTCATTGTGACAACCTCTGTACTTGGGCAGGAGAACTAAAGGCAAAACATACTTGCACACAGAAAGCAAACTATCTCCAAATCCTGTTTATAAATACAGATTCAAGCTCAACAGCGAAATAATATGTCCAGCTGACACACTAGAGATCACAGCGGCTAAGAGGCAGCGCTATATTTGATCTACACTCAAAGTAATTACAAAGTAAACAGGCTGTGTGGACATGCACAAATGTACACATACAGTGGTCAAACATTCCCAAAAGACAGCTTGCGTCCAGTTGGCACATATGACCAGAGATGTACAGATTCTCCTGAAACTGAATATTATGGTTCGGAATTGGTCACCTGGCAATCCTAAAGCTCAAATGAAATGTGTTTTATCCTGCTTTGCTGTGACAGAGGAGTATAAAGAGAGTGGTGGAACTAATGTGGACAGATAAGGCTGAGAGAAGGGAGTAGACTAATATTTATACACAAATTCCTGCTCTGTACTTACACCAGCGTTTCCATTTTAGAGCTGGAGTCCTTCAGTCCAGCAGAGAGTGCTCTTACTCCTGAGTCTCCTGGGTGATTGTAGCTCAGATCCAGCTCTCTCAGGTGTGAAGAGTTTGAATGCAGAGCTGAAGCCAGAGAAGTACAGCCTCTTTCTGTGATTCGACAGCCTGACAGCCTGCAGAGAGAAGGACATGAGAGTCCCAAACCGCAAGGGTGAGACACATGGCACTTTATTATAGGTAGGATGCTTAGTTTTTCCTGACCATGTGACCTGGAAGGCATTTAGCCTGTATTTTACTCTGCGTCCTCAAGGCACAACTGGAGGCACTCTAATTTGATCAGGTAATTAGCATATAAACGTTACAGACCTTACAGTAGGTAAATACAAAATAACAAATGGACTATGATTCAGAGTGTGTTCAACAACTACACAACACTAAAAAACACAATACTTTATTCCCTTTTGTTTAAATAGCTTGCATAGATGTTCCTCATGGTTATAACAATGCACCTGGAAAGTGGATAGCTAGGGAAATGATGGCACAGAACTGTGCAGAAAGATTAATAAAAGATCAATAACCGATTAGCTACTGAAACAGAATATCATCGTGGTCACCTGGCCACCTGAATGGTGTCACGTTCTCATTTAGCCTCACTTACTAGATGTGCGACTTCAGCCACATGCTGAGACAATGCAATCATCCAACATATTTGAGATGGATTTGTATAGGAAAATGTATAAAAATATACATGCTCCTATGCATGCAGCTACCCTTTTTAATGCTTGTGATTAGCTGTGATGTGCATATGCAAAACCAAAGCTGGAATGACAAATGAGAAATTTGGTCACCACTCCTCAAATCCCTAAAATTTGCCAATAAGAAAGCGTGAGCTATCCCACAAACAAATACACATGCAAGGCATAGACCATAGACCAAAACATACATAGACTAACAATAATAGTTACTTTCTTCTTGTTTTTAATTTTCCTTTTATCTTTATTATAATTGTTAATTAGTTTGTTTATTTCTGCTACCATCATCATAAATACTAATTTCACAAAGATGATTATATAACACTCTAGAAACATTCCTCAGATCAGTAAAACAGTTTCTTTTACTGAAGATTCAAGGGAAGACAAACAGGCTTGGTACAAGAGTTCACACACACTAAGCAACTCAGGACAGCAAATACATGGACAAAGGGCAGGGCATCAATAACAGAAACACAGGTGAAATCAACACAGGTGGAGGGCATTAACTAAATGAGACATGGAACACAGAAAGTTATGAGGCCACCTGGTGGTCATCTCAGGAAGCAGCAGCCAAATCTCTGACATCCTATTCATCTGCGTCCTGTGTATTTGTATGTGACGTGTACTTATGCTGTTCTATCATCAGTTCTGTTTGTTTATATTTATGTCCATGTATTTGTTCATTCTATTTGTTCTGTTTGTCTATCTGGTAATAACAGAGCTGGGGTAGGGTGGGTGTTGGTAATGGTTTTGAGTTGGGGGATACAGTGGATGGACACGGAATGTATTTTTGGTTGGGGCAAGAGGAGGAGGGTGTATGTGTTTGGAGCGGTTTCATCTTTTGAATGTATAGAATTAGAAATAAAAAACAAAAGAGACACTGAAGTATGTATAATACTAGATGCAAAAATGAACTGCTGCGTGGTATATTGTATCCCATCGTACCGAAATTCAGAAGTAAAACTAATATACTGTTGTCTCCTATATTGTGACTTACACCACTAACACAGAATATTTGAAAAATCAGAAACAGTACCTAACTTTAGCCACCCTGCCAAGTGTCCCTGAAATCACACCCATTTTTACCAGATGTATGATACACCAGACATAAGCCTTCATGACTCCTTTCTCCACATCACCAATTACAATGAGAGATGTGTTTGCTGACAGTTTGCTTGTTATTTCCAAAAAGGGACACTATGGCACTTAAATATTGACATGATATTTAAGAAAAAGGAATACGATTGAGGCAATTCATTCTGTAGGCTATACACAAGAAAAACATTCCAAAATTCCACCAAAAATTTGCAGAACGGGATTTCACTATTGCTTCTGGAACTTTCTGGATACTTTTGTTGGCAGTTGCAAATGTTGCTAACTAGGTTAGACATTAGCTAACCAAGGAGGCTATTTGTGCCTGAACAGCTTTCAATCCGGCAAGTTTTTGAAATGATTAATCACAACATAATTCTGATAAACTGATACATTTTTATAGTTAGCCAGCAAGGAAACCAGCCAGCTGTAGCCAGATACTGAGCTACATTTAGTAGACACCTTGCTTGTTAGACCCATTTTCCTAACTTTATTTATATGAAGTGCCACGTTAACGTTCATGTTAACTGCTTTGACTTGAAGCCAGACCTACATGTTATCTTAAGGTGTGGTGGAAAAGTCAAGTAAAAACTGGGCAATTAGTAACTTTCCTTTCAAAAATGGGGACCAAACCAGCTAATTATGTAATGATTTATCAGGAATATCACTAGGTCATTGGGGATATACAGTGCATTCAGAAAGTATTTGGACACCTTCACTTTTTTCACATTTTGGTATGTGGCCTTATGCTAAAATCATTAAATTCATTTTTTCCCTCATCAATCTACAATAAATACCCCATGATGACAAAGTGAAAGCAGAATTTTAGAAATATGGCAGCATCCTGTTATGGGGTGTTTTCCAGTGACAGGGACCTGGAAACTGGTCAGGGTTGAGGGAAAGCTGAACGGAGCAAATTACAGAGATATCCTTCATGAAAACCTGCTCCACAGCGCTCAGGACCTCAGACTGGGCTGAAGGTAGACCTTCCAACAAGGCAATGACCCTAAGCGCACAGCTAAGACAATGCAGGAGTGGCTTAGGGACAACTCTGTGAATGTCCTTGAATGGCCCAGCCAGAGCCCGGACTTGAACCCAATTGAACATCTCTGGAGAGACCTGAAAATGGCTGTCCACCAAGGGTCCCCATCTAACCTGAGAGAGGTGGAGAGGATCTGCAGAGAAGAATGGCAGAAAATCCCCAAATCCAGGTGTGTAAAGCATCATATCCAAGAAGACTCGAGGCTGTAATCACTGCCAAAGGTGCTTCAACTAAGTACTGAGTTAAGGGTCAGAATACTTATGTCAATGTGATATTTAAATTTTTTATTTTTAATAAATTTGCAAAAATTTCTAAAATCCTGTTTTTGCTTTGTCATTATTGGCTATTGAGTGTAGATTGCTGAGGAAAAAATGAATTTAAACAATTTCAGCATAAGGCTGCAACATAAGAAGATGTGAAAAATGTGAAGGGGTTTGAATACTTTCTGAATGCACTGTATGTCTAAGTGAGTTTAATCCTGCTTCGCTATAATGGAAGAGTAAGAAGAAAATGGTGAGACTCATGCAGACAAAGAGGGCAGGCTGGGGAAAAGGGGAGTAAACAGAGAGAAGGAGCTTTTTAACATTTCACTGTATCTCTGTATAGAGCCATAATCACTGAGCTGTATTTTCTAAAAGTCAGAGGCAGACTTTACCATTAGGCAAAGGTCGGCAATTGCCTTAGGCCCCAAGCCCCAACCAAGGGCCCTATAAATGTCTCAAACTTATGGTTAAGTTTTTTTTTTTTTTACTTTTTGCTGATTAATTATGTCTTTCTAAAAATCCATACACTAAAATGGCATCAGAATGCCTAATTCATGAGTGTCTCCTCCCCACTACATTGGACTATTCCATGATCTTACTGCGCATCTGTGGAAATGATTCAGGAAGACAGTAGCCAAGCCGGTTTCCGCTAGGATTTTTTCTTGCCGGGCTGGTGTCCAGAAATAATTTATTTTACTGGACAAATTTGAAACTTACCGGTCACGTTTCAATAACAGTCTATGTTACAAACGCAAATATAATGTACACCTAGGTTGACGAAAGAATGACAACTACCAAACGACAAACAAACCCCTCTCTGCTGGCACACTTGACACAGGCAGAACACAGGCAATTTTAGCCAGTGTGGCCCAGTTGGGGTACAGCTCGCTGAACTCATAAATAAGCACTTAAAACACAAATGTCCTGTTTAGGAATAGCCTTCGTTGTAGCTATGTTTTGTATGAGCATTATTACCAGACATTTTGACGTCTAGTTTTTAATTTATCTTTTTTTTTTTTTTTTAATTTTACCAGGCAAAAACCGGTAATTACCGTTTAACGAAAACCCTGTAGCCAACTCAAATGGCTCGGCATGGTGTACAGACTGTTGAAAAGTAGGGATGCACCAATTGTGAAATTCTGAGCCGATACCAATACCTATGTTTAAAATAACAATTTGGCCGATAGCTGATGCCAATACCAATGTTTTTTTTAGTTTGATAGCTAACTAGCTCTTAGTAATATGACAGCTGAGCAAAGTGCGTGAAAGCCAAATTAGCTAGCAAGCTATCAAGGTTTCTACGTTGTTTTTATTGTAGCTAGCTAGCTATGTGTTTGTTTGCAAGGTGATATTTGTATTTGTCAGCAGAATGTGATAGTAACTAGCTAGTTACATTTATTGCTTTGTTTGTATTGTAGCTAGCTAGCTATATTTGTCTTTGTAAGGTGGTATTTGTACTTTTCAGCTGAATGTGCAAGTAGCTAGCTAGCAAGCTAATTTGGCTTTCACACACTTTGCTAGCTATCAAACCAACAGAGCTTCATGTCTCTTATTATGAACAAATACTTTTTAATTTTAACTAGGGCTGCAACAATAACCGCATCACCGCCATACCGCGGTATTAGGAGGTGCACTGCGGTGTTGTGCTCGTCACCACCATTACTGTCATAACAGCCCCCCCCCCCCCCCCCCCCCCCCATCTGAGAGTGCGTCCATCCTCATGTAGCTTTTGGCTTAGTCGGTGCCCTTGTCTGCACGTATCCAGATATTTTTGAAAACACACTTTTTTCTATCAGTTTTGAAAAGGATCACGTCCATAGTACACACGTTTTTTTTTTTTCCAAATCTCTCCACACGAGAACAAGAAATCAACTCTAAAACGCCCAGACCTCTGCACTGAGAATACATGTAACACTTAGCAAGCGCATCATGTCATTGTAACCTTCTGGTGGACTGACTAATCAAATCAATCGAGAGGACTGTCAATGAGGAGAAGTGGTTTGCGAGTCTGGTGTTGACAACTAATGATCCACTGCAACTGTCAACAAATGTTATGGAAGAAAACATTCAATGTATGATAACCAGGGGTGTACTGGGAAAGAAATTTAGCCCTGGACTTACCTGCTAGGACCAGCCCGGTATATTTGGCTATGATTCTCAAGTTCTGTCTACAACTCAGACTACCTCTTAATTAGTTAATGTGCATGGACTTTACAAACGATTATATTCTTCTGAATATACGTCACGTAGCAAGTTTTATATTATCGCGTTTAATGCAGCTAGCTAGCCAGCTAGATACAACTTGGACATCAGCGGTCCTGAAGTTCCCTTTAACCCGCTAGGTAGCCAGCTAGCTAGTTAGCTTGCTTGCCTTGATAATGGCACACAGCTAACATTGAAAACTTGTCTCGTTTTATTTAGTGTTAATTAAAAAAAACACTGGTGACAATCCAATATTTTACTTAGGTTAGACGAGCGGGTTGTTGATAAGCTTACACAACTAAGCTCTGTTTGAACTAATCGTGATGTGACTTTGTCAGTGTCGAGGTAAAGGATTAAATACGAACATGTGACATTGAAAACTGCTGTGCAACATGCCTTAACAGTGAAATCATTCATGAAATGATGGTATCTTGTTATTGAAATAAATGTTCATTTCTCAGTCCTCCCAATTGAACCATTTCATCAGATGATAGGCACACAGAGAGGGCCAGGAAAGAGACAGACAGGGCCGGTAAAAACTTTATGGATTTTTTAATGGTCCACCGGCCAATCGATGCAGCAGCCCACTGGGATTTGTCCCGGTATGCCCGATGGCCAGTACACCACTGATGATAACCCCTGTCTATACCCATGTTTATTAATTATAATGCGAAACAAAACTCACGTAAAACTCTTTTAAATTTGGCATTTTATATGGTGTTTGAAATGCAACCCTTTCGCGCATAACTTATTTTTATGCTATGTAGCGCACATTAGGTTACATGTTTCATTATGTTTTCATTACCATTTTTAAGCTTCTCATAGTTTTCAGTTAGCATTTGCTCTATTTTTAACGTTAAATTGCTGTTTCCTCAAAGCTAAAATTAGCTAGAATTTTTCCAATCTAGTGTTCTTTTTTTTTTTGTAATTTAAGTTTTTATTTTAACTTTTTAAACAGAGATGGTACATAACTCATGTTGTACATCATATAGAAAATAAAGAGTAAAACACATGATCAGACATTAAAGTTAGAAATTAGAAAGTGCTCCTGGATAAAGACAATATCCATATATTGTATACATCTGCATGCAAGTTTTACAACATACAAAGTATGACCTTAATATGCATAATTTACAAAGAGAATGTTCAGCTATGTGGTAGTCTCTTACACTTATGCCACTGATCAGAGGTAAGGTACTCTTGAAAGAAGTCCCAACTGCTCAACACTTCAGGCCTTTTGCCTCTTATTCTGGTCAACATGACCTCATATGACACAGTTTCAGTCATCAAAACTTTCCATTCTTGGAATGTCGGCTTATCAGGTGACTTCCAATGTCTTAGTATAATTCTAGCAGCTGATGTTAGCCCTACTATCAGCACAGTGTGTGTATCTTTTGTCAGTTGAGGTATTACGGTTCTATCTCCTAGAAGACACAAACGTGGGCATATTGGGAGGTTTATTGTTGTCCATTTCTCCAAGAACTTCAATATGTTACACCAGAATGGCTTAACCATGGCACAGTCCCATATGAGATGTAAAAGCGTGCCAGTTTCCTTTTTACATTTCCAGCAGATATTATTATTCATTAAACCCATTCTAAAAAGTCTACATGGTGTCCAGTAAAACCTGTGTAGGATTTTGTATTGAATAAATTTACATCTAATTTCTTTGATATATTTACCATTATCAGCCAAAATATGTTCCCAAGTGTCTTTGTCTATGTCACATTCCAGATCTCTCTGCCAGATCATTCTTAAGTTTTCACATGAGGTACTGGTCAAACAAATCGAGCTATTGTAAAACACTGAAGCCTTATGATTACATGGCAATCGGAGATAGTCAACAATTGGGTTGTCAATGTCATTTGGTTGAGGTATTTTTAATATGCAGTTTCTGATCTGCAAATACTTCCAGAAGTCACTCTTTTCTTGCAGATTGTACTCCTGGGCTAACTCAGCAAAGGATTTAATAGTGCCTTCTTTGTAAAGGTCATTAATTGTGTGTATTCCGTTCTCTAGCCACTTTTCCCAAAACACTGTTCGTTTCCCAATTTTGATTTCTGGGTTATGCCATAGTGAGGCATATTGCTGTTTGTAATGAGACAGTTTGTATAACTTATGAATTTTCACCCAAACCTCCCTTGAGTGTTTAAAGACTGGGTTTCTATCCTCCTCAGAGTTAGTCACCTGTTGGGATAATGTCTGTATAGGATGAAAGGGTGTGGCAAGAGTCTCTTCTATAGTGGCCCATTTTAAGCCAGACACCATTCCACTCCAATGTTTAGCAATCTTTGCCATTTCAAAAGATAGGCTGTACAGTCTAATATTGGGTAAGCCTAGCCCACCTTTATCCTTGGGTGCAAATAATTTGCTCAGTTTAAATCTAGGTTTTCTCCCCGCCCAAAGGAATTCTTTGATGAGATTGTCATACTGTTTAAAAATGTGGTCTGGTATGCTGAGGGGGAGCATCATGGATATGTAATTAAACTGTGGAGCAATCACCATTTTAATGACATTCACTTTACCATACAAGGTCAGATTTAACTTCCCCCACTTTCCTATGTTTGTCTTAATTTTTTGAAGCAGTGGTTCATAGTTCAAGGCAATCATCTCGTCAAAGTCTGGGCTCAACTTGATGCCCAGGTAGACCATGCCCTTTGGCAACCATTTAAAGTTATATTGAGTGATTACCTGTGGATGACAATATTTGGACACTGGCATTGCTTCAGACTTAGTCCAGTTGATTTTATAGCCTGAGAGCTGAGAATATTGACTAATAGTGCTCATCAAAGCAGATAGGGAGTTTTGTGGGTCACTAGTCAAAAAAAGAATGTCATCAGCATAAAGCATTAGTTTATGCTCACTACCACCTCCATCCACTCCTTTGATGAAGGAGTTTGCTCTTATGGCTATCGCCAAAGGTTCAAGGACAATTGTAAATAGAAGTGGTGATAGGGGACACCCCTGTCGTGTTCCTCTGGAGAGATTAAAGAATGGTGAGATCACCCCATTAGTCATACAGTAACTGCTGCCTTAGGATTACTATACAGTATTTTAATCCATTTCATGAAACCATTTCCAAACCCGAATTCTGACAGGGCCGAGTGAAGAAAACCCCACTCGACCCTGTCAAAGGCCTTCTCAGCGTCCAATGAAATGGCCACCACTGGCGCAGTGTTAGAGGAATTGGACCACATTAAGTGCATGAGCCTTCTTAAATTATCTGTAGACGACCTGCCTTGTAAGAAACCAACCTGGTCTGGATGTATAATGTCTGGTAATACTGTTTCCAGCCTCATAGCTAGTACTTTGGCCAGTATTTTGCTGTCCACATTAATTAGGCTAATTGGTCTGAAATTGGCAGGATCAGTATGATCTCTGCCTTTCTTAGGAATCACTGAAATGAGCGCTTCATTCAGAGATGGTGGAAGAGAGCCTTTCTGAAAGGCCTCTTCATACACTTTAGTCAAGACAGGGGTAAGTATATCTATGTATTCTTTATAATATTCAACAGGGAACCCGTCGGTTCCAGGTGACTTCCCTGTTTTCATAGATCTAATAGCCTTCTTCACCTCCTCCTGAGACACAGGTTTATCAAGACTTCCCACCTGTGCAGGTGACAAGCATGGAAGAGCTATGTTAAGGAAGAAGTTCTGCAGTGATAGTTTGTTAGGCATGCCTTCTGACCTATACAACTCCTCATAAAATGTTTTAAAGATGTCATTAATTTCTTTGGAAGATGTTACTAGTGAGCCCCCTCTTCTAATTGCAGGAATTACATGAGCACAACTTTGCTCTTTGAGCTGTCTCGCCAGGAGTCTTCCCGTTTTCTCTCCTGCTTCATAAAATGTTGTTTTTAACCTAAATAGGGCATATTCCGCTTTTTTGTTAAATATTTCATGTAATTTAAGTTTACTTCTACAAATATTATTAAACAGACTATCAGAGTAATGTTCTGCCAGTTTTCTTTCCATTATGATTAAATCTGCTTCCAATTTTTTAATGGTGTTAATATGCTCTTTTTTCTTTTTAGACGTTTGTGCTATAATTTTACCTCTAATATATGCTTTTGAGGCCTCCCAAACCATTGCCATACTGTCTGTGCTACCTATATTGATCTCAAAGAATGATGATAGATCTTTTGCCAGTTCATTATGAAATACCTCATCTTGCAGCATGGAGGTATTCATTCTCCATCTACCTCGCCTGAGTCTGTCTGGATGTATTTTTATACAGAGTACAACAGGTGCATGATCTGACAGAGAGATGGCATTAATGTTGCTGTCAATTACAGCATTGATTAGATTCTGAGAGATTAAAATGATATCTATACGTGAATAGGACTTATGGCAGTGAGAATAAAAAGAATAGTCTCGTTTACTTGGATTGACCACACGCCATATATCAATCAAACCATTATCTTTCATTAGCATATGAATAGCTGCTCTATCCTTAGGTATGGAAGATTGGAAAAATCTGCTTTTATCTAATGCACTATCAAGAACCTGGTTAAAATCTCCAGCTAATAGCACTTGTCCTTGTGCATTCCCCAATATTCTATTAACCTCATGGAAAAAAGATGGCTCTTCTTTGTTGGGGGCATAAATGTTACACAGTGTTAGTTCCATGCCATTTATGATGGTTTCAAGGCAAATAATTCTGCCATTAACATCCGCAAATTCCTTTACTAGTGAGAAATTTAACCTTTTGTGTACTAAAATAATAACTCCATTTTTCTTGCTTGAGAAAGAACTGTAGAAAACTTGTCCTACCCAATCTCTTTTAAATTTTTTAGCCTCATCATCTTTTAAGTGTGTCTCCTGAATAAATGCTATGTCTGTTTGTTGAAGTTTAAGATATGAAAGCACTTTTTTTCTTTTTACAGGGTTACTGCAGCCATTAATGTTCCAGGACACTACCTTAACATAGGAGCTATTTGCCATTCAGGCTTTTAAAGTAAATAAAAATGTATATGGGCAAATAAAAGCAATTCAAATATGTCTGACCTTCATAAAACAATATCATTTTCAAAGCTGTTGTTGTACCATCGCTGAACAATTCCAAAACGTCTATAACTAGACAGAGAACAAGCATGACCAAACTGGTCAAAATAATCCCCCCCTTATCATTAAACCCCCTAACTGAAACAGTAGTCATACTTAAGAGACTCTTAACTAGAGACTCTTCCTTGTTAAATCTGTCCAAATGTAGAAAAATAAAAAATAAAAAGGAAAAAACAAAACAAAAAGTTGAGCTGGTCTGTGGAACGTCCAACTAGTCTCCTAGGTTCAGACAGCTTCACAAGTTATCCAACCACACCATACCTTTCTCAAAGTGTCCCTTAGTGGTAACTGTCTATACTGGATCAATCCTCACTGACGTTGTCTCTCTCATCGCTCTCTGCCTCTGTCATTCGTTGTTCAATGAACTCGACAGCCTCCGACGCATCTTGAAACTTTCTGCTCCTCCCCATCCATGTAAACCGGAGTGTCGCAGGGAAGGCGAGGGTGAACTTCACTTTCTTGGCGTGCAGTAGTTGCTTGGCCGCTGTGAAGGCTTTTCTGCTCTCAGCCAGGTCTCTTGTCATGTCGGGGAAAAGCGAGAGGTTACATCCACTCCACGTTGCTCCACCTTTTTCCCTCGCTGCTTTAAGCACTTTATCCCTCGCGGAGGAGCGCAAGAATCGAATCATTACTAACCTCGGAGGTTTGTTCTCCTCCGGACGAATTCCAGGGGAACGATGAGCCCTCTCAATTTCAAATTCACTGTCGATATCCATGCCTAATCCCTCAGACAAGATCTTTTCAATGCAAGTCTTTATATTGTTCCCCTCCTTGCCCTCCTTCAAGCCAAGCAACCTAATGTTATTGCGGCGACTTCGGTTCTCTAAGTCTTCCACACGGCTCCATAACATGTCGATTCGCTTACGATGTGCCTCGCGGTCATTAACAAGCTGTTGTGTGGTGTCTTCCACATCGGATATTCGGGTTTCTGCCTCAGTCAATCGTTCTTGCATGGCACTTACAGTGTTTTTCAGTTCCGTTGTTGTTTCTTTAATCGTTGACACGTCTGCGGCCACTGTATTAAGCGTGGAGCTCATCTTGCTCATTTCGGCCAAAAGGTTTTCAAGGCTAGCATTCTTCTCGGAACTTTTCGGGCTAGCACCACCAGCATCCAGGGAAGGCTTACCACGTGTGGGCTTGAAATATTTGGAGGATGAAGCCATAGGTTGTATTTGACGGTCAAATTGACGAAAAGACTATTAAAGGATTGTTGTTGAATTTGAAAATAACCACAAATAAGGAGATATTGACGGATAAATTACATTATATTGGTGAGGCTTCTGGACAACTTCTAGTGAGCAGCCATCTTGTTCGGCGATCCCACGTGACTCCCCCAATCTAGTGTTCTAATCGCACCAGTTTAGCATATGTGCTAAATGGAAAATCACAATGGTGTGACCGTACGCGCAAAAGGGTTAAGGGACAAGTAACATCAAATGAATGAATAATTAAACACGGGGGGGGGGTCTGGTTGCAGTATTACAGGTAGCATTCTTTGAATACCACGGTAAAGAAATTTCTATACCGCTGCAGCCGTAATTTTAACATTCATACTGCAAGGTATTGACTTCTGATCTTAAGTACCGCTGAAGTTACAAGAAGGTCTTTCTTAGATAAATAAGGACTGAAAAAGGGGGAGAACAAGGGATGTGGAGGGCCCCATGCCTGTGTTCACCTTAGGCCCCAAAATGACTAAATCCGCCCCTGCTAAAAGTGATGTGTCACACAGTACTACCCACCTCAGTCTTTGTAGTTTACAGTTTGGACTCCTCAGTGCAGCACAGAGCTGCTCCACTCCTGAATCTCCCAGGTTATTGTAGCTGAGGTCTAACTCTATCAGGTGTGAGGGGACTGACTGGAGAGCGGAGGCCACAGGGTCACATGACATCTCTGTCAGGTTACAGCTGTCCAGTCTGCCAAAAAGAGATCAGAATTCATTTAATATACAAAGCTGTAATATTTAAAATGTAAAACTGGTGGCATTCAGTGATAAACTAAGAGTGATGATTATAAATTCTGCAGCACTTTGGGCCTGAAGGTCAGATGTCCTGCTGTTCTTAAATCTGATAATTGTAGAGCTGTGGTTCTGTCCAATTTTTTTATTTCCTGCCATAAAATCAAATTAGCATCCTACAAATAGACCTCCACAGTACCCCTTATGGTCACTGTACATGTTTTATAGAGGCCACACCTGCCTTGTTAGTTTACTTCTCAAAACGAAGCGTGCATCTTGGTCCTGCTTCTATGTCAACTACAATGACAACAGCTTTACATTCACTATTGCTTTTTACATTTAGAATATGCCATTTTCTTTTTAAACTGTATCAGTCTAACAGAAGCACTTCAGAGGCATGCAGTGGTGACAGTGGAAATAATGGGTATTCTGGTGTAACATGTAGCTTCACTATGAGGTTACAGACATGAGATGATGCATGTGGCTCATGATGCTATCTTCCACAAAATGGCGCTCATGAAATTAACACAACTACTGACCTCAGTCTCTGCAGTTTACAGTTTGGGCTCTTCAGTCCAGCACAGAGCCGCTTCACTCCTGAGTCTCCCAGGTTATTGTAGCTGAGGTCTAACTCTATCAGGTGTGAGGTGACTGACTGGAGAGCGGAGGCCACAGTGTCACATGACTCCTCTGTGAGATCAATACTGTCCAGCCTGCAGAGAAGAGTTCAAAGTTAATTTAATGTTAATCCTGCAATATTTGAAGCATGATACTGATGGTGTTCAGACATAAAGTGATAGTAATGATAATAAGCAATGACAGGCTACACTGGAAGAGTTTAGAGAGAGGTCAAATAGTTGGTGCCCAAATTACAGGTGTGTCACAAATGGCAAAATTGTTTCATAGTCAAGGGGAGCAAAATGGCGTCAAGAAAGGAAGTGTTTACAAGTTGAAGCTCATCTGCATGGATAAACAAGCAGTTAACAGGATAGTTGCTAAAAATCACGAAACCGCAGCATTAAAAATTACCACAGAAGTGAATTTACACCTCTGTGACCCAGTGTCAACAAAACCTGCTTATGTTAGGGTGCCATTTGGAAATCGCTTGTAACTGAGATCAGTGTGCAACAACGCTAACCTGGGCCAACAATATATATATATATATATATATATATATGGTGATCAAAAACGCAACTTTTTCTCAATTTAGTCCCCTCTAGAAAACTCTGATTCTGATAAATATAAGTGAGTGACTATGAAATTAATGTGTTAGCATTGATAATAGAATAATACTTACATGGCCTTCCTACAATTCTGGACTACTGGTACCAGTCTTTGATAACCTGCTGTTGATGTGTTGTACTTCTTCAATTCAAACACATCCAGGACCTCCTCTGACATCAGCAACACAAATGCCAGAGCTGAACATTGGTCTGGTTCCAGCTTTTTATCAGAAAGGGTTCCTGATCTCTGGGAAGTTTGGATTTCCTCTACTAAAGCATTGCGATTCAGTTCACTCAGACAGTGGAAGAGATTGATGGTCCTCTCTGCTGACGGCTTCTGTCTGATCTTCCCCTTAATGTACTCTACTGTTTCATCAATATTCCCTAATCTGCTTTCTGTCCAATTCAGAAGGTCTTGCAGATTTGAGTCCAATGAGAGGCCAAGAAGGAATCGGAGGAAAAGGATCAGGTGTCCATTCTTGCTCTGTAAGGCTTGATCCACTGCACACCTGTGTAACTCAAACAGCTGGATTCTGTCACTCTGAGATTTTGATTGATCTGGTTTGAGTATATTTCTGTTCTCAGTTAAAAATGAATGAAACACAAACAAGGCAGCCAGATACTCCTGAATGCTGAGATGCACAAAGCAGTAGACTTTCTCCTGATGCAACCCAGACTCCTCTTTAAAGATTTCTGTGCACACCCCAGAGTACACTGAAGCTTCACTAGCATCAATGCCACAACCTCTCAAGTCCTCCTCATAGAATATCAGATTCCCCTCTTCGAGCTGTTGAAAAGCCAGTTGCCCCAGTTTCATGATGATTTCTGTATCTGACACCGACATCATCTTTGGGTTTGTTTCATTGGTTCCATGATACTTCTGATTCTTCGCATTAGTCTGAATGAGCAGGAAGTGTGTGTACATTTGAGTCAGAGTTTTGGGGATTTCTCTACTGTCTGCTTCACCCATCAACTTCTCCAGAACAGCAGCAGAAATCCAACAGAAGACTGGAATGTGACACATGATGTAGAGACTCCTTGATGACTTTATGTGCGAGATAATTCCATTGGCCAGGTTCTGATCATTGATTCTCTTCCTGAAGTACTCCTCCTTCTGAGGGTCATTGAACCCTCGTACCTCTGTCACCCGGTGGACACACTCAGGAGGAATCTGATTAGCTGCAGCTGGTCGGGAGGTGATCCAGATGAGAGCAGAGGGAAGCAGATTCCCCTTAATGAGGTTTGTCAGCAGCACATCTACTGTTGTTGGCTTTGTTACATCATACCAGATCTCATTGTTCTGGAAATCTAGAGGAAGCCGACACTCATCCAGACCATCAAAGATGAACAAAACTTTGACCTCATCACATTCGACACATTCAATCTTTTTAAGTTCTGGAAAGTAGAGCTGGAGAAGTTGCATTAGACTGAATTCTCTCCCCTTCTTCAAATTCAGATCTCGAAAAGGAAGAGGGAAGATGAAATGAATATCCTGATTGGCTATTTCTTCTGCCCAGTCCAGAATGAACTTCTGCACAGAAACTGTTTTTCCAATGCCAGCAATCCCCTTTGTCAGCACAGTTTTGATAGACTTGTTTTGACCAGGTAAAGGTTTAAAGATGTTGTTGCAAACGATTGCGATCTCCTGTGTTGTTTGTCTCTTGAATGCCGTCTCTATCTGCCTCACTTCATGTTCATTATTGATGCCCCCACTTCCCCCTTCTGTGATGTAGAGCTCTGTGTAGATCTCATTGAGGAGGGCTGGGTGTCCCTGCTTTGCTAAATATCCAAATATGCATTCAACCTTCCTCTTCAGGTCAGTTTTCAATTTTTGTTGGTCTCTTAAAATTGATTCATCTGAGGAGAAGAAATATGAGAAATTATAATGTGGAAAATAACATGAAAAATTATCACAGAGGATGTAGCGCTAAGAAAAAAAAAAAAAACTTAATCATCAACAATTTTCTTCACCTTAACACCAAGATGTGGATGCTTGGAAGGACAAAATCCATCCATTATTTGGAGAGACAAAAATGCATTATGACTTCTAATTTATAATTACAAAGAGTAATTTTCTGCACAATGTAACCATGAACCTAATGACCCTAAAAGCCTATCATAAGTGGATTGCTAAACTCTTGCCTCCCCTAACATATTGATCCTAAAACTCCTTTCTCCGCAGACTTATTGAGCACTTTCCCATTTGCTGTCCTCTTCCCCTCACTCTGAGACTCACCTACAAAAAGCCATGTTCATACAAAATATAATACACTTTATCACCCCACAAACACTCTCAAGCAAGCACACCTCTAACACTACACTGTTATGTAACTAATAATTTCAAACACTCTTTATATTTTGGAATGTTTGACTGCTTTTAAAAAGTACATTGTGCTGAAGTCAGTCTCAATATGTTAATAGGAATACAGTCAATGATGGAAAACTTACTGTTCTGGTCATCGTTCTCCAGTGAGTCTGCAACAAGATCCATCTGGTTCATGAAATGAAATGTACAAAGTTATTCTGTGTTAATACTGTGGAGTGACAAACAGAGCAAACACATACATATTATATATATATATATATATATATATATATATTAGGGATGTTATAAAATATTGATATATTGATTATTAAAATTAGCCACCATTTAAATTAGACGCCTAATATGTGTGCTTTCCAATTCATTCAGTTGGCCTTCCGTTTAATGTAGTATGGAATAATAGCTTTCGGAGACCACAATGGGGCAATCTATAGGCCGTGTGTAGTTATTACTAAGTTACCTTGCTCACCTCTCCCGCCCCTACTTTTGTGCTGCTGGTATATGTAAACTAGGCTAGGCTAATGTTATGGCAGACAAAAATATTGGAGAGTTTTGGGGAAAGGGCAAACAAAGCAATGTTTGGGCTCATTTCGGATTCTGAGTTGATGGAGCTGGCCAATACCTGGAAAAAACAAAAACTGTGTGCAAAAGGTACAAGGCAGAATTGCCATTCTCCAGGAACACAACCAATCTAATATCACATATGAACAAATATCATAGCGAATGGCAGAGATGTACAGCCAAGGAAAGTACACTAGTACAAACTACAGTTGCAGAAAATTTGATCACCAGGAAGAAGTTACCAACTGATTCATCACAGGCCAAAAAGCTAACAAATTGTGTAGCGAAATTTATAGTCGGAGATATGCAGCTGCTTAACGTGGTAGAGTCCCTTTTTCCTACTTTTACCTGCTGGAGGAAATGAAACCAGAGTTTCAGGTACCCTGTCGCTCACACTTCACCAGCATTGTGTTGAGAGATATGTATGAGCATACAAAGACTATGGTGCATATGCAGCTTAAGAAAGCGGAGGGTGTTTCCTTATATGACACTGAATACCGATACGCCTTCACAACTTGGATAATTAAGGGTTTGTCTATTTATTTACGCCTATTTATTTCTATCTGAAAAATGGCAATATATATTGATAATCATCGGGAAAATTTCCTGATTATTGATGCATGAAAAAGGCATCAATCCCAAGCCTAAAATATATATATGTATATGTATATATATATATATATATATATATATATATATATATATATATATATATATATATATATATATATATATATGTATATATATGTGTGTGTGTGCGTACAGTGGGGTGCAAAAGTCTGAGACCACATTGAAAATCTCTAATATTTTCACGTAAACCTGGAAATAATCAAAAAGTTTGAGGATTCAGAAATGTTTAAAAACACAAGAAGTTATGTCATGTAAAATGAAGAAGAAATATTTAAGATTCTGCACTATTTCTAGGTCAGCAATCAAATTTAATCAAATTTGGGGCATTGATCAACTTGACTCCTTCGTACAAAAGGTCAGATTTCCTTGAGTTGTATCCTTTCCATTGAAGCATGTGTTCAGATGACACTCAAGCAGATTTGATCTACTCATCAGAGGCTCCTAGTAACTCCACTTGCAGCCAGTGTTCACCTGTTATAAATATGGCTGTGCCTCCAGTTTCCAGCAGATCATTGCTTACTAAGTAGCACTGTGATAGTGGGAAAATGGCATCAGAACTAAGTGAAAGTGTCAGAAGTCAAATTGTTATTCTAAGCAAAGAGGGGCTTTCTCAGTGTCAAATCATGGCTAGACTAAAGGTTTCTAAGGGGGCAGTGCATGGAACTCTGAAAGGTTTTGCAGAAACTGGATCAGTTGTATCCAAAGAATGATCAGGCAGGCCAAAAGTGACCACACCATCAGAAGATCAATACATCAAGCTTAGTTCCTGAGAGATAGAACAGCAACTTCATCACAGATACAGAATTTGCTAAATAAAGAACGCAAGACTCCAATCAGCAAAAGTACTGTCAAAAGAAAGCTGTCTTGTATTGGGCTCAGAGGACAAGTCGCAGTTTCTAAACCACTTCTCAGGAGAGGAAACAAGGCCAAATGCTTGGGGTTGGCTAAGAAATACCAGCATTTCACAGTGGATGACTGGAAAAAGTCCTATTTAGTGATTAGTGAAATTTGAGATTTATGGCAGTAACAGAAGGGTGTATGTCAGGAGACGAACAGGAGAGAGAATGATACCGCAGTGTATCAAACTGACAGTGAAACATGGTGGTGGGAATATTCAAGTCTGGGGGTGTTTTGCCTACTCTGGAGTTGGACAGCTGCACCAAACTGACTACACCCTGATCAAGGAGAAGTACCACTCCATTCTTCAGAGACATGCTATACCCTCTGGTTTGCATCTTTGTGGAGAAGGATTCATACTGCAGCAGGATAATAATCCCAACCTCAAAGCTTTGTAAGAACTACCTGAAGACCAAGGAGTCCTGATTGTCATGGACTTTCCTCCACAGTCACCTGACCTCAACCCCATTGAACATTTATGGGGGCACTTGAATACTGAGAAAGCCAAGCATTTTGTGACATCACCAGAAGCTCTTTGGAACATTGTCAAATCATGCTGGGATAACATGGGTCATCAGGTTTTGCACAAACTTGTGGAGTCCATGCCATTTCGAGTGCATGCTGTCATTAAAGCAAAAGGGGGACATACCAAAGATATTCTGAAATTCACGCACATTTTTCAAAGATTCAACTTTTCACTCAAATTGTTAAGCTGATATTATTATCTGTAATGAAAAAATTTGTATTACATTCGAAACAGATGCAAAATAGCAGTATTTTGACTAGTGGTCTCAGACTTTTGGACCCCACTGTATATGTGTGTATATCCAAAGCGACTTACACATGAGGTACAACACAACACAAATATTTTATATTATATATATATATATATATATATATATATATATATATATATATATATATATATATAAAATATTGGAACAACAAAAATGTATGAATATTTATTAAGTAATATGGAGTTGCTTCAGAACAGGTTCAGTCCTTCTTGGAGTGCTGTTATACATGTTCTGAACTTTTCTACAATGCACACTAATCATTGAACCCAGTGAGATTTAGTTAAATAACGTTTACTACAGAACATGAACAGATACCACACCCTCTTTGTAAGAGTTAAATCCATCAAGTGGTCTCTCTCCTCTAAGAAATTTCTCGACCCTGCTGATCCTTGGACCCTGTGAAGAGAACACAGAGACAGAGCTTCCAGTTAAACTAAATCCTCTCACTTCGCATCCAGCTCACAGTATACGGACATAGAGCTTCCATTTAATTTCATCCCCTTAACTTCAACCCATTAAAGCAAAAGTAATACTTTACACTTCTTTTCAAATAAAGCAGTTTTATTTTGTGTTGTATTCAATTACAGCATTGAGAAAAAGACGAAGGATACATCATTTGTGAAGAGAGTTTAAACTGAAGCACTAAAGCACTAAATATTAAAGATGTAGCTGTTCTATAAGAGTCTGCTTATTCACAAACTAGACCTGATGAGACAGTGAAGAAGCAGTATCAAAGGCACAAAAGATACAAGGATATCAAAACAGAATTGAGTCAAAAGAGATTACACTAAAATTGATATAGCCCCTCTGAAGACCATATTTACAAAACCGTGCTCCTGTTCTTGTTACTATGATAGACAGTCTTATGTCTTCCAATAAGACTACTTTGAGGACTTCAGAAATACCCATCAAGATGAATGTAAGGAAATATGTAAAATATGTCTCAGGGAAGAAAAGGTTATATTTTAAAGGAAAATCTATCAAGTATCACATTTTGTGAAGTCAGAGACCCTGTGATCATTACAACTAAATTCGACAATATGACAAATTCATTTTACATTACAGGAAAAACAATGAGCTCAGACAGGTTATAATTTCTAATCTTCTTTTCTTATGACTTCTTCTGCAAGGTCATGGTGCCAGTTTAAACTCAGTAATGCAGAGTGCAAAGCTGAGTTGCAAAGGGTATATTGTAAATCTTTGGTATGAATGTCAGGGAGAAGCTAATATCCTGCATGCAAAAAAGGAAAAAACTACCCGCAAACCACTGAAATTGTACCTTAGCTAACATGGACCTCTAAACCTAGTACATTACCTTGTTTCACCTGTAGGCTCTTGTCTGAAATGCAGTGGATTCTCAATTGACCGTTCGCTTTTCATTGACAGACAGCTGGGTACAGGTGACCCTGCTCTCTCCTCCCGGACCCTGTGAACAGAGCATGGAGACAGAGCTTCTAGTTAACCTCATCCTCTGACTGCAGCTCTAACACAGAGCTTCCAGTTAACCTCCACCCATTAATGCAAAAGTAATACTGTATGTTCCTCACATTTTCAAAAAAAGTTTTATTTTGCATTTTATACAATCACAGCATTGAGGAAGGGTAAAGTATATGTCATTTGTGAAGGGAGTTACAGGACTAAATATTAAAGATGTAGTTATTCTAGAGGAGTCTGCTTATACACAATCTAGACTTTATAAGACAGTTATGAAGCAATATCAAAGGCACAAAAGATACAAGGATATCAAAATAGAATTAAGTCACAAGAGGTAACACTAAAATTGCAATATGCCCTTTGAAGACCACCTTTCAAAAAATGTGTAAAACTTTGTCTCTCTATAAAAGAGACACTTTAGTCCTACAAAACAATTTAAGAGCAGCAATAAGACTACTTTGAGGACTACAGAAATACTCACCAAGAAATAAGGAGCTTTAGTCTTATTAAAATGACACTTTGGGAAGAAATGGTTAATATTTCAAAGAAAAATCTAAATGAAAAATCACTTTTTGTGAAATCATACTGTGTGATTACTAAAGACTAAACTCTAAAATATGACTAATCCATTCTACTTTACAAGAAAAATGATGAGCCAAGACAGGTTACATGAGATTCCCTACCATTGTACTGTACTTTCTAATCTTCTTTTCTCATGACTTCTTCTGCAAGGTCATGGTGCCAGTTTAAACTCAGTAATGCAGAGTGCAAAGCTGAGTTGCAAAGGGTATATTGTAAATCTTTGGTATGAATGTCAGGGAGAAGCTAATATCCTGCATGCAAAAAAGGAAAAAACTACCCGCAAACCACTGAAATTGTACCTTAGCTAACATGGACCTCTAAACCTAGTACATTACCTTGTTTCACCTATAGGCTCTTGTCTGAAATGCAGTGGATTCTCAATTGACCGTTCGCTTTTCATTGACAGACAGCTGGGTACAGGTGACCCTGCTCTCTCCTCCTGGACCCTGTGAACAGAGCATGGAGACAGAGATTCTAGTTAATCTCATCCTCTGACTGCAGCTCTAACACAGAGCTTCCAGTTAACCTCCACCCATTAATGCAAAAGTAATACTGTATGTTTCTCACATTGTCAAAAAAAGTTTTATTTTGCATTTTATACAATAACAGCATTGAGGAAGGATAAAGTATATGTCATTTGTGAAGAGAGTTACAGGACTAAATATTAAAGATGTAGTTATTCTAGAGGAGTCTGCTTATTCACAATCTAGACTTTATAAGACAGCTATGAAGCAATATCAAAGTCACAAAAGATGCAAGGAAATCAAAACAGAATTAAGTCACAAGAGGTAACACTAAAATTGCAATATGCCCTTTGAAGACCACCTTTCGAAAAATGTGTAAAACTTTGTCTCTCTATAAAAGAGACACTTTAGTCCTACAAAACAATTTAAGAGCAGCAATAAGACTACTTTGAGGACTACAGAAATACTCACCAAGAAATAAGGAGCTTTAGTCTTATTAAAATGACACTCTGGGAAGAAATGGTTAATATTTCAAAGAAAAATCTAAATGAAAAATCACTTTTTGTGAAATCATACTGTGTGATTACTAAAGACTAAACTCTAAAATATGACTAATCCATTCTACTTTACAAGAAAAATGATGAGCCAAGACAGGTTACATGAGATTCCCTACCATTGTACTGTACTTTCTAATCTTCTTTTCTCATGACTTCTTCTGCAAGGTCATGGTGCCAGTTTAAACTCAGTAATGCAGAGTGCAAAGCTGAGTTGCAAAGGGTATATTGTAAATCTTTGGTATGAATGTCAGGGAGAAGCTAATATCCTGCATGCAAAAAAGGAAAAAACTACCCGCAAACCACTGAAATTGTACCTTAGCTAACATGGACCTCTAAACCTAGTACATTACCTTGTTTCACCTGTAGGCTCTTGTCTGAAATGCAGTGGCTTCTCCATTGAACGTTCGCTTTTCATTGACAGACAGCTGGGTACAGGTGACCCTGCTCTCTCCTCCCGGACCCTGTGAACAGAGCACGGAGACAGAGCATCCAGTTAACCTCTTTCTCTAAATCTATCTATCAAGTAACCAAGTAACTTTTTTATACAGATGTTTTATTTTTCACAGTGATCTGTGGTTAAATGATGAACTATTGTAAATACTACTTTTATATTAAGTACTGATATTTGCATTTATTATTCTGTCATACCTCTTATTATCATGGCTGATGGTTCCAGCACCAGCCTCAGGCCCTCCAGGGAGACTCATGTCAGACACAGCACCCCCTGTCTCAGGAGTCTGGAACACAACAGACCAGAGGAATCCAGGTTGGGCTTCTGATTCAGATCAGCAGGCCTGTAAACGAGTTAACACCACAGACACACTGATTTACACACTCATTGACATAGTAATTTACATAAATATGTAGTGACACAGACACACTGAATTCCACAAAAACTAACATACACAGGTTCACACATGCACCAAAGACAAACCTGTTTACACATTCACCGATTTACACAAAAACTTACACACACAACCCCATCACAGACATTCTGAAACACACTCCTCTGTGTAAATCTGTTGCTTTTTTAAGGTGTGCTGAGTGTGAGTTAATCATAACACAATGAGACTGGCTCACTGCTCACCATCACCACACTGGCAGAGACAGTAACACTCATCCAAATAATATTTCGTTAAACACCCTAATGATACTCCATTCACTTCAAGTAAATCATCTTTTATGCCAAAATACATTTCGTTTTCACCTCAGTAACATTCCATTCACTTCCAATCGCATTCACTGACATAATTTTTTATTCCGTAACAATAACATCTCACATTATAGACATTTTTACAAAAAAAAAAAAAAAAAAAAGAATTATCTGTGTAATAATCTAAAGGCTCTATTATCTACAGATAGCCTACCCGGGTGTATTTGTTGTATTAACAAGTGCAACTTGTGAGTGAAACAACCTACTCACAACTTAGTATTATCAAGTTTTACAGTAAAAGGTTGTGTTACATCTTCTATCATTCCTCCTCGATGCTATAATAATGGCAAAGGTTATTTTACTGACTGGCATCCTGTTGTGAGTAAATGCCTTGTGAAATAGGCTATAGCATATCGAGCGCGAAGTCAAAGGTGGTCCTGAAAACTCCAGTCTGGTGTAGTCCCGCAGCTTCCCGTTTCCCATTTTAAGATATAAACAAAGCATCCGATTAAAAGAGGCCAGTCGTATCCTTTTACATGTAGTCTATGCTTATAGTGAAGGTCAAACTGCAAAAATAATCATTTACTCCAGCTCCAGGAACGTCATGCGTGTTGGCAGCATGAAATCTTTGAAGCCCTAAATCTCCATTTGTAACACGGCAGGTATTTCTCCTTGCAGCCAGCTAACACAGTGTGTTATTTCGCTTTTAGATTCCACACAGAAGCCCTTTAACTTCTTGCCTCCCCCCATCACACTCCGCTCTACTTACTGCGTTGTTTTGTTTCTCCTTTTTTATTTATTTTGCCTCTCTCCTCCCTGTCTAACAAAATGAAGACTGAAATAAGCTTCCTGTTTTCCCTCTTCGGCGGTACAAGGTGTCATATTTCAACCTCACTCGATACTTTCACTTTGAAGAGGGGCGGGCGGGACGGCAGTAACTTCCTCTCTCGCATTACCTCAGTCCCTCACTGATTTTTATGACAGAAATAAAGACAGAAGCGCTGATTTAAAGAGTTGTTTACTTAAAATTTTGAGTTTCTTAACTGTGTGGCCTTTTTACCCTTCACTAATTTTACGAATGGATATTATAGAATGGATATACTTTTATATGGCGGTAAAATATACATAAATACGGTAATGAAAGCAGCGTCACTCCCTTGGTTCCGAATTCTCTCAGGATCCCTGTGAGTGTTTATGCATATCTAAGTGCATGTGTGAGGATGAAAGTCTCTGTATGCACATAGGAGCAAGTGTGAGTTTGTGAATATGTCGTTTGTGGCTCTCGGTGTATATGAATCTGTGTGTTTTACATTTACATTTATTTATTTAGCAGACGCTTTTATCCAAAGCGACTTACAAAAGTGCATACAGTAAGTATAGCGACAGGACGGGGACAGGATGTGTACAGTTCCACAATGAGACAGTTCTCAGCTGAGAGCAAGGACTGTTTGTGTACACAGTACTATCAGATTTGTACAATTACAGCGTATAGGGCAACTAATACGACAACTTCAAACGGCGCAATGAGCGTCAGGGTAAAGGCGGCAACAAGAAACAATTTAAGTAGTGTGCTTTTTGTTTTTGAATGTTACAGTGTGAAGGTGCGTTTTAACCGAACGCGAATGCATGAACTCAGTCGAGCGAAAATTTCTCCTGGCGGAAGCCAATAACCTTAAGGTAGGTAGGGCTAGAAGCCGCGCCCCCTTTCCAGAAATCTCAGGCTGATTGGTATTGTCCATTAGCTGACGTTTCAAAACGTGGACCCATCGTTGTGTTGACCGTTAACTTTGAAAATTTAGAGAAACATTACTTCTTAAAAAAAAAAGATTTCAAAAGAAATGACGAACTGTTTGGGTGAGGTATTGATATATGCTAATTAACTAGCTAGGTAGCAACGCAGGATAACTTAGATGTCTTTTATCGTGTCTAGCAAACTTACTAGCAGCGTTGGTGTAATAAAAAATGCTTGCTGTGACGTGAAGCGAAATTCGCTTGTTCATTTTTCAGGCAAGTGATCAAACCCGCGTGAGGAAAGCGAAGCGAAATTTCGCGTCGCGTTCGGTTAAAACGCACCTTAAGAGCTGTTTCTGTAGCAGATGCTCTGCTAGAGCCTTGAGTAAAGTCAACAATGCACTCAAATGAGCCTGATTTTCAGGGTCATCTACAGGCCTTATAAGGTCTGAGATCTGCCTTCTCCACCCCACCTACCATGGCGTTGGGCAACAGTGGAGTCTAGAAGTGTGAATCTTCACTGGTCTCACGATTAGATTCGATTAGGATTCAAAGGGTAGCGATTCGATTACAAAAATATTGTCGATGCATCTTCTCCTCCATATTTACTTATTTATTTATTTTTATTAATACGAGAATACAAGCGCTCAGTTTTGAACTGTTTTTAGTTTTCAACTTTTTTAACAGCTGTTTTCAAAAACCATATCAATTAAAATTACCACAAGGTAGGCCTATATGTAAACAGTAACACAAACATTTTGTTTTTAGTGCATTGTAAATTAGCGGTTATGGGTTTTTTTTTTCAGTTGAATTATATTTAAAGTTCAAGGAAATCCACTGTATAAAAGACAAGTTTTTTTTTTTTTCAACCTTTTCGCGCATGCGTTCACACCGGCGTGGTTTGCCGTTTAGCGTATGCTAAAACCGGTGCAATTAGAACACTAGATTTTTAACATTCTAGCTAATTTTAGCTTTGAGGAAACAGCGATTTAACATTAAAAAATATAGCAGATGCTAACTGAAAACTATGAGAAGCTTAATAATGACGCTAAAAATTAGTAAGAGTTCCCTACAGTCATTACAATATTAGTAATTCATTAATTATAATTTTCCTAAACATGAAATGCAGTTAAATGTGCAGAGCGAGACATGGTGAAAAAGTTTTATAACAATATAACGATTAGGAATTATTTGTTTAATACGGGTATAGCACAGAACAGGAGAGTTCGCTCTGTAGGTAAGTTTTAATCCTTAGTTTTGCGATACAAATAAAGACTCGCCCCCTGATTTACTGAGGTAGGTGCAAACCAAGGTAGATTTAAGAATAATTTTTATGTGTGCGCCTAAATTAAAACATGCTTTCACTGGGCGATATAGTGTGATTAAATAAGCTGTTTTTCATTTGAATCTGGCGCAAGAAGCTAATATAACAATAAGAATAAACCCATCCTTCATTTTTGCGCTGTCTGGCTGACACTCCTTGAAATACACATTCATCAGTTCTACGGCCCAAGTTGATCCCCGGGGAAACCCCCGCAAATAAGTAATAAATATATATTTTTTACGTTATAGCAGAGAAACTGAAATTATAGTGTGTATGTGGTAGGATGCGCCCACCTGTCTGTGGCGGGGGGGGGGGTTTAAATCACGATGCCGGCTCAACATCTGATGACTGTCAGCCATCGGCCAACCCTAGTTCTTAGAACTAGTCCGTAGTTCGAATCGCACCGGTTTTAGCATACGCGCTAAATGGCTAATCACATCAGTGTGACCGCAAAAAGGTTAATTACAGTTTTTAAGAAACGACCATTTTCTTTTTCTGCATTGATGCAGAATCTTTCACTTTCGCATCGCGATGCATCGTAAAAACGATTATTTTCTCCAGCTCTAGTGGAGTCATAGGGGCTGAGAGCTACCTTCTCCAGTTCACATGTAGCTGAGTACTATTAAGTACGCAGCCCCTGCTGGAATGCTTTGTCATGATCTTCAGATTGTGTAGACCTGAGCACAAATATTTTATTTTCCAGTTGCTATTTTGCACTAACGTTTTGATCTGTTTCATTTAGCTCAACAACACTATTGTAATCTGCTCTCACCGGCAACTTGGTTTTTAACATGGCCTTGTGTTTCATGCTCAATTCTTTGAAAGATAGCCTATTTTATTTGGAACAATATAATGAAAATATAATTACATTTAAAACATAAATGCTGCATTTGTACATCTTCATCAAGAATCAGTAAGAAAAATGTCTGGACATGTCTGTGGGATGTAGGTGACTGTGATTATCCGATTGAAGGAAAACAGGGAAAATATAGATTTATGGATAAACATAATTATAACTGTAATAGAACTATACTCACTGTAATAGATATTTGAGGTAAATATTACTGGATTCAGAGAAGAAACTGTCTTTTTAGTTTATTGTACTGTCCTGTAAAACTGGACACCAGGTTGTGAGAAACATATCCTTCTGTTCTCAAAAAATTTCACCTGTTTGAGTAATAAACACACGTTCATAAATGTCTGGAAAATAAAGTGGTGTAATGTTTAAATTACACAGCAGAGGACGTTGTTTTACCTTTATATTTTAGACCTTGTTTGAGTTTGCATGTTAGCATGCATGCATGAAGATTAACTTGTGCTTTTCTATGTACATGTTTGTCTCTCTAAGTGTGTGTGAGTATGTTAATGTGTGTACACATGTATATATGTCATACAGTGGAACAGGATTAGTGGAGTGTTCACATGTGTGTTTGTTAATAGCATGTGTATCTCTCTCTGTGTAAGAGTGCATGTTTGTGAATGTATGTCAGTGTTTGTGTCTTTGTGTGAATGTACAGGCATAATGCTGTGTTTAAATGTGTCCACTCTGATAACAATATTTTTGATAGCATAAAGGCCTTTAAGAGCCAGTGACTCCGATTGGACGTAAAGTTGGTTAGTTTGCAGGCAGATACTGTTGGAAGCAACACAGTTTTTTGACCGTGCGTCATTAAAAAAAGGAAAGTTATCTTGTCTCGTTGCTTGTGTTACAAAGAACTTTGTTAGACTTACTCCAGTTACAGAATGACATGGAGTACCACTACAAGGCCAATAGGGTAATATCAAAATATATTTTTTTAGTCTCAACGGCCCTGTACTTCAAATACTAACATTAACTATGCCTGTGAAGTGTGTACCTCTATACTTACCGAAGAACATTGAAAAAAGGGAAGAAATGTCTTTTTGCATTGGGTTATGAACTTTATTTTCAACAGAAAAAGGCACAGATTGAATCAGATTAAAGTAAAATTTAAATTAAGTTAAATTTGAACAGGTAGTCCAAATTTTCATGATCCAGAATATTTACAGTATTTGAGCACTGCATAACTGAAAATAAAATAAGATATAAAAGATAATCAAGTTTTTTTTAAAATTGATAACATTTGTGTAAGTTGTGATTAACGTCTGACTAATAGTAGAGCCAATTTTGCAAATCTGACAAATCAGCAAAGGAGTAAAGTCAACCAATACACTGCACCATCACCATCAAGAGACCATCAGTCTTACATTAATCAAGAGGAGAGCTGTCACAGAACGTTACCTTATTCTGATAAACCAAATCAAATCATTCAAACCTGTTCAGGACTGTCAGCCTGATGAATACTTATACTAGCAAGATGTCTATACCAATGACGCAATATACAGCAATGAAAGCAATACAGTAAAGCAATATGAAGAAATTTGCTGTTAAAACGTTTCAGTTGTGTAGTTGGATATAATAATATAACAAGCTAAATGGCAAGACTTGTTGCAAGCATGTGTATGACAAATTTCAGAAATCCTAAAGCTGACATTCACACTACGTCGAATTCTGTCATTTGGCTTGTTTTTCACAGAATAAATTATCTGCGTCACCAAGTCTCATACAAGAATTTTTATTTATTGAGAAATGGACGACTCTGACAAAGGTCTCTTGGATGTTATTAAAATGTTATTCCTTTAATAAAACTGCATCTTAGAGAGACATGGTTGTAGGGAAAATTGTCACTATATACTAACATGCTTCACTTCAGCATCTAGTTTGTAGCTGTTTACAGACAGCAATGCTATCAACCATCTGAGTAGCTAGCCAATGGGAACTAATTTTGCTTACTCTGTTAAAATGACATATGACGCTCCAAATCATTAATCAGACTAAATGCAGTAAAGTGTACTTAAGTATCTGAGTATATCCCAATACTTGTGCATGCACACGTGTCTGTGTTTATGTGCAAGTTACAGTTAAGTTACATCAAGTTACAGTTGATGTATGTATGAGAATATGACTGTTTGTATGTGTGTCTGTGTTTGTCTGTAAGAGAGGGAAGACAGATGTAGGACTCTACTCCAGCTGGCACAGGGACACTGAGGTGTAATGAGTGTTAATCCTAAACCCAGGATAGAGGGGTTGAGTGAAGTTGGTGTGGAATCTGTGCAGGAGGGTCAGTGTGTCAGAGGAGATGCTGTAGAAGGACAGAGTGCCAGCCGGCTAGTCCAGATACACTCCTACTGTGCAGGAGGGGGAGGGAGATGCAGGTATGACTATATCCTTATCATTGTGATGGAAATAATAGCAGTCATCCTTATTTTCAGAGTGAGAGAAACTGTGCCAGACACGGTAACTGCTATCAGAGCGGAACAGACTCCAGAAGTTTATATTTCGTCCAAACCTACAGTCAGCACCCCCTCCTTTCCTGCTGATTCCTTTATATGTCACTGCTATAGAAAGTTCACCCCCACTCCACTTAGCCTCCCAGTAACAGCAAGCCCCAGAAAGACCCTCTCTGCACAGCACCTGGGGCTCAGAGTCAAATCTTTCCGGGTGATCAGGATATGGCTGCTCCTCTGGCCCCTGTGTCACCGTCCTGTCCCCCTCAGACAGACACAGCTCTCTGTTTGCTGTGTTGGGGTCCAGTGTGAGCTGACAGGCATCTGCAGACAAGAGGAAGATTAATGAGATTAAGTATTATTCATTATTATATTATTTATTTTTCATGTAAATTCAATTCAATTATGAGTATGAAAAATAGGAGTGTGTGTGTTTTGCTTATTTGTGTCTGTGTCATTGTTTACATGTCTGTGTGTAAACTGTATAAACTGATGAGGCACACACACAGTGTAGTATGTGGTATACAGTTTAATACCATGTGTGCCTCTGTAGATACAGAGATGTGTACTTGTGAGACTGGGAAATTCTGTTGGTCTACTTCAGTGAGTCTTTACATGTCTCCCTGTGTTTGTGTACATGAGAAACAGAGAGACACACTACAGGGACTAAACAGGAGAAGACAGGTAGACAAAATAGTGATGGGAATGAAGAAGAGACAGCAGAAAGGAAACTGAGGAATATCTTTTTGCCTCTCTGTCCTCCAGCCCTCTCTCCTCTTTCTATCTCTGACATGTCTTCCATCTCTCAATGAAACGTGTTTAGTGCAAACACACTTACATTTCCTGGGCCCAGGTTTGTTACTGCTCTCTCCTCCATGGTCCATACTGTAGGAACAGCATAAGAACAGACAGTGACTTAATAAGACACAGTCTATGAGGTGCAGTGTGGAAACTAAGAACTCTGAAACAATAGGTAGGGTTGGGCAACATCAACATTTTCATATTGTGGGTTTGAAACCAAGTGTGTCATTAGCCGACAAACAGCAGGAGTCCACAGCGACAGAAAAAATTGGCTTCATTCTGTCTGAAGTAAGAGTCTCCCTGTGTTTGTGTACATGAGAAACAGATAATGTTGGGTCCCCTCTACATTATATCTACATTCTCAAACTCTTGTTAGGCATCTAAGAGCCACTCTGGTGACATCAGTGAATCATCCTTCAATTGGCAGATAGTACACTGTGGTGCATGGCAGGACTTGACTTGGATATACGCACAGCTTTGAGGTGCGTATATCCAAGGATTGCATTCCTCTCGATTCAGTGCTCCTACCTGAATGCAGACATTATGAAAATTCTTATTGGAGTTTCTACTGAAGGGGGAAAGGCATTAAAAAAGATATCATCAAACTATTGTTATACATGATATTAATGTTGTTGGTGGCAGGGGGTGAGTGTAATTACAAACTTAGCTGTAGGGTTAAATTATTATATTGGGATTAGGGAATAAAACACACTTGCACATTTGATATTTTTCACACTTCTTCACAACTCCTACAGTGTACTTGTCCCACAATGACATCATTTCAATCACATAGAGCAGGGGTGGCCAACCCTCTCCTGGAGAGCCACATGTCCTGCATGTTTTAGATCTCTCCCTGCTCTAACACAGCTGATTCAAATGATCAACTTGTTATGAACTCCTGAAGCTGCTGAATAACAAACTGAAAATTTTAATCAGCTGTGTTAGAGCAGGGAGAGATCTAAAACATGCAGGACATGTGGCTCTCCAGGAGAGGGTTGGCCACCCCTGACATAGAGCCTGACAATGGACAAAATGAGAGAACCATCTGCTGGTCTATCACACTCCTGCTGTTCTCTGTACTTACCCGTTTACAGTTGGGGTTGTCCAGTACAGCAGAGAGTGCTCTCAATCCTGAGTCCCCTGGGTGATTGTAGCTCAGATCCAGCTCTCTCACGTGTGAGGGGAGAAACACAGCCTTTCTCAGTGATTCAACATCCTGACAGCCTACAGGAGATGAGAACTCTTCACTCCCCCAGCTCTGGACAAACTGCAAGGATCAGACACATCAGCAGTACAGTGTTCCTCACCCCAGTCTCTGCAGTTTACAGTGTGGGTCCTCCAGTCCAGCAGAGAGTGCTCTCATGCTTGAATGTTGTAAATTGTTGTCTCTGAGCTCCAGATCTATTAGCTCTGAGTGAGGTGAATGCAGGACCGAGGCCAGATCATCACAGCAGCCTTCTGTGAGATTACACTCCCCCAAACTGTGGAGAGAAGGACAGAACACACATACATGTTTACCTTGGATAATCCTGATAACTTTAACTCACCCTTATCCTGCAAAGTCTGTGCCAATGTGCAAATAGCACTTCTTGCAACACACATGAACTTATTTTACAGTAAGATTCATTTGGGCAGTTGTTTCATGTTGAAGGACCTTTTGGTTCACAAACACTCTAAGGTAAAAGGAGTCGCTGTACTCCAAGACTTTCTGAAGTCATTTTACTTGCAAATAAAAAGAGTGAACTGTAGTATATATTTCACAACAGGTCAATAATTGTCAGGTTTTCATTAACATTTTGTTAATACAGAAATATACATGGTTACAGGCTCACAGCTTTCCACAGGCCTCTCCCCCTCTGCAAGGTTATGACATCATTGCTGTCTGGAAACTGGGCTTCATGGCATCATTTATTCCCCTACATGGAAGTCTGTTTTGGAATTACTATAGTTGTGTAATGCACTTGATCCACTGTGACAACTACTGCACTCATGCGGGAGTGCTGAGCCAGATGAATAGAGTCCTCCAATACACTCAGCCAATATTTCACACTTTAAGTCTCACAGTGCACCACAGTGAAGTGGCCACCAGCTGAAGGATAGACACTACTTCACTGACATCCTCTATGCAACTAACATGTGCCTGCTGAATTGCAGGTTGCCTCAGAGCAGAAAAACCCCTGGCTGACCTATCTATGCATATCCCTGACAGAACACAGCCTATTTGGGATTGAACACAGACTGTAGATCTCAGCTCTCGATCAAAGTGGTTGCCTTAACCTCTGAATTCATCAGGATCCCTACCAGAAAACTGTTTAACTCTTCGGTTTAAATTTCAGTGTTAACATTTAAATACCTTGACACTGAAAATATACACAGGCCATGTGATAACATCCTACTCATGTTCATCAGCTTGCGCCATGAAATGCATCATGACACAGTGTATCAGCACTATAACTTATCTGCACTATATGAAATGACGTACTAAGGGAGATGACCAGACCCTTGGTGTCCTTTTGGCACCTATGACTGTACAGATTCAATTGAAACCAGATATTATGGTTGAGACCACAACTTCTGAGACTAAAACTCATCTCAAAAGGGTGTTGTCCTGTTTTGCTGTCATAGAAGAGTAAGAGGAAAGGGATGGAACTAATGTGGACCAACAAGGAAGGCTGGGGAGGGAGGAGTAAACTTAATCAGAAGGAGCTTCTTCCACTGCATCTCTGTATAGAGCCATAATCACTGAATTTACTAAAAGAGATGTATCATACAGCACTACTCACCTCAGTCTCTGTAGGATACAGGTTGGACTCCTCAGTCCAGCATAGAGCCGCTTCACTCCTGAATCTCCCAGGTTATTGTAGCTGAGGTCTAACTCTATCAGGTGTGAGGGGACTGACTGGAGAGCAGAGGCCACAGTGTCACATGACGTCTCTGTGAGATCACAGCTTTCAAGTCTGTAGAGAGGAGATCAGAGATAATTATTCTTAAAAAACATAACATTTGAAATACAATACTGATGGTGTTCAGTAAAATAGTCTAAGGAAGATGTCTGTGCTACATGCTTCAACTGCAGCACTTTGGGCCTAAAAATCAAGCATCATGCTGGACTCAAGTCTAAGGCTGGGGCTACACCAGTTGCGTCGCGTGTGTGTGATGCCCATGTTAACGGGTTAGAGCAGCCACACAGCCCGCGCGTCTCAGGCACGGCTCGAGCCTCGCTGCAGCTGCGAGTCATGTAGACTTTCGGCATGGAGCCTATTTTTTTCCGCGTGATGCGCACAGTTCTCAGCAAAAATAGACAGTGAAAACAATCTGTTGATGGTCATATTGACATCATACCAGCAACATTACATAATTGACACTGTAGTTTCAATGTCTAGGCTATATGTCACAGACATGAACAAAATAAAAATATTACTTTTTTAACCATTTTAGTAATCGCATGTTATCAGTAGGTGATTTGTTCATTTTTTTTTAGCAGGGGGATGGCAGATGCACACTCATCACTCTTTCTGCTACTAACTAGGGGATGGAGAAGGGGGGGATGGCAGGTTAACAAGGGGGATGCATTTTGGTCATTTTGCTAACAAGGGGGATAGCATCCCCCCTCAAATCGCCTACTGCATGTTATTAAATGGGAAAGTGGAGGCTACATGTATACTATATAGTCAAGGAAAGAAGATGATCCATTTGTTCAGCGCTCATTCTGAAATACTTCAGGTGTTTGTCCGTATCAAGACGCAGTTCAGCAGCAAAATGGTGAAAAGCTCCAAGTTGCCTCCTTCTCTGGTTTATAAGGTGAACCCACATTCTTTGCCAGTTTCTCCTCCAGAGCATTCAGAGCAAAAGATAAAGCACGATGGCTTTCCTTCTGTCTAAAAATCTAAACTCACATTACATATAAAAAAGAAGAAAATAAATACATAATAACAAGTTGTCCTAGGCAGCCTATTTTCTTCATGATCAACATGCTGTTTTACAAAATATTTTTCAATTAAACAAATATTATTTATTTTATTATTATTTTTTACAATTGAGCACACACTTCTTAACCTTTGTCTCTCTAAACTAAATATATAAACTAAATTTATAATGGATTAAATCAAACATTCTGTTATTGATGAAGATAGGGCTGGCAGTAGCAGTGCTGCAGCAGCAACGCTGGCGGTGTGGACAAACACACGCATGCAAGCTGCAGCAGTTCAGCGACGTAGCACACGTGACACAACTCGAAACTGGTATGGCCCAGGCCTAATAGTAATAGAGCTCTGGTTCAGACCATACACATTTCCTTGAAGCCAGATATTAGAACCAAGAGCTGGAGATCACTCAACTTTAAGATTCATCTGCAAGGGATATTGTCTTGCTGTGCTGTGATAGAGGAGTGAGAAGAGAGGAATGGAACTAATGTGGACAAAGAGGACAAGAAAAGCTGGAAGAAGGAAGAATAAACTGAGAAAGAAGGAGCTTTTGAATGATTTACTGTAACTGTATAGAGCCATAATCACTGAATTCTATTCACTAAAAGTGATGTATTACACAGCACTACTCACCTCAGTCTCTGTAGTTTACAGTTTGGACTCTTCAGTCCAGCACAGAGTTGCTCCACTCCAGGGTTAGGGTTAGGGTTCAAATGGCATGACAAATGTCATCAATACTATGCTGTTATACCTTTTGTTATCATGGCTGGGGGTTCCAGCACTGGTCTCAGATTCCCCAGGGAGACTCATTTCATAGACAGCGCCCCCTATCTCAGGAGTCTGGAACACATCAGACCAAGACGAGTCCAGGATGGGCTTCTGACCCAGACCCAGACCTGTTAATACAAACAGCACAGACACAGATGTTGTCCACAGCTTTTACAGTTGTCATGGCTTTGCAGCCATTGTGGGTGGTGGTGTCTGCACTGCCATATACCTGTGTGAAAACCCTGGTTTAATACTTTCTGCAACCAGTCCTGGCAAAGATGACAGCCTTGAGTCTCTTCCTATAATTTGTGATAAGATTAGAGAACAGATTTTGAGGGATTTTCTCCATACAGAACTTTTCAAGATCATTGATCTTGCACTGAGGTCTGCACTTTGCCCTCTTCAGTTCAGACCATAATAATTCAGACCACCAATAATTTTGACATCTATGGATTCCAGAAAAAAATGAGATTACCTAATACAAAAACAATGCAGTATGAGAATAAGTGTAATGAAATAAAAGTATATACAGTGCATTCAGAAAGTATTCAGACCCCTTCACATTTTTCACATCTTCTTATGTTGCAGTCTTATGCTGAAATTGTTTAAATTCATTTTTTTCTCAGCAATCTACACTCAATAGCCAATAATGACAAAGCAAAAACAGGATTTTAGAAATTTTTGCAAATTTATTAAAAATAAAAAATTTAAATATCACATTGACATAAGTATTCAGACCCTTAACTCAGTACTTAGTTGAAGCACCTTTGGCAGTGATTACAGCCTCGAGTCTTCTTGGATTTGATGCCACAAGCTTTACACACCTGGATTTGGGGATTTTCTGCCATTCTTCTCTGCAGATCCTCTCCACCTCTCTCAGGTTAGATGGGGACCCTTGATGGACAGCCATTTTCAGGTCTCTCCAGAGATGTTCAATTGGGTTCAAGTCCGGGCTCTGGCTGGGCCATTCAAGGACATTCACAGAGTTGTCCCTAAGCCACTCCTACACTCCTGTCTTAGTTGTGCGCTTAGGGTCATTGCCCTGTTGGAAGGTCTACCTTCAGCCCAGTCTGAGGTCCGGAGTGCTCTGGAGCAGGTTTTCATGAAGGATATCTCTGTAATTTGCTCCGTTCAGCTTTCCCTCAACCCTGACCAGTTTCCAAGTCCCTGCCGCTGGAAAACACCCCCATAACAGGATGCTGCCACCACCATGCTTCACTGTTGGAATGGTTGGTATTGCACAGGTGATGAGCGGTGCCTGGTTTCCTCCAGACATGATGCTTAAAATTAAGGCCAAGAGACCAGAGAATCTTGTTTCTCACAGTCTGAGAGTCCTTTAGGTGCTTTTTTGCAAACTCCAAGCGATCTTTCATGTCCCTTTACTGAGGAAACTGTATGTTGTACTGAGGTCTAACATTTGGATATGTTCAGTTCCCAAGTGTTCATTGACCCTGTGCAGTGCTGTGAGTCACATTAATCATTTTCATACATGCCATGGTTTCTGTATGATTCCAGCTAAACATCACGGTTCGTGCTTGCAAGCTGGTACAAAAACAAGTCTGCCATTCAAGTAGCTGATTTCATAATTTACACTACACAATCTGCATAACATGACCTCACACAAACTGGACAAGCATTATTTCAAACTGATACGTTGTTTCCCCACATTCTTTTGTGTCACTTGGCCCTGTGTTTTTCTGTCAGGGTGGAATACATGTTCGCAATGACTGCAATGTACAGCTACTGATCAGTACACACTAGATGTGAAATGTCTGTGCTCACCAGCAGTTGCTTTTAGTTTCATTTTACCTTTTCAAAATCTCAGTTTTGATCATAACATATACGAATTATAATAATGTAGTCACACAACAATGCCTTACAATTATTTTGTAGCAATAACTATACATGCTATATGCATAGCCTACACCCAGCTGTCAAGTGAAAGAGAACGCTTTGAAAGATTGTCATTTCAGTTATACTGCAAGGTGAGTACATCTAGCTCTGTACATGAAATCCGAAAACTCCAACCTGGCTCTGAAGAACTCCCTCTAACAAAGTACAGAACCGTAGAGAAATTAAAACAGAGCACATCTTTTTAAAACAGGTTGATTGTGTCCATTTATACAGTATGTACTGTATGCATATAACTCCTCCAAGTATATCTCAATTTGATAACGCGTTACTAGTGGTCCGCTGACGTGAAAACTACAACGTCATGTGATTTTACTTTCCCCTACCCAACCACACACACCCCTCCACTTTTAATCTATCTACCCTCCCCCGCTGTAGGCCTATTACTGTGTTTTATTCCAGTTTTTCTCTTTTCTGCTTCTCCCTTCCGCCTCAGTCTGGAGTCAAATACCGTCTGAGCTTAATTTTACTTCCACTTTAACGTTTGCGGTGTGGAATTTTTAAACGCTTGTCGTCCATTTGATTTATTGACTTATTATGTAGTCAAAACAAGCGCTGAGCGACTTAAATCGGAAAAGACGCCCAGAGAGAAGCAACAACATTCAGACTTGCAGTTCACACATCCACTGTAAGCAATCAAATATACAACATATGAGACGGTGCAAACACACCGAAAATTTCACATAAAAAATAACAATCGTATCATATAAAATGTGTGCTCATGTTTACATATCCGACAGAATAATCTGTTATTCTATGGAAATATATAGTAATGCAGAATTTAAAGTTGCCGTTTATTTTGAAAAACGACTACTGATTAAACAAATACGAAAAAATGAGATTTTATATCACATGAAAAATTATTTTACGTGAGCTTTTTGAAATGTTTTTGTTATACTGTCTGACATATTGCACATGTGATTGTGTTCTCCCATGCACTGATTCGCCAGCATTAAAAATTTCCGCACGAGCATAAGATCAGAGCGCCACTTTGTTCCAACCTTTTGATTTGTTGACATGTTGACTTCAACTTCTTTCAATAAACGCAAACTTTTATTCAACTGTTTGTGTGTGTGTGTGTGTATGCACTTTGCTATTACATTACTAAGAGGCTACGTTATGTCTTTACACTAAATCAAGAATAACTAAGACGGTTGAAGGAACAACGTAAAAATTATTATTACTTTGCAATAGCCAGGTTTTCTTTCGTGTGAGCAATTTTATTAATGCTTCGCAAACATGACTACAGTATTTTTCAATGTAGCGTAAGAGCACGTCAAAATTTTAAGCGGCAATAGCCTGGCTGTCTTTTTCAGGAGTGGTGATAGCAGCCCGCGTTTTGTTCCGCTCTTGCGTTCTCGTGAACTCGTTTGATATGGCGCCAGATTTATGTCAAAAGTCGAGAGCTCACAAAACATGCTCGCGCACAAAGCAGCCACCATGCGCGAGAGAATTTCTGCTTGGCGAGCGCTGGACGGCATACGCGCTCGCGCGAATCGACCTGAGTTTTGACAATTTGGGGGCGGAAACCAAGGGGAGGTACTGGCGCTCTTATGATTGGTCACTTTCAACGCAATCACACCCACATGACCTCCTTGAACTTTGATTGACAGCTTCCGTCAACTGGACGACAGGCAGACAGTGTTTGGACAGAGGCTTATTATTTTACGTTTACATTTGTTCATTTAGCAGACGCTTTTATCCAAAGCGACGTACAAAAGTGCAAATAGTGGGCAAACAACAGGCACAAGGGCAAGATGTGTACAGGTCATACAATGCAGATAGTGCTGAAGCTGAGCGCAAGGTCAGTGTAGCGAGACAGAACTAATCTGATCTAAGGTTACATATCAAATACAGTCACTGGGACAATAAAGTGCTACTATATTACCTAGGCAAAACGTGCTACAAATACAGTGTAACTTTTTACAAGTACGAGCCAAGAATCTTAGATTTACAAGGCCAAATGGCAAGGGTGTCAGTCCAGGCAGAGTCTGAAGACGTGTCTTCAACCCACGTCTGAAATTGCAAACAACTGAGTCCTGACAGCAAGTTCGGAGTTGAAGACACAGTGGACGAAACAATGGCGGCGATACCTGAAGATTTATATGTAAGTGATACAGATAGATGGCTTCGTCTAACAACCCAGCAATTTACTTACTCTGAAATTTGGCTGGAACATGTAAATAGCTAACGTTAGCTAATTAACGTTAGCTATGCTTCCCCTGTCATTCAGCCAATTGCATGCAATAGACGTTAAAAGTAACGTTAACGTAAGTAAATTGCTGGGTTGTTAGACGAAGCCAGCTGGCAGTATCACTTAGCCTACATGTAAATCTTCAGGTGTCACCGCCATTGTTCCGTCCACTGTGTCCTCAACTCCGAACTTCTTGTCAGGACTCAGTTGTTTGAAATAACAAGCCTCTGGCCAAACAGTGTCTGTTATGGAGTTAGATTAGTTTCTTTATTCACAAATAAATGTCCCACAATGTACAAATGTATTTCATGATTCACAAACAAATGCAACACGATTCGCAAATATATTTCATGATTCACAAACAAATGTAACACGATTCACAAATATATTTCATAGCTTACAAATAAATGTCACACAATTCACCAATCCATTTCTCGAATCATAAATAAATGTTATGTGATTCACAAATGTTAACACAGTTACATTTATTTACAAACTGACGAATCTATTTACGAACCACCTGACATTCGTGAATATCGCTGCATTTGTTTGCGGATTTTTGTAACTTCCCTGACATGGCTCGATCCACAAATGCATTTTTTCAAAAGGTCATTTTCTGTAGCCAATCAGATGTCTCTAACAATTTCAGCCAATCTCATGAACGTAAATTCGAGCGTATCAGAAAGGGCTTGCTGTAGAGCTCCCCATTGCTATTTTAATAATGGCTGTTCGTGTTCAGTATTGTCCGTCGAGTGTCCTTCCAACTGCTGCAGTATGTATCGGTTTCTTTACGCTGTTTGAAGACGCATGTAATTTTATCCTGTAATTGCACTCCTTTCTAACATCCATGTGGAACCTAATGGCAAAGAGTCTATGGCCCTGTTCATACCTGGCATTAAAGTGCGTCTCCACATGCGTCTCGAGTGACCACTTGTGATTGGAGCTCACTTCCCCGCTCTATATGCAAATAAACACGTACATCATTTCCGTCTGCAAATGTAAGTTTGCGCATGTAATTTTAGCGACCAATGATCACCAAATTTCTCTTAGACATCTCTTGTCATAAACACTTCCTGTCAAAAAAATCAAAACCGAAATCCTATAAGTATGAACGCTTTTTTGATAGGAGATAGTGTTTATGACATGTGAGATGTTCAACAAATTTGGTGATCATTGATCGCTGTTTTGGGACATTACAGTTTTTTACGATTGCTTACACACTAAAATTAAAACCAAAATTTATCATGATGTAATTTCCTTGCAATTTCAAAGCAAAGGCTTTCAAATGAACACACCCATGAACCAATTGGTTAAACACAGCCACCGGGTGTGCACACACACAGGTGCTTAATTGTAGACACACCAATCAGGTTTAAGCACTATAAAAAGGCAACAGGTAAGTTCACCTGACTTCAACAATAATGGACGGTGTCAGAGGAAGAGGGAGAGTGTGGATGAGAGGGGGAATCCGGAGAGAACAAGGTGGAGGAAGAGGCCGAGGTAGAGGCCAAGGTAGATGAAGAGGAAGAGGTAGAGGGAGAGGGAGAACTGGAGGAGGGGTTGGACATGCACAAAGAAGACGACAACCAAATCTGTCTAATGAAATTCGTGCTACACTTGTGGACCGTGTAATAAACCACGGACTAACACTGAGAGAGGCTGGACTGAGAGTACAGCCTAACCTAAGCAGGTACACAGTGAGATCAACAGTTCGGACATTTCATCAAGAGCACAGGTGAGAAACTTATCTTCTGTCAACAGAAAATCCATAGCTTACTGCATGTACTATATCAACAGTTTTGGTATCTATTCCGGTATCATTTTACAGTAAGCTACATGTATTTTGTTTGGCCTACAGAGGATTGAACATCGAGAACACCAAGGAGGGAGGGGCCCCATATTCACACAGGAGCAAGAGAGAGAGAGATCATAAACCTCGTTTTGGCCAATAATGCAATCAGACGTAGAGAAATTCAAACCCATATTGTCAATGATCACGCAATTTTCAATAATGTCCAACAGGTCTCTGTCAACAATAGCCCGTATCCTTAAAAAACATCAAGTTCTGATGAAACTACTGTATAGAGTGCCATCTGAAAGAAATTCAGACAGGGTGAAAGTCCTGCAGCATGAATATGTGGAGGTAAGTTTTGTTCACTGACTGTAGTATTGTATATTGCACACATAACCTTTTTACTGTACATGTAATTTTACTGTATAGCAGACCTACAGTATATTGACCTACACAATGTGATCTTTTGCTGTATTTCAGAGTGTTTTGCAAATGGATACGGAGGAAGTCCCGCATGAGTTTATATATATTGATGAGGCTGGATTTAACCTGACAACAATGAGAAGAAGGGGAAGAAACATCACTGGCCACAGGGTTATTGTCAATGTACCAAGGCAACGTGGGGGTAACATTACCCTTTGTGCTGCCATTACACAGAATGGGGTCTTCCACCGCCATGCCAACTTGGGTCCTTACAACACTGACCTCATTCTTACATTTTTAGACAGATGCAATACATTGTCATCTGGGACAATGTATCTTTCCATCGTTTTGTTCTGGTCCAAAACTGGTTTCATCAACACCCACAATTTACAGTTCAATACCTTCCACCATACTGTCCCTTCCTAACCCCATCGAGGAGTTCTTCTCAGCATGGTGGGGGAAGGTTTAAGGTCTCTGGCCCTATGTCCAGAAACCCCTCATTCAAGATATGGAGGAAGCATGTGATCAAATTGATGCAGCATCATTACAAGGGTGGATTCATCACTCCAGAAGATTCTTCCCACGTTGCCTTGCAAATGAAAATATAGCCTGTGATATTGACGAGGCCCTGTGGCCAGATCCAGCTAGGCGGAGAGATGATGTTTGGTTTTTTTTTTTCAGTACTGAACTGGATACCTAATTTGTTACAGTAAGCTTACAGTACAATGGTACGTTCAGTAATACTGTATGAAAACTGGAAAATGTTTTATGAATGTTTTGTTGAATTGCTCAGTATTGACTGACTTGAGTATATGAAAAGTAAAATGAATATTTTCATTAGTCTGCCCAATTGGTGTCATGTAGTGTTGGTGAATTTTAGGGTTTTTATAAGAAATTGTATAGTTTTGACTAAAGTGTTCCATTTTGCAAATGATCTGAGGTGTTGTGCTACTTGGGTGTAGTGTTGTGCTAATTGTGTGAAGTGTTTTGAAAAACCGGGCCCTGTTTTCAAAATTGTGCTTAAGCAATTGAAAAAAACTGTAAGCCACGTTCAGCTTTTTCCTTATAATGGGCGTCAATGGAGAGGAAAACGCTTAAAGTGAGATAACGACCATACTCCTAGGATTTTTGTTTCTGAGCGATCAGATCTCAATGCGTCTTGAGTGCGTTCACACCTGTACTTAGCGCTGTCCACTTGTGATTGGATCACCCAAGACGCATTTTAATGCCAGGTGTGATCCTTACCCAGGTAAAGGGCATCCAGACAGAGTAGCTATTAACAAGAGCAGAGACTGACTTTTTAAATCCCGCCAGCAAGGTTTCATCACGCTCCCGCAGTTTAGTTTAGCCCGAAGTCCCCCAAGGTCATATTTCTGTATGCTTTGAGACAGCTTTCAGACAGCATATACACGTGGTGGGATGATAATAGACTTACTATAACGTAGGGCAGAGATGGGGCGTTCCAAAACGGGATTAGCATTTTGTCATCAGAAATGAATGTTCAGGGGAAGCTTTCTACGTTTAGAAAATGTATCTGTTCTTAGACCTTAGAAATGCTTTTTCGGGGTGCTTTAAAGGGCGTTTTTCGGCAAAACGCGATATCCGCGTCTAACGCATGGTGCAATTTGCCTGGCATAAGCTACAGTGAGACTGCAATTAAAACATTTAACTGTTCAGCCCCTTAGCTTCGCTATACGCTGAGATTTTTTCTGTTCAAGTCTAAATCAAAAGTGATTAGTGATTTCTGTAGGCTTTTAGTCATCTCAGATGGACCACCGAGTTAGCTAGCTACACAGAACTGACAAAATAATCGGGCGCTACCAAAAGCCATCAGAACAGGAATGGAGCTGTTGCTCTTATGTTCTCTGTCTCATTTAGTTCAAAATTGTCCCTGTTACCGTTTGCACCTGTGTTCTCTGTTACGTCTTACGTTGTTCCTGTCTTTGCTCAGTCTTGAGTTGCCATACCTTTGCGTGTGTATGTGTAACGGGTGGTATCTTACTGCCTTGTGTTTAATTATATGATGTTACGTAGGTCGGCGAGCGAGTTTCGAACCGAGATTCTCACTGCTCGCTGTCAACCCCTTACAGCCAGCGTCGTTGCCAGTTGAGCTGAAGGCAAATTGCCGTTAGCCTGTCGGCTAAATAGCAAGGCTACTTAACCAGGTCTCGGGGGAGTGATGCTGCAACCGCTCGGATACCTGCTACCCGCTACCTAAGGCTTTTTACGCAGAACTCACATGAGCTATTACTTCAGCTCTGCTACACATGTGCGTATGCATATGCGTGTTTTCCCAAGCCCGCTTCTAGGTTGTGAGTCTCTATTGGTAATGGTAAGTTTATTTTTTGAACCAAACTTCTTGTGTCTCAAGTTCTCTTGCTATTTGGGTTCACTCTGCTCCTTGTCACACATTATGCTTGAATTGGATAATGGCATCTACTAAGCAAAGGAAAAATGGTCAATATTTCCGTTATATACAACAGAATGATGTGTAATGATTCAGTGCTGGACAAAGCTGGGAAGTCATTTGTTTTGGCTCTCTCCTACTACAGTCCTGCTACCTAGCTACCAAATTGTGTTTTATGGATGTACTGTTGTTTTGCCGATGTATTGTGGAGTGGGAGACCAAGTTTTAGTTTGCAGCTCTCATGGTTAGTCTTGAAGCTTCACCGAGAAAGCCCTGAACTAGCCACAATATTTTGCTATCGACATGCTATTTTTTTACAGCACATAAAATGCTGCAGACATGATATGGAAATGTTTATAGTTTGATAACACTGCCAGTTTAATACTGTGGTATATAACGAAACCAATATATCATGACATCCCACACCACATACACATAATGTACTCACAAATGCGCGCGCGCGCGCACACACACACACAGTGTAGCATGTTGTATATACAGAATGCATATGAATAACAATAAAACTTAAACTTTTTGATCTGTTTCAGTTACCCCTGACTACACTACTGTCCATTCCCAGCAGTAACACGTTTTTAGCAATGTCAAGAACAATGGCTGTTGTTTCTTACTCAAACGTCCTTTCAGGAGATTCAACAATACATATAAAATGTCATATCCATGTAAAATCAAAACACATGTAATATTAAGAATCCAAACATTTATTCTGAAAAACATTTGAAAAAGCATATAGAAAAAATATGATTACATTTAACATGAAAATACTGCATTTGTATATCTTAATAAAGATAACAGTAAGAAGAATGATGAGCGTGTGTGTGGGATGTAAGTGACTGTGATTACCTGACTGAAGGAAAAAGAGATTTATGGAGATTTATTTATACATTTACATTACATTTACATTTACATCCTTTAGCAGTTTTTCTTATCCAGACCAACCGAGAGAAGTGCATACAAAAAGAGTAGGCTAAGAGCGGAGACAATACTAACTCTTAAGCGTCACAATAGGACAGTAGGGGCCATATGTATCAATCTTTGTGTACAACTTGCCGTAGGACCATGCGTACACACAATCTCACGATTTGTGTACGGAGGTTTTTCGTCAGAGTTATCAAACACCACGTACGCCTGATTGTTTCCAATATCTGAGCGTAAATCAAATCACCGTGAGATTAGGTGCACCTGAACGCGCTTAACGTCCACTATCCCACAATTGTTCTAATATGGACCGAGACACGCCTTTCATTTATCGAATTAGCATATTGAAGATCCCAGGTAAATCTGAGTGAAATGCAGAGACTGATGTTGAGGATCAATGTAAGAAAAGAAATTATTCGGACACGGAGACAGAGGTGATGAAGAGGGGAAAATGTCCTTTTGGAGGCCAGACTAGCGGCATGTCAAATCGACGGAAAAATGCGGAGTGGCTCAAAGTGGTGACTGCTATGAATGCAGTTTCACCAGAGGTGCGTATGGTGCAGGAGAAGACAAAGAAGTGGTCGGATTTTAAACCTGAGTGTCCTCGCACCATTTAGGGAATCGGAGCATTCGGAACGTAGGTCTACAATAATAATAACGATTCTAACCACTGAGAGATGACTGCTGAAATCAACAAAATAATAGCCAACGGTGTCAGGGTCATTAAGTAAAAAGAAAAAAAAGATAATCAGATCGTTTTGTCTGTCTTTCTGCTCATGCCATGCAGCTCTCTTGCTCGCTCGTTCTCTCTCCCTGTCTCTCGTTGACCGAAACTTTACTTCCCTGTGTCGTTTCCAACGTTTCCAGTATGTTTGTTGTTTGTGCTATTTTTCTATAGGGTGCATAAAACTTAAAAAAAAAGGGGGGGGGGGGGGGGGGTGGATACGACTGCCGACACGCTGGTGCTGTGTGCGCTTATTCATTTTTGGCCTCTCTTTTAATATTGGTTTCACCACTGCTGTGAAATAAATGTATTGTTTGATTTTGAAACAGTAGTCTTGTGTTGTTGTTATTTAACCTTTCAGAGGCTATTGCATGGTTAAATCAAAGAATTTCATTAAACCTACCACCAGACCAATTTTAGGTGGTGAACTGGCAATCTGCCCCAAATATTCCTATTTCATATTATGGCCATGACGCACAAACACATGGAAAAGATAAGGTAGGGAATGGTTCACATCTAGTCAAAATTCTGCTAAGTGTCATAGTGTGTGCAAGAGGAAGTTTGAGGGTACAGTACTTTACACAGAAAATGTTTGAGGAAATGGTAAGAATTTTTAGAGCTCGAGCTGTATCATCAGCATCGGAGTGGTAGGAAAATCCATGGGAGGATATTAGTGAGCCTTGGTTCACTAATATGTATTAGTTGATGTTGTTTATAAGGATGACAGGAGGGGACAGAGAACAGATCCCTGAGAGACTCCTGTGGTAAGGCAGTGTGACATCCAGAGACAGATCCACACCAGGTTGTTCACCGCAAGAATGTATGTGTGTTTATGTGTGTTAAAATGGATGAGGTGCGTCAGTGTGTGTATGTGTGTTAAAATGGATAACGTGTGTGACTGTGTGTGTGTGTGTGTGTGTGAGACAGGGGACTCTATTCCAGCTGGCACAGAGACACTGCGTTGTTCCTCCAAACCCAAAACCCTGGATAGAGGGGCTGAGTGAAGTTGGTGTGGAATCTGTGCAGGAGGGTCAATGTGTCAGAGGAGACGCTGTAGAAGGACAGAGTGCCAGCTGGCCAGTCCAGATACACTCCTACTCTGCAGGAGGGGGAAGGAGGGGCAGGTATGTCTGTGCTCTTATTATTGTGCCGGACAGAGAAACGGCCACCAGAGCAACGCAAACTCCATGAATTTGTATTCTCTCCAAACAGACAGTCAACACCCCGTCCTTTCCTGCGGATTCCTTTGTATGTTACTGCTAAAAAAATCCTCACATTCCCACTCCATTCAGCCTCCCAGTAAAAGCGAGTCCCAGATAGACCCTCTCTGCAGAGCACTTGCTCATAGGAGTCAAATCTGTCTGGGTGATCGGTGTATGGTTGCTCCTCTGGCCTCCATGTCACCTTCCTGTCCCCCTCGGACAGACACAGTTTTCTGTACGCCGTGTTGGGATCCAGTGTGAGCTGACAGGCATCTGCAGACAAGAGGGAGATTAATAAGCTTAATGATTATTATTAATTTTAATGTGATTACGTGTGAGTGAGAGAAAAAGAAATGTGTGTTTTTGTTTGTGTCATTGTGTGTGTGCATTCATTTGTTCACAATATCAGCAAGCACATTTGTGAAATATACAGACTGAAAAAATGAACATACTGAACTTACACTCACATGCACACACACATGCACAGTATAGGCCTGCCTTTGTGACTTTTCACATGTTTATTGTTTTGTGTACATGAGAGACAGAGAGAGAGAAAACAGAGACTAAAGGAGAGAAGAGAGGTAGAGAAAATAGTGAGGGAAAGACAGAGACAGAGGAGAGGAAATCTTTTTCTCTCTGTCCTCCATCCTACTCTTCTCTCTACACCTGTTCAGTGCAGACTGACTTACACTGTCTTGGTCCTGGTTTGTTTCTGCTCTCTCCTCCATGATCCACACTGTAGGAACAGCACAACAAAAGTGTCTGGGTGACATACATCCTCTCTATGAGGTGCAGTGTGGAAACTCAGAGCCCTGTGAAAATGGGACAGCGCCACACACATACCATACCTCTGCTGTCCTCTGTACTTACAGCAGTGTCTGCAGTTTACAGCTGGGGTCCTTCAGCACTCTCACTCCTGAGTCCCCTGGGTGATTGTAGCTCAGATCCAGCTCTCTCAGGTGTGAAGGGTTTGAATGCAGAGCTGTCGCCAGAGAAGCACAGCCTCTCTCTGTAACTAGACAGCCTGACAGCCTGCAGGGAGGAAATGAGAGCTCTTCACTCTCCTAATTCTGGACAAACCACAAGGATGGAATTTTATTATATACTTTACAGTAGATGAATATGAAATAACAAACGGACAGTGGGATTAGTGATTATTATCAAAAGCAAGTGTCTTTTTGATTGTCATCACGTCTAAAACAGTACATGTAATTCTTCATCTGAATGAGAGTTTATTTTCTTTTATGATTGTCTTTGTTACTGTCCTATATCAGCAGTGTATTGAAAAGCAGTAGAGTTTTCCTCACCCTAGCCTTTGTAGTTTACAGTGTGGGTCCTCCAGCCCAGCAGAGAGCGCTCTCACTCCTGAATCCTGCAGCTCATTGTCTCTGAGCTCCAGAACTCTAAGCTCTGAGTGGTATGAACGCAGGACTGAGGCCAGATCATCACAGCAGCCCCCTGTGAGATTACACTCCTCCAAACTGTGGAGAGATGTATTACACAAATTCACACACACACACACACACACACACACACAGTCCTAACATATTAACACCTATTTGCATACAGTAGGCTATGACTCAAGACCACCTAAAAATGTTTGGAACAAACAGATTGAACACATGACTATATACAGGTTTTCTTCCACTTTTCTCATGACTATATTTTTCTAGTGGTAAGTGATGCACATATTTTTCATTATTTTCATTATTCGTTTCAATGCCAAAATTTTCCTTTATTGGAATTATGTTAGTGTAGCCTCATCTACCAATATGATCCTGTTATAATCCCAATGCTTTCAACTCAGTCTTAAAACCTTATCCTGATAAGTATGTGTCAGTGCACAAACAGCAATTCACACAGGAAATATCAACTGTTGATTTAGCAAGATTAATATGGATCATTGCCTGAATGCTTCACACATAAATTAAAATTAAAAGCATAAACTAGACCTACTGTATATTTTTCTATATATATAAAGACTGATCAATGTGTTACTCAGTCTGGACTGTAATGATGCACATTTTTTGTTTGTTTTGTTTTTTTGGTCAATTCAGTATTTTTCATAAAATGATGATATAATTGTTTGTCAAGTTCTTCAGTTTGAATTTCAGAGTCACCACTCTGAACCCCAATTCATGTGCAACAGCGAAAAAAATTCCCTTAAGCACTGTAGTTTGGATATTGCTCCTAGAGGTCATAGGGATGGAGAGACAGCACTGTATTTTTCAGGGATAAGGCTGCTGCTTCCTGAGATGACCACCACATGGCCTCATAACTTCCTGTGTCCTGTATGTCTCATTTAGTTAATGTATTCCACCTGTCTTAATTAGTTATTGGTTTCACCTGTTTTTTGTTATTTAAGCCCTGCCCCTCGTCCATGTATTTGTTCAGTCTTCAGTTGCTATGTTTAGTATTTACCAAGTCTGTTTCATGGTCTCTTGAGCCCCTTTTGTGTCCTGACTCATCTCTGGACTTGGAATCACCCTGCTTTGCTCACGATCTGGTCACCTGGCAACCCTATGACTAATCTGAATGGGATGTTAACCTGAGTTGCTGTTAAAGAGGATTAAGAAGACAGGGATTGGCTGATATGGAAAAAGATGGAACACTTGGGGAAAGAGGAGCAATCTGACTCATACACGCTCCTATCCTACACTTACAGCAGTGTCTCCAGTTTACAGCTGGGGTACTCCAGTCCAGCAGAGAGCGCTCTCACTCCTGAGTCCCTGGGGTGATTGTAGCTCAGATCCAGCTCTCTCAGGTGTGAGAGATTTGAATGCAGAGCTGAGGTCAGAGAAGTGCATCCTTTCTCTGTGATTCTACAGCCAGGCAGCCTGCAGAGAGGAGGTACACTAGTCAGTTTTCAGAAAGTTACTGCATTCACAAAATAGTGGAGTAAAAAGCACATTGTAGTTGTAAATATATGTACCATCAACAATCTTTCTAATTAGTCCTTTTGCAGTTAAAATAAAGCTTGAAACATTTGATGTATCTATTCAAAACTACTTAACTGCTGAAATGTTACCAGGAACATGGATGCACTGGGTTTCATTGCTTGAAATGAAATGGAACCCCTTCCAAATGATTTTTTTAAGTTTGTTTTTTTGAAAACTCCATTCCAGCTGTCTTGCACCTTCTATACTGACTGTAATTATTATAACATAATGTGTTACAGGAAGAGGAAAAGGATAACTCCAAAGAGAAATGTTTCATTTGTTTCATTGTTTAATTACTGTGTTAGTGCTTTTTATTGTAAATCAGAGCTAGGGTGAGACAACATGCGATTACTGTTCAGATGTACGGAAATAGCCTGCTTTCAAGTTCCACAATGAGGAAAAGAGGCTGTAATAGAATTCTATGAAAAACTATTTGCAACCAGACTCTCAAAAGAGTTTTTCCAAGACGAAGGTAACTTATTCAGAGTGCACATGTACCTCACATTTTATGAGATATGTGCCTGTGTGGGAATCAAACCTGCTCCTTACCTCCTACTCCTTACCACTACACCAAACTGTGGCCAATAATGACTAATCAGTAAATGGTATTTACTAAAAGTGATGTATAACACAGCACTACTCACCTCAGTCTCTGTAGTTTACAGTTTGGACTCTTCAGTCCAGTACAGAGTTGCTCCACTCCTGAATCTCCCAGGTTATTGCAGCTGAGGTCTAACTCTATCAGATGTGAGGGGACTGACTGGAGAGTGGAGGCCACAGTGTCACATGACGTCTCTGTCAGGTTACAGCTGTCCAGTCTGCAGAGGAGAGGTCAAAAGTATTCAATATAAAACATGTAACAGGGCACACCACAGAGAGAGATTATATGGTGAAGGATCTGACAGAATTGTCCAGGGACCATCAGAAAGTATCTCAGACTGCCACTAATTAAATGGACCAGCTGGCCTTGGCCTGAAGGGTCCCAGGTGATCCAGGCCACAAACCACAAAATTCTCCAGCCTCCCCTCTATCAGTGTCCAGATGTTTCCCACAGCTTCTGTGTGGGATTCTAATTCTTAATTGATAGGCTCATATAAAGACAAAATATAAGTAATTCAACTACCTTTGTGTACTTATTATGCACAAGCTTCCTTGTTGTCTATTGCTTTTTAATGAAATAAGCTGTTGTGGTTTTTGTATTCATAGTTTTATGACATATGTAAATGTTATCATTTTATATATTTTATATAAAATACCATTATGTATATAGCTCAGTTAAGCTCCAGGTATATATATATAAATAACCAAGAACCAAGACGTTAGAATAATACAGGGCACTTTATAGAGAAAGAGAGAGTGGTACGACTCCCTCTAGTGCTCTGATGGAAGCACACTTACTAAAAGTGATGTATAACACAGCACTACTCACCTCAGTCTCTGTAGTTTACAGTTTGGACTCTTCAGTCCAGTACAGAGTTGCTCCACTCCTGAATCTCCCAGGTTATTGTAGCTGAGGTCTAACTCTATCAGGTGTGAGGGGACTAACTGGAGAGCGGAAGCTACAGTGTTACATGACGTCTCTGTGAGATAGCAGCAATCCAATCTGCAGAAAACAGTTCAGTGACATTTAGTATTTGAAATTATATTCTGATGGTGATTAGTCTGACAGTGATGAATATACTGTGAATATGTCTGTCCTACACTGTCCTACACTGCCACAATAGAATACTAATCCCACAATGTATTAAACAGGATATACCCAAGATACCGAAATTGTGGATAAGATCAAAAGGTTTTAATACAAACTGAGTCATTTCAGTGTACCTCTGTATAGATAATAATCACATGTTGTAATCATAAAACTACATTTACTAAAAGGGATGTGTTACACATCACTACTCACCTCAGTCTCTGTAGGTTACAGTTTGGACTCTTCAGTCCAGCACAGAGCCGCTTCACTCCTGAGTCTCCCAGATTATTGTAGCTGAGGTCTAACTCTATCAGGTGTGAGGGGACTGACTGGAGAGCGGAAGCTACAGTGTTACATGACCCCTCTGTGAGATTACAGCTGTCCAGTCTGCAGAGGAGAATACTGTGACCTCTTCATGCATTTTAATATGAAAACATGTAGTATTTCAAATGTAATACTGATGGTTTTCAGTGTTCTTCAGAGTCCACTTCTACAGCTATTGTCTGGGTTTGTACCTAAGACAATGATTTAGCTTTGTTCTATTCATGGTTACCTTTTACATTTAGAATGTGCCAAACTAAACTGTAAGCACATGTGGCTTGATCTCATCCACATTGTTTCATCAAACCTTTTCCAAAACATTTAACATGATTCACTATTTTAGGTGCAACCTTCATAAAGAAAATTTCTCATGTTCATATGGAAAATCATATGCGATTCAAAATTCTAAATTTATGTTGTAAATTGGACATATTCCTCACAGTCACAAGCATTGTGGTAGATGGTTTAATTATTCACTCAACAATGAGAGCTTTAGTATCAATAAAAGGGCTACAGATGAGGTCTCCCGTGTTTGAAACAATGGCTGAGACCATGGAATCAATTTGACTAAAATCTGACAAAAAAGCTGGCGTCATGGTCAAGGTCCTGACAGGACAATGATTTTACTCGAAAAGTATGCCCAAACACATTTATTCAGGCAAATTCTGAGGGGGTAGAGAAAAGTTTAAAGGAAATGGCTGATATGGAAGGTTCAATGGGACACAGCATGATCTGTTGCAGATGCATCCCCAACTCCTCCCCCAGCTCTTATTCACTCACAGCACCACTGTGCATCAGCCACTGCGCACCACATTAGATTAAAATATTGATTAAATGATCAAAATAATTTTCCTCAGAGAAATGGTCGTACTTACAGCTCTTACTACAGGTGTGCAAGGTAGATTTATTTAGAGAGTAACTGCACATCAGTGCCTCTATTGTCAGCATGGATACAGTGAGGTAGTACAGTAAGACTGTTCCCTTAAATTTTCAGGCCCTTTGAAGCATGAATGCCATTCATTTTTTAAATTAAAAATAGAACATTCATAAATTATTTCTTAAAGGTAAAGTGCAACACCAGTTTATATCACCTTTTAGTCTTAAGTCTCTTTTGGAAGGGTATCTGAGTTTTGTTCACTGTATTTTATTCTGCCTTACAAAACCAACAAACTATAAACTAGTGATAATGAAAGCAATAATAACTTACATAGCAATACTTACCTGGCCTTTCTGCAGTACTTGATAACCGGTAACAGTCTCTGATGGCCTGCTGCTGATGTGTTATACGTCTTCAAGTCAAACACATGCAGGACCTCCTCTGACATCAGTAACACAAAGGCCAGAGCTGAACATTGGTGTGGCTCCAGTTTTTTATCTGAAAGTGTTCCTGATCTCAGGGAATTCTGGATTTGCTCCACCAGAGAGTTGTCGTTCAGTTCACTCAGACAGTGGAACAGATTGATGGTCCTCTCTGCTGAAGATTCCTCTCTGATCTTCTCCTTAATGTACTCTACCGTTTCCTCAATGCTCTGTGATCTGCTTCCTGTCTGTGTCAGAAGGCTTTGGAGAAGGCTCTGGTTAGAGTCTAGTGAGATACCAAGAAGGAATCGGAGGAAAAGGTCCAGGTGCCCATTCTTGCTCTGTAAGGATTTATTCACTGCACTGTAATGTAACTCAAACAATGGTATTCTGTCATCTTGAGGTTTTGATTCATCTGGTCTGAGTACATTTCTGTTCTTGTTTACAAATGAATGAAACACAAATAAGGCAGCCAGATACTCCTGAATGCTCAGATGCACAAAGCAGTAGACTTTCTCCTCATACAACCCAGACTCCTCTTTGAAGATTTCTGTGCACACGCCAGAGTACACTGTAGCTTCACTAGCATCAATGCCACATTCTTTCAAGTCCTCTTCATAGAATATCAGATTCCCCTTTTCCAGATGTACAAAAGCCAGCTGCCCCAGTTTCAGGATGATTTCTGTGTCTGATGCTGACATTTTCTTTGGGTTTGTCTCAGTGGTTCCATGATACTTCTGATTCTTCACATTAGTCTGAATGAGCAGAAAGTGAGTGTACATTTCAGTCAGAGTTCTGGGTATTTCTCCACTGTATGCTTCACCCAACACTGTCTCCAGAACAGTAGCTGAAATCCAACAGAAGACTGGAATGTGACACATGATGTAGAGACTCCTAGATGACTTTATGTGTGAGATAATTCTCTTGGCCATGTTCTGATCACTGATTTTCTTCCTGAAGTACTCCTCCTTCTGTGGGTCATTGAACCCTCGTACCTCTGTCACCCGATGGACACATTTATCAGGGATCTGATTGGCTGCAGCTGGTCGGGAGGTGATCCAGACGAAAGCAGAGGGAAACAGATTCCCGTTTATTAGGTTTGTCAGCAGCACATCCACTGATGTTGGCTTTGTTATATCACACCAGATTTCATTGTTCTGGAAATCTAGAGGAAGTCGACACTCATCCAGACCATCAAAGATGAACATCGTGTTAAATGCATCATTCTCAACACAGGTCATCTCTTTCAGTTCTGGAAAATATAGCTGGAGAAGTTGCATCAGACTGAATTCTCTCCCTTTCTTCAAATTCAGATCTCGAAAAGGAAGAGGGAAAATGAAATGAATATCCTGATTGGCTTTTCCTTCTGCCCAGTCAAGGATGAACTTCTGCACAGAGACAGTTTTTCCAATGCCAGCAATCCCCTTTGTCAGCACAGCTCTGATAGCTTTGTTTTGACCAGGTAAAGGTTTAAAGATGTCATTGCAGAGGATTGGGGTCTCTTGTGTGGTTTGTCTCTTGGATGCTGCCTCAATCTGTCTCACTTCATGTTCATTATTGACCCTTGCACTTCCCCCCTCTGTGATGTAGAGCTCTGTGTAGATCTCATTGAGGAGGGTTGGATGTCCCTGCTTTGCTAGACCTTCAAATATGCATTCAGACTTCTTTTTCATGTCAGTCTTCAGTTTCTGTTGCTCTCTTATTATACATTCATCTGAGGAGAGGATATATTAAAATAAATGTGGTCAATAATGGTGTTGAAAATGAAATGAGGATTCCTTGCCAAGAAAAAAAACAGATTTCTGTTTTCTCATAATCATTCAGTCATTTTCCTCCTCTTTCACACTGTGTCTATTCTGTAACTAATAACGTCAATGGCAAACAGTCTGTACGCTTTGGAAAATGTGAATGCTTTTATGAATACAATTTTGTGCATTGTGTTAAAGTTTTTACATCATTCTAATAGAGACAGAGTCAATAAGGGAAAACTCTTACTGTTCTGCTCATCTTTCTCCAGTGAGTCAGCAAGATCATTGTGGTTCATGTTCCTCAGAATGCGCACTGTGATCTTCAGAGACTTTTCCCTGCCACAGCTCTCCAGCATCTTCTCAACAACTTTCAGGATCTCATTGTTCCTTGCCTTACTTTCAGTGTAGTCTTGGTATTCTTGGCTTTCATGTCCCATGGTTAACTTCTCCATCTGCATAATAATCTCCTGGACATTGCCTTGGTGTCCCCAGTGCTTCTTAAACTGTTTCAAGTAATCCTTGTTCAGTTTCATCAGAGTTCGCAGCAGTGACTGAAATAAACACACAGAGAGGTGTGCTGTATCAATTGTGTGACTGAAATAAATGCATTAAGAAGTGAAATTTGTCATTTGGAAGCACAGTTCCACTCATAGTTTTGCATGGATTTTTAATCAGTATTTATGTAAATAATTATTTACTGTTTGAAGTGTTTTAAAATGAATAAAAGATAACGCTTCCAACTTTCAAATTTCTGAGCACAACACCTAGCTAACTGATACTTTTCACATTACAAAGCAATGAAATATCCCTCTGGCAGGGTTTGTATGTGTGCACAATCCCGATAATCTGTACTATTAGTTTCCATAGAGATAACTGAGTTTTTGACAGGAATTCAAGCAAGTATGTTTTTGCAGCAAATGAAAATTAGTTTAGCTTGTATAACAGAGTATATCTAATTCATCATGCCACGGTCAGGGGTTTCCTGATTGCATGTGCCAGTAATATAAATAGTTTTGTATACAATTATGTGTGGAAGGAGTGGATCCAAGATAATCTGAAGTGGAGTGAAGTGAAGTGAAGTGGAGTCCCAACCAATTAAACATCAAAAATAGGGCTGGGTTTGTTGGGTAATTAGTCTTGATCTTAACTGTATTCTAAGATATGGGGTTTATGCTGATCAAGCACACCTTGCAGGAATCAAAGCACACACATAGTATTTTTTTTAAATGTAATTTTATTGCTGTGGCTATGGAATGTACCTTTACAGATTATGTGAATAATACTTCTATTTCACTACAGCTGTGGTCATGGGATGTAGACTGACCTAAACAGGTTGGGTGAGTTATTATTAAGGAATTATATTATTTTTCTGCACATACATGTATGCACACATGGACCCGATCCTTTTTACAACAATAGCCACTATAGTATAGTTTTTACAGGGGACATCCTTAATCATATTAATTTTGTCATTATGAGTAATGTAATACATATATGTGGAATACATACAGCATAAAATCTTAAAAGCATATTCTGCAAATAGAACATATACTTAACTATCATTCTAGAACATGAACAGATAACACACCTTTTTTGTGAGGGCTAAATCCATACACTTCTCTGTCTCTAACAGACAGTTGGAGCCTGCTGACTGGTAAACCCTGTGAGGAGAACACAGTTCAACACCATGAATTGAAAAAATATTTTCATAAATGACCAGAGACCTGCCACATTTTGATATTCAGTCCATCTACAGAATTCTCATGTGCATGACTGATCACAGTAAAATAGTAAAAAAAAAATACAAGTCATATGAAACTGAAATATAAATTTGATCTCTTCATAACAAAGGTAATCCTCTCAAATAATTTGAATATTCAGTGTTTATACACCTTTAATTGAATACATCATATTGTTAAAGACATTAGTGTATTAGTATTTGACAGGTTACTGTTTAGTAGTTTTAGTTGTCTAATCATGTTTTGTTGACTGAATGGCAATGAAAAAAAAGATGCTTTGTGCAGTCTATGGAAAGATCCTCTTTGTTAAAATCTCAATATTATCAAAACCTCTCTTGTTCTGCAGGCTGGGAACATTACCTTGGATCAACTGTGAACTTTCCTCTGAAGTTTACAGGTCGACCGATTGAGCCATCACTCTTCACTGACAGACAAGTGGCTTCAGGAGACCCTGCTCTTTCCAGCTGGACCCTGTGAAGAGAACATGGAGACAGAGCTTCCGGTTAACGTCATCCTCAAACGACAATCCCAATATGTATAATGGTATAGTATTTTTTATACTTGTAAAAAGTTGGATGACAATGTCAGAATGACAGTTGAAGTAAATTAATCTCTTCTCAGGCCACACCTGCTATTGAATTAGGAAAATAGACAAGTATATTCCTTTGGCTTTTTCCATTATGTAAAATGTACAGCTTGCACGTTTTAATGGTATAGTAAAATCACTTCAATAAGTCTTGGAATGTATGACTGACTGCATCCCATTGCTTGAGAATAGCTGCTCAGCACTAGGTGCTTTAATTAAAAAGATATGAATTATCCAGTGATCACAGTGGCAGATGAAACCACATTCACACAATTAGAATCAACAGCAATTTACACTATGTGCACTGTTGAAAAAACATTTTTGAAAATGACCAGAGGTAACGTCTGCCATTTCTGAGATACAGTATATCTGAGGGCCTCTTGTGTTCTTGATTGATCACAGTAAAAATGGTAAAAAAATAAAAAATCAAAAAATCAAAAAACACTTCCTTGAAAGGTGTATTAAAGTGAAATATAAATTTGACCTCTTCATAGCAGAGCTGTCCCTCTCAAATCATTTGAATATTAAACATCCATACACTTAATAACTGAATACACAATATTAATAAATAAAATCATTCAGTAAATATATAGTCATGTTTCCCTGAATGAATGGCAATCTGTAAAAAGGAACATAAAGAGGCTTTATGCAGTCTATGGAGAGATCCTCTTTGTTAAAACATCATGATATTATCTAAAGTTCTCTTGATCTGCAGACTGGTAAGATTACCTTGGATCAACTGTGAACTTTCCTTTGAAGTTTACAGGTCGACCGATTGAGCCATCGCTCTTCACTGACAGACAGGTGGCTACAGGAGACCCTGCTCTTTCCAGCTGGACCCTGTGAAAAGAACACGGAGACAGAGCTTCTGGTTAACGTCATCCTCTTACTGCAGCTCTAACTCACAGCATAATGAGACATAGCTTCCATTTAACCTCATCCTTAAATTACAGTGCCAATATGTACATCTCCTTCCTTTGTCAGTTTTTTATTTAGTACTACTTCCAAATAACAGACAGCTTATTTAGAGTTGGATACAATTTCAGATTTCAAATTACAGATTCTAGAACAGACCAAGTATTTTTTACATTTGTAAAAAGTTGGATGACAATGTCAGAATGACAGTTGAAGACATAAATTAATGTCTTCTCAGACCACATCTGCTGCTGAATTAGGAAAAATAGACAAGTATATTCCTTTGGCTTTTTCCATTATGTAAAATATACAGTTTACACGTTTTAATGGTATAGTAAAATCACTTCAATAAGTCTTGAAATGTATGACTGACTGCATCCCATTGCTTGAGAATAGCTGCTCAGCACTAGGTGCTTTAATTAAAAAGATATGAATTATCCAGTGATCACAGTGGCAGATGAAACCACATTCACACAATTAGAATCAACAGCAATTTACACTATGTGCACTGTTGAAAAAACATTTTTGAAAATGACCAGAGGTAACGTCTGCCATTTCTGAGATACAGTATATCTGCGGGCCTCTTGTGTTCTAGATTGATCACAGTAAAAATGGTAAAAAAAAAAAAAAATCAAAAAACACTTCCTTGAAAGGTGTATTAAAGTGAAATATAAATTTGACCTCTTCATAGCAGAGCTGTCCCTCTCAAATCATTTGAATATTAAACATCCATACACTTAATAACTGAATACACAATATTAATAAATAAAATCATTCAGTAATTATATAGTCATGTTTCCCTGAATGAATGGCAATCTGTAAAAAGGAACATAAAGAGGCTTTGTGCAGTCTATGAAGAGATCCTCTTTGTTAAAACATCATGATATTATCTAAAGTTGTCTTGATCTGCAGACTGGTAAGATTACCTTGGATCAACTGTGAACTTTCCTTTGAAGTTTACAGGTCGACCGATTGAGCCATCGCTCTTCACTGACAGACAGGTGGCTACAGGAGACCCTGCTCTTTCCAGCTGGACCCTGTGAAAAGAACACGGAGACAGAGCTTCTGGTTAACGTCATCCTCTTACTGCAGCTCTAACTCACAGCATAATGAGACATAGCTTCCATTTAACCTCATCCTTAAATTACAGTGCCAATATGTACATCTCCTTCCTTTGTCAGTTTTTTATTTAGTACTACTTCCAAATAACAGACAGCTTATTTAGAGTTGGATACAATTTCAGATTTCAAATTACAGATTCTAGAACAGACCAAGTATTTTTTACATTTGTAAAAAGTTGGATGACAATGTCAGAATGACAGTTGAAGACATAAATTAATGTCTTCTCAGACCACATCTGCTGCTGAATTAGGAAAAATAGACAAGTATATTCCTTTGGCTTTTTCCATTATGTAAAATATACAGTTTACACGTTTTAATGGTATAGTAAAATCACTTCAATAAGTCTTGAAATGTATGACTGACTGCATCCCATTGCTTGAGAATAGCTGCTCAGCACTAGGTGCTTTAATTAAAAAGATATGAATTATCCAGTGATCACAGTGGCAGATGAAACCACATTCACACAATTAGAATCAACAGCAATTTACACTATGTGCACTGTTGAAAAAACATTTTTGAAAATGACCAGAGGTAACGTCTGCCATTTCTGAGATACAGTATATCTGCGGGCCTCTTGTGTTCTAGATTGATCACAGTAAAAATGGTAAAAAAAAAAAAAAAAATCAAAAAACACTTCCTTGAAAGGTGTATTAAAGTGAAATATAAATTTGACCTCTTCATAGCAGAGCTGTCCCTCTCAAATCATTTGAATATTAAACATCCATACACTTAATAACTGAATACACAATATTAATAAATAAAATCATTCAGTAATTATATAGTCATGTTTCCCTGAATGAATGGCAATCTGTAAAAAGGAACATAAAGAGGCTTTGTGCAGTCTATGAAGAGATCCTCTTTGTTAAAATATCATGATATTATCTAAAGTTGTCTTGATCTGCAGACTGGTAAGATTACCTTGGATCAACTGTGAACTTTCCTTTGAAGTTTACAGGTCGACCGATTGAGCCATCGCTCTTCACTGACAGGCAGGTGGCTACAGGAGACCCTGCTCTTTCTAGCTGGACCCTGTGAAAAGAACACGGAGACAGAGCTTCCAGTTAACCTCACCTTCTTATTGCAGATCTAACTCACAGCGCATGAAGACAGAGAGTGCAGTTGAACAGTTTGCTATCATGATGAGATCCTCTGATTAGCTCATCAGGCACCTGTTGCTGGTCATATAGACATTAGATAAACCCGAGCCAAGGTCCATAAGCATTTCTACTGGACAAGATGGCATAATGATGTAGTTGTGTTTTGTTTAACTTGTTATGCCTGTCTCTCCAGAATATTAAAAGGCATCAGACAGTGGTGTACAACTTAGGCATCAGACAGTGAAAGTCCTGTGTTTAACACCGTCTGTCTGAGGGGGCGTTAGAAACACATTATGAAATGTTGAAAATAATGATTCAGAGGTAATGCACTGAATTTCCAGAGTACTGGAACAACCGTGTTCCTTTTATTTATGTTTATTTTTCAATCAGCTGTCTTCAGTCCATTTTTTTTTTGGCGGTGTACAACTGAAACATTCCATCATACCACAGGGAAAGATGTCACTGCAGACACATTATCAAGTACAGAAATTCAGAGTCAGTTGCTAGTATGTAGTATGCAAAGTAATATATATATATATGTAAAAACACTTATACAAAAGAATCAAACAAAGAAAATCATGATTTTTTGGGATCTGTGATAGGATGAGGGCTACCACACACCTTTGGTCTGGTTTGACAATCTTTTGTTTCTTTGAGTTGTGAAGTGCTGCTAATGTCATTACACAGTGAAGCAGGTAATAAAGGTGTACTCACCACAAGGAAAAGAGACAGGAAATATGTATAGTGATAACGTTGGGGATATGGTGATAACATTGACATGAAGGTCAAAATCTTTGACATTTGGGCCATCATTTGTGTTAGTTTCATTTATTTCATTTGGAAGAGAAGTACAACACATTTGGGACAATACCAATATATGGGAGCTCTGATCTATGACTTGCAGGGAGGGTCTTAATGCAGCCCCATACAGATGGGGTCTTGGGGTGAATGCCAATGCATTATGATTTTCATCTTTTTATCTTTGTTAAAACATCAAATTTGAACTAGAGTGCATGAAGGCTTCTGTGGGCTGTGGGCTGAGAAGACTGTATTGACCCACGTTACCGAAGGCAGTCCCATGCAGCAGGCTGGGGAGTCACCTGTTGAGTTATGGCGAGGGTTCTGTCTCAGAAAACGTGCCATTTTTACTTTCACTCAGATTTGTATTCACCCCACTTTTATACACCATACACATAGGCTAGGCCTTAGGTTAGGCCTGCGAGTTCCTCAGGTTTCTATAGCGAGCTTAGATTTACATTTCCTGGACTACACAGAGAAAGTTTACTCAGGTTGAAGGAACACGTATCAATGTTCATATTCATTGCAAACTGTGGTCTCCAAATCTGCACAGCAAATACATAATACAATGACCTACTGCAAAGTACAAACACAACATTAAATATTTTATGCATTAATTACACAGCAATACCTCTTGCTGTCAAAGCTGAGGGTTGCAGGGCCAGTCTCAGTCTCTCCAGGGATACTCATTTCAGAGACAGCGCCCCTATCTCAGGAATCTGGAACACATTGAACCAGAGGAACCCAGGATGGGCTTCTGACCCAGGTCAGCAGACCTGTAAACCCAAACCACACACACATTAATTTATACAGGCACAAAAAATAAAAAAAAAAAAATAATACACACAGATACAACAAAACAGACATACACACTCATGTTTGTAAATGTATTTATATATAGAATGTGGGCATCGTCTGAGTGAATCATTACAGGGGAAGTCTGGCTCCCTGCTCAAGGTCACCACATTAGCAGAGAGAGCAGAATTCAATTCACTCAATAAAATTTAATTTATACTGTTCATTATGCCCACACAGAGCAGAGCTGGAGTTCAATTAAAATTCTGAGACATTTTTTAATTATTCATTCAAAATCTGAACACAGCTCATCTGTTAATAGTCACCTTCTGGACTCTACCTGTGTTCTCACGTCTCCCGTCATGCATCTGCCCTAAACTACAGTACTAGAATGACACTGTGAGCAATAAAAATTATATATATATATATATATATATATATATATATATATATATATATATATATATATATATATATAATATTAATATATATATAATAGGGCTGTCAACGTTAACGCGTTAACGCGATTAATCGCGAAACTTTAACGCGTTAATGTTTTAACCCATTAATCATATTTCATATTTCAAGTTTGCAACTTCCTTCCGTAATTCCAGCGCGGATATTTACCTGGCTGAATTACTGAAAGGCGTGGCAAATGCAGATGTGTTGAACGGCAAATTTCGTTTTAACCCTTTCGCGCGTACGTTCACACCGGTGTGATTAGCCATTTAGCGCATATGCTAAAACTGGTGCGATTAGAACACTAGATTGGAGAAATTCTAGCAAATTTTAGCTTTGAGGATTTAACTCTAAAAATATAGCAAATGCTTAACTGAAATCTATAAGAACCTTAATAATGCAAATGAAAACATAACGAACCATATAAGGTAACACCCGCTACATACCATAACAAATAAGTTACATGCGAAAGGGTTAAAACTAAATTTGCCGTTCAGCACATCTGCGTTTGCCACGCCTTTCAGTAATTCAGATAAATAGGTAAATATCCGTGCTGGAATTACTGAAGGGAGTTGCGGTCAAACATGTTTTGTTTTCTTTAAAACATGATTAATATGTGGCGGCTAATTCCATGCTGTGTGTACTCGTTATTGAAATGCAGAAGCATTGGAATGTATAATGTATTTTTTCTAGTTTAAAACTTAAGAGAGTGCACGATATCAGTCCTATAGATGCTGTGCTGTGGAATAAACACACGGTCAAACCACGATCCCGAATCCCTCTGTGTCCGCGTCTCCCTCTCTACCACTACCCACGAACATACATAACACAACGCAGAGTGCTAGTGGCCAGCAGGCGCGCAGAGAGAGGTAGAAGAGGGCTACACACACACACATTTTTTTAAATAAAAATAAGACATATTTTACGTTGCTAAACCAGAACTGATAAACACAAGGTAAATAGCAAGTAGAATGTCTTAGCTTAAACAGGACAGGACAGTCTCCGTTTTTTTTAAACTTTGTTTCCTCCTTACTGTATAGTAGGCTCAATGTGTCGACCTCTACTCACAAGTGCAGAGGTTTAAAAGGGTTTAATTAATATTTAAATGAATTTAATTGATATTTAAATAATTAATCATTAGATTTAAATATTGAAGAAAGCAGGCAAAGCATCAGTAATATATCTATGGTTTTAAAAAACATTCCCGTTGGTGTGCCAGTTTAATAACGTCCTTCAATTATAGTACTTACAGAGAGTGACTTAAAATACCTTAACTTAAAATGACTTAAAATGACTGAAAATTATGATTTTCGTGGAATAAAAGGAAACAATCTTTTTTCAAAAATGTATAAAGTGCCTATTAAACTACTATGACTTATCTACAGGATTACGCATTTACATGAAAACATTTTTCTCTGAGACTGTAATAATAGTAAGTTATTTTTGTTATCATCCTGTTGTTTTTATGAACTGATGTGCAGATTCACTGAACTAATAAAATGTAAAGGTATCCATTTTTTGGTCAACAATATTTTAGGTGTAAAAATAGATATGCTGTCTGAGGGTACTGCCCCTCATTCCTGTGATTCTGGTTCTGGGTGCAGGCGTGCCACTTCCTGTATTACTTTATAGGTGTAAAATTAATATAAAAACATAATAAAAATATAAATCATTTTTAAAAGACACAGAATGTGGCCTTATATATGTAATGTATGCCCATATATAGAGAGGTTAAAATGTGTAAACGATAATTTCATCCAGTCACAAATACGTAACGCATGTTAAGGTCATGAGCTTCTAACGTTTAAATCTACATTATGTAACCCATAAAAATTTCTCGACTGCTGACTCACGATAAAAGCGCATCTCAACAAATTATACTTTTGGACCCCTTCTCCTCATCTACACATATACCACATACCCACATGCACCTGTGGCAGAGCTGAAGTAAGTAGCTCGTGTGAGCCCTGCGTAAAGTCTGTGGGGTAGTGGGTAGCAGGTAGCCGAGTGGTTGCAGCGGTTACGTTACTCCCTGAGACCTGGTTAACTAGGGGCAATTTGCCTTTAGCTCAACTGGCAATGACGCTGGCCGTAAGGGGCTGGCAGTGAGCAGTAAGAACCCAGGTTCTAAACCCGCCCGCTCGCTGACCCACGTAACATCTAGTTAAAACACACAACGCAGATACACCGTTATACACCGTCATGTGATTATACGTTTAGATACCCCTTACCCAACCACACACACCCCGCCAGCTTTAACTTCTTTCCTCTCCCCTTCACTCTCGACTGTACTTACTGTGTTCATTGATTCCAGCTTTTCTCTTTCCTTCTCTCTGTTCTATCTGTCTCAAACAGACTGAAATGAATACCTCCTTATTTGTACTTGGCACATGATAAGTCAAAGTACAGACCAGCTCAAGATTACAATCACCTTCATATGGGAGGAGCAGTTAGTTTTTATTTCTCTTGATCGAACTTTGACCCCATTGAAACAAGCAACATTTATTTAAAAGTATTGCACCAGTTTGTGACCTCAGCTATGTTTTTCCCTCTTCTTTACCCTACTTTGGAATCAGTAATTGTGCATTAAGCTCGTCTCAAAAACACACCTCCTGCACTCCCCAGGGAGGTTTAATACAGAACACTGAGAGAGTGCAATGTGTGTAATTTAACTGCCCCCAAATCATGTGTTCATGTAATACCAGGCAACAATCTTCTTTTTCTTCAGAATGCTCTGAAGTACTTAAAAAGAATCCAGTCTAATCACAGTGTTATCATGCATTTACATTAATTACATTAATTGTATTTAATCAGAGGTGTCTTTCATCATATACTGTATATGTATACTGTCCTTCCTTGCGGTTGTCATAATGACAAAGGTTATTTAATTGTTAGCCATCCTTTGGTTTTTATGTAATGGTGTGCTCAATTTTACTGAGCTCAGTAATAAAACATTAACATATTGATTTTTTCACCATTTATTATCAATACGATATTGCACCATTTATTATCAAGGCTGATGTGGGCAAGAGGTTGGCGAGGGCAGACAATTTAAATGCAGAATTGGTCATTTCACCTGGCCCAAGCAGTGTAATGTGTTTTCAGTGAGTGAGCTCCCTCAAGGCCAAAATCTCCATTTCATAATACAGCATGTGCTTCCTCTTGTCACTAGCTAAAGTTAAAACAGCATCTTAACATGATTTTACTTCTGGATCCCCTCCCCAACCACACACAGTCCTCCACACATTTAACTTCTCTTCCCATCACTTGCTGCTCCACTTACTGCATTGTTTTATTCTTCCTGTTCTCTTTCCTCCTCTATGTTCTTTCTGTCTCAAACAGACAAATAAAAAAACACATTATTCCTACATAGTACAAGATGGGTCAAAGTACAGACCTGCTCAAGATTACAATCACCTTTAGAAGGGAGGGGCAGTGAATGTTTATTCACCTTAAATGAACTCTGTTGACACAGGTAAAATTTATCACAGACAGTAAACTAATGGGTGACATGACATTTTTAACCTGTTTATCACCTCAACATCTTCTGCATGGAAGAAGGAAGTGCTGAAGTGCACTTCTCCGATACCCTCACCCACAGCCAATGGCTGCTTTACTAGCCACGAGACCCCTAGTGCCATGCAGGAGAGGCAATGGCAGTTGAGGGTTTGTGCTTCAATCACTGATATTGGTTTAGTAACTCATAGGTGCCTGATGAGTCACTCGGAGGCCCTGATGTAGTGGTGACCTGAGGATCCATGCTTGTCATAAGCCCCTCCTACCCTGACAGGAAAAAGGCAATTACTGCAGGGCACCATCAAAAGTCCGTGAAAACACACCTTCGCTGAGACTCCTTAGTGGTTCAGCGAGCACAGCACTCATCAGGAGTACAGGTTGAGCCCTGTGGCCTGTGCCATCTGCAGAGAACAACTGTTAGTCCACAGCAGATGAACAAGTAGGCCTTCCCCTGCCGGTGATAACGGCGGATAGGTTGGCCAGGGTTTCCTTGTTTTACCTGTCCTGGCACCCTATGATTCATCAGGTGCCTGCGAGATGCTCACATACTGTCACTGGAGTAGCTCCTATCATCCAGAGCCCACTCTTCTGTAGTGCACTATGATTTTAAACGGGGTAATATCAGAAAGTTGCATTCACCTCATCCTGTGCTCCTCACAAGTGCAGAGGTTTTTGCAGTGGGACCAGCTTAAGTTGAAAAACAAAAAAGCCAGCCACCAGGTGAGATGATGGTGAGGTGATCAATGATGACCCACCAGCTGTGTTTCACTTGACGTCTCCTCCTTGTGTGGATGTTGTCCTGGTGCCAGGCTTGTGTTGCCCTTGTTCTTGGTGCTGTAGTGCCATCTTTTGGAGCGCTGGGGTGATGCTGATATTGTTGGCCAGGAATCACACTCACAATATCTTACTAATAACTGTGTGCGAGAAATAATGCTGCCCAGAAGACGCAAGGGTCTTGAAGGTGGATTGTTAACACACTGTTGCTATGCAAAGGCACTAACGTTATTAAATGTGCTTGTTGGAAATCCATTCCTTTCTTCTCTTTAGATGAACATCTCCTTGATGATTTAAAGCTTTCTCGACCATATCTACAGCACACGATTTAAAAAGCTCTCTGAGATTATTTTTGTATTTTGCTCTCTGCAAAACTCCTCTAAGGACGGAGAGAGTTCAATTCAATTCAATTCAATTTTATTTGTATAATGCTTTTTACAACACAAGTTGTCACAAAGCAGCTTTACATTGTTCCCAGGCCTGAGACCTCCTGAGAGCCTAAGGCAACAGTAACAAGGAAAAACTCCCCAATTAACAGGAAGAAACCTTGAGCAGAACCCGGCTCAGAGGGGGAGCCCATCTGCTTCTGGCCGGCTTCCAGTCAGAAGTTCCATTTTTTCCTCCAGAAACAGATATGTGAATAGCTTGAACAGAGTGACAGTAAGAGGCATTTGAAATTTTCTACCAGCAGGAGTCTAATTTAACCCTTTCACGTGTACGGTCAAACCGGTGTCATTAGAATCCTATATTGGAAAAATTCTAGCTAACGTTAGCTTTGAGGAAACAGTGATTTAACAAAGTATAGCAAGTATATGAGAAGCTTAATAACACCAATGAAAACATAATGAACCATGTACCATGAGTCACATTCGAAAGGGTTAAGAGGAAAGTTGTCATTGAAGCTGCTGTTTTGCTTTCAAAGTGCCATTTGATTTTAGCAACTTTGCAGATGTGACATATATAAACAAATGATCTTCAGGACAACTATGTGATCTTGCCAAATATTATCTTTTTGCACCTGGAAACCAGGGGCTTCAATTGGTGAAATAAAAAGCACAGATGAAAACATTAAGTTGAAAGAAAGGTATAAAGAATGACAAATTAACAAGGTATAAATGAAATGAAGTAAAATCACTCCATAGTAAAATAAAATACATTCACAGAACCCAGAGGGCATCTGTTCAGAGTACAATCACATAAAAGCACAGTGTGTCCACAAATGACAACATCAGGTGTTGTAATCTACCAAAGCCTTGCAGTTAACCAATCAGCGTTCGTGTGTTAGTGATTGTGTAGGAGTGTGTGTGTGTGTGCCTGTTGTAGTGGATGAGGCATGTCTGTGTTTGAGAGTGCATGTGTGTATGTGTGAGTATGGATAAGAGTGTCATATCACTACATGTAAATGTACACAAGTGTGTGTGTGTGTGTGTGTGCGTGGTTGCATGCATTAGTGTACAAGGCATATTTTGCACATAACAGTGAGTGAAGCTTGCATGTGTATGAGTGTTTATGCATTACAGTAGATGAGGTTTGCGTGTATACATTGGTTTGTAATACAATCTATTGTGCATGTGTGTGGTACAGTGGATAAGGTGTGTGTATTCATGCAAGATAGTGTGTCTGTAGGTAAGAGTGCATGTAGGTGTGCATACAAGTGGTGTGTGTCTGTACATAGTAGAATATGTATGTGTGAATGAGTTTGTGTTTTTGTGTGTGAAGCATGTCTGCATGCTAGAGAGTGTGTGTATTTGTGTGTTGTGTTGGTGTCCAAAGTGTGCGCAAGTGTGCATACGTAGTGTGTATATGAGTGATGTTTGGGTGTGTGTATGTGTGAAAGAGAGATCATCTCTGTACGTAAGAGTGTGTGTATGTCTGCTGGTGTAATGTGTTACGGTTCAAAAGTCTCAGAAGTGTTGCAGAAATCAGAGACAACAGCAAAGCTGAAAATATTACCACACCAAATAAATTTACAAGAAGTTTCTTAGTTTTCTTATATCATGCATAAAGCAAAAACAAGTAAACCTGCAGGTTGCTTTAAGCAATACAGAGCAGCTCACGGGCCATCTGGAGCGGGCCAGCAAATCTCTTAGACAAACCCTATTCTGCTTTAAGATGTTTACTAGCTCCCTGGAGAAAAGTCTTTCTAGGAATCTATGCTGTCATGCTAGACAAGATAGGTCAGCTAAAGTGCACCAGAAAGAAACAAACACACCACCTATAACAAAAACAGCAACCTGTAACTCCAGTATCCAAGTTAATCAAATAATCAACAAACTCTCAAAGTAAGAAAACTGTCACCATCACAGCACAGGACAAAGCCAGGCAGATGAAATACAAATGAACAGAACAAATGATGGAGGCGTGTTCAAGCGTGAGCTCAGAGAGGGCATCGTCTTCAGAATCATGGTATAACTAAGGTTGGGAAAGGCGACAGCGCAGGCCGAAGGACGCCAGCCATGGCCCCAGCCAAAAGAGCTGATCGGCAGATGAATCACAAACAAACACACCCGAGCAAAACTCAACACCTGCAGACAACACACATCTTGGGGGGGCGTGTTTGTGCGAGTAGTGCAGCATAGGTGTGTGTATGTGTCTGTGTGTGAGAGAGAGAGCAGATGAAGCATTTGTCAGAGTGTTGTGAGTGAGTGAATTTATGTATGTACATCAGACAGGGTGTGTGTGAGCGAGAGAGAGTGAGAGTGAGTGAGTGTGTACTGTATATTACATTAACTCATGTACATATATGTGCATACTTGTGTGTTTGTATATGAATGTGTGTGCAGTGAGTGTGTAGTGTATTTGCTGGTATGTGAATGTGTGTGTGTGTGTGTGTGTGTGTGTGTGTGTGCGTGTGTGTGTGTGTGCGTGGTACAGGACTCTATGTCATCTGGCACAGGGACACAGAGTCATTCTCCTGCCAAACCTCAAACCCAGGATAGAGGGGTTGAGTGAAGGTGGTGTGGAATCTGTGCAGGAGGGTCAGTGTGTCAGAGGAGACGCTGTAGAAGGACAGAGTGCCAGCCGGCCAGTCCAGATACACTCCTACTCTGCAGGAGGAGGGGGCAGGTACGGCTGCGCTCTTATTATTGTGCCAGACAGCACAATGGCCACCAGAGCAGTCCAGACTCCAGGAGTTTATATTCCCTCCAAATCTACAGTCAGTACCCCCTCCTTTCCTGCTAATGCCTTTGTATGTTACTGCTACAAGAACCAATCCAGTCCCGCTCCACTCAGCCTCCCAGTAGCAGCGAGTACCAGACAGACCCTCTCTGCACAGCACCTGGGACCAGAAGCCAAATCTCTCTTGGTGATATGAATATGGCTGCTCCTCCATCCCCCGTGTCACCTTCCTGTCCCCCTCAGACAGACACAGGTAATTGTGTGCTGTGTTAAGATCCAGCGTCAGCTGACAGGCATCTGCAGACAAGGGGACATTAATAAGATGAATTCTAATTAATATTCATGGAATTATGTGTATGTGTGCATGAGAGAGACAGAAGTGTGTGTTTATTCATGTCTGTAAAAATTATTTGTAAGCACACTGGACTGACAAAATGAAGTGTGCATACACACACACACACACACACTACAGTATGTATGGTTGTACATGCCTTTGTGCAGATAGAGATTTGGACATATGTGAGTGTCTGTCTTATTCTGTATGCCTCTCTGTATCTCTCTGCTTCTGTGCATGAGAATGACAGAGAAAGAAGACAGGGATTGAACAGGAGGAGAGGTAGATAAAACAGTGATAGGGAAAGAAGAGACAGGACAGGAAACTGAGGAACATCATTTCTCCTCTCTAACCTCCATCCCTCTCTCCTCTCTCTATGTCAGTGATGTCATCTACCTATGTGTAAAGCAGACATACTTACATTTTCTGGGTCCTGATCTGTTCTTGTTCTCTCCTCCATGGTCCACACTGTAGCAACAGCACAAGAACAGACAGTGACTGAGTGACACACAGCCTGTCTATGACATGCAGTATGGAAACCCTGTAGCAATGGGACAGCTCCACACTGTAGGGGATATGGACACATATCTACAACCAAAATCATGTTATGCTTACTCCTGACATCTTGGGAATGTATATGGCCCTTGCCATCCAGTAAAAAGAGGGTGAGGGCTCTGCATGACCCCTCACCCTTATAAGGCCATAAAAGAACACCAAGCCATTGACAGAGCCAAGAGCCATGACACTGCTCTTGGTTTAAGATAAACACAAACATCCTGGCACAGCCATGCGTGCAATATCTCTGAGACACTTGACACCTGAAACGTGAGCCCCTATGGGATCACACACAGTTCACTGGAGATTCTCAGGTCTTTGTCACATAGCATCTACATGGGCTCCTCTCGTCCAATCAGATCAGTGACCAGACTGTGTGCTCACGTGCACTATAGCGTTTGAAGTGGCTCTACATAAGTGTAGTAAAAGCAGTGTCCCTTGTTTCCCTAGCCCCCCAAGGCTCTCCCTTTCTCCTCAGGGTCTCCCTTGTCGCTCCCTTTTGCTGATGGCATCACACCTCATCTAGCTCTGCTAGGGGACCCCTCCTTGCTCTGGGAGGGGGGGGGGGGGGTCCTTTCCCCCTGAAACAGATGCACTTCATTTTTCTGAAATCAGCAAGCTCTGGAAGAGGAAGACTCCTCGATCACTCCTCCTTAAATCAAAGCGATGCATCCCGCCAATGCATCAGTGAACTCATTCTGTAATGAATCCACAACCGGCTCTGGAAGCAAGTCCCTCGACAATGAACGACGCAACCTCAGAGACCGAAATGCCCCAACGCGAAGTTGGAGGCTGTCGGAAGAGATGGCTATCTCATTGAATGTGAAGATGACTGGATCTCTTCATCATTCCCGTGTCGACGACATTTGTACCTGGCAAGGACGCCAGAAGACCTAGCTGCAGATAATATGTAGTGCTTCTTTTATGTGTCTGGCAAGGAAAGCCAGAATAAGCAGACCTCCAGTGACGGACCGTTTGGTCAGGCAAAGGATCTCTCCGGCACGTGTCTCTGTCTTCGGCAATAAACTCAGAAGCCTCCGGTGGAAAACAGACTGCGGCCTCCCAGTAGGCCTGCCACAAATGAGCTTTCATCCCCTCAAGTCTGATGGACTGGCCCTCCTCAATAGCTCAATGAGTATTATTATTATTTAATGCTGGCATCATTTATTGCTTAGCTGATTTGATCTTATACGAGATGTGATTACACATATCCACGACTTGTGCAACGATAATTTTCCCCCGTTACAATTACCATTACGAGACTGGTTAGATTGACTGACAAATAGTTGAGCTAAGCTTGTCAAGTAAGGTAACTTGCACGGTTAGACACACTTCTAATTATGTTTTGCCAGCGCATGTCGAACTACGGTTATCACTTCATGATCTCCTGTAGTTTCACTTAGCTGCTGATAACCACTCCGAAACACACAAAACCTTATCATCACGTTTCCCCTTTCCGTCTTGTCCTGTCTCACAGTAACCTTCTGAATCAACCTGATTGATTCATTAATTCATTTTCTGTTCTGTTTGTTTAGACATTCTAGTTTATGTTGTTTTGTCAGTGTTTGTCAGCATTGTGTTAATAAACTTGTTTTTTTAATTACATTGTCGTCTCGTCTGAATTTTGTATTGACAAACTGGGCTCTAATAGGCTTAAAAGACCTAATTTTATTAATTATTATGTTCGTTGAGGAATGTTAACTATCCTCGTCAAATGGCCGGTACCTCTGTGGGGACAGGCAAGTCCCCTACATAATTGGTACCCCGTGTGAGGAAGACTACCATTCCCCCTACAACATACATACCACACCTCTGCTGTTCTCTGAACTTACAGCAGTGTCTCCAGTTTACAGCTGGGGTCCTTCAGTGCTCTCACTCCTGAGTCCCCTGGGTGATTGTAGCTCAGATCCAGCTCCCTCAGGTGTGAGGGGTTTGAATGCAGAGCTGAAGCCAGAGAAACACAGCCTTTCTCTGTGACTCGACAGCCTGACAGCCTACAGAGAGAAGAAGATTAGAGCTTTTCAATCCCCCAGCTCTTGACAAACTGCAAAGATTGCACACATCAGCAGTTCAGTGTTGCTCACCCCAGTCTCTGCAGTTTACAGTGTGGGTCCTTCAGTGCAGCAGAGAGCAACTCCACTCCTGAATCCTGCAGCTCGTTGTCTGTGAGCTCCAGATCTCTCAGCTCTGAGGTGGGTGAACTCAGGACTGAGGCCAGATAATGACAGCAGCCCTCTGTGAGATTACACTCCCCCAAACTGCAGAGAGGAGATAAGAGCTCAGCTCATTATAAATATTATAAACAAACACACACACACCCCTCTGTGAGGTTACACTCTCTTAAACTGTGGAAAGGAGATCTCTGTATATTATACACACACACACACACACACCTCTGTGAGACTGCACTCCCTCAAACTGTGAAGAGGAGACTTCTGAAGGATGGAGCTTCTGCTCATTATATCAACACACATGTAAATACAGACACACACACACTCTGAATGAAATAGCTTCTGTAACAGAAAAAAGTGTCATTCAAACATCGTACTCCAATGAGGTGTACTGTATGTATAATCTAAGCTTGGCCTGATACAGGATATTAATCGTTATTCACGATATTTGTGTGACTTCAGCATTTTTTTCAGCAGTCTATTGTATATCGCCCTCATTTCCCCTGATTCACAGCATAAACACAACAAAATTAATGTTCGTCTTGTTGCCGAAAGATTGGATGGGAGTGGGTAGGGAAATGGATACCAAAACGACAACCTTCTCTTGTTCATTAATTATTTATTGTTGAAAAATGAGAGCTAGAAAGTTCATTTACTCAGGGTCTTTCTCACTTGCCCAGTCAGGAAAGTTAGGCAGCAAGCCACTTGCCCAAAAATAGAAATAGATAATAGATAATAATAGAAATTTAACTAATATAAAAATGTAATGGTAAAAATTCCTTGTCATAAGTCTGTGTGTTTGCTTCGCAATTAATTCTCCTCAAGTAGAGACTGAACCTGTGTCTAGATTGTTGTGGCTTCCTAGGTCGTCTTCTGTAGTTGTACAAACTCTCCTCAAAATGATTACTGTTACTGAATTATTTCCTTCTTTCTTTTCGCCAATTTCAAGTCCCCAAAGAGATGTCACTGCACCCAGCACATCCTCTCCCAACTGATGAGACGTGAGTGAGGGGATGTCTGGTTCCTTAAACCTCATATTAGGATCCAAGCTGAGCCACTGTCACTGCCTAATCTGACTGAGCTGCCTCAATCATGCTGTTTCGGCGGATGTGAGAAATATAAACATGGTATCTAGGCTTAAAAACTCCCCCTTTCTGAGAAAACATGTGATATTACCTACTGTAGCTAGCTTCCTGGATAATGAGCTTGCTAGTTAGTTTGATGAGGCAAGATGGCTGAGTGTTAGTTCATTCACAGCAAACTAATTTAGCTTACTGGCGTGTAGCTAACATTAGCAATTCATGTTTGCTAGCTATACAGTTATTGTTTCAGATACATTTTGCTCGTGATTTTATGTTATACATACAGAGCTCCAGATGTGATGCTGGCATCAGCACTAATTTATTTCAGTGCAATGCATGTAATCAATAAGTCAAATTGGATCGGGCAGTGACCGTTTATTTACAGATGAACGCGCACAGAAAACACAATTTGAATCCAACTAAACTTACAACATGTAAACTGAAGGGTTACCTGTTTGCTTTGGCCACACTTCTTTGCACATGACATGCTATTAAAACTGAGCCTTTGAATAATATTAATACACCCAAGTTCATGTTTGACAGTAAAAGAATATGCTTTCACTGTGAAATTCAGACACAGTTTGCAGTTCATGTGCCAGTGACGATAGTGGTGACAAGACATTGCTATATTTTACCTGCATTGTAATTAATTACACAGTAAAAGGGTCCTGTGGACTTATTCAACATTCACAAATGTCACTATAGAGGGTGGAACCCAAACATTTTACCAGGCAATGTAATAGTAAACTATGACTAAAACAGGTGATCAACCATTCTGACTGTACTCTGTACACATTGACCTGAAACTGTATATTATGCTTTGCAGAGTTTAAGAGAGGAGTAAAATGACAGATGGGAATAATGTGGATGAAGAAGAAAAGTTGGGAAAAAGAGAGATAGACTTATATTTACACACAACTCAACTTCTGTACTTACAGCAGTGTCTCCAGTTTACAGATGGGGTTGTCCAGTCCAGCAGAGAGCTCTTTCACTCCTAGGTCCCCTAGGTGATTGAAGCTCAGATCCAGCTCTGTCAAGTGTGAGGGGGTTGAATGAAGAGCTGAAGCCAGAGCAGCACAGCCTCTCTCTGTGACTCGACAGCCCGAAAGCCTGCATAGAGGAGGAGAAAAGAGCTCTTCACTATCCCAGCTCTCGACAAACCATAACATTCAGACACATGGCATTGTTATAGACCTTACAGTAGCTGCATATAAAATAACAAATGGACCATAGAAAATGAGGGGCTGTGAAAGTTTTGATAATGATTATCAAATACAAACACTCTGAGTGCATTCAATCAGAATACCTAAAACATCACATATTATTCCCTTTTTTAAAACCATTTATACAGATGCCCCTCACAGCTTTACCAGGAATACAGATGGAAACTGCAGAGCTGGAGCACAAACAGAAAACACTGCCCCAAAAACCTTCCTTTCTGCTTCTCATCAGTTTTTATCTTCCAATCATCAACTGTGACTCCAAAATGCACAGCACTTTAGAGAGCTAAAACAAAATAACCTACACTGCATTCAGACAATGTACAGGTAGCTGTACACAGATACTTGTAATAGCTTGTTAGCTATCAGGTTATCAAAATGTTTGATCAAAACATCATTCTGTTATACTGAAACATTTTAGTCACCTAACTCAGCAAGCAACTACCTAACTAGATACATGAGTATATGTAGTAGCAAACTAGTTAGCCATGCTGTCCAATCATACATCTAACTTCATTTATAAGGAACACCACCTTAATTTTCCAGTATGAATAAGTAACCTTGACTTTTAGGATGTATTCACACTTGGTCCATTCTGCTGGTCCAAACTCGAGTGCGATTATCCCCCCCTCTCCCTGCCCCCGTTGGTCTCCTTTCACATTACATTTTTTGGTTGCGAACCCTGGTCCGTTTACGTCATCAATATGTAAGGAATGTGCAGCTTTTATTTACCAATGTCGCTAGGCAACGACAGAAAAGGGAGGCAAAATGGAAAGCCACACTATATTTGTTTTCTTATTCATCTTTTTGTTAATATGGTGTCAGCACCAAAATAACCGTGTTCAGCATTTTCACTATGCCATAAATGCATCCCGCTGTCTGAGAGTGATACAAGCCGCTCAGATAAGGAGGTTTTTGCGGAGATAGGCGGCAATGCGAAATGAATTTGCAGCTTTGCTTGCAGAGCACACGTGCATACCCTCAAGGTGAGCGAACAGTGTGGCTACCTGCAATTATTTTCCAAATAGTTTTTAGATGCGACAAGTGTGAAACAAATTACACGTCATCAATAGTGTTTACTTCCTGGTTTTAGATCGGATAGCTTTCACACCAGATGCAAACCGCACTGGAGTTCAAGTGAACCGGACCCCAGACCCCTGTTTTCTGGAGGACTCAGGTATGGTCCCTGGTGCGCACCTGAGTTCGGTAAAAAGCTTTCACATCAACAAAATGAACCAAACTAACGGCTCAAGAGGACTCGGGTCCAAAAGCTCTAGTGTGAAAGCACCCTTAGATGCACCTTCATATGATTGTGGTGTCTGATACATTACATTACATTGATAGAAAAATAGCTGAAAACTGGCAACTTTACACCCATAAATTGAGGCTGTATCAGCCAAATAACTATGTATTGATCATGGATGTCAGAGAACATATAGTCATTCATATGTCTGGTAAGCAAGATTAATCCTGCCTTACTGTGATTTTAATTTTAAAGAACTGAGGGCCTGACCACTGTAACTCATCTGAAAGGGGTGTTAACCTGATTTGCTGTGACACAGGAATAAGAGAAGAGACTATATATAGAGGATATAATGTGAACAAAGAAGGCAGGCTGGAGGACAGAGGAGTAAACAGAGAGAGAAGGACCTTTTTAACATTTCAATGTACTTCTGTCATAATCACTGAATTGCATTTGTTAATAGGGACGTACTCCACAGCACTGCTCACCCCAGACTTTGTAATTTACAGTTTGGACTCTCCAGTCCAGCACACAGCTGCTTCACTCCTGAATCTCCCAGGTTATTGTAGCTGAGGTCCAGCTCTATCAGGTGTGAGGGGACTGACTGGAGAGCGGAGGCCACAGTGTCACATGACTTCTCTGTGAGATCACAGCTGTCCAGTCTGCAGAGATGAGTTCAAAGACATTTAACAGAAAACATTATATAATATTATAACACTGATGCTGTTGAGTGATAAACAGAAAGTGATGATCATAAGGCTTAAGGTCTGCTAACTGTAGAGCTGAGGTTTTGACCCAGTTTTTTCCTTCCCATCATAAAGTTAAATAGCATCCTACAAACAGATCTCTGCAGTGCCCTTTATGGCCCACTATGTGAATGTTTTATAGAGGCTATGCCTGTCAGTTCACTTCCAGAATCAATCATGGTCTGGGTTTGTATCTTGCTCCTACCTCGATGTCAACTGCAAGGATTCCATCTGTGCTGCATTTACTGTTACTTTTTACATGTGGAATACACCATTTTAAACTTCAGAGACATGCATTGGTGAAAGTGGAACTAATTGGTATTCTGGTGTAACAGCTTCACTGTGAGGTAATTCACCATTCAACACCATTAACATGAGATCTACTGTCATACCAACAATTATTTAGAGTATAAGGTAGGGTGTTGAGTTTACTTCAAATAAGAGATTTGTCATCAATGCTAAAGCTCAAATACCCTGACCTCTCAGTAAATATCTTACAGAGACCATGAACAGAATACATTCAACATACATTTAGGGAAAGACTCACCAGGAAAACTTCACTCTTTTTGGTTCACTGCCCCATATATGATAAGAGGGTTTGTCAGGATTTGATTATACCAGTTCCATGAATGTCCTTTCCACTAAACTCCAATTACAAAGAAGACACTGAAATTGTAGCCAGAGATGATTATATTCCATCAACCTGTGAAGAATTCCCGGCTGCTAAACATGTGATGGCAGTTTCACATTTGGACCGAACTTACAGGTTGCCATGGAAGCTGCTGGTAGTGGCAATTGGCCAATCCCTACCCCAGCTATGGATCAGACAGTGCTGCTGTCTTGCTGCACCACCCAGACAAGGTCAAAGGCTAGGGGACTAGCCTCGATAGAAAAGCTGAAGGAGTTGTGCCCTTAGTTTCACATAGTAGAGAAGAATACAAGAAGATATGAAGTCTCATTTCATATGGATGAAATTAGGAGTGAGAAGAGATCTGAGAAACTCATTTTACAAAGTCTCAGGCTGCGTTCTTACCTGCCCCCTACACCCTTACAGCACTGCTCACCTTAGTCTCTGCAGTTTACAGTTTAGAGTCTTCAGTCCAGTATAGAGATGCTCCATTCCTATACCATTATGTATATAGCTCAGTTAAGCTCCAGGTATGAGAAATAACCAAGAATCAAGACGTTAGAATAATACAGGGCACTTTATAGAGAAAGAGAGAGTGGTACGACTCCCTCTAGTGCTCTGATGGAAGCACACTTACTAAAAGTGATGTGTCACATAGCACTACTCACCTCAGTCTCTGTAGTTTACAGTTAGGACTCTTCAGTCCAGCACAGAGCCGCTCCACTCCTGAATCTCCCAGGCTGTTGCAGCTGAGGTCCAGCTCTATCAGGTTTGAGGGGACTGACTGGAGAGCGGAGGCCGCAGTAACACTTGACTTCTCTGTGAGATCACAGCTGGCCAGTCTACAGAGATGAATTCAAAGACAGTCCAGTGATAAACTGAGAGCAGCTGAGAGCAACGAGAAGGTCAAGCAGTCAATATTCAACACTGTGAACATATACACACACAGAGGCACAAAAAGGGGGTATGTAACATATGCAATGCATGGGGTGCCGCAGAAGCTGGCTTTAAACAGCCAAAAGAAAAGTTAAATTAATATGCTTAAAATACAACCATTGTAACACTTGCATAAGGTTCAGCGGGCTAGGAAAGTCCGATGATTCATACGGTACCAGCACAGAGTAATATCGGTCGTGAGCACAGACCTATTAAGCAGCGTGAGTGGTTGAGAGCAGCGCGGGTTACCAAAGCAGAATCCCATCATCGCCGGAGATCGCTCTCCTAAAGTCTAGTAGTGTATTTGCATAAGAGGAGAAAACACAAAATGGAGAACAAAAAAAGCTCTGGTGCCAAGAACAGAGGAAAACAGAGGCAACAGGAAACAGAGAAAATAAAAATTTAATATCTTGCTTACGCAAAACGAGACATCTGAAAAGAGGTAGGTAACATTTAGAATTCCCTTGAGGGCAGGGCACAGATTTACCTAGCTACCTAGCGTAGCCCAATATTTGTTTGGGGATTTGGTAGCTAGCTAGGTAACTAGTTAGATAGTTAGGTAGGTAGCTAGTTAGCTAGTTAAATAGCGGCATACATGAGCAGTTCGCTGCTACATGATGTTAGCAAACTTTACTGTTGGGGTCTCTCAGAAGTGAAGATGGAGAGATGGAGAGAACGGGGACATCCTGTCCCCGTACTGTCGCTGTACCTACTGTATGCACTTTTGTAAGTCGCTTTGGATAAAAGCGTCTGCTAAATAAATAAATGTAAATGTAAATGTAAACAGGCAGCAGAGAGAAGCTACATTAGTGGACTCTAAAGGAGATGAAGAGAGGTAGGTGTAAGACCACACTCGATAACTGAAATCAAATATAGCTTAAGTTTATTAAAAATCAAACATAGCTAGCTAGCAGACTGAAGTAGGGTATGGCACCTACTAGCTACATATGCCTTGCTAAATTTCCAGTGTTGGTAAGGAGAGTAGTAAGGCCATCCAGAGTGAGGTCAGGGCAGAGGAGTCTAGCGAGCACAGGGATACTGTCAGCCTCATCCAGAAGAGTGAAGGAGAGAGGATGTGCAGCACCGTAACGGGCAGTCTCTTTCAAACACACTACAACACCATGAAACAGGTAACTGTAATATAGATGCTTACTTTGCATGAAAGGAATTAAACTCTTGATTGCGACTGGGAAAAAACTATTGACAATGAATTGTGAAATGCTATTGCAGCAGAAAAACATTCAAGAATTAATACAACAGAAAAACCCAAACACCACAGCCTTAATCTATTGCTATGTGATGCAGGATCCTCTAACAGAGAGTGTGTGAATTTCTTTGGAACTGTACAAACATCAAGTGATGTGTGTAGGGATATTACACGAGAAATTTACCCTGCAGGCTGCATTCTGAAAGACCAAAAAAGGCCAGACAAATCTCGACTTGGTTTTTCCAGATTTGACTGTTCAACCTCTTTTGATGAAATTTTACATCGATGGTCTAATGCAAAAAAAAAGGCGTGTAAAAGTGTTGTAACTGGTTACAATGGTTGTGTATAAATAGGTCTGTTGTAACTATTGTGTGTAAATATTGTAACTATTGTTAAGGACAGGCCATTTCCTGTGAGATCTAACATGACCCTTGAGAGTGCCAGGAGATCTAGTCCCCAGATGAGCCTGTTATTATTATTGATAATAGTTTTTATCGAAACTGTAGGTAACGTCAATCTTTCATTTCTTTCTGTTGTATTTAAGCAAGCCGAATGTGTACTAGCTGCACGCCGCCCTGAGAGGTTTCGGGGATAGCGCGATAACCCCTTAAGACAACGACATTGCCTGGCGTATCTGTAGGAAGGTAGACCGCCAAGGCTGGGCTTGCAAGACAGGCTTGCAATATCCCTGCTCAGGGAGGGCGTGACACTATTCTGTGAAAATACTGTAATATGTGTGTTATTAAGGAACATATATAAGCTATGGCGATGTATGTGGGGTGGTGAGGTTTATTTTATATTTGTATTTGTTTGGATGACTCGAGAGAACACTAATCTGCATTTTGTTTTGGTGGGACCCAGTGACCGTGCTACAGCTGGCAGTTGCAGGATTGTCTGGTGAAAGTGAACTGGGCCAGCTGATACATTAAACCTGCTGTCTCGTTTTCATTCAGCCATAGCATATATATTTATGTTAACATAAATGTGAACTTTGAATTAACTCTGAAGTGTTAAATATGGAGTTTGTTTGTGACACAGTAAATTGTGGATCATAAATCTGTAGTTCAGACCTACAACGCAGGAGTCCTATTTACAGTAGCTGGAAGGTCAGATGTTGTGCATTACCTTCACACTCTGCGACATTTAAATGAGGGCGCTAAATAGGGTTTTGCGTGTATCTAGAAATGCGTGTATTGAGAAATAGGTAGTTGTGGCCCTGTACGTACACACACTGATGAGCCAAAACATTATGACCACCTGCCTAATATGCAGTTGGTCCTCCATGTGCCACCAAAACAGCGCCGACCCACCGAGGCATGGACTCTACAAGACCCCTGAAGGTGTCCTGTGGTATCTGGCACCAAAACATTAACAGCAGATCCTTCACATCCTGTAAGTTGCGAGGTGGAGCCACCGAGGATCGGATTTGTCAGTCCAGCACGTCCCACAGATGCTCAATCGGATTGAGATCTGGAGAATTTGGAGGCCAGGGCAAAACCTTGAACACTTCATCATGTTCCTCAAACCATTCCTGAACAATGTGTGCAGTGTGGCAGGGTGCATTATCCTGCTGAAAGAAGCCACTGCCATCAGGGAATACCATTGCCATGATGGGGTGTACTTGGTCTGCAACGATATTTAGGTAGGTGGCATGTGTCAAATTGACGTCTACATGAATGGCCGGACCCAGGGTTTCCCAGCAGAACATTGCCCAGAGCATCACACTCCCTCCACCAGCTTGTCATCTTCCCACAGTGCATCCTGGTGCCATCAGTTCCTCAGGTGAACGGCGCACACGTACACGGACATCCACGTGATCTAATAGAAAACGGGACTCATCGGACCAGGCAACCTTCTTTCACTGCTCCAAGGTCCAGTTCCGAGGCTTGCGTGCCCATTGTAGGCGCTTTTGACAGTGGACAGGGGTCATCATGGGTACTCTGACCATTCCTGCGCATTTCTCCTGCATACAACACATTGACTACGAGAACTGATCCACCTTGACATGTGCCCTTGTTTGGAGATGATCAACGTTATTCGGTTCACCTGTGAGTGGTAATAATGTTTTGGCTCATCAGCGTATATACCAGGGTTTCTGCTAGGATTTTTTCTTGCCAATCCGGTGTCTGGAAAGAATTTATTTTACCGGATCTACCAAATCTGAAACTTACTTGGCACGTTTCAATAACAGTCTGTGTTACAAACTCAAATATAATGTACACCTAGGTTGACGAAAGAATGACAACGGCCTCAAATCAGTTTGACTATTTACTGAACAGTAAAGATTAAGCAAAACGGACAGTAACGATTGAGCAAAACATCAACATTAGCTGCTAAAATGTAGCTAGCTGCGTGCTATGAATAGGCTAAGGCAACTGAATAATTGCTTCAAAGTTGAATAGTAGTGGGCCTAGTAGCAAGTATCACACAATAAAAGACATCTCTTGTCATAAACACTTCCACTTGTCAAAAAAATCAAAACCGAAATCCTATGAGTATGGACGATATCTTACATTAAGCATTTTCCTCTCCATTGACGCCCATTATAAGGAAAAGGCTTAACGTGGCTTAATGTTCCAAAATAGCGTCCAATGATCACCAAATGTGCAACATCTCACATGTCATAAGCAACATCTCCTATCAAAAAAGCAAAACTAAAATCCAAGGAATATGGTAGTTAGGCTGACGTTACATTCAGCGCTGTCCTTTGTTTTGCTTTTTTGTTAGTTGATTGCTGTTTGGAAAATTAGGCTAAGCTACGAAGCGTTTTCCTTATAATGGGCGTCAATGGAGAGGAAAATGCTTAATGTGAAATAACGACCATACTCCTAAGATTTTGGTTTTGATTTTTTGACAGGAGGAAATGTTTCTGACAGGAGGAAGTGTTTCTGACAAGAGATGTCCGAGAGAAATTTGGTGATCATTGATCGCAGTTTTGGAACATTAAGCCACGTTAAGCATTTAAAAATTGCTCCACATCAGACCTTAAAGCATTCCAGCGGGTGGTGAAAACCCAATTGCCCACCATTAAACCTAACCATAAACGCTGCCTGGGAAGGGCGAAAAGCATTATCAAGGATGCATCCCACCCTAACCATGGACTTTTTACTCTCCTCCCATGAGGCATTACAGGGGCCTCCACTCCCACACCAGCAGGCTCAGGAAGAGCTTCTTCCCTGAGGCTGTGACCCTGCTGAACTCCACACCACAGCACTAAGCATTACTGCACTGTCTCAGTACTTTTATATTTGTACTGCTCATTCTAGCACACGCTGAACTTCTTAAGTTGTTCGGTTACTATTATTTATATTGTACATACAACAAACTGTACATATCTTGTCTATACTGTACATACAACCCTTACATATACACTCCCCTTTCCAACTCTGTCCACTTCACCTCTATGTATAACATATTTAATATATTATACATATGTAATAATCTGTATACTGTATATGTTGTTCTCCACTGTCAATAAAACTGTACATACTGTAAGATACAGCATCACTTATGCTGTAGTACTTACTTTTACCTGCACTATCTGTAAATAACACTATTCTTTTGCACTTCTGGTTAGATGCTAACTGCATTTCCTTGGCTTTGTACCTGTACTCTGCACAATGACAATAACGTTGAATCTAATCTAATCTGAATTTTAATGTCATGAACTGAGGAGCTGGCCACTGTAAAATGCATCTGAAAGGGGTGTTATCCTGCTCTATTGTGATAGAGGAATAAGAAGAGAGTAATTAGACTAATGTGAACAAAGAGGGCACCTTTAATGTCCATTTGGAGTCTACAACCAGAAACTACATATTCCAATAAAACTGAATATTAAAGTTGAGAATCAATTACCTAACAAACCTAAAAATAATCTATACAGTGGTGTTATCCTGTTTTGCTCTGACAGAATAGTAACAAGAGAAAGGTGGGACTAATATGGACAAAGAAGGAAGGCTGGGCTTTTTAACATTTCACTGTACCTCTGTCAAGAGCCACAATCACTAAACTGTATTTACTACAAGTGATATATTACACAGCACTACTCACCTCAGGCTCTGTAGTTTACAGTTTGGACTCTTCAGTCCAGCACAGAGCTGTTCCACTCTTGATTCTTCCAGGTTATTGTAGCTGAGGTCTAACTCTATCAGGTGTGAGGGGACTGACTCAAGAGCAGACACCACAATGTCCCATGACCTCTGTGTGAGTTTGCAGCTATCCAGCCTGCAGAGTTCAAGAATTCAAACACATTTAATATAGACCATGTAAGACCTGAAATGTAACACTGACTGTGTAGTCATAAACTGATAGTGATGGTAATAAGGGCTAAACTCTGCTAGCTGTACAGATGTGGTTTTGGCCCAGGTTTTTTTTTTGCCTCCCACCATAAAAATAAATAGTGTCCTACAAAAAGATTTCTGCATTGCCCCTATGGCCACTGTGAGTATTTTATAGTAGCCAAACTTGCTTCACTAGTTTACTTCCAGAATGAATAATAGGCTGGGTTTGTATCATGACTACCTCTGTACCTCTGCTGTACCTCTGCTTTGCCACAGTCCCCCTCCCAGCAAGTATCTTAGACGCTGTGAACTGAATATATTCAACCTACATATAGTAAAGACCTTGTCTGAATGCAAGTTTTGTTTTGAGAAAAGCCTGTAGTAATCCACCCTTCTTTATATAAAAGCCCAGTGCCTGTTAGGATCACTTTCCTGTTAGTTAGGGGTATGCCTGGTTTTATCAGCAGCATTGGCTACACTGGCAACTTGGAAGTCAAAATCTCTTTATATGATGGTCAGGGCATTCACTCATACTAATTACAGATAACAAGCATCTAATTTAATAACAGTTTCATAAGAACAGGGAGTCATTATTATAGAAGTGAGTGTAAAAACAAAATTGGGTATTTCTGCAAATTTCATGAATTCAATGTTTTTCACACTAATTTTTCTCACTTCTATTAACATTTTGATGAATGAGGCCCACTATATATAATCCATGCCGTAGATTATATATAGATCAGTGGTACAACTTTGCAGTCAGTTCTGTGTTTAACTAAGCAAAGCACTAAACCACAACTTTCCAAAAAAGTTTTACATCCATCTACATGGCACAGCTGAAAAATCATGCTACGCTTCATCCAGATAGGATCATCACACCCTCAGTTATGGTGTTGAAGACCACATGTCTGCCTCCGCTCCTCTGCTCTCATAGGTCTTTTGTGTTTTAAAAACAGATCAAACCTGTCCAATCCTGTCCAAGCCTATCCAAACCTGTCCTGCTGTTACTCCATGTCAATTGCATCCCTACAGGTAACCTGAAGCAGAGACCCACCCCCAAGAAAAACCCTCAGGTCACCATTCGCTAGGCATGAGAAAATATTGTCATATCCTATTTCACAAAAACAGAAAATGATTATACATTTCTTGTCCCTGAGAACTAGCCAGAATGTACGATACATTAAAAAAAAAATGTTGGTGGAATTTTTACTTGGTTTACTTGTTATGTCCTTTATTCCTCTTGAACACAGTTTGCATTTGTGCAGCCAGTTGAACTGATTACCACTCATATGGGATGCAACTGTTAACTGAGGAAGACCGCAGAATGGCAAGTGGCTCTGATGAGACTGACTTGTGATCACTTGTGTAGCTTTAGAAAATGTTTTCAATGTTTGTCAAAACTTGAATCTGTATTTCATGAACCACTATTTTGAATAAGACTGAATCTGTACTGCCACTACTATGTTAATACATGAATAAATGAGAGAAAAACAAAAGAAAAAAATAACATGACTGAATCAGTTATGTGAGAATTTTGTATTTCATAGCAGCAGAGTTCCCTGGAAAGTTGTCTGCACCTACACCAATCAGGCTTACTCACACAAACCCAAACCCTCACATCCAGCTACCAGATACTGACACCCATCATCTGACCTCAGTGCAGACAGCCTGCACTGGTTGTGTTGCTCATGTGAGCCCTCATAAAGCACTGAACTGGATGCCTGACTCTCTGTTCATATCAATACACTACTGTGACGACAACATTGCCCTCAATCCAGCAATGTGGGTGTTTTGTTTCATATAGTTTTAGTTGAGAAAGTACAAGGTAAAAAAGTACAATAGTCTCCTTTAGGTCTTCCTAGAAGGTTTGTCTGAGGTTTTTTCACATCACTTGCTTCTCCACAAGAAGCAATGAATGAGTGATTATGAAAAGAGTCAGACATTTACATTATTAACAACAAATCAGTACTTACACTGCTTTCCTGCAGTTCTTAACAACTGGCACCAGTCTCTGATGACCTGCTGCTGATGTGTTGTACATCTTCAATTCAAACACATCCAGGACCTCCTCTGACATCAGTAACACAAAGGCCAGAGCTGAACACTGGTCTGGTTCCAGCTCTTTATCAGAAAGTGCTCCTGATCTCAGGGAATTCTGGATTTGCTCCACCAGAGAGTTGTCTTTCAGTTCACTCAGACAGTGGAACAGATTGATGGTCCTCTCTGCTGAAGATTCCGCTCTGATCTTCCCCTTAATGTACTTTACTGTTTCTTCGATGCTCTGTGATCTGCTATCTGTCTGTGTGAGAAGGCCTTGGAGAAGCCTCTGATTGGAGTCCAGTGAGAAGCCAAGAAGGAATCGTAGGAAAAGGTCCAGGTGTCCATTCTTACTCTGTAAGGCCTGATCCACTGCACTCTTGTGTAAGTCAGACGGCTGCATATTGTTACCTTGTGGTCTTGATTCATCTGAAGTAAGCACATTTATGTTCTGATTTACAAATGAATGAAACACATAAAATGCAGCCAGATACTCCTGAATGCTCACATCCACAAAGCAGTACACTTTCTCCTGATTCAACCCAGACTCCTCTTTAAAGATTTCTGTACACAACCCAGAGTACACTGGAGCTTCATTGATATCAATGCCACACTTTTTCAAGTCCTGTTTACAGAATATCAGATTGCACTTTTCCAGCTGCTGAAAAGCCAGCTCTGCCACTTTCAGGATGATTTCTGTATCTGAGTCCAGTTTTGTTTGTGAACCCGTCCCATTTCTTTCCTGATCCTTCTGATTTTTTATGTTACTCAGAATAAGTAGGAAGTGTGTGTACATTTCAGTCAGAGTTTTTGGGATTTCTCTAGTGTTAGCTCCAATTACCTGTTTCTCCAGAACAGTAGCAGAAATCCAACAGAAGACTGGAATGTGACACATGATGTAGAGACTCCTAGATGACTTTATGTGTGAGATAATTCTCTTGGCCATGTTCTGATCACTGATTTTCTTCCTGAAGTACTCCTCCTTCTGTGGGTCATTGAACCCTCGTATCTCTGTCACCCGATGGACACATTTATCAGGGATCTGATTAGCTGCAGCTGGTCGGGAGGTGATCCAGACGAAAGCAGAGGGAAACAGATTCCCGTTTATTAGGTTTGTCAGCAGCACATCCACTGATGTTGGCTTTGTTATATCACACCAGATTTCATTGTTCTGGAAATCTAGAGGAAGCCAACACTCATTCAGACCATCAAAGATGAACAAAACTTTGACTGCATCATGTTCAGCACCTTCAATCTCTTTCAGTTCTGGAAAGTAGCGCAGGAGAAGTTGCATCAGACTGAATTTTCTCCCCTTCTTCAAATTCAGATCTCGAAAAGAAAGAGGGAAAATGAAATGGATGTCCTGATTGGCTTTTCCTTCTGCCCAGTCAAGAGTAAATTTCTGCACAGAGACAGTTTTTCCAATGCCGGCAGTCCCCTTTGTCATCACAGTTCTGATAGTTTTGCGTTGACCAGATGAAGGTTTAAATATGTCATTGCAGAGGATTTCTGTCTCATGTATAATTTGCCTCTTGGATGCTAACCCATTATTTCCCCCCTCTGTGATGTAGAGCTCTGTATAGACCTCACTGAGGAGGGTTGAGTGGCCCTGCTTAGCTAAACCTTTAGGTATGCACTCAAACTTCTTCTTCAGGTCATTTTTCAGTTTCTGTTGCACTCTTATAATGGATTCATCTGAGGAGAAAAAATATGACAAATAATAATGTTCAAAAATATATTGTAAACTTTGTTATGTCAGTCCCAAAAAGAAACATTTATTGTTCACTCATAATTTAGTCATATTATGAATGTTGGAAACTTGGAAGGAAAATTAGCAATTATGGGTGAGCAATTCTGTGAGATTTCAAATGCATTCTATCCCTGACCAATGTAAGTGAGTGCTACATTGTAGTGATGTCAAGACAGCTGCCTAGAAACACTCTGAAACACAAGACCATTGCACTACCTCTGCTTTAGGTTCAATGGAAATTAGTGAGAAGAAGAAAAATAAGATAAACTAATAATAACTGTCACTGTAAAAGATAATAAAATGCCTTTCATTTCCACACTGCAGTGGTTAGGAATAACCCTGTCATTTCCACATCTCACACTGTAGGAATGAGTAACAACCCTGTTATTTCCACCAATGTTCATTCTGGCAGCTTTTTTAGATTCATTCAGTCTTAGTCTTATTCTTTTGACTTAAATACATGCTAGTCTCAGTTACATTTTCATCAGTGTATCCTATATCCTCTTTAGTTAGCTGTAGCTGAAAACATTGGGCATTTTCCTCTAGTTTTAATCACATTTTAAAAATCACAATTCAGTTATTTTTACTGAATTAATACTTAATTTTCTTTTCATTACATCAGTACAAGCCTTAACAATTCACTGACCATACACAGATGCATATAGACTATGTTCTCTTGGAATATCTTTGATTGCTAAGCCAACAAAACAACAAACATCTCTATTGACAGATTCTATCCTACAGATTGGAGACACAGCTGCGTATTTGATGTATTCTGCCAACATCAGCAAATCTATTTCAAGGAATAAAAGTCTTGCTTATTGATTGACAGGTTGAAATCTGTTGTGGTCATACTTCAATAAATCTAAGGTATGAAATCATTGGGTAAACTGTTAAATGAATTAATGAATGCAGGAAAAACAAAGTGGACATATCAATTACTACTCTAATTTAGAAGCTAATTCTTTACAGTTCCAATCAATTCAACTTTAATACTACTCACTAGGTAATATTATTTTGCCTTAATGACAAGAGAAAATGTATTTCATATTTTGTGGGAAAATTAGGTTGTTGTTATAATATACTATATTGTACCTAACCTCTAAAGCTAACTGACAAATTGGCCTCCAAAAGGAATATATTTAGCTACAGCAACCCAGACGGAATGCAAGGAAGGTGAACCAGTGAGAAAAGCATGTAACTTGGATGGCTTCCTAGCTAACTATAAAAACTCTTCTCTCCCTCCTCAGTTAACACTGCTGCCCCTTTCCCCTCAAAATTTTGTAATGTATTATCATAATGATCACATTGTATCCACATCCTCCATAACTATATCATCCTTACGTTAGTTTGGAAGTCAATATAAACTGTGATGCTACCTAATGCCAGAAAACAGTGTCTGAGCAGCACAAGCTGTATCCTGCAATCTAGCTTTTCCAGCCACCATGCCATAGCCAGCTGAGTTGGGAAGAACAGCACTAGAGAAGATGCTGGGAATGGAATGTCTACAAGTCCATCACTGAAATTTTCCACTTGTCAAGTTTTTGTCAGAGAAAAGGAAACAGTGGTTAGTTATCATTTTAAAAGGTATTTTGTCTAGTTATCTTCATCTTTTAGTCTATGGCCTTTTTTACCATAATGAATAGTTTTAATCACAGTTTTCACAAAATTAACACTAATTGCTACACAGTAGGAGTGAATAATAACCCTGTCATTCCCACACTGTAGGAGTTAATAATAACCCTTTCTTTCTTACAGGTCTTTCTTTGAAACTTTTCTCATGGTCCACTCATTGCATGCTCAAACAGTACATCTTAAAGTCCAGTAACTTCTTTGTTAAAAGATCCATGAATAGCATTTCCAGTTCTTAAAATGATCAAATTCAATGACATAACCACCATATTCAACATCAAAGCTTATATTAAGCACAACCAGGATTCTAAATAACTAGTTACTGAAGCATAAGAGAAAATGCATACATGCAGCACCTTAATATGCAATTCTAATCAAACACAATCTCTATCATGTATAGGAACAGCCACACACTACTGTAAGCCATACTACTTACTCATCAGTGGAGAGTGCTCATCTGCAAATGAAAGACAACACAGAAGGGAATCAATGAATTGCAGCAATGAAAATTAAGAAGCTCTGCAGCAGGCTTTATAAAACCATTTGAATTGTTACTCAATGTAAAATTATGTTTTCTAAGCCACACACATAGTTCCACTACTCACTTTGGTTTTGGGAACCCCGCTCTGTAAATGAAAGAAAAGAGATTTAACTTAACTTAAACTTAACTTTGAAGAGAATAATTTAAATTAAACACAAGAATTGTTTCAGAGGTTTGAGACTTATTCAGAACCCCTCTTCTACTGCTGCTCTGTTCCTGAAATTCTCAATCATTTTTCAACCATTTCGCTCACAATCCCAGCACAATCCCCCAAGTGGATCCTGTATTTATACAGACAGCTACTATTTGTCAAAGTGAAGCCACAACAGCCTGTTACACATACTCTTAGTAATATATATATATATATATATATATATATATATATATATATATATATATTATTGTAAATAATTATTCTTTTATGCCACACACACACACACACACACACTCAACTTACGCATTAGCTGGCCAAGCTCCTCTGCAGATGAAAGAAAGCAGAATTAACTCACTGAGAACAGAATAATTAAAATGTACATGAGATGTTAGGACATTTCTGCAGCAGTCAGAAGAACAACATTTGTGATTTATCACAGAAATGAAAAGTATTGCAAATCAGCTAATATGCCAGTGGCTAAAATGTAGAGTTTTTGTAATATGTACATGTCAGGTGTGAAGCATGAGGGCTGCTGGTTCCTATGGAAACACACCAGGACTGAGAGTCTGCGATGGTGGCTTGCTCTCTCCTTAGATTCCTGAGAGAGCTCATTAGGATTAGGGTTGGGTATTGTTGAATTTTATCGATTTATCGATTTTTTATTATTATTATTATTTTTTTTTTTTTATCGATTCCAATTCCATTTCCAATTCTGCTTATCGAGTCCGATTCTTATCGATTCCCCGGTTTGATTCCAAAATGGTAAAAAAAAGAGGTCAAATGTTTAGATAACAAAAATATCTTTATTATTTTAAGCATTAGCTGAACATTCACAAAGTAAACAGCATTTACTATTTACTAGTATTTACTAAATAAATACAATAAAAACGTATGATCCACAGACATGCATTAAAAAAAATCTTTAATAATAGATAAAGGTCAATCTAGAGTAGTTAAACTAACTGCTAGTTGTTTTGGAGAGACTAATTTAGTGTTTTGGTGACAAACACATGCATCTTTATTTGTCCAATATTTTACTAGTCAAGTACATCACACACAATCCCCACTATCAACAAATAAACACCTCGTTGAGAGGCAATTTTAACCGTAAAAACAAGCAAATTTAAAAGGGATTATACTTAGGGTTGGGTATGGTTTGAATTTTATTGACATCCCCCGATGTATGTCCTTGCAGATATGTAGCCTTTATTTGAAATAATAAATGGTTATCGCGTTTAGGAACCGATAAGCAGAACTGAAATTCAATTATTTTTTTATAGGTACCCGGTACTTGGCATTTTGGATTTGGTTCTAATTTGGAACCAAGTTTCGGTTCCCAACCCTAAAATGGGCCACATTAGGTCACTGTGGCATCACCTTAAGGAGGCTTAAGGAGACCATAGACCAGTCACGGAGCTACATTTGCTAACTAGGGCAGCAGTGTGGTGTAGTGGTAAGGAGCTTGTTAACTCAAGGATGCCAAATAATTTCCTAGCACTCTTGCATACATACATAAATGTAATGTAACATACTGTAATGACAAACAAGTTTTTATTTGAGTCAATATTCTCCTGGAAATCACTTAAAGTCACTGAGTTTTCTCGCCTATATGGTCAACACTCCACTGTGTCTTTCTGCTTTTACCCAGGAGTATGGAGGATGAAAGCTGTCAAAATCAAAAATAAATAAAAAATATATACATTTCTTTATGCATTTCTTCTTATTTCTGCATTTCTTTTTACATTTCTTTACGTATTTCTTCTTGTTACATTTCTTTATACATTTCTTTATGCACTTCTTCTTCTTCTTACATTTCCTCATGCATTTCTTCTTCATTATGCAAATGAGGGGGCTGTCATTCAAAGTGTTTCATGGGTCAACTTTTGGTTGATTGACATCAGAGCATAAATTGACTATACATGCCTTGCTCACACACCTGTGGCCAGGCTCACTACAGAAATGGCTGCCTCCAGTCAGGAGATCGCTAGAGAACTGAGGCCCTTAGCTGATCTAGCTGAAAATAATACTGTCAATCAGGACTATTTACTTTTTCGTGTGGATGCTCTGACTGACAGTGTTTCAATTAGCGGCATACACTATGGCGTCAGATTTATGTCAAAAGTCGGCAGCACAAAAAACATTCTCACAAGTGCAGAAAACATGCTCACGAGCACAGAAAACATTCTTGCACACAAAGCATACGCGCTCGCACAGGTTAACTCTGCTCTCGAAGTTGAGTTCTGCTCGTACAAATCGACCTGAGCTTTGACAATTTGGGGGCGGAAACCAAGCACTGGCCCTCTTATGATTGGTCATTTTCAACGCAATCACACCCACACGACCTCCTTGAACCTTGATTGACAGCTTCCGTTAACTGAACAACAGGCAGACAGTGTTTGGGCAGAGGCTTGTTATTTCAAACAACTGAGTCCTGACAACAAGTTCAGAGTTGAAGACACAGTGGACGTGGATGTAAGTGATACTGATAGATGGCTTCGCCTAACAACCCAGCAATTTACTTACATTAACGTTACTTAACGTTTGGTCTATTGCATGCAATCGGCTGAATGATAGGGGAAGCATAGCTAACGTTAATTAGCTAACATTAGCTATTTACATGTTGCAACCAAATTTCAGAGTAAGTAAATTGTTGGGTTGTTAGACGAAGCCATCTATCAGTATCACTTACATATAAATCTGCAGGTGTCGCCGCCATTGTTCTGTCCACTGTGTCTTAAAGTCCGAACTTGTTGTCAGGACTCAGTTGTCTGAAATTTCAGTTGCTTGAAATTTCAGACGTGGGCTGAAGACACACCTCTTCAGACTCGACCTGGACTGACACCCTTGCCATTTGACCTTGTAAATCTAAGATTTTTGACTCGTACTTGTAGCACTATCTTTTACGTTGTATTTGTAGCACGTTTTGCCTAGGTAATATAGTAGCACTTTATTGTCCCAGTGACTGTATTTGATATGTAACCTTAGATCAGATTAGTTCTGTCTCGCTACACTGACCTTGCGCTCAGCTTCAGCACTATCTGCATTGTACAACCTGTAAACATCTTGCCCTTGTGCCAGTTGTTTACCCACTATTTGCACTTTTGTACGCTGCTTTGGATAAAAAGCGTCTGCTAAATAAATAAATGTAAATGTAAAACAACAAGCCTCCGGCCAAACGCTGCCCGTCGTTCAGTTAACAGAAGCTGTCAATCAAAGTTCAAGGAGGTTGTGTGGGTGTGATTGCACTGAAAGTGACCAATCATAAGAGGGAAGTAGGAAGTAGATCATTGGAAGTAGGTGTGCAACGAATAATCGACGTAGTCGACTAAAATTGATGACCAAATTAGTTGGCAACAAATTTAATTGTTGATTAGTTGGTGACGACATTGCGCGTTGGAATGCTCAGATATGTAGCCTACGCTACGTTGCTTTACTGGAGTGAACAATAAAGTTGGCAACACCTTCAGGACAGGGTTTCCACTAGGATTTTTTCTCGCCGGTCTGGTGTCCAGAAAGAATTTATTTTACCGGACAAATCTGAAACTTACCGGTCACGTTTCAATAACAGTCTGTGTTACAAATGCAAATATAATGTACACCTAGGTTGATGAAAGAATGATAACGACCTCAAATCAGTTTGACTATTTAATGAACAGTAATGAGTAAGCAAAATGAACAGTAATGATTGAGCAAAACCTCAACATTAGCCACTAAAATGTAGGCTACGTTTTGTATAAGCATTATTACCGGACATTTTGACCAGCAAGTTTTTAGTTTACCTAATTACCGACTAACGGAAACCCTGCTTCATGACCAAAGACCTCAAAAGTGTGGCAGCATTTCACTCTTAACTCTGCCAAGAAGGTTGTGAACTGCAACATTTGCAAACCTGACCTTGCCTGGTATAAAAGCACATCAGTTATGCTCGAGCATCTGAAGAGGTGGCACGTTGGCTCTCTGGATGATGAAGACTTGTCTCGTTAAGTTAGTTAACTAGCATAGCTAATGTTAATGTTAAAAGCCATGTTACTTCATATTATGAGCTGTAACGTTTCTATTTTGAAATAGATTTTCTCTTGATCAATAAATTATTAATGACGTTGAACATACAGTGCAGCAAATAATAACCTATTATTCACAATGATCCTGTTCACATTCCAAATGTACCCTAACTTTACAATGTTAAACCAGAGCCTGTCTGCTATTTAGAAATTCTCTGTTTAAGCGTTGCATTGTTGTCATGGTGACGTTTACGGCTGGAGATAGTGTTGCTGCGGAGTGCACAAGTTTGGAGAACACCAGAGAATTTGATACCTTCTAAATCGCGACAAGATTTCTACAACTCGTGTCTATCCATGCGTGCCCAATGTGGTTTGCATTTGAATGAATTCGAACAAGTTATGGGTTTGTTGGATCTCGTAATGCTACCATGGATGGCTCTCTTCAAAGGAAGCAGACTTGTACTCCCCAACAAGCAACTACCCTCACTGAATTAGTCCTAGTAACCATTCATTAAAAGACGTTTTTTTGAATGAAGTTCTCATCTTTATTGTCTTTATCGTTAGTTAGCATATGCTTAAAACAACTTCAAGCTAAATTTAAAAGGCAAAAGATAAATAAGAGCTGTTGAGTAATTGTGCGATTCATAATCTGAGTAGTCAATTATTCGTTTCAATAATCAATAAATTATTCGACTATCAAAATAGTCATTAGTTGCAGCCCTAATTGGAAGTGTCGGGGAGTGTTTAGTAATAGGGGTCCCTGATAGCATACATTTGCCCAATGTAGGCTGTAGATCTTGTCTTGCTTTCAGAGGAGGAATATTAGTCAACATGTGCTATCAGGTCATATCAGGTTAGCCCACTCCTCTCCTCCCCAGTTGAGTATCTCCTTTTTTCCACAGGTGATCAAACATAGGTGTTTTTCAGTTCAAGAGATTGCGAGTAAGTAGGGTAATGAAATGTGAGCACACGTGGCAAACAGCCTACATTTAACTCTTTTTCCATTGTTCTTTGAATATGTAGCCTATAGCCTATATATTGATCTAACTTACTTTTGTATTTTTCCAGGAACTAGGATCCGGTCCCTGAAGACATTACTGTTAACATTTCTCTCTCTCCCTCCCTCTCTCTATTGATTGATTGATTTATTTATTCATCCATTCATTTATTTATACACTCCAATAAATATTGATAATATCTATAACAACTTGCAGCCTATCTGTCTCAATTGGTTAAGACATGTTTATCAATGAATAAATTGGTTATCAGCAACAATTTCCTCTTGTTATGGCATAGCCCTATTATGTTGGTATAGACCTTACAGCTCACGAATAGGCATGTCTTGAAAAATTAGTCATTGCACATGATAACATGACATAATGACCTGTTTATTATTGATTCGCGTATTCTACAAAGTCTTCTCAATGAAATGGAAAACAAAGTTATTAGCCAACGTCTTGCCAACCAGAAATAGGCTGGATGGTTAGATTGTGACGTAATGCAGATTATTTGATGTTCAGCGTAGAAACAACGTTACCCCGCCAAAATGATGTTGACCCAAAGTCAGTGATCAACGTTATGCCAATGTTTGTGAAGCCGTTGTTCCAATGTCGGGCCAACGTATGCTTGTGTAACGGGTGAACGTGGGTCAGTAAGCGAGCAAGTTTCGAACATGAGTTCCCACTGCCAACCCCTTAAGGCCAGCGTCACTGCCAGTTGAGCTAAAGGCAACAACGCTAGTTAACCAGGTCTCAGGGAGTGCAACCGCTCAGCTACCTGCTACCCGCTACCCCACAGGCTTTATGCAGGGATCACATGAGCTACTCACTTCAGCTCTGCCACACTTGCTATCTGGGGAGCGTCTAGCCGACGTCGCCATTACAGCCTTCTACCCGCTCCTTTTCAAACACTTCCACTCTTTCCTACAGCTACTTCCTGCCTATCTTTTCTGAGTTGATTGCTAAGACTGAACATGAAAGCAACGCCTCCTCATTTGCAAAATGAAGAAGAAATGCATAAAGAAATGTAAAAAGAAGAAATGCATAAAGAAATGTAAAAAGAAATGCATAAAGAAATGTATATTATTTTTCAAATCATTTATTGATTTCTTTATTTTTGATTTTGGCAGCTTTCATCTTCCATACAGGAGAGTTGTTCGAATGAGAAAGTAGAAGCAAGCTACCTAGCCATACTAGCTGGTACATATGTGCTTCTGTGGCTAGCAAGATAGCCCAGCCAGGTAGCTACATTATTTCAATGACAACACATATTTATTGAAACATTGTACTTGATTGATAATGTATTTTACATGAAAAATACAAATTGAGTTTGATTTATAATTGTGCCAAGAAACATTTACAGCCCAGGTGCTATTGTTCACATTACACCAAAGAGTGTAAGCCATGTTTTTAATTGGGATTTCTCTACATGTTTAAGCCACTGACTGCAGATCAGTGGTTTGAGCTGTCCCTTCCTATAATGCAAAGAGTTACAGGGCAATACAGCCCTTTCAGACTAAACTTCATTGGTTTGAGCTGTCTCCTGCTATAACACTAAGAGTTATGAGTCAGAGCAGCTCTTTCAGACTCACTCATAAGCCCCTTTCAGACATGCACTGAAAGCCAGAACTTATCTAGCCATTACTCGGAGGAACTGTATGTGAGAACGGACATGTCCGAATCAGTCAGACTGGACATGAGACGGACTTCACTCCGCCAGCTCCCTAGTACAAAGTCCAACTAATATCGGATTGGGTCCATGTGTGAATAGAGCAGGTCATTTTCCGGAGAATTCACAGCGAGCGACTGGGCGTGTTGATGACATTTCTATTATGCGACTGGTGCGAAACCGGAAGAATACAAACATCTGCTTCGTACTCTTTTCTGCATGTATATTTCCACTCTTTCGTTGATATTGTGGTTACGGCCAAATACATGTTATTTTGAGTCCAAAGATCGTTAAAGCGATAGTTAGCTATACCTATACTGCCAAAACTTGTCTCTTAGGATGATTAATAACGTTGCTTAGTAGTTTATTATCTGGTTAGTAGCTAGCTAAACTGTAGCTAATAGTGAAATGTATAGTGAGATAGGTGACTGGTGACCTAACATTACATAACGAACAACAAAAACTTACCTTCTTGTTATAAAAAATGTATAATTAATAGTGGTGTAACGGACCGTAGTTGATCCATGATCCGTGCGGACCCCCCCTCCCCTCCATGGTTCGGCAGGCATGTGAACAGCAGATTAATTGCAAAATTTAACCATAACAGTGTGAAATACAGTTTTACTTTTTAAAGTAATAATTCCTTAAACCTCGATGCAGAGTTGCAGTAAAAAGATACCATTTTAAATTAGTGCCAGTAAATTTAAGTGCCATTTTAAAAACTAGCAACCTTACTTAGCAGAGGCATTGCGAAGGCGAAGGCTGCTTCCGAAATGCTCATTTGTTCACTCACTCACAGTCATACAATAAATTAATAACTTTCTGGATATAGTTTTATGTTTGCAAGTTTATTCAAACATTTGTATGGACATCTTTGTGTCGAACTGTGCCAGCTAGCAAGCTAAATGACTAGCTAGTTGCAACTTACATTAACCTGCTAGCTAGATAATACTGCTACCTATCTAGCTATCACTAGCTAACATAAAGAACTAGCACCCAGCTTCATCTGTTCAAATTAGTTGAAACTAACGTTAGCTAGCTAGCTGGCAGTTAAGTCCAACGATCAAGTGTAAAATGTGTATATATATATTTATGCACTATATAGTAAATAGGGAGCAATTTCAGACACAGCCTAAGAACAGCAGAACAAGCGTTCAGCAATTGAGTATTGAATATTTTATTTTAAGATTTTATTGGACATCTTGAATGTTGTTTTCATTTATGACCATGGGCAAAAGTTCCTTGCTTTAAGTGTTCTTTAAGTAATAAATGGAAAGCAAAGTTATATTAGTCTCCTTTTTTTCGCTGATCCGAAAAATGATCCGATCCGTGACTCAGAAACCATGATACGATCCGAACTGTGAGTTTTGTGATCCGCTGCACCCCTAATAATTAATAATAAATTATGTGTACCAGTAGCAACATTTGGATGGGTATCTGTGATATTTTTTTATAGGCTACCCAAAAGTACAACAGCTATGTTTGCTTTCTCCTCGTCCGTGCCAGATTATGTGCCCGTACCACCGAAAGGTAAGACATTGTAAAGAAAAAACCTGAAAATACTTCAACTCTAGAATACTTTTCACTCGTGAGAATGCAAGTGGCGTCTAAGTGGAAAATACCACTAGGAAATCAAAATCTGGATGTTTCTAAACTCGCATTGATTTCACGTGATAATGTAACATACTACAAATGTAATCATTAATGGTCGTATACTTGGTACTACACTGAAAAATATCATGCAGTATACAGTGTAGTATGCAGTAGGCGGTTTCGAATACAGCCACTGCAATTTCTGCAGCGTGCTTTTTGCGTCATGTGCTGTCTCCTGCACTCTCTACTCAGGTGCCACCCCTCGCCTAAACCAAACCGGAGTATTTCCAGTAGGTGAGAATGCGTTTGACACGGACAATCTCCTGTTGTGTGCTACATGTGTGAAAGGGCAACTCCGGACAATGTCAGGACCTGATTCTCCGGACAATTGTCTGGAGTTCATATGTGAAAATGGAGATAGGGGGCAGTTGAAGAGGTGATAAACTCCCCCTCTTGCTCAGATTTTCCAGCATTGGGACATACAAAAGGTGGGTGGTGTGCTCCCAAGCAAGGGACATTAGCGAACAAGGATGTAGGGGGTGGGCATGAACGTAACCTTAATGTCACTGAGGTGAAGCATCATTGGTTGTTAAATAAGCATTTAGTGGCTTACTAAGCACGTGGCAGACTAGAGGACAGGAGACTGAAACACAGCCCCTAATCACATCCCAGCCCAATGAAAATCATTCTAGTAACATGAGAAATAATGGGCTTAAATGGGTTTGTGATACAGTGACATAAATAAGTGAATTACCTTCCTGTCTGTGTTGTTCTCTGCGCAGTGTTCTGTAGTAGTAATAAATACAAGATCCAATGAGGGCAAAAGCAGCCAGAGAGAAAATCACAGCTAAGGCCACCTCCCAAGGGGCAAGAGGGAACATCTCAGCTGAAACAGAGAGATCCTTCATTAATATTGTATTCATTAATACAGTTTACTCATTAATAATGTCCATTTCTTAACATAGTTCACTGACATTGTCTATTTAGCGATAATGTTCCTTTATCAATCCTGTCACCTCAGCTGAACCAGAGAGAATTCGTCAGTCATAATTTTTAATACTAATACTATTAATGATGTGAATTTAGTAACATTGTTCATATTCAATTCCCATGAAATTTCTATTCATGAATAAAGTTTATTTATTAATTTTACTCATTCATTAATGTTTTACAATAATTTGTTTCATATTTTAGAGTTTTCCATGTCAGTAATTTAGAAGCTGTTGTATGATTAAATAAAGGGAGGTTCAGCTGCTCATATGAAAAAGTGGATAAAATGGTAACGATCAGAATGGGATTGGAACCTAAGTTTTCATGATGACACCATAAGCAAAAGCACATCATACAACACAGCACTTACCTTACCAACCCATCCCTTCAGGTTGAAACTGCAGTGAGATAAGAGCTATTTATCATAATCTATCATTTTTGTGGTTTGCATAAACAACTGTGTACCCCTGTCTGGGTGAGTGAGCTGTTGTAGCTCGCTAAACTCCGCATTGCACCTCTACTCCCAGTATCACTCATTGGCATGAGTCCATGCTTCCTGAAGGTTGCCATTTTAAAGCATTGGAGGTTTTCATGGCTTATCAGACTGGGTACTGGTATAATTAACTACCTTTCAATTTAACTAATCAGTCTGTACATAACTATCACTCATCATTTTGATCACTGGTAACATAGTAACATCAGCCACATCTCAGGTGCCGCATGAATCCCTGAACACCCCTCTCCTCCTGGCCCATATTCAACCTGACACCACTGTTTAGGGCGGAGTTATGTAGGTTCAGTTCAGCCACATTTAATGTATTTTTAAATACAGCATTTATTTTTTAAATAAATATATTATTTTCTGCTAAATATCTATTTTTGCAGGTCAGGCTTATAAATTACAAAATATATAAATTAAATATTAAATCCTTGGTTTTGCAAATCTCAGATATAATGCATATACTAAATGTTTATTCTTGAGATAATGATTTAAGATTTAGATTATATATTTAACAATCACCTTATCTTTTTAGATTTAGATTTAGCCTAAATCTGGGGGGAAAACATTTGAGTTTTTGTCTTGTGCATTATGTTTGTCACCCCATATAAAGTGTGATTCTATAGTGATAACCACCGTTCTTTCTGAAACTATTGTAACTCAAATTGGTTTCTAGGGATATATGGTGTATGTCATTTTTAAGCATAAGCAACTCAGATAATACCCTGGTCCTCACCAGCTGTAATATTGTTGAAAATGTTTCATGCCTGTCCATTGGAATTGATCTTGTGTTTGCTTGTTACTAGCCAAATTCCATACATGTAGGATTATATAAATAATGTGGACACATTCTATAAATGTGTGATTATTTACACTATTGGCTCCACCCCTAAGATATTTGGGTAGCTCCTACTGCCATATGTGTATTTCCTGGCAAAAACCAGGACAACTGAAGCTGACTGATGTTCCTGCAAGGCTGGATAAAAGAGACCAACTACTACAACCAGTTGCAAAATATAAGGCAAGTGAAAAGCCCAGGCAACATGTGAGTGTGAGTGTCCATCCACCATTGTGGCTTTCATAGAGTCTGACCATTTTTCAGACATACAACCCAGTAGGATAACTGAATCTGATTTCTATTGGACTAAGAGCTCTGTTTTCTGGATAATCATACAACGTTTGGAACTGTACAACCGTTTTCATGTTTGTATGCATGTCCTTTGTATGCATTGCCCCACTAAAAATATTTGTCTGCTGCATTTTTGTGTTCCTGTTTCATTCAATATATTTCTCATTGCCATGAGGGTCAGTCCCACACTCTGAGGCTTGCCATACTGTATAGACACTTTCTGTAAGTGTGTGATAGTTTAGGGTTGATGGGATTGCGTTAATCACCTGTTATGTGAAACTCAGTGTCCTTCTCCAAGCTACGTTGCTGCAATTGAACTCGACAGGTGACCCTCTTCGTGTGTCTGTCCTGTATGACGATGCGTTTTCTCACAATCAAGGAGTCCATACTGCCTCTGTGTGTCTCTGTAGGTCCAGCAGGGAGACTGTGTCCCTCACTGTCCAGCCAGATGAGTTCAGGCTGAAGATCCCATCTTTTAGCTTCACACAGCAGGCCGATCCCCCATTCTCTGTGTCCCTCCATGGAGATCACTGGCTCAGTTCCTACGGAGACACAAACAAAGAGGTTACATCATATAAAACAATCATGTAATGATCAGTAATGATCATTTTTTGAAAGAACAATTTTTACTGAAATAACTCATAATAATTATTAAATATGTATTTGCACCCAGTTTTAAACCTGTGTAGGTGTAGTGTAGTGAAGGAAGAGCACTGACCTCTTATTTCCACTTCAACAGGAGCATCGTCATACTGCAACTGAGTGAACTTAATGAAACATTTATACTGTCCCTCATCAGAGGCTTGTACTCTGGTCAGTCTAAGGGAAGCATTGCCTTGCTTCAGTTCCTCTGGGAACAGTGCAGTCCTCCTTCTGTAAGATGAGATCTGGTTCTCATTTCTAATCTCTCGTTCCTGGTAAAGATGCACGTAATCACTGGAGTCAACTCTGAACCACTCCACACGCATGTCTTCGACACTGATGTTGGGTTTAAGGTAACAGGGCAGAACAACATCTTCACCAACTTCAGCAACAACAGGATCAGCTGAACCAAAAACCTGGAACTTTTCTGCAAAGAACAACAGCACAGACTGAGACTGCAGCTGGACCAACATCACAGTCACTGCAGCTAGACCAACAGCACAGACTGAGACTGTAGCTGGACCAATAGCACAGACACTTGGTTTTAAAATGCATCTTGGGTGATCGGATCACAAGTAGACAGCCAAGACACATCGCCGTTTACACCTGCGTCTAACATGCTTCTCCAAGGAGTCCAGCTGACCACTTGTGTTCGGATTTCATTACTGCCTACATCTCCCCGCCCACGCCCGTCTCTGTCCCCAGACAAGCGCCAGATTTTTTTTAGCACGGGCTAGCTAAGAAAACAAAAATGTTTCAAGAACTAATATACATGTATGGGCTATTCCAACTGTTGAGATTGGCAGGACAAAGTCATTTGCGACTTGCAAAAGAGCGCAGGACAAGATGAAAAAGGACAAACTTTAGAAAAGCATTTTTTCGAGCGTTGGCGCACTGTCACCAACACAACCACCAAGTCCTGCATTGATGACGTATTTTCCTGTTACATTCTTGTCAGGGACGTGTCAGGACGCATTAGCATTTACACTACAAAAGATATGAGGTCAAATGCATCCCAGACCACCTCGGCAAGTGGTTTGAGTAATTGGATCACAATGCGTCTTGGTGGTCGTTTACACTTGTATTTAGCGCTGTCCACTTGTGATCAGATCGCCCAAGACGCATTTTAAAACCAAGTATAAACGGGGCCTGAGACTCAATCTGTGACAGACACACATTTTAGGTGTCAGTACTGCAGTTAGTGAGACCAGGTCAAGATGTAATGTTGTGTCAGATACACACAGATGACAGTACTGTACCTGGTCTGGAGACAGAGGTCTGTTGGAGGAGCAGCAGAAGTAAACACAGACACTCTGACTGACCCCCCTTCATTTCTGGAAGAAACAATGGCATGGAAATTATGCAAAAGAAATCATTGTCAGTATTGGAAGCAAACTGTTCATTACCAGATTAAACATCTATCAAAAGTAAAATAATGACTGAATTTCTCATAAACCACATCTCTGAAGGGCTTCATACTTTCTAATGTAATACAATTTGTTTTTGTGTAAACAGGACTCTATAGTAAGGCTACAGCAAATAACACTTGCATAAGATTGATATCCACGTTAAAAGGGCAATCAGTAATTTCAGCACATCAACCTGTTATACAGTGCTCTCAACGGTAGAGTAGAATTTGATATTTTTACCACTTTAGGCATTTGCACTTCACACTTCTGAATTCATCCTGCTGCTGCCATCATCTGTTACATCATCAATAAAGATGAGTGAGCCAGTTCCAGAAGCAGCCATACATTCGCAGGCCATGCGTGACATTACCTCCTCCTTGTTTCACAGATGAGGTGGAATGGTTTGCATCATGGGCATTTCCTATCTTTCTCCACACTTTTGGCTTTCCATCACTTTGGTGAAGGTTTATTTTGGTGTCATCTGTCCATAAAACTTTGTTCCAGAACTCATCTGGCTCGCCTCTGTATTTTTTGGCAAATTCTAATCTAGCCTTTCAATTCTTGCTGCTGATAAGAGATTTGCATCTTGCAGTATACGCTCTATAATTCTGCTGTCAAAGTCTTCTGCAAACAGTGGATTGTGATACCTTCACACCTGTACTCTGTATACTGTTCTAGGGTTTTTCTTCACAGCTCTTAGGACTTTTCGTTCATCAGCTGTAGTTGTTTTCCATGGGCAACCTGCTCTGTGTTTATTTTGAAGTCCACCAGTGGTTTCTTTTTTACATAGCTGTTCCCTGTGCTATGATTCTTAATGACTTTTTTTGTTATTTCTTGCCATAGTCAGTTCTCTGGTTTTCATGCTGGTGTATGCTTTCTTGCTCCAAATGTAATCTCCACAGATGAAAAGATGAAGAGGCTAGACACCCACTTCTTGTTATGTGTGAACAATCCATGCAAAAGGAAACACCAGAGCAACAAGTTACACCTGTCAATCATGCATTAACTTACTTTTACACACCTGAAAACAGGGACTCTCAACACAAAAACAGCCATTTCTCTAAAATTGTAAAATGTATGTGCATGTGAAGACCAATAAATAAAATTTGATAGTTTGTACTGTACTTTTATTTCACATTCATCTTTTCATTTCAAATCCAAACACCATAAATTAATGGCAAAAATTACACATTCTATTCTACTGTTAACATACTTTTTGAGGGCACTGTAGCTATATAATGATCAAGGTCTAATGAGCACTCTGCCAATTCTCAGGAAGCCACCTTCATCAAGAATATAAGTATAATTTATTTATCTAAAACAGCTTAACATATTACATAGAACTATTTGTAATTAAGTTCTTATCTGCTCTGTGTTTGTGCTGTTGAACATTGAAACTCACACAGTGACCTGTCTGCTGTTCTAGAATGTTTCCCTTCACTGAAACCCAGTGTTCTACTTGACTGCTGTTCTAGAATGTTCACCCTCACTGAAACCCTCACAGTGTTCTACATGTCTGCTGTTCTAAGATATTCCCCTCAATGAGGCCTGCAGAGTGTACTGCAGAACGTGCCCAGTGCTCTGAAAAACATTAATTCAATCATTAATTCATTTATGACAGATGTTCTGAAAGGCTGTCAGATGTTCTTACTCAGGAGATCTCAGTTTGTGCTGGGGGTTCCAGATACTCTCTTTCACACTGGACGAGTGGAAACTCCTCACACAGAATGGACACTCTTCAACACTGACAGAGAGAACACACAGATTGACAGATCTGACTGGCTGCAAACTGCTATGGGAGTTTTTTTTATTTTATATATATATATATATATATATATATATATATATATATATATATATATATATATACATACATACAAGATAAAACAAAAACATACACTTAAAGACAAAAAGAACAAAAAAGGACTTGACATATTTTTGTTATCTATGTGATCCACTCATGACGCCTTTTCCATTTTGTGCTTATAAATTACACATTTCCTTCTGTTTTTTACAGTAAGTACACTTATACCACCTATCCAAACTATGTATCCAAACAGTATTCACCCATAGCTACACATGTCTATGTTGTTCTTAATCCCAGCCTTCTGCCACTCTCAGTGCCTTCCATCTGTCTTTATATACAATTAGCCTACTGTTTTCTTGTGCCATATAACCTTCAATTGTGCTGTGATGTTTTACAGAGAGTTTGAATCTCTCTGTCCTCAAAGCCTCCACAGATTTTGACTTAAAAATAAAAACATTATAATACTTTTGGGGAAAATTTAAGTATTATTTGGGTGCTATTTCTTAGATCGCCCAACAGCACCATGGACAAATCTAGTGTAAACTGACTACAGTATGAAGACAACCACCCCTGATCCCCTGTCCAGAACAGAGCCACAAATGGTGCGTTTCCACCAATCAGTACAATACAGTTCGGTTCGTTACGTAACGGTTTGGTACGGTAAACCTGGTACGGCTTCTGTCTCCGCTGCCAACCGTACCATACTTAATAGGCGGGGCGTATGCTGGATGGCGATTGCTGCGTCAGGTAGGTAAGTAGCGTGACATCATAAAAGCGCGCGAAGAACGCAACACAGCAGAGACGGTTGAGGAACTTTTGTGTTTGTATTAGGGCTGTCAAAACGCTCGTTCGCGATTAATTTGGAAACTTTAACGCGTTAATGTTTTAACGCAAATTAATCATATTATCGAGTTTGACCGCAACTTCCTTCCGTAATTCCAGCGCGGATATTTACCTGGCTGGATTATTGAACGGCAAATTTCGTTTTAACCCTTTCGCATGTAACTTATTTGTTATGGTATGTAGCGCGCCTGTTACCTTATATGGTTCGTTATGTTTTCATTTGCGTTATTAAGTTTCTTATAGATTCCAGTTAGCATTTGCTATATTTTTAGAGTTAAATCGCTGTTTCCTCAAAGCCAAAATTAGCTAGAATTACTCCAATCTAGTGTTCTTATCACACCAGTTTTAGAATATGCGCTAAACGGCTAATCACACCGGTGTGAAAGATCCGCACTGGAAATACGGAAAGGACTTGCGGTCAAACTTGATATTATGACTAATTTGCGTTAAAACATTAACGTGTTAGAGTTTCCAGATTAATCGCGAACGAGCGTTAACGTGTTAACGTTGACAGCCCTAGTTTGTGTTCACGTTGTCGCACGGAAGTGTCGACTCTCTGTTGACCAATAAAAGGACGGCAGTGGGTGTAGCTCCATCCTTTACAAACCGTACCACCGTGCGGTTTGGGTACCAAAAACCAGTACGGTACAGTACGCTTATTTTGGTACGGTTCGCAACTTTTGATGATGGAAAAACAATAATTGCGTACCGTACTGTACTGTACTGTACTGTTTGGTGGAAACGCACCAAAAGGGGCAGTACCAAAATAAATGATCCACCGACTCAACCTCTTGACAGAATCTGCACGAGTGTGACTCTTCAATTCCCCAAGTATGAAGCATCTTTTTAGTGGCCAAAAATTCATATATTAGTTTAAACTGAAAAAATCTTACAGATGAATCAATTGTTGCTTTGTAAATTAAATTAAACACCTGATTACATGGAATCGGAAAGTCTAGCATATTCTCCCAAGAGTCTAAAATATATGGAGTGGCTATTCGATTTTTTGAATTTAGATAAAACTGATACATTACTCTATTTAGTCTTTTAGTCCATTTAAAATCTTTCATATGTGGTCAACAGACTAGCTGCTGGCCACTTCCTTTACCAATTATTCTTTTCCATTTTTGTGGTATGGCTGCAATCAGTTGATTAAACTTTTCTAACAGGCAAACCTTGCCATAAATATTGGTAAACTCTGCATAGGACATTAGTTTACTTTCTATTCATAATATCATTTATAAAAATAGTATCAAAGTTTTTCCAAAAAAAATAAACGTTCTACCTATCAGGATATTAGAATTAAGCCATATTTGTTGTAAAATTTGCTCTGCATTTTCTGGAGGATAGAACTGGAATTGCAGCCAGCTTTATATAGCTTCTTTCAAAAAGAGGGATACGTTGGAGAGAATATCCTCATTAAGCTGTGAGAACTGGAAGTGTTTTATCTGTAGAAAGGGAAACAGTCCTTTTTTGAACATTGGGTGGACATTCTCTAATAGTGTTCTGGAAAACCATTTTGGGTTTAAAAACGTTTTGGAATCAAGGAGGCTTTAAGTGAGAGATTCAAGGCCCTTAGATTTAACAATTTCAGGCCACCTGATCCATATTCATTGTAGAGATACATATGTTTACCTTTTACCATTCCATATAAATTTGTATATTTTTTCCTCATATAGTTTGAAGAATGATTTCTTATTTGATCTTATCTTTAAAGCAAGTATTTCAATTGCCATTATAAACAGATACGGTGATAAAGGACAACCTTGTTTTACCCCTCTTGACAATGAAATATTACATGAAATATGACCATTATTTATAATTTTACATGTGAGGTTGCTATACATAACTTTAACCCATTTTATTAGAGATTTGCCAAAGTTAAAGTAATCTAAGCATTTATAAATTAAATCTAGACAAACTTTATCAAAGGCTGTAGCAAAGGGCGAGAGCAGTCACCCCACCCAGACCCGGGTCTACGGGGTACCAAAAATGACACGACTTTGACCGTGACGCCAAAGAGCCAGGCTCGTTGGTATGGCAGTCAGTGCGCATACTCAACCGTAGTGACGGCACTCCGTCACACTGCCCTCCTCCTCGGGAAGTGCACCCATGCGCTTCACGCACCATGGCGTCCCTCACGCATTCTCTTCCCGTACTTCTCCCATCCCAGGGTGCCCCACTCACTAGTGCTTCACCCATATCTGGGGTCCCTCACACCGTGCTTCACCCATCTCTGGGGTCCCTCACACACCGGGGTTAACTGAACCTGGGGGTCCCTCATACGGCTCACACAACGGGCACACCTCCGATGGCCTTGCGGCAAGCCATCCCACTGCTAACACCATTTGTAGCGAAGGGCTAGTGCAGTCACCCCACCCGGCCTCGAACCCGGGTCTACGGGGTACCAAACATGCGACTTTGACCACGACACCAAAGAAAGGCCTTTTCAAAGTCTGCTATAAAAATTAAGCCGGCCTTTTGTGATATTTCATAATTCTCTATAATTTCAAGTAACTGCCTAATATTGACCCCAATATTTCGACCTTGTAAAAACCCAGACTAGTTCTAGTGGACAATATCTGACAAGACACTTTTAATGCGATGGGCTATACATTTTGCTAATATTTTTAGCATTGCAACACTGAAGCGTAAGAGATCTCCAGGTTATTAGGTAGACTGGGTCTTTATATTGGCTGCTGGTCTCTTGTTTTAGTAATAGAGAAAATAAACCACCTTTTTGGGTCTCAGACAGTACACCCTTATCGTATGAGTAATTAAAACATGTAAGTAATGGTTCTTTATTTTGATCGTAAAAAGTCTGATACACCTCACTTGGGATGCCGTCAAGGCCAGGTGTTTTTCCAGGTTCAAATGACTTTATTGCCTGTCTGAGCTCATCTTCTGTAATTAGGCCTTCACAGGATTCTTGTTGTTTATTTGAAAGCTTTACATGATTTTTTGGGGAAAAGTCTTTGCAATGAGCCTCATTCAGTGGCAATGGTGGAGACTGAAATGAAAACATTTCTGTAAAATATTTTTCTTCTTCTTTTAATATGTCAGCTGGGGCCACAAGAGTTTCACCATTAGTTGTGATTAGTTTCTGTATATTCTTTTTAGATGTGTTTCTGTATTGAACATTTAAAAAGAACTGGTTACATTTTCCCCCCTTCTCCATCCATTTTGCTTTATTTTTAAAATATTCATTACTTGATCTTTCACGATTAAGTTCTTCAAGTTGTGTTTTTCATCTAACTTATCTAACACACCTATTGATATATTATCAGTGCTATCAATAATTAGTGTTAGCTTTTCAATCTCTTTTGTTAGTTTTTTTCTCTTTTGACCTCATCTGCTTTTGTTTAAAAGAAGAGTATTGGATTGTGTGGCCTCTAAAGGGTGTATCCCACACAGTAAGATGATCTGCTGAACCTATATTATTAGAAAAGAAATTTGTAATAAAAACTTTTGTTTTAGCTAAAAACATATTGTCCATTACAAGATTCTGATTAAATTTCCAGTATCCTCGGCCTCTAGGGAAATCAGTAAGTACTAGGGGGAGCGCTATGAGCTAGTGATTGGATCTCATTTTGTCTTCAATTAATACCTTTTTAACTTTTGGTACCAGAGAGAATGAAATTAGGAAGTAGTCGATACGACTAGCTTGATTCTGTCTCCTCCAAGTATGTCTGGGTAAATCTGGATTTCTGAGTCTCCATATATCTACAAGGTCCATGGTATCCATAATACTTCAGTTTCCTTTAAAGGCTTGCAGGTGATAATTTGTACAGTGGTTTCCTTGCTGAGGGTTTAAAACAGTATTGTAGTCTCCTACCATGATGAGGTAATCGGTTGTAGCTTGTAAGCCTGATACATTATTACAAATAATCTCAAAGAAGTTGTCATAATTATTTGGACCACATAAGTTAATAATACTAATATGTTTACTATCTATTAATATGGTCAGGATGATCCACCTTCCCTGTGGGTCAGTTTGAGAAAATGTTACTTTAACATCCAGGTTGTTTTGAAAAAGTGTCATAACACCTTTTGAGTTTTTTGTACCATGAGAAAAATGAATTGGTCCCCCTCATTCCTTCTCCCAAGCTGTTTCATCCGCAGGTATAGAATGTGTCTCTTGTAAACAAAAAATATTGTATCCTTTACCTTTCAGCCAGGTGAAAATCGCTTGTCTCTTTATTATGGTCTGCTAAACCATTGCAGTTATAGCTGGCTATTCTCTGTTCTCCTATAACCATATTTAGATATTAAAGTTTGAGTTTGACAGAGTTTTTAACCCAATGGGTCAAACAAGGCAGTGTAGTTATGTCATGCATAAAATTAAGATGGTTGAGTTTTACATAAATTATGCATTGTCCCCCCACCTCCCTCCCCCATCCCAGTGTCATCCCTTTCCCAACGTACTGTGAAGTAACATCTACCTCTGTCCACCCACCTCTGCTTCCTTCACCACATTTCACACACCTCCAAAACCACTTCATCCACAAAGGGCATCCCTCGACACTATCCCACAAACACGTTTCATGCTTCTAAATAAGGCAGTGTTTTCGCTGGTGATCCCAATGTACATCTTCAAAAAAGAACAAAAAAGAGAGAGAGAAAAGTTCCCATTCCAAGTGATCAAACAGCGCCCAAAGTTGCCCATCTGTTCCCTCTGAGAGAAAAAAAAAGTAACAAAAACAGTGAGACCCAATAAAAAGTAGGAAAGCACCCACTTACAGCCACGTTATCTTGGGAGTCCCTGAAAAGCTGGTTGTTAATATACAATTTATCCACTGTCAATCGCACTTTATTGTTCTGTGCCCTGTTGCTTATCATTATGGGTAAAAGAGCACGTCTCCTTTCCACGATTTCAGGAGGGAACTGCTCGTACATAGAAAAGGCTATGCCTTTGAGTTCCCTTCCAAGCTCTAGCACTGACATTTTCACTTTGAAATGGAGAAATCGCACTACTATCGGTCTGGATTTCTTAGGATCCTTTTTGTGGCCAATCCTATGCACTCTCTCAATTTCAGCTTCTGCTACCTGCTTGTCAGAAATCTTAAGTTCGTTTTTCAAGAACTGTTTCAGCAGGTTTTCAGTCGCAGTATATTTTTCGTTTTCCTCCTCCTTCACTCCCATTACAACAATATTCTTTTGCATGCTTTTACATTTAAGTCAAGTAGTTCAGCTTTCATTTGCTTATTTTCATCAGAGAGTTTTTGTTCTTGTTAGGATTGTTAGGATTACATTTTCTTGTTTTAGGTCTTCTATAAGTTTATTATTGTATTCTACTGCTATTTTTTAATTCCACGATATCTTTTATGACATCGTGCAGCAGATCCAGCTTTCTTAGGTGCTTCATCTGTTCATTCATTGACACTAACATCGCATGGTCTTCTTCTGATAGCGCCGTAGTCATTTCAGACTCCGTTTCACTGGAACTTAATAGTTCTCTCAGGCGCTTTGCATTTTGTTTATAACTCATTTTAAAATAATAAAAATAATGGGTTTCGAACGGTAGGGCAAGAACTTACGGAAAAACCTCAAATCCTGCTCTTTGCGTCATTAAAAATGGTCGAATGAGGGATCTCAAACAGAGGTTAAGACTAATACGTTTATTAGTCAAAATTATCCCAATCAGTTAGAAATTCCAAAATTACAGCAAATAGTATGGTATAGTGCAAATGATGATAAATACACATATACCTATACCGAGTTATATGGATATATGCTTGGCGCACAGGAGCCCACGCTGACGGAGCTCCTTGAAGTGCAAAATCTTTCCCTCTATATACTCAAACAAAAAAAGAATTGATCAGCACGTGAGATGAGATCATGGGAAGGGCCCTGATATGTTTTGTCATTCCCAGATGATTGATTAGTGCCGGAGTTTATTCATGTCCCGTTATCTGGGGCATGCGCAATGGTGTGCATCTTTTTAGTTTTCTGGGCAAATTCCCAGCAGAATGGTTTGGAGACCCCATACTGTTATAGAACTAGCACCCCTTTGCTACTCGCACTGTATGGATCAAAATGAGACCAAACAAGACATGTATACCTTGAACCAAACAGAATATACAGAAATAGTAGTTTATAACCGAGGACTGTGATTTCACCACTGGGAGGGTCCCTGAAGGATTTGGGGTCATAAAGATCCCAGGCCCTCTGAGTCTCCCAATCAGTGGCGACTCATCTTGTCATGGGGTTCCTTAGTGTGAAGGAGTGGGGATTTATTCCTCAGCTGGGTGGCTGCTGTTTTGGCTTGGGAATGTTTACTCCTGCGTGCCACACTCCATACGTTGTGAGGCCTGGTGCTTGACGGGATGGCCCAAAACTGTGTATTTGAACAATGGTCTCTTGTATTGCATGCCATGATTTATACATTGCTAGACATCTCTTGTACCCACCTTACACCCAGCAAAATCAAATATTTACCATCAAGTGATACACACATACTATCATATGAATAGCTCTCAACGAACAGCAATTTCTTACTTGATAATAATGATGATAAATAGAACATACTACCATGAGGATTTATATCCTGATATAAGTCAGGAAGAAGTAAAACTAGTACCACTCAGTGGTGTCCTACTTGCCTGTCCTAACCCTAACCCTATGTCCAGTAAGAAGTGACTCCACTGTGCCTACTCAATCAGCACTCCCCAGCAGATCACACCATCCTGGAAGAGCTGGCTGAATACCCACCTATGCACGACCTCAACCACCCAGTAACCTTCCTGGACGTCTCAGCTATCCCCTCCATTATGAACACAATCCCTTCTAGAACTGACAACATCCCTGCAGAACTACTAAAACACAATGGGTATCTTGGTACAAGAGCACTCCATCTGTACATCACTGTGGATTGGGACAGGGAAGTCATCCCTCAACAATGGAGGAATGCAAACAGTCCATCTGCGGCAACCGCAGGGGATATCTCTCCTGGCTCTTGCTAGCAAGGTGATACTACAAAAACTGATAAATGGCATCACAGATGTACGGTTGCTAGAGTCACAGTGTGTGATCAGGAAGAACAGGGCTGACATGTTTCTGGTGGCATGGTAACTTCAAGAGAAGTGTCAAGAGCAACATGACGACCTCTTTGTGGCCTTTGTCAACTTCTCCAAGGCTTTCGGCACTGTTAGCACTTAACATTTACAGGGCGTCCTATTCAAATTTGGCTGCCCAGCTCAGTATGTTAACATCCTCCATCACTTCCATGATGGAATGATGGTTCAGGTGACCACAGGTGGCCAAGAGTTGGTACCACTGACTGTACCCACCAGGGTGAGGCAGAAGTGCACACTGGCACCAGTACTCTTCAACATCTTCCTCTTACGTGCCACCCAGATTCTCTACAAGGAAATTGAGGATATCAGCAGTGTTGCAGTGGAAGTCAGTTTTGGTGGAAACCTCTTCACCATCAGGAGGCTCCAAGCAACTCTCCCAGCAGCAGGTCTTTGAGCTGCAGTATGCCGATGACTGCTCTCTAGTGGCCCATTTCACAGAGGACCTTCAGTTCATCCTTGCTGTGGTTGTCAGGGCCTACAGTAGGATGGGACTACGTGTCAATACCATCCCAACAGAAGTGACCTGCCAGTGGAGCTCCAGCCCCCTCCCACTATGCCCATTTTCACCACTTTTCACAAACCACTCACAATTGTTCCATCAATCAACTATGCGGGCAATATTCTCTCCAAGGACCGCAGCACTGATCATGCAATCCAAAACAAGATCAAGCAAGCCTCAGCTGCCATGCATTTGATTTAGCTGCTTCCAAATGATGTGTGTTCATGTAATATCAGGAAACACTTGAAAATATCCTCCAGTAGTTAAAATGGTTCCAGTTCATTCACAGCATTATCACACGCATGCATTAAAAAGGTTTCTCTATTTTGTTTATGTCATAAAGAACACTTCCATTAGGCTGTAATAATAGCAATGATTCATTATTTAATTGTTAATCATCCTGTGAATTTTATAAAATGGTGTGCTTCATTTTATTGACTTCAGTAATAAAATATAAAGATATCCATGTTGCACCATTTCAAATATGATACGCTTAGAAAGCTGAGATGTAAACACTATGCCTGATAATCCTTTGCTTCTGCAGATCACAGTCTGAATCTGTCCTGGCCCTGGGTGCAGTTTCTGTGTTGTATTTAAGCAGACAAATTAAAACAAAAGAATAAAACATCTTTTAAAAAGAGACCAGATACTGTATGTGCTCTTATGTGTAGTCTATGTATACATTTAATAACATCAAAATGTAAAAATGGTCATTTCCCCTGGCCCCAGGTATATAATGAGTGTTGGGTTGCAGCCGTTCTGCATGTCCTTTGTGTAATCCAGACCGTGTTTGTTAATACAGGAAGTTAACTTAAAACAGTGGCTTAATGTACTTAATGATCCCGCAACCCAACTACACACCCACCCCCCACCCTTAAACTCTGCTGTACTTACGGAGTTGTTTCATTCCTCCTTTGCTCCTCTCCGTTCTTTCTGTAAAAAAAACTGAAATAAATAACTCCCTCTTTATCCCTGGTACAAGATGAGTCAAAGTACAGACCTGCTCACATTTACTACAACCTTCAGAAGAGTGGGGCAGTGAATTTCTAGTTCTTAATCAACCTTTGTCACTGTTGAAACAGGCAACATTTATGACAGACTGTGAAATAACTTTTAATGACCCTAATAAACACATTCATCTTCTCATCCCACACAGAAAGCACTGAAGTGAGGTGCATGATATCATCTGATCCACTCATCTGTAGCAAACAGCTACTTTATTCGAGTCCCATAGTGCTCTGCAGGAGGTCTAATGCCAATTAAAGCAACAGTGACAGTAACAGCTGTTTTACTAACTACAAGTCCCCTAGTGCTCTACAAGAGAGGCAATTTCAGTTGACTGTTGGTACTTTTATCACGCACATCAGTTTAATAACTAATAGGGGAAAGACAAGTCACGTGGAGGCATATTATTGCCCTCGTATTATTGCTCTTAGGCACCCTGCAATTCATAAAGCGCCTATGAGTTGCTCACATAACTTCAGTGGAGTAGCTCCTATGGTCCAATGAGTGCCCATTTCAAAGTAGTGCACTGTGGGACTTTTAAAGGAAAAAACTGGTGCATCGGCATAAAAAAGTATTAGAGGACTACATTCACTCTAGCATGAGTGCAGACATTGTTTTATTGGGATGAGCTTAAGCTGTACAACTGGCAACTAGCAAAGCTGTTGAAAATAAAATACCTGTTGAAAAAGCGGTCGAAATGCCACACACCACCTTTGCTGCCTCTTTTTGACACCCCCCCCCCCCCACTAAATCTTCAACAATTAAACCCTCAAATTCACCTCCACCACTTACACCCCCCACACCCACCTCCACTACTTACACCCCCCCACACCTACCTCCACCACTTACACCCCCAAACCCACCTCCACCACTTACACCCCCCTACACCCACTACTTACACCCCCCCACACCCACCTCCACCACTTATACCCCCCCACACCCACCTCCACCACTTACACCCCCCCACACCCACCTCCACCACTTACACCCCCCACACCCCCCTCCACCACTTACACCCCCCACACCTACCTCCACCACTTACACCCCCCCACACCCACTTGTCCCTAACACCGCCACACCCACCACTTATACCCCCCACACCCACTTCTGTTACTAACACCCCCACACCCATTTCTACCACTTACACCCCCCACGCCGACCTCCACCACTTTTTGTATCCCATGGAATATGCTGACTATAAAAGAGGAACCTTACATCTTACTTATGTTATTATTGTAATTAGCCTACACAGTAAAATACAATGTACAAACATTCAAATGTACTTTGGCTATTATCTGTTGATAACCATGTAATGGTGACATGCAGTAGCTTTGTGAAAGTGTGGATGCATTCCATGAATTTATGCCATTTAGACTGTCATGAAGGAACAAACAGATACCATTTTAACAATGATTTTGATTTATCTGTAACTAACCTCTCTCTATCCACTGCAGAGAAGAACCAGAAAGTAAAGACATAAACCACTGGACAATAAGACAAAATTAACAAGCACATAACCCTGCACCTGAACAACCTCAAACAGTTGTCCTGATGCTTCTTGTGTTGCCAGAGAAATGCAGACACTTAATATGGACAGTAAATTTGACCAGGACATATCATAAACTTCAGAAGAGGAAAGTGAGGAGGACCTGAGGAGGCCTTTAGCACACAGCTGGCTAACTGAAAGCACAGTGACATATTCTTCCCTGTAAGACTTACTCGGGTTATTAGATGAGCATTATAACTTGTATGCAATGTTAGTACAGTTCAGAATCCTTCTGTGTCGCCTATTTATAACAATTAATCCCACCTTTTTTGGATGGACCCCTAAATTCTCTCTAAACAACGGGACTTCAACGGAATATAAATAAAATGAATTTACTGGTGACCGAACTGGCCACAGCAGATATTCAGTATACTCGCAAAACAATTACACAAACAACTAATTCAACGTCCTGTATAAAAAAAAACATGGAAAAATATATTCGAATAGTGAAAACCCAGAAAAACAAGTGTGGAAAAAAGATCATTCCAGAGAGAAAACTCCCATAGATAAAATTTGGCAACCCAATGCAACAGCGAGGACAAACGAAAGCAAAGCAAAACAAAATGCCAGCACGAACCACGGCTTATTAAAAAAATGAAAAACTATAAGTTGTTAGCAGTGCATTGCTATGTAAATTCATCTTCCAAGCACCTGGAGAACAAAAAATAACGATACACCTCACCCAAGTCCCGTATTTTCTGAGCCCCACGATACGCATTTCTTGCAATGTCAGATGGCGTAGTTGCGTTTCCTTAAAGCTATTTAATCCCAAACGACGACGTTGTCTTCTCTAATACCCACGATCAGGAGCCAGTTGCAATTAAAATGACATTATTTTCTGCTACAACAGCTAATTGTCTAGGAAGAGGGACATGTAATCTTCTAGCTTCTTAGCTCTCCAGTAGCGTCTTTTGCGGCCCCCTCCATTTCAGCCCACTCTCAGTTCAAGTCCCCTACATGGTGGTACCGTTTTCAGAAATCCCGTATTAAAGGGCCATTGACCCTGTTATTCACCAGGACAGAATAATGATAAAACCTATGGAAGCCCGTTTCCGCCACATTAAACAAAAGTTTGCTTAACTGCGACTTTATTTCTCGGAATTCCTACTTTATTTCTCGTAATTCTGAGTTCTTTTCTAACAACCAACAAGTATCTTGAGCCATCACTTCTGCTCCGGCTTCAATGCAATGCGCGTACAGTAGCAGACAGGGGTGAAGGCTACAATGGCTGCGTCAGCTCTGTGCAGGTATTTTAATATTTCCAGTTGTGTGCGAGTGGTAGTCTACATAGAAACTTGCAACGATAATGATCTTGTAAACGTTAACCAGGTTTGAAATGAAAAGGGGCAATAAAACTTTCACCTCATCAGTTGTGATGAGGGCCTATCTAACGTTAATGCATTGTGCATTACAAGACCATAACAATCGTGGCATCGCACAAAATATACGTTCTAATTACGGTCAGTAAAAAATATCAGACGTGTCATTCAATTGTTACTAGAAGTCCTAGACAAACATAACTCAAACCAAGGCAATAAAGGCAGTACTAGTGCCACCCGTCGTATTGCTTTCAAAATGTAGTGAACATGAAATCCAAACTAGCTGGCCAGCAGATTACGATTGTCCAACATTATGTGAAATAAAGTTTTGGGATATATTCCTTAACTCAAATGTGTATGGTATCAGAGTGGCCAGTAACTGATTGCTGTGACTTTTCAGTGTTAGTACATCTACACACTGTGTCACTGTATTAGCTTGTATGTATTAATGGACTCGTGTTAATGCACTATTACAGGATGGACGACCTTATCGGTTTCCTGAGGGAGACGGAGAGAAATATATCAGAGTCCACCATAAATAAAATGATAGAGGATAAGGTAATCAGCATTCATGAATGTAGTACATATTATTTTAGTGAACAAAAAGAGCAATATGAGAATATAACAGTTGATGGAGACTGTGAGCAGTAGTTTTACATACACTACTTATGGGTTATCCCATCTGAAACCAGACAGGTTGTAAAGCAGGTGTGTGAAAATCAGTCAGTTTTACTTTCATACATATGGATAAATATGAAGCTTGTGCCCTTAATTCCTCATATTTTATCTATAAAAAACATTATAAAATGTTTTGTGGTATATCTCCAATGGTAGGAAATCATATGTGGGCATATTTGTTTACCCAGAGCTTTACATTTTTCAATTACCATTTTGAAAGTCTCATGGTAAAATTACAAATTCACCTGTAAGCAATGTTTTAATGTATTTTGTAAGTGTTCCCTTTAGTTACCTGGGGTCACTGTTTTAGTCAGAATTCAGATGACCCCCCTCTCCTTTGCTGTTGACTACAAAGATAATGGTTCCCCCAATTCTGATTCAAATTACTGATCAACTAGAGGTACTAATTCAATTTAACTGTTACATTGAGAATTTATTTTTCTACTTTTTTTTTAGTCCCACCAAGTTAAGGTTTACAGGCTATATACAGCTTTTCTCAATAGGGAGCTGTGATTGAACAACAATTTTTACAATGAAAGAATTTCATAACAATTATAACATTTTGAACACATGAACTTCATAACAGGACTCCTATATTATGAGCACTTCAAGATTGTAATAATATTCCCATATGCCATTCTTCTTGCAGGCATACAAACATATTTGTAATATGTGTTGTACTGTATCCATAGTTGGAGTAATATATTGGTGATTATGTACTCTGGGTATTCAGTGTGATTACCATGAAAAAATCTGAATTTCATATCCTTTATTACCCAAAATACACACGTATAAGAGCTTTGCCCTTCCAAGAGAGCAACCATTTTGGAGCTTAATCAGACCTCTGTATCTTTATATGTGCAGTATGTAGAATATCATGACCAAAGTTCAGCTTTGTTCACTAGAAAGGTGTGAAATTATGTGAAAACAATTTGAGCCCTAAGCCTGTCTTACTCCCAATTCTTGTCTGATTTTAAATGTAAAGACCCTTTGATATTTTCCTGTTCAGTTTCCATGTTCACTCAGCTACCAAAAGGGTATACTCTCCTTAGGCAAGAGCGACACAATGATCCATGTAATATTATGATTTGAGATTGCGATACACCAGGTGCTTTTAAAATTGAAAAATAATTTCTTTTGTAGGTTGATGCCAGTGTCTTGCAGTTAATGACAGATGAGCAGCTGAGGAACTATTTGCCTTCTCATGGAGACGGATTGGCAATGATGGGGTATTGCAGGAGGCAGGAAGATATGCCAAGCTCTAAAAAATCAAAGCTTTTTCAGAGACTGAAAGCAAAGTTGTGTAAAAAACAAAAGTGCAGTCATGACAGAAACGATAAGTCTCACCAAGAGGCGGATACAAGGAATGCACACAGGGCAATGAGAAAAGTGGAGCTGGGCTGGATGCTTTATGATGACGAAACACAAGGGTTTGTCCAAATGAGGCCAAAAAAGGAGGCGGAACACAAAAGTGCTTCTGAGGAATGGAAAATGAAACAGTTAATAGAGGAGGCAGTACGTTTATTTTTCCCAAATGGAAAAAATGGTCAAAGAAGCATCTCAGAGTTTGAGGTGGATTTGAAGAATTTTGGAGAACATTCAGTAGATGATGACAGTACAGTAGGAGAGCTACATGAGGCCACAAAGTTAACAATCTTGAGGTTCGACTTGACAACAAAAAAAGAGGGGGCAGCAGTTGTGTGGAGACGCAGGAAGAACCAAACAGCATAGATCTCACACAGGAAAACCTACAGGGTGGTGCTGGTTCTTCTTCTTCCAGCATCCAAGCTTATCAAACATTGGCAGAATCATCACAAGGCTCAGATATTTTAGATGTGATTTATGTTGGAAGCACTGGAAATAAATCTAATTTTGGTAGTGATAATGTAACTAACTTTTATCCCACAGATGATCCCACTTTAGGTCAGAACACTTCTGCAGTCCTCACTGAGGATATACTTGAAGATAGCAATATCAAATATTGTTACAATACACTGGAGACCTATCTACAATTGAAGAGCAAAGCCTGGAAGACACCTTGCCTCTGACACCAGAAAAAAAAATTCTTGTCATCCATTACAGTCAGGTACTCTCTGAGCTTATTACACATTTCAGTGATGAAAATCTGGCAGGATGAAGGAGGGGTTCTCAGAGATTGCCTTTCTGAATTCCGGCATGAATTCCATGAACAGTGCACCATGGGCAACACCTTCAAGGTACCCTTCCTTCGGCATGATTACGGAAAGCAAACATGGGAGAGTGTAGGGTGGATCATTTCTTTTGGTTGGCAAAAAGAGAAATACCTCCCCATTAAACTTGCTTAGAGCAAGCAGCCCTTGGGTACATGATCTTATTGATAACTTTCTAAAGTATGTCTCAGAATCTGACCGCATTGTCTTGGAACCTTGCCGAACAAACTTCAGAAGCTCAGACCAGGAAGAATTATTGGACATCTTAGACCACTACAGCTGCCAAAGAGTGCCAACTGCAGAAAACTTTGAACAAATTCTACAAGAATTGGCACACAAAACTCTCATCCAAGAGCCTGCTTTTGTTATTGAGCAGTGGACAAGCATGCTTGCCCCTCTCAACAAGCAGCTTGAGGAAGTGGGAGCTGTGTATGAAAACATGCATCCAACAACAAGGAAAATTATAAGATCACATAAGTTCCCCACCACAATGAATACCCAAGAAAAGGAAATAGCAAAGCATTTGACAACATACCTGCGAGAGTGTGATACAAAGTGACAGTCTCTGTTTCTGAGACTTTGTGCAGGCTCAGATCTGTTTCTAGGCAAGACTATAACCACTTACTTTACAAACATCCAGGGCTTTGAGAGAAGACCTGTGGCACATACATGTGGGTGTTTTCTAAGGCTGTCAATTCATTATGATAGCTACCAGATTTTAGGTCTGAAATGAATAAAATTTTGGAGAGTAATGGTTGGGTCATGGACATAGTTTAGTGCCTCAGCCTGTTGATATCATTTGTAAACAATTTCCTATTGGTTTGTGACGGGACAACTGCAGCAGCCAGGCAAAAAAAAATTCCAAAAATGGAGCCAAACAAGTGGCAAGGGTGTTTATTGGTTCCCAGGCGTGCAGGTGAAGGTGAAGGCTATATACAGTGCAGGTGGAAAAAGTATCAAAATAAACAAAAAAATAAAACAACAAACAGGTAGACAAAACTACAGTTCTCTCATTCTACAGTATTTATAGGGTTTTCAAGTAATACCCACTCACACTGTACACACTTTGACTCCCAGTCTTCACTCCCATCCAACCAACCAACCAACCCAAAATGAGGGCGAAGACTCCCTTAAATACCCTCCTAGCTGGCTGGGATGATCCAAAACAATTTTAATCTTTTTAATCCAAACTGATAATATGCAATAAATAGCAGAAATAATCTACATTACAAGTAGCATTTCAATTATAACTGCCATTTTACACATTTTCAGATTTACCCATGTTCATAAAATAAACATATGAAAAAAGGTGTTAACTGGAATATACCACCCAATGTACATTATATTATAAATACAGTCCCAGCGCAATGTGCGCAACAAACCACCCTTTGCTTCCCATTGCCCCAGAAACAGTGGCTGCTGACTGAGACAAACAGCGTGGAAAGAAGTTTGCTAGTTAGCACACTAACACATTACCATAAGACATTTAAAACTGTTTGCACAGCCTGTAGCTTCAATGCCCTCTTAGTTGCCCCCCCTAACAATAACAGTGTAGCCTGACAGTAATTTAAAACTTTGTTTTCTAAACATGTGTGTAGTGTGCTTGGTTGCTTACTAACAAAATTATAGATCAGATCAGAAATAGATAAGAAATTAAATTTCATTGTCGAGATTTTAGAGACCATACAAATTATTAAATAAATGAATGACTGAATAAAATGAAATAGCACACTCACCTAGCCATTTGTGCAGCAGCAGCCATAAGCAGGGCAATATGTTTGCCACTGGCGGGCCCAGAGCAGACCAGAAAAAGCTGGCTAGCAGCAAACAAGTGACTGGACAATATCAGTGGCACACCAGTATTAGACCAGATGTTGGAGTGTAGCGAAGGGCGAGAGCAGTCATCCCACCCAGCCTTGAACTCAGGTCTACAGAGTACCAACCATGCGACCTTGACTGCGACACCAAAGAGCCAGGCTCGTTGGTATGGCAGTCAGAGCACATACTCAACCGTAGTGATGGCACTCTGTCACACTGCTGTAAGATTTTGGTTTAGATCCCTAAACCAGCTCACTCGGTGCAGCATAAGATAGCACAGATCCTCTCACTTAAGGTATGCTAATGCCTGTATTCATTTGTCTAAGATGGCCTTATTGGCACACGCACGTGCTTCACCCACACGCTTCATGCGCCAAGGCATCTCTCACACATCCCCCCACCATACTTCTCCCATCCCAGGGTGCCCCACTTACTGGTGCTTCACCCATCTCTGGGGTCCCTCGCACACCAGGGTCAACTGAACCTGGGGGGTCCCTCATACAGCTCACACATTGGGCATGCCTCCGATGGCCTCGCGGCAAGCCATCCGACTCTGACACCATTTGTAGCAAAGGGCAAGAGCAGTCATCCCACCCGGCCTTACAGGGTACCAACCATGCGACTTTGACCGCGACGCTAAAGAGCCAGACTCGTTGGTATGGCAGTCAGAGCGCATACTCAACCATAGTGACAGCACTCTGTCACTATGGTTGAGTATCTCCTAACGGGAGATACCTTTTTTAACATAAAGTGTTTACTGTCGTTGTTGACATTAATTTAAGTTAATTTAAGTTATTTGTTTAACTGGTTGTAAATGAGAAAAGGTGAGTCGTGGAGCATGTTTATTAATGTAATGTGACAAAAGTGTGTGTAAGAGTATTTCAGGTGTAAACAAATGATCTTCTGGACAAGCACATAATCTTGCCAAATTTTATGCAAAGAATTCCATTCAACAAGAGTTGTTGTGCATCAGTATATCAAGAGCTTCAAGTGGTGAAATAAAAATAATAAATGAAAGCATGAAGTTGAGAGACAAGCATAAAGAATGAGAAATTAACAGGGCATAAATGAAATGAGGCAAAATCACTCCATAGTAACTAAAAGACTGTCACAGAATGCAGAAGGCATCTGTTCAGAGTGCAATCACATAAAAAAACACAGTGTGCCCACTAAACAAAAACCAAAAGTACCAAAATAACAAACTAAACAGCAGGAGTTACAGTATCCCGAGGCCCCAAAACCCTTGCAACCAATCAAATTACTTTTTGGGATTTTAAACCTTTAGGTGGGTCTTCAGAACTCAGACATTACCAGAGGGGAATATTAAATTATCCACATTTCAGTGTGAAATATCATCTGGTGGTCTCTCTACGCCCATTCTGAGGTTATATTATTAGTCCTTTACATTGTGTTCACTCTTTTCTTGGTTTATCCTAGTGCATCTGTATCCTAGTGTTCCTCCCAGGGATAGCCTGTGGCAACTGGTTGTCTTGTGGCTCCATGCCAAACAGCAGGTTATCTGGAAGTAGCAATGGGTCCCAGAGGCCAGTAGTACAAGCCCAGCAGAGCCTGGACATGCCATGGCACCCTAAATTCACTCCCCTACAGCCTCTTGGGTTAACCTATTTGGCGACCTCTGCGGCAGAGCTGTGCTGTGGGTGGCTGTCCCAGCACTGCCTCAGGACAGTGACACAAAGAGAACAGGCAAACAGCAGGCGATGTGGGGCCTGAGGCACAGGGAGTAGAGCCAGGAGGTTACAGGCAGCACCTCATCTCCCCTCAAACATTCCAGCAACACTCCTGCCCACCTCAGGAGGAACCCTATCTTCTCAGGCTGGGGACGGCTCTCTCAGCTCCCTATCAGACTGAATCTGCACATAGCTTCACTGGGGCTCCTCTCTCTCTTTGCTCTGGGGTCTTGCATAGTCTTGCACAACACAAGCAAAAAACCATACGGAGTCAACAACATTAGAAGCATTGCATGACCAGGTTTCAATGGTTTGCCAGGCAAGGTACAAACTAGCAGGTAAAGCTAACGAGTGCGTTAAACCATTAGATTACATATTTTTTATAATAATATTTTATAGTTTAGTAAGAGACAGTTTGAAACATGAGAGATGTTCATTTAGGGGGTAGTGTTTCAGGTGAGAGCGGAAGAGCTGTGTCTTCATTCATTCATTCCACTATTGGGGGACAACGGCGGAGAAGGTTCTGGATAGTGATTTTATGCCGCAATGCAACAGGACCACCAGACGCCATTCAGTAGCAGAGCATAGCGGTCGGGAGGGAACATAGAGTTGTAGTAGTGAGTTCAAGTAGGTAGGTGCAGTTTTGTTGCTTGCCCTGCACGCAAACATCAAAGCCTTGAACATGATGCGGGCAGCTACAGGGAGCCAGTGGGATAGAGTGAATGAGCATAAATATGTGACTGAATGTGTTACAGTGGATGAGGAGTTTGTGCTCACGTGTTTGTGAGTAACAGCATGCGTGTGAGTGTGTGTATGATTGTAAAAATGTGTGTGTATGTATGTGTAGTGTTATTGTAGTAGGTGTGCAATCATAGGAATTTATGTGTGTAGTGAGTGTGGTATAGTGTGTCTTTGAGTGTATATGTGTATGGGAGAAAGAGAGAGAGAGTGTGTGTGTTTCAGGACTCTACTCCAGCTTGTACAGGGAAACTGAGTGGGTATAAACTGCAAACCCAGAACAGAGGGGTTGAGTGAAGGTGGTGTGGACTCTGTGCAGGAGGGTCAGTGTGTCAGAGGAGACGCTGTAGAAGGACAGAGTGCCAGCCAACCAGTCCAGATACATTCCTACTCTCTGGGAGGGGGAGGAGGGTGTAGGTATGGCTGTTCTCTTTCTGTTGTGTCGGACATGGTAACGGCCAAAAAAGCATTCCAGACTCCAAGAGTTTATATTCTCTCCAAATTCACAGTCATCACCTCCTCCTTTCCTGCTGATTCCTTTATATGTCACTGCTACGTCAAACCCACCCTCACTCTCACTCCTCTCAGCCTCCCAGTAACAGCGAGTCCCAGACAGACGCTCTCTGCACAGCACCTGGCACTCAGAGTCAAATCTCTCTGGGTGATCAGGATATGGCTGCTCTGTCATTTTCCTGTCCCCCTCAGAGAGAGACAGGTATCTGTTCACTGTGTTGGGGTCCAGTGTGAGCTGACAGGCATCTGCAGACAAGAGAGAGAGATTAATTATGATTATTAACATTCATGTAATTATGTGTGTGTGAGAGAGAAATAGTAGAGTATGTTTTTGTTTGTGTGTCATTGTTTAAATTTTTGCATGTCTGTGTGTCTGTATGTCTATGTGTCTTTGATTGTAAACATTATCTGTAAACAAAAGCATTTGAAAAATTAATATATGTACACACACAGTGTACTATGTAATACTAGGCCTGTGACGGTAATGATTTTTTCTTCCCGCGGTAGCGCGCAACACAAAAAGGCAACCCATAACGTTTGCACATGAACAACTTGTTTTTTTTTCTTCAAAATTCTCGGGAAGGCTGATTACAACTTAGAAAGTGATTGCAAACTTACAAATATTTTACATTTTAACATTTTTACATTTAACATTTTTATATTTTTAATTCACATAATTCTGTAGGCTATACAATAATGGCGTCTAAAGCAGCATGAACAGGTAGGCTATATGTAGCCGCATTAAAACAGTTTTAATTATTTTTCAAATCAAATGACAAATAAGAAGAACATTTGGCTAATGGTTTTTAAATGTGCAACATAATTGAACATTCATGACGTCGGTAGGCGATGTACTACAATCACTGCTTGTATAAAGTGCTGCAAAAAATCGAAATGTACTCATTCTTTATTTTACGGTCTTTTTTATTTTACCTGGCAAACACAGATGTGCTGAATGGCAAATTTCGTTTTAACCCCTTCGCGCGTGGGTGATTAAACTGTTGCGTTCAGAACACTAGATTGGAGAAATTCTAGCTAATTTTAGCTTTGAGGAAACAGCGATTTAACTCTAAAAATATAGCAAATGCTAACTGAAATCTATAAGAAACTTAACGCAAATGAAAACATAACGAACCATATAAGGTAACACGTGCGCTACATACCATAACAAGTAAGTTACATGCGAAAGGGTTAAAACAAAATTTGCTGTTCAGCACATCTGCGTTTGCCACGCCTTTCAGTAATTCAGCAAGGTAAATATCCGTGCTGGAATTTGCGGTCAAACTTGGTAATATGATTAATTTGCGTTAAAACATTAACGCGTTAGAGTTAACGTTGACAGCCCTAAAATAATGAGCTCAACCCCGCGGTAGGCATTGTGGTGGAAAATTTTTGATAAAGTGTATACCCCATATGTAAATTATGAGTATTGCCACTTTCACCCTCCCCCCAGAGAAAAGCGGAGCTTGACGTGGTACGATTAAGCTTGTTACATGGTGGAAATAAGTTATTGCCAGCAAACATCATAAGCATTGCCAACAGATGTTAGCTTTTGATTTTAACCACAGTTATTGACATATTAACTTAAGTTATTGATATATTACATTAGCTATTTACTTTATCTTTACTGTACATGTGGAGGTCTGGAAGTGTATAAGGAAACCAGACAATCTAATATGTTAGCCTTAAATAATATGTATTCTATTATACTTCGTATGGTGGAAAATATTGTTTGCATTAAGCACTACTACTGAAAAGTAATATGATGTGATTCTATGCCTAAATAATGCTGGGGGTTACCCTAGGTCATAAACATTGCATGTAGGCCATTGTAAGACACCGCTAGGGGGGTAATCTTGGGGTTATTACAGGACAGTGGGTGACCTTGGAGAAGGAACACTGCCTTCAGCATTGTCCCTCCCTGGAAGTCACCCCAGAACCTTCGTGCACTATGTTGCTGTTCTATAGTCATGCCAACTTCTGTTGGTTCATGGTCTACGCTTATTGTATCTTCTCTCCCTTCACTTCTCCTATTGGTTTACGGTCTACGCTTATTGTATCTTTTTCCTCTGACTCATAGTCATGCCACCTTCGCTTATTGTATCTCCTCCCTTTGACATGCCCCTACAGCACATCAGCCTGTTTTTGCCCCTTTTAACATATGCATCCCATTTTATTTTTATATTTTCTTTTATGAGTTATACAGCTAGAAAATAACAGCTGATTGCCTGCATTGGCCTAGCTGACATCTACTGACAAATGCTTGCAAACTGTATGTGGATTTACTGCAATTTGTCATAGTTGCCCATCATAGTAGTGCTGAGCTAATGGCCCCCCTTTGCAGGGTTTAGTTCTTCTGGCCCATCTTCTGGGCCGTGTCTAGACGGGGCCTAGTTCTTACATTAACCCTTTGCTTTAAGGCCTAACCTTGTAGCTTATGGCACATAGATATCTGTGTGCCTTTTTTACAGTCTGCAGCACCGCTGTCTGGCTAACTGAGTTATTTGACCCTTAAATAAATACAAATAATGGTGATATTCCAGGCATATATATGCTTAAAAATAAAATGAACTCTGTATTAAAATGGAAAATGGGATGATCTAGAAGGAGGAGCCTGGGAGGAGTTGGAAGTTGTGGTCTGGGATAGGAGGAGTGAGAAAAGGCATAAAGGATGGATGTAGGCTGAAGGGAAGGGGGGAGTGATTGGGGAGTGTTTGTGAATGTATACACACCGCATATACACCTGTTGCTCCGCGGACCAACCCGGTTTACTGTATGTGATTGATCACCATATGCAATAAACCAAACAACCATGATTACATCAGACTCTGTGAGGACTTATTATTTTCTGGAAGGCATCAAAATGTGGAGGAAGACCCTCTGTCCATTTGGCCCAGACCAGGGGGATATCCACCACAGCATCTTATGACCGCGGTATTGCGGTGATGCGGTTATCGTCACAACCCTATGTAATACTGTATATACTATACTTCAGTATGTATGTTGGTACATGCTTCTATGTAAATACAGAGACGTGTAACACGTGTGACTGTCAAAGTCTGTCTGTCTGCCTCCATATGACTGTCTTTCTAGAGGTCTGTGTTTGTGTACATAAGATACAAGGGCTAAACAGGAGAAAGACAAAAAGGACAAGGGCTAAACAGGAGAAAGACAAAAAGAAGAGTGATAGGGAATGAAGGAGAGACAGAGGAGAGGAAACTGAGGGACATCTTTTCTCCTCTCTGTGCTCCATTTCTCTCTCCTCCCTCCATCTCTGACATGTCTTCCATCTCTCAAGTGAAACTTGTTCAGTGCAGAAACACTCACATTTCTTGGGTCCTAGTTTGTTCCTGCTCTCTCCTCCATGGTCCACACTGTAGGAACAGCACAAGAATAGACAGTGACTGGGTGACACACAACCTCTCTGTGCGGTGCAGTATGGAAACTCAGACCCTGTGACAGTGGGACAGCTCCACTCACTCTCACAGCTCTGCTGTCCTCTGTACTTACAGCAGTGTCTTACAGCTGGGGTCCTTCAGTGCTCTCACTCCTGAGTCCCCTGGGTGATTGTAGCTCAGATCCAGCTCCCTCAGGTGTGAGGGGTTTGAATGCAGAGCTGAAGGCAGAGAAACACAGCCTCTCTCTGTGACTTGACAGCCTGACAGCCTGCAGAGATACAGAGATAAGAGCTCTTCAGACTCTCTAAACTGCTAATCAGCAGAGCTGTAGTACTCAAGTCCATACTCGAGACGTTTATACTATTGTCTCAGACTTGTCTTGGACTTGTTGGTATTTGCACTCGGACCTGTCTCGGTCTTGGCCATTCGTCTCCCCAAATATTCTAGTAGCTCTCGACCGGGTCCAACTGCCTTTAAAAAACATGTTGTTTTTTTTCTCAAGTAACTCCTCCTTCAAAACAAAATCATTGATTAACCCTTTCACACGTAACTTATTTTTTACGCTATGTAGCGCACATGTTACATGGTTTATGTTTTCATTAGCGTTACTAAGCTTCTCATAGTTTTCAGATAGCATTTGCTATATTTTTTTAATGTTAAGCATGAACCACCACACCAAAATGAGCAACATGACAATTCACTTTTAAAATCATCACCTGGGGGAACACAAGGAGATAAGGGAAGAAATTCCAGGGCCATCTGATTCAAAAAAGCCACAATTTACATTGATTTTTCTCTCAGACAACAATTACTCCTTTGCCAAATCTATGCAGGGGGACACTTATGTGACTACTCAGCATTGTCGAAGGTGATCTGAGCCAATCATCGAATGAAAAAAAAAACATAGTTAAATCTCTGATACCACTCAGGAAAGCATGCGAAAATACTGCAGGATAGGACTCCCTCAGCCAGGCCATGCCTCTGTTACAGCACACTGCATTTGTAATTCATGGGAACTTGAGTATTTTGTCCTTCAAACCAATGAACTCAGGGGAAGCAACACTGCAGACAATATAGCAGAATGCATTTCAGACATGCTGTCCAATTTTCATATTTCATGATTCTGTTATTACCTACCTAAAAATAAATGACACCGAAAACTTTTCAAAATCACAGCCAAAGCTTTGCCCACAGATAAATACCCCACTGCATCTGCTGTTTTATCCTTACAGAATGTACTAGTATCTCAAATTAATATGCCTTTCCATAGAGAAATGCCTGGCCTGAAAAAGATGGATACTAAAGTCTGAAAAAGCACTAGCACAGAGAGAATAAAGATTTATGCTTTTGAGTGAAGCTACATACTTTGATCCACAGTTTCATCATTCCACTTAACAGAACAACAAATATAAGTCCATATCATCAATATGGTGGAAATGACACCATTTACTGTAGATGATGATGATTTGAGAGAGCCTTGTGAAAAAAACATGATGTGGGCAAGAAAACAGCCCTGCCTGTAATGGGTGATCTGTCTGGGGACTCATACAGGGGGGAGGACAACACTGGGAGCATCAACCATGAAACAACACTGCAACAGAAGATGTGGTCTCATGTGAAGGAAAAACCACTGTCAGCTGATGCTAATTCTCTAGTGTGGTGGAAAACATCAGGTTGCATGAAATACCCTCACCTTGCTTGGCTGGCAAGAAAACACTTGTGTGCCTAGCAGATTTATGTGTTTGGAGGATCTTTTCAACTGCAGACAACACAGATAATATAAACCATTCAGCTATGGACACTAATCAATGGATTGCTACTCATGTAGCAACTCATAGCTTAATAACTACTGTTGTAAAGTAGACTGATGAAGCCAACAGCATGCACACCACCGAGCAGCCTCTGTATAGTACTCACTGATCTGAAGTATTACACAGAGAAGCTGAAACACAGCAGCATTAAGCTACAAGAGGTGATTCTTAAGATGTTCAGCCTGGTTCTGGAAGTTAGATGTTTCCCTAAAACCTGGAACATTAGTCTTATCACACCCATTTACAAAAGTGGAGACAAAGCAAACCCCAGTAATTGCCATGGAATTTGTGAAAACAGTAATCTAGGAAAACTTCTTTTGCAGTTTTAGAAATACAAGCATATTGTCATTCATCACCAAACAAAATTTCATCAGTAAAATTGTCTTTTTACCAAAAGATTGTACTGCAGACCACATGTACTCCTTACAAACACTAATAAAAACATGTACCAAAAATATGAGGGAAAATGGTGGTATAAAACCTACATTATAGCTAAATCCATGTACCTATAAAACAAATTTGACCTTAGCCTTCTTGACAGATTTGAAGCCCCCATTAAAGTTTGGTTACAACTTTTCTCAAGTATTGTCTAACCAATTCTCCTATACAGTAGTGATGTATGGGGTCCACTGTTAAAGTCTAAATTATTACAAATCATTACAAAACAAAAATTTGCTGTACTTCACTTTGGCTGCAGTTTCTTTCCAATTAAAATTAGCCTTAATGCCAGACCTTCTTGGACACACCTGCTTCCCGTAGTTTTATTGCAGGAACTCACCTAGTGATGACAGATGACATTTTCTTACAAAGAATTCACAACACATAGGATTAAAACCCAGTCAAAAACTGCAGCTTACTCTTAATATTCAAATGATCTGTCCCATTTGTAGCATCTGTCCTAATTGTAGCAGTTGCCTTTTCCTAATTGTAAGTGTTAGACAAATTAGCTGGGTCTTTCATTCTAATTTACATATGTAGAATTAATTCATATTTAACTGTTGGCAGATTGGGGGGGGGGGGGATACAGTGTGTGGACCAAGGAGAAAAAAAATAGTGCTCATGGAGGTTCATGAAGGTCTGTACAAGTAGTCAAGTGGTAAATAAAATTTCAATTCAAGACATCCACGATAAATTGTCTTAGCTACCCAGCTAAAGAAACCAGTTGTTTTGCTGTATCTGACACAGCTTTAGGTGAGTTAGCTAGCTAGTTCAAGATTTGAAATGATCAGAAGCTAGTTTGCTAAAGAAATATCACTTTTCAATTCCAATTTCATGTGCAAAAATTGTAGTTGCCTAACAATGCAATCAGTGATTTTGACAACTAATAGAATATAATGAGTTTATGTAGAAGATATTGATGTGAATGAATATTGAATATTACAAACATCAAGCTGTCCATTCTATATAATGTGCACCTTCCCATCATACTAATAGAAAAATAATATGTATCAGCTTAATTCAGAAGACTTGACAAATAATCAATTTGATTAAAGACTTTAGACTGTTTAGACTTAAAGACTGTTGATCACATTTAACCCTTCTGCGTGTAAGTTCTAAAATTTTCCCAACTACCCTCCTTATTTTATGCTATGTAGCACGTCTTACATAATGTAGTTTGTTATGTTTTCATTAGCATTATTAAGCTTCTCATAGTTTTTATTTATTTATTTATTTATTTAACCAGGATAAAAACCCGTTGCGATATAAAGTCTCTTTTGCAAGGGTGACCTGGCCAAGAGTACAGCAGGGAACATTAAAACAGTTACATGACATTACATTACAAGTAAGACATTACAACATATAAATATACAGCAACATAACATCAATTAACCAGTCCAGACTACAGGAAACATTTACACTCGTCCTGCACAGCATTGTGAAGCAAATATTTAAACTCACGTCTAAATGTAGCATACTAAATGTAGCAGACTATTCCACGCCTCTGGTGCACAATAAGAAAAAGCAGTCTTGCACTGTTGCATTTGCTATACTTTCTAACATTAAATCACTGTTTCCTCAAAGCTAACTTATGCTGCAACGTATGTGAATCTGCATTGAAAAAATAATCATGTTGCATTTGTGGAAGTAGTAGGTTTGGAACGAATGTTGCTTTGTAGTTACAGTTATGTTGCCTACCACACTGGACCCACTACAGTTTGCCTACCATCAGAACAAGTCCACTGATGATGCAATAGCCCTGACATTGCACCCTGCTCTTTCTCACCTGGGTAAGAGAGACACCTATGTGAGAATGCTGTTTGTGGACTTCAGCTCAGTATTCAACACCATAGCTCCCTCAAAGCTGGACAGCAAGCTATGCGAGCTGGGTCTGAACTACTCCATGTGCAACTGGATCCTGAGCTTTCTGTCAGACTGGCGCCAGGTGGTTAGAGTGGGCAGTATCACCTCATCACCACTCACACTCAACACCAGGGTTCCTCAGGGATGTGTGCTGAGCCCAGTCCTGTAATCCCTCTACACTCCAGCTCCAACATTGTTGTGAAATTTGCTGATGACACAACAGTGGTGGGTCTCTAGTTGATCAATTATAGTAGCTAATGTAACATTCTTTCTTGGAAAAGGCAAACTTTGTATAATGTTTATATTTTTTGTATGTGCTGAAGCACCACGATACAAGCTGGGCAGACGGAAGTGGCAGTTACATTACTCGTAATGATTTGAAACACAAAGATATACAACATTCATCGACGTAGTTAACAATCGGGTGTTTAGCTATGCAAAGTCCTATGCCCAGGGTTAACAGCCTACTGTAGCTCATGAAATGAGGTTCCAATCTTGCGGTTCCGTGGATGGTTTCGCTGGCGGTTCCGTCATTGGAGAGCCAGGGCTGGTCTGGTTCGGTCTGGATGAGGGTTTCTTTCGGGAGATGCGTTGAGGTGGATCCGGTTGCACCTTTGTCTCCGGCTAGTAACAAGTTCGCGCTGCTCTGATCTGGCGCTGAAACTCGGCTCTTGCGTTATTGATCTCCGCTAGCAATTTGTCGCTAGCTTGGGGAATCTGCTTTCCGTGTCCCGTCCGCGTTGCGCGGCCTTCGGGTGAGAGGGTGTGGTATGTCTTCTTCGGACATAAAAAAGCAAGAGAAGGAGCAAAGGAATGCACCCGTTTTTTTTTACTAGCATCGCTGCTGTTTACTGTTTTTTGGTTGGGTGAGAGGTCGTAAAACTGCAACATCACTTCCGTGAGATCGCGTTTCACATTAAATGCGATTTACGCATTACTGTCCGTAAAAGTTGAACGAATAAAATGGACAAATGTGTCTGTGGACGGCACTGTCCCTACACCTGCTGCTGATGCCTTGTACGTCTTAATGTCAAAGACATCCAGGACCTCCTCTGACATCAGCAACACAAAGGCCAGAGCTGAACATTGGTCTGGTTTCAGCTTTCTATCAGAAACGTTTCAGGGAAATCTGAATTTCCCTGAAATTTCCTCCACTAGAGAGTTGTCATTCAGTTCACCCAGATAGTGGAACAGATTGATGGTCCTCTCTGCTGAAGATTCCTCTCTGATCTTCTCCTTAATGTACTTTACTGTTTCTTCGATGCTCTCTCTTTTGCTTCCTGTCTGTGTTGGTCTGGTAAGACAGATACTCTTTCTGTCTCTGTCAGCAGTCGTTCTAAATCGATTCTGATTGGAGTCCAGTGAGAGACCCAAGAAGGAATCGGGGGAAAAGGTCCAGGTGTCCATTCTTGCCCTTAAGGCCTGATCTACTGCATCTCTGTGTACCTCAGACAGCATTCTGTTACCCTGAGATTTTTGATTTCATTTCTCCGGAACATTTGTGTTCCAATTTCCATCATCAGGAAGACTTAATTCCTCTTTCTTTGATTTATGTTTCCTCAGAGAAAAGAATGCCCTTTTGATACTCTGCATGACTGATATGTTTGGTCTTAATTTGTTTTCATTTCTTTCAACTGTGTCTTCTTCATCAATGGCTTCCTCAACTGGTCTGAGTACATTTCTACTCTCATTCACACATGAATGAAACACAAACAAGGCAGCCAGATACTCCTGAATGCTCAGATGCATAAAGCAGTAGACTTTGTCCTGATATAATCGAGACTCCTCTTTAAAGACTTAAAGACTTCTGTGCACACCCCAGAGTACTGTGAATCTTCACTGGCATCAATACCACACTCTTTCATGTCCTCTTCATAAAATATCAGATTGCCCTCTTTCAGCTGTTGAAAAGCCAGCTTCCCCAGTTTCAGGATTAGTTCTTTATCAGATTCCAGCTGCGTTAGTGAATCTGTCTCATTTCTCCCCTGGTACTTCAGATTCTCGATGTTTGTCAGAATGACCAGGAGATGTGTGTACAATTCAGTCACAGTTTTGGGGACTTCTCCACAGTCAGGTCCAACTATCTGTTTCTACAGGACAGTAGCAGATATCCAGTAGAAGACTGGAATGTGACACATGATGTTGAGACTCCTGGATGACTTCTGCTGGCCAGGTTCTGATCGCTGATTCTCTTCCTGAAGTACTCCTCCTTCTGAGGGTCATTGAAACCTCGTACCTCTGTCACCCGGTGGACACACACAGGAGAGATCTGACTGGCTGCTGCAGGTCGAGAGGTGATCCATATGAGAGCAGATGGAAGCAGATTTCCATTAATGAGGTTCGTCAGCAGCACTATCACTGATGTTGACTTTGTTACATCACACCACATCTCACCGTTCAGGAAATCTAGAGGAAGCCGACATTCATTCAGACCATCAAAGATGAACAAAACTTTGAAGATGGAAGATTGAAATCTCTCCCCTTCTTCAAGTTCAGATCTCGAAAAGGGAGAGGGAAGATGAAATGAATGTCCTGATTGGCTTTTCCTTCTGCCCAGTTCAGAATGAACTTCTGCACAGTGAACAATCCCCTTTGTCAGCACAGACTCTGTTTGACCAGGTAAAGGCTTAATGATATCATGGTATTGCGGTTTCCTGTGTGGTTTGTCCCCTGGATGTTGTCTCAATCTGTCTCACTTCATGTTCATTACTGATCCCGCCACTTCCCCCCTCTGTGATGTAGAGCTCTGTGTAGATCTCACTGAGGAGGGTTGACTGGCCCTGCTTTGCTAAACCTTCAAATATGCGTTCAAACTTCTTCTTCAGTTTAATTTTCATTTTATCTTGGGCTCTTCTTATGGATTCATCTGATTCAAATGTACTGGATAATGGATAATGTTTTAAAATCTCTTAAGAATAATTCAAACACATTGTGAAGTATGATTGAAGGTTTATTATACCTCATTGTTGTTTTGCATCTAGGGGTCTTGGGACCTTTTTTAACGTAGAGGTTAACTGAACAACACTTGCATGGAAATTATGGCCAGAAACCTGGAAGCTAATTCATCAAAATGTTTGTCAAAACAAGTATATTTTGTTCTTGGAAAAAAAGCATGTATGAAAGGGTCAGACCCATGAAATATGTGGAAACACTCAAGTTCATTCTTAGCCTAGCTTGTATCATGATGAATGCCAACTGTTGTTAAATTAGAAGCTCCTGCATGTTATCTGTAATTAGCATAAATAAACATCCCAAAAATCTTAAGGGCATCCAAGTCACAGGTACAGCTGCTGCCACCAAAAGGGAAAAAGGAAGGGAAGTATAGCAAAGGGCGAGAGCAGTCACACCACCCAGGTATTTAGCCCCAACCCAATTTCACACAAATGATTTCCACAACCAGAGATTTCAACCAATTAGACCGTCAGGATTTCAGACACTTCTACCCGCAACAACCAGCAGGCGTCCTCGAAACTACCTTTTGGGTCTTGTTGCCTGCTGCTTCCCTGATCTTTCTCCAGGGGGCTGGTCATGTGTTTTGTGTGAAATAGGGGTGGGCAAATTGAGTGGATTCCATGGCCATTTCAGCTGCTGAACACGAATCCACCAAGTTCTTGGACCTAAAATATATTCTTGAACTGGTTCAGTGGACTTGTTCAAAATGGCGGCAAAAAGTTGACTTTTTTCAGGAAATTCTTTACAAATTTACCACTGTTCCTTGTAATACATCTTTTTATAGGTTTTTCAGGTTGCTTAATTCAAAAACAAAGGAATTAGAACAATTCAAACATGTCTATTGCCTGAAATGTGTAAAAAGTGGGTAATTTCACCATTATTAGTGTGAATATGCTACAGAAAAGCAGGATTTGCAAAAAAATTATCACATTGTCAGTGCATTCATCAATTTGTCAGTATCACTTCTGATATTGTCCTCTTGCTTCAAAGCATTTCTTATGGAAGTTTGAAGTTCCTCCATACTGAATTTCTCCATCTTGAACTTTCCCTCTGCTGTTTTGACATGTCTCATCGGTCGAATGTCTGGGGCAATCATTAGTCTCTTAGATAGGAAATTTCAGCTAAAAGCTGCTTCTCACTCAGTTTAGACAAATCATCCAAATTGTTTGGTGTCATGGGACCACCATGGCTTTTACATCTCTCCAGAACAGTTTTGTTAGCTTTCTTTTTCTTCAGATCTTCCTTCTTGTGTAGTGCCAATTTCTTTGCAGAACGTATTGTGGCAAGAAAGTCCACCTCTAGCTTCTTTACTTGCTAGTTAATAGTTTGCAGAAATTTTGATTTTTAAAATGTAATTGTTCAATATTTTTACCTGACCATTTACCAACACCCTTGATCTTTCCGATTTGTTCATATTTGAATACAGGGACCCCTGAAACATCATGACACATTACACGCAATGGGTGTGGGACTTCTGATGCCTTTGTCAAAACAAGTCTTCTGTGTAGACATGGTTATGCTGAAATAAGGAAAAAAACATTAAAATTTCATTGTTTTCACCTTGATGGCAATATGAATGCTCCAATTGCTTGCACTTGTCTTGAAAAAAAGTTCAGATAACACCCCTAGTGTTAAATATAAGCCTGCCTGTTTCTTTGTTCAGTGCTCAGTCTTGAGCTACCCTGCCTTATGTGCTTTCCTGTTCCCTAAGTTTGCAAGTTTCTAATCTTATTTTACTCATGTAAAAGTACTGTTACTATGGTGAAATTGTACTAAAGTAAAAGTAAAATTACCTGTGTAAAAATCCACTCAAATGAAAGTAAAAAGTAACTTATTTAAAATTTACTTTGGGTAAAAGGTGCAGATAGACTGTCCTCTAGGACCTTTCCCAGGCAATGCAGACAGGGCAAGAGCATGTATATAACATGTTATTTTTAATTTCAGATCACCTTTATAAAATAAAGTGCATTAACAAATTAAATTAAAATATAAAACAAACATTGCATAAATATTTGCATAAATATTTTTAAATGGAATAAAAAATTAAAGTGATATAAAATAAAGTATACTGACAAAATCAATTGTCTCCTCAAGGACATTAATTCTTGTCATTGGATTTAAAACACGTGTGGCAACTGACTTAATGAGACCAGTCACTGAAGTTTCTAAAAGCCTGAGTGGGTCTCCTTGCTCAGCTTCAAAAGCCTTCACAGCTGCTTGGACCTCTGATAGAACTGACCTTAAAAATATTAGGTATAGTACATTCTGAGGGTCACTGTACATTACATAAAGTGTCTCTGCCATATAGCAATGCTCAGAAGACTTTTTAAGGCCAAAGTGCAGCTTCAACTCATCCCACTGGTTCAGGATGCGGCTAACTGCAGGCTCAGTGGACAGCTACCATGTTGCACACACCTGAGTGATTTGCAGGGGCTTTTCTCCAATGTTTATTGTGTCATAGACTGCCCTGTAAGCATCCTTCCATTTAGAAGACACAGAAAACCAATTATATGTCTCCCTCACAAGGTACTCCACACTTCTTGGTATGGTGTCATGTGATGCATGGCTGACAGCTAGCTGGAGAGAAGGGCACACACATCTAATGAGCACAAGACTGGACAGGCCATACTCATCCCGAAGGACTTTGTAAACACCATTATTTATGCCAGTAATTACAGAGGAATTGTCTGTCCCAATGCCAATCAGATGTCCCTTTTTTAAACCACATTTGACCAGAAAATCCATTAGTGCTGTCGCAATAGCCCTAGCAGCACCACCCATTAGCTCCACCAAACCAAGATATGTGGAGTTGACCTGATTTTTATACTCACTTAAGTCACTAAATGCTGCTTTGCAGGCTTCCCCCAAATAATCTATGGTTAGCAACGAGCAGGGGCACCTGCAGGATTTCTTCTTAGGGTACGCACAGAAACCTGACCATGCACACACGCACACATCAAGAGAGAGAGATGAGAGAGAGGAATGCCACTGACTGATTAATGAATAATGAAATCTGGCATACCTATTTGAAGTTTACCTCCCTTCTCCCGGTCGCATCGAATTGTTTGCGCACTTCCTCACTGTCTATTTTCATTTCAGGATGAATGTTTGTAAGGGCAAGTCCAGTGAGTCTGCCGTCTGTCATCGTGGTAGCGGTGACAACAGACCAGACATTGATCACATAGCCTAATTGAAGAGCGTTTAGCCGGAGGAGAATATATGAAGTGGGCTTGCACATGATATGTGAATATCAGTAAACACTCAGAGGTGGTCACCATGTCATGCCCGGTACTTAATAAAGTCGGTGTATCACAGTTTGTTGTTTGTTTTATAGCTACTTTCCTCAGTGTGCCCACAGCTAGCTGCAGGTGACTAGCAAGCTAACTTTAGCTTGCAAGCTAGCTTGCTAATTGATACACCTACAGTAGTTAGCAAGCTAATTTCTTGAAAAAAATGGAAAAAAGCACAATAAATGCCAAATGTTAATAGAATGCTCATGCTATTATGATCAAAAATGGTCTATACTTTAATTCTGTCAGACACAATTGTGTCATCTTTTACATGTAATATTTAGCGTAAAAGCTGGCACAATAATGCGCCAATCTCCATCAAAGACATTTATAGGACGTTAGTTTCTGTCTTGGCATAGAAGACACGTTATTTCATAGTGCGCAGTTCATGAAGACTTTTTTTTTTTTTACTCTGTAACAGAGGCAAATTAAATTGTAGAGAAGCCTCAACATAAACATACTTAAGTAAAAGTAAAATTAGTTTTTAAAAACTACTCAAAAAAGTATAAGTACACAAAAAATCAACTTTGTTACAGTAGCGAGAGTAATTGTAATTTGTTACTTCCATCCCTGATCTTTTATAACCTATCTGTGTTTTTGTGTGATCTCTACATCTGGATTCCTCCTGCTCACTTACATAAACTGAGATTTTTTTTTTTTTTTTTGCTTTGTGAATCACTCAACTCTGCAACAGAGCAGCCCAAGAAGAAATTAAATTATAAACTATTAAAAAAAAATTAAAATCAAGAACTGAAATGTCAACATTTAATAAGCATTCATCCCCCTTCTTTAGTACTTCGGTTGAACCACCTTTCACAGCTATTACAACCATCAGTCTTTTTGGATAAGTCTAGTAATTTTGCTCAGTGGGAGGGACCAATAATAGCCTATTCCTCCCTGCAAATTTGCTTAAGCTGTACCAGGTTAGTTGTGGAGCAGCAGTGGACAGCAATTTTGAGGTCCTTCCACAGATGTTTGATGGGTTTAAGGTCAGGAGACTGACTGGGCCACTCAAGGAGGTCATTTTTCATTTTAAGCCAATCCAGTGTTGCTCTTGCAGTGTGCTTTGGATCGTTGTCCACCTGAAACATAAACTTCCTCCCTAGTTTACACTGGCTGATGTGCAGTGTTAGCTTTACGCCACACATACCGCTTAGTGTTTTAGCCAAAAAGTTCCACTTTAGTCTCATAAGACCACAAGACCTGCAATATCTTTGGAGTATCTTCCAAGTGACATTTTGCGAAGTCTTCACGGGCAAGCATGTGGTTCTTTCAGCAAGGGCTTCTTCCTTGTCACTCTTCCATAAAGACCCTTTTTGTGCAATAGCTTGGAGATTGTTGACCCATGGACATCATTTGCAGTTGCAGCCACTGACTTCTGTAGCTCAGTTAGAGTGACAGTTGGCATCACAGTTGCCTCTCTGACAAATGCTGTTCTTGTTTGTCAGTTTAGGGGGGCGGCCTGCCCTAGGCAGTGTGGCTGTAGTTCCATATTTCTTCCACTTCTGTATGATGGACTGCACTGAGATCTAAGGTATTTTCAGTGCCTTTGAAATGTTCTTGTATTGTTCCCCAGATTTGTACTTCTCCGCAATTATACCCTCAGTTGTTTTGAATGGTCTTTCCTCTTCATTTTGGTTTGTTAAATGCAAAATCCAACCATACTGTTAGGTATAGTTGCTCATTTATGCTCATTTATGCTCATGAAGTAATACAAAACAGGTGATCCCATAATTTCCTACTCCAGTGGAGACCATTGTAGGATTTTGGTCCAGATCCCTAAACCAGCTGTAGTGAAGGGCGAGAGCAGTCACCCCACCCAGCCTCAAAGTTGCATGGTTGGTACCCCGTAGACCCGGGTTCGAGGCCAGGTGGGGTGACTGCTCTCGCCCTTCACAACAAATGGTGTCAGCAGGGGGATGGCTTGCCGCAAGGCCATCAGAGGCGTGCCCAGTGTGTGAGCCGTACAAGGGACCCCCACGTTCGGTTGACCCCGGTGTGAGGAACGCCAGAGATGTGTGAAGCACTAGTAAGATGGGAGAAGTACGGCAAGGGAATGCGTGAGGGACGCCTCGGTGCGTGAAGCGCATGGCCACGCTTCCCGAAGGGGAGGGCAGTGTGACAGAGTGCTGGTTGAGTATGCGCTCTGACTGCCATACCAACAAGCCTGGCTCTTTGGCGTTGTGGTCAAAGTCGCATGTTAAGTACCCTGCAGACCTGGGTTCAAGGCCGGGTGGGGTGACTGCTTTTGCCCTTTGCTACACCACCTTTCCAATCTCTACAGGTTGAAACTCAAAAACACATTGTTTGTTTCTCATAATAAAATTGGTTATTATTTGAAACGGCATACCACCCCCCCAGGGGAGCCCATTTCCTTTCTTAACTTATGAACTTTTTCTGCAAAATGATCATTGAAATGGTTTGCAATGTCCTTTGCTTTTGTTAAGAAAATTCCATTAACCTCAATGAAAGAAGGTGCATTATTCGTGACTCTACCCATTATTTTCTTCAGGGTTTTCCAAAGATTGTTACTCTCATTCTTCCTCTCCTGAATTTTTTTTGATAATGTTTTTTTCTTCTTTCTGTTTAACTTTGTAACTTTATTTCTCATTACACTGTATATTTGCCACTTTTCAGGCCCTTTAGTATCAATTGCAGCTTTTTTCAGCTCATCTCTTTCATGCATGCACTCCCTAAGTTCATCAATCCTTGACGCTTTATTAGATCTTACTGTAAATTTTCCTAATGGGACATGTTGATCAGCCACAGAAAGAAATAAATAAATAACTTGAGGGCTTTTCCCACCTCATTTAATGCCAACACTTGGTTTCACTCAACATTCTCTATATCTCTAACAAAATCATTTTCACAAAATGTTCTATATGATCTCTTATACAGTACTTTAGGCCCAGCTGTGGGAGTTATGGTTTTTCTTACTATAGCCACAATTTTATGATCACTAAACCCCACAGGGACAGATACTGCTTTGGAGCATAATTCACTGTTATTAGTAAATATGTGGTCAGTACAGGTTGCAGATGTTTGACCAGCATAATTGCAAAACACTCTAGTTGGCTTGTTCACCGTCTGTGTTAAATTACAAATGAGTGCAGTGCTGTTCAACTTTTTCCTCAATGGGCATGAATCTGACAGCAAGTCTATCTTAAAGTCACCAAGGACAAATATTTCTTTAGCAATACGGTGAGCAAGATGAACCCCCAACCAAAAAACCCTCGGTACTAGGAACCATCAGGTCCAGTCTAACCTTGGTGGGAATATGGCTTTGTATATATATATTGCTACGCCTCCCCCAAAAATCATTTCTACCCCCATATCTGTTATTGAGTGGTCTAAATGTGTTTCTGAGACAGCAAGTACATTGATATTTTCACTATTAATTAATCTAGATATTTCATCAACTTTATTTCTTAAACTCCTGACATTAATATGAGCTATTCTCAACCCTTTTTTTCGGTAGGCTCAGTACCATGCTTTTCCCAGTTCATATCAACCAATGATCCAACACAGTTTATATCGTGATTGGGGGCCATCTCTATGCTCAGTTACTGCTCCTTGGCCACACAATTAGGCAGTCATAACTGATGATAGCATAATCTCCTCTTGCTCTTCCCTCTTTCATTGCAGGTAATAGCTCAGCTCTTTTCTTCCTCACTCGTTCTGAAAAGTCCTCACTGATGTAAAATGAGGTGTTCTTTAGGTTAGATCTTGCCCTGGCCAGGATTAGCTGTTTGTCCTTAAAACGCAACAGCTTGATCACCACTGATCCTGCCTTTCACTGTCACCTCTGAACTTTCCATCCCTGTGAGGCCTCTCAATTTCCACAGAGGCATCCAGCTTAAGTTTAGTGGTGAACAGTTCTTGTACTTTGGACTCTGTTTCAGCACAGGTTTTGTAGGACAGCCAGTCACAACCAATGAGGGAAGTGGTGGCTGTTGAAGGCAGATGCATGCATTGTGTCTTTGGAAGTAATGATGTTAAAATCTGCCTATCAAATAACTAAAATCTGACTCCATTTTATGCCAACTTATGTTTTAGTTCCTCGATTCCCAATTCTACTTAGCAACCCAGGAATTCTCAGTTCGCTTTGGCTTACAGGTGATCAGGCTACATAGTCTACAACGTAGGATACTGTACCAGCACATTTAACATAACTCGCTGCCATTTAGGCAGCCCATCTAGGGACTGCAGACTTGTCAGAATAGTGCAATACTTAAGACTGACTGAGCATAAGTATCAATGGGTTTCAAGTGGTACGGCAGGAACTTACGGAGAAACCTCAAATCCTGCTACGTGTGTCGTTAGAAATGGTCAAATGAGAAATCACAAACAAAGGTTAAGACTAATATCTTTATTACCCAAAATTGTCCCCATCAGTTACAAACTCCGATTACAACAAGCAGTATGGTATAGTGCAAATGATGATAAATGCACATAGCCTACCTATACGGAGTCACATGGCTATACGCTTGGTGCACAGGAGTCCGTGCTGACGGTGCTCCCCCAGTGCAGAAATCTTTCCCTTTATATACCCGAACATCAAAGAGTTGATTGGCACATGAGATGGGGTCATGGAAAGGTCCAAAATAGGTTTTGTCCTTATCTGGTAATTAATCAGTAGTGGTGTTTATTCTTTTGCTGTTCTCTGGGGCATGCGCATTGGTGTCCATTCGTTTAGCTTTCTGAGCCAATTTTCAGAACAATGGTTAGGAGACCCCCTACTGTTATAGAACTATGACCCCTTTGCTACTTGCATTGTATGGATCAAAATGAGACATGTGTACCTTGAACCAAACAAAATATACAGACATAATAGTTGATAGCTGAGTATTGGGATTTCACCACTGGTCAGGAGGAAGGGTTTCTGAAGGATTTTGGGGTCATCAAGATCCCGTGCCCTCTGACTCTCCCTACCCCCTGGTGACCCACCCTGTCATACAGTTCCTTGGTATCGAGGAGTGGGGACACATTCCTCAGCCAGGTGGCTGTCGTTTATGGCCAAGAATGCTTACTTGAGCAGCAGTCCTTTATTTGGTGTGCCACAGTCCATATGTTGTCAGGCATCTCCCATTCCCACCTTACAGTTTCATCCGCTTTATCCGGTCCAAGTCCATTAATCACAAGAGTATTTCTCCTGCACTGATTCTCTAGGTAATCCATCTGCTCATAATATCCCTTTGTAGCCTGTCCTGTTTTCAGTTCATTAACCTGCTTGGATATGTCCTTAGTCTCACTTTGTTGGGCCTTTTGGTGTTTCTTTAGACCATCAATTTCATTTTGAGAGTAATTCAAACTCATCTTGAGTTTTTGTAACTCACCCAACACTGAGCCCACTCTCTTGTTGGCTGAGTCCAGTATCATTTGAGAAAAACTGCAAAATGCTTCAACAAATCCTCATAAAAGCTTTTCTGCTGGTCCAGTAACTCCTTAAGCGTGTCCATTGTCACATACTCAGGATCGTCGTTCAGAGTTGCTTTGTTTGTTTTCCTGTTGCGACCTGCCATGATGAAGCAGTTCCAACTCTTTCCAAATCCTCCAACTCTTAGTGTAAATTAATGCAGCAAATTTTCTTACCAAGATGCAAAGTGCATTCTCTGAATGAGATCGTTTCGTGGAATTTTTTTCAGGATCTCCAGTGTGATTTTGAGGGACATCTCTTCACCATAGGACCCCAACATGACGATAACAATGTCAGTCACATCCTTTCCCTCCAGCTGACACCTTGGAATGGGTTTATATCCTTCCAGTACATTTCCATTCAAATAAAGTAAGAACTTTTTGAAGTCTTTCTGTTCCAGTTCCTCTAGAGTCTCCAAGAGCAGGTGAGCTGTCTCAGAGGCCTAACAACAGGTGAAAAGATTGGTAACTCACCCCATTCACATGACATCACATGTAGCATCTGCTATTTTTGGGTCAAGTTCAAAAATGTAAATGCTGGTAGCTAAAAATCTGTGGCTAGTGATTTCAGCCAGGAGAGAGCCAATACATGAGAAATGTTTGTGTGTTATTTTAGTTTGCTTAAAGTATTATCTGTATTATTCTTTTCATTGCATGTTACAGTAATAAATACATATACTGGTATTTATCAACAGATGATGTCTCACCATGCCCAGAACCTATAATACTGTTTACATGTACATGCACTATTTTCATTTGTATTTATTCAAAGAGGTACAACAAAGCTGGTCTGTTAACCAGTTCACCATTACCAGCATAGCTCTGCCCTTGTTACTAATGGCAGGAGCTGGGCCACTAGTACTGAGGGGATGCAATGCTGTGCTACCACAGACCCCATATACAAAATGTATCCAGGCCTCTGTGATGCTGCATATACATATAGAGTCAGATTTGAACTGTCGCCAGCAGAGGGTGCACACAGCCTGCAGTGGAGTGGCCTGCTGTCGGCAGAAGGTAGTGCAAGAAGCAAGCAGCCACCTGTGAAAAACAGCAGAGTAAATGCAGAGCCAGCAGCTGATCTTCCCACCTTCTGCCACAAATGGTGAATACAGCCTCAGGCAGGAAGACTTGCACACAGGACTGCACTCTGCTAGCTGCTATAAGGTAGAGGCCTCCATCTCGTTGTTTTAAATAATATTCAACTCTGTGGTTAAACTGCTGGATAATTATCCACCTTCAAAAATGATTGTTCTTTAAATAATAATTACCTAAATAATAAATAATTATAATTGAACAGAAAATGATAAAAAAACAGGCCTTTCAGCCCAGTTAGATCCTCATTTGGACTACACTAAAATCCTGCATGCTACTTTAATGCAGGCAATTCAGTCTGAATAGGGAAATGCTGAGTGCCTCCAGTGTATGGTCCCCTGTATTAATTTAGTTTAATTATTTATCTAATTATGTGACTACGAGCTTTGATGGAACAATACCCAGATTCATCTGTTGCCTACCCTTTGTAGAATGTATTTAGCAGTGTCTCAAACTTGGTTGTGAAATATGGCCCAGAGAGTAAGCCTGCGATTTCCTCACATTATAGGAGGCAAATAAAAACAGAATTAAAACATTTGTATAATAGAGACAGGTTGTGTCCTTTTATATGTAGTCTATGTCTCCAGTGAGGCTCAAACTGTACAAATGCTGATTTCATCTGCCCCCAGATATGCAATCTGTGTAAAAGGTATGAGCTCTTCGAACATCTAGATCTCTGTTTCTTAACACAGCAGGTGTTTTCCCTTGCTTACAAAGGTAAGCAGCACCTGCACCTTTTACCAGACCCACACACACCCCTCACACACATCCCCATCCATTTCTGCTGTATTACTGTGTTTTATTCCTCCTTTTCTCCTCTTTCCAATTTCCTCTCTCCTCTGTCTGTTTTCAAATGCTGACAATGGGGAAAAGTTGATGGGGATGCATGATCTAGCTCCTCCACTGCCTCTGACTTTGTGCCCCCTCTTTTATTTGTGCTGTATTGTAAGAACATTTTGAACAGCATTGCGTTAACAGAAGACAGTTGGTTCATCTGAGATTGGCCTTTAGCAGGAGCTGCTGTCTGGCCCACTGTGCTGTCTGCTTTTCCATCTGTGCCGCTTTTGCCTGACTGGCATCTTTCATGTATGACAAGATCCTTCACAATGTAAAAAATATTTTTATTTAAATGATTTTCAGCTGTTAATGAAGTTAAACAAATTAACTGTTAATAATTTAAGTTAAACAGGTATTAAAAGTTAATAAAATAAATAAAACGCTTGATTCTGTGCACATAGAAAAAGATACTTGCATTAAATGCTTGTGCACTTGCGTTTAACACTTAGAATACAGTTGTTTTTGCTCAGAGTGCTCTATATAGTAATATTTATTAACCTAATAAAAGAGTTGCCTTTCCTATGCGATTGTGGCAGGAGTGGTGAGGGGTTTTTTTAGTGTTGACTACGGCCACCTAGGGGAATTTCACCTCAGGGAAATTAAGTCCTAATGGATAATAACCGGCTCCTTCTTAGAGTTCTTGTTTTACAGTGCAGCGTGCACACAATTCTATAGGCTTGTGCGCCTCTCACCTCTCTCCTATGCCTTGCAGCAGCACCAGCCTCAAGGAAATGTTTGTATGTCAGATCGAGAGTTTGTGTAGAGTTTAGCACTTTCCCACGTCAAAAATCAAGGTTTATAAATATCGTCTTTTGAAGTGGATTTGTACCTACGCACGTTTCAAAGACCAAATGTGATGAATGAAGCCCCTGGTACCTTGTCCAGGAATACCTTTTGTAAGGCAGTTACAGTTGACCACTCAGGTAATAAAGGGATGGATCAGCCCTGGATCAGGCTGAAAGAATACTGGCTGCCTTTTCCTACTGATATTTCTCCAGGTGACGCAAAAAGGACACCTGGGAGACACACCCAGTTAGGGAGGAAGCAGGCCCATTTACACACATTTCACTGATGCCAGAAGCCCTCACACATGACACTCCATTAAGTTAAATGCATTCATGTTTAGGCTACACCTAGGGGATTTTAACAACATAGACTGTAGTTCAATGTAAAATGCAAACCAGCATTGTCCTGGGTATGCACTGCATTGTCCTGTGGCCATATAAAGGGTCATCTGCCCTTTTCCATGTCTGGCCTATTGCAATTCCTGACATGGACCAAAAACGATTTAGATGGCTAGCCTGCTTTGAACCAGATGATAAACTTTGTTGTAACATTATGAAACTTGGTACAGATGATCTGCACTACAGTGCCATGCAAAAGTTTGGGCACCCCTGGTCAAAATTTCTGTTACTGTGAGTACCTAAGCGAGTAAAAGATGACCAGATTTCCAAAAGACATAAAGTTAAAGATGACACATTTCTTTAATATTTTAAGCAAGATTACTTTTTATTTCCATCTTTTACAGTTTCAAAATAACAAAAAAAGGAAAAGGGCCCGAAGGAAAAGTTTGGGCACCCTGCATGGTCAGTACTTAGTAACACCCCCTTTGGCAGGTATCACAGTTTATTAACACTTTTTGTAGCTTTTGAGTCTTTCAATTCTTGTTTGGGGGATTTTTGCCCATTCTTCCTTGCAAAAGGCTTCTAGTTCTGTGAGATTCGTGGGCTGTCTTGCATGCACTGCTCTTTTGAGGTCTATCCACAGATTATTGATGATTTTTAGGTCGGGGGACTGTGAGAGCCATGGCAAAACCTTCAGCTTGCGCCACTTGAGGTAGTCCATTGTGGATTTTGAGGAAATTGTTTAGGATCATTATCCTTTTGTAGAAGCCCATCCTCTTTTCATCTTCAGCTTTTTTACAGACGGTGTGATGTTTGCTTCCAGAATTTGCTGGTATTTAATTGAATCCATTCTTCCCTCTACCAGTGAAATGTTCCCCATGCCACTGGCTGCAACACAACCCCAAAGCATGATCGATCCACCCCCGTGCTTAACAGTTAGAGGGGTGTTCTTTTCATGAAATTCTGCACCCTTTTTCCTCCAAACATACCTTAGCTCACTGCAGCCAAAAAGTTCTATTTTAACTTCATCAGTCCACAGGAAAACAAAATGCATCAGGTTTGTTTAGAGGTCCCTTTGCAAACTTCTGACACTGAATTTTGTTTGGTGATGGTCGCAGGAAAGGTTTTCTTCTGATGACTTTCCATGAGGGTCATTTTTGTGCAGGTGTCGCTGCACAGTAGAACAGTGCACAACCACTCCAGAGTCTGCTAAATCTTCCTGAAGGTCTTGGGTTGCAGTCAAAGTGGTTTTGATTTGCCTTTCTAGCAATCCTACAAGCAGTTCTCTCTGAAAGTTTTCTTGGTCTTCCAGACCTCAACTTGACCTCCACTGTTCCTGTTAACTGTCATTTCTTAAGTACATTACGAACTCAGGAAACGGCTACCTGAAAACGTTTTGCTATCTTCTCATAGCCTTCATCAATTATTTTAATTTTCAGAGTGCTAGGCAGCTGCTTAGAGAAGCCCATGGCTGCTGATTGTTGGGACAAGGTTTGAGGAGTCAGAGTATTTATAAAGCTTTGAAATTTGCATCGCCTGGCTTTTCCTAGCGATGATTGTGAACAAGCCATAGCCCTAACACGCTAATTAAGGTCTGAGACCTTGGTAAATGTTACCTGAGAGCTCAAATCTCTTGGGGTGCCCAAACATTTGCATGGTGCTCCTTTCCTTTTTTTCCCCACTCTAAAATTGTGCAAAACAAAAAAAATACACTAATCTTGCTTAAAATGTTGAAAAGAATGTTTCATCTTTAACTTTATGCCTTTTGGAGATCAGTTCATCTTCTACTCACTTAACTATTCACAGTAACAGAAATTTTGACCAGGGGTGCCCAAACTTATGCATGGCACTGTATGAATCTGGAGATCTGTGGATTTGTCGACAGCACTGTGCAGGCCATGGAAAAGCTTGACCAGATATGTCATGTAGATGTTATTCTACATAATATATAATTAAGTAGGTTTGAAATATATTGTTTTCACACAACATGTAGATGGAGTACAAATGGACATTTTTAGCATCCTTAATTGGAAGAGAACTATATACATTGTCTGGAATAAAACATTGTCTCCTCCTTCTTAACACCAGGGGCGGCAAATATTGGCCAGTGATGACCATTCTGGATGCAAGATTATATAGAACCAAGACATAAACACAACTAACATGAATAATCAACTGATCATAGTATTATGGCTTTGAAAAATAGAATCCAGTATAGAATCAGGTGTGAATATTGGGCAGTATTTATAAAGTATGCATATGGCCCTTTCTAGTAAAGATCAGCTCTAAAGCAGTTCAAGAATTTATCCTATGTGAAGTGAACTGCATTAAGAAATGAGTCTTAAGTACTCACTCTGTGTGGCCAGGTCATCTGATAGTACAACAACCTGGTCCTTCAAAGCCCTGCAGGTAAGATGGTTCCAATGTTGTTTCATTTCTTCCACAAGTATAGCCTCTTCCTCGATCAATCTCTCCAGCTGCATCACCTTGTTAAAAACGTTCTTCTTCATGCCTAAGGAAGTGTCAGGTTCTACAAAGACAAATGACCAATTGAATTAACCACCCTATTAAAATACTTCATCTTAATGCCTTTGGGAGTAAAAGCAGATGCTAGTGGTGCAGCTGTCTGTCCCTACAACATAGGCAACAAATGATTGGTGGTGCATCTGCAGCGTGGGGGAAGAAAAGGGAGAACCTCCTTGACACGTTAATCAGAGGAGTCAGGCATGCAGTCACTTACTCCAGAGTCTGTGGGAGATGGTCACTCTGTGGGGCTGATAGCACAGTTTAGTTCGAGTGGGATAAAAAAAGGGGTAAAAAAAAACTTTAATCTTGTCTTCATGGTCAGAATCTGCACATTTCCATGGTCTGAGACAAATGAAAAGCACACAGGCCTCTTTCCTTTGAAAATAAGAATTCAATGAAGTAAGAGTTCAATGAAGATTCACTAAAATGATTAAAAAATTAACATACCAGAATCCCAAGGCCAGATAGGGCTTTCTGTTGCCAGAAGGTCTTCAACTGAATCTACAGATTCTGTGCTGGTTGGAAGATCATTGTATTGAGCGTTTTCTTATCCTCTACAAAAACTGCAGCAAAAACCATCAAAAAAAGAGTTTTAAAGAGGATACATAGAAGGTTGGTTACTGTGTTAGCAGACACCAAAAAGGTACCTTACATATAATTGTATAATAAAGCTCATATAACATCAGTGATTAAAAATGCAATTGTAGAATACTTGAAAACCTGAAAGGTACCTTTTTATTCATTTAATTTATTAGTCAACACAACTAAAAACATCTCTGGTCATAAAACCACAGCAAATAACCAGGAATGTGGCCAATGTTCAAGTAGTGCAGGGAGTCAGGTGATAGTAAATGAAGGCATCATTGTTTTAACAGCGGACATAGGAAGGTAGGTCTGTTCACTCAATGTATAAAACTGTATAAAGGTTAAGTAGCAGTTTAAGTGCACAGTGTAGAAGGGAGACTTTGCTCAGTGTCAAGATGTATTCAAACTTGAAATTACTTACGGTTATAGCCATAGATCATCATCACATTTTAAAATTAGTTCCATGTACATGATGGCAGGCTGGTTTCTCGATATAGATCCCTCTTCTTCTGCTGGATGCCCAAGATTAGGCCTTCAATCACATGTTGCAATCCCACTGGATTATCTGTTCTGAGGTCATCTGGAGCTGTAAAGAATTTGTGAAAGTATTTGATCAGTATCATGCATTTTCTGTGCCATAAACAAATGGGAAAAATAACTGATTATACCATTTATATAAACACCTTTTATATAAATTTTTCAGGTTAAGGTGGTTGACATTAAAAGTAAATCTAACATATTAAGGCAAAGAAAAAAAAGTAAATTACAAAACAATTTGGGGAAAGGAGGATTCAATAAGAAAAATGCAGTAATACTACATGTAAAAACAAAAGAGGACATCCACAAATTTTCTGCCAAAGAATCTGAGAACATCTACAGTTTGCTCTTTATTTTTTATGGTGACTAATAAGTATTCCAAAGTTTTGAGGGAGAAAGCTACATCACCTAAGATTACCTTTTAAAAACAGAGTTAGCAATCATGCAAATCATTTTAAGTTTGTTTTGCATGGTCACTCAATGTCAGTTAAGGGGGCAGGTGCTAAAACATACTTTTTAAAAACCAGCTAGAAAAAATGAATTTTCAAATTGAAGATCCTTCTTAACAATCGATAGGAGGCAGCAACAAGTAAATACTTACTGTCAACTGTCCACTGTTTCACATCAGTGACCCACTGCTGCAGTTCCTCATCAGACCTTCCCATGCTCTTCTTTATAGCCTTAGTGTCCTCTTTGACTTCCTTTTTCTTTTGCATAGTCTCAAAAGTATAATTAATGGAGAGTTACACAAACCTTTGGCAATACTGAAGTATTACTAGGTATGTACAACTTATCAGTGTTCTTAAGTCAGTTGAAATTTAAGCTTTGGTGAAACCCTCATTTATATAATCTTGTTTTATAGTTACCTTCAAGTACCATTTAGACAAGTACTTGTGCAGGTTTCTTTTCTTTCGCTCATTCCACCCCCTGGCATGTAATGTGATCGTATCTACTTGTGCTGTAATGATGAAAGAACTGATAAATGTGCTGCTCAACTAGGGGTTAGTCACTAAGTATGATCAATGAAAGGAAAAAAGCAAGCAGTTTGAACAATTATACCAATACTAGAGCACAATACATGAGCACTGTAAATAAAGGACCAGCCTTACTCATGTATTTTATAGTTAGAGCCACACGGGACAAAAAGCTGTTAACTTGTTCAACTTCTTTACCTATGTAGTGCCTGCCCCTGTTTGGTTTTTGCCACCCCACTGCACCTACAGCATATACATCAGATGTCAAGACTACAAATATCGAGTTCAAGGACAACATCAATATGGTAAAGGACGTAACTGTTTGATCAGGAATATAAAATTAACTCAGATTTTGTAGAGTGCCCCTTTGCATGCATAACTGAGAGAAAAGGCTTCATATGGGTCAAGTTTTGCATTTCTGGGAATGCCTGAGCCCCCTTTTGCAGATAAGGCCAATATTGACACATTATATCAGTGCAGAAGAACTTGCGATTTGTTTTTGTGGCCAGTTCTTTTTGCAAAAACAGAGGGTAAGCAAATATCTCCCCCCTAAACATGTTCAGATCTCTAAGCTACATGCAGTGTCTGCAAACTGCCACCTCTAGGCCCTCTTCATCACATTTGGTGTTTGTCTTTTTAGAGGTCTCCCTGGCTGCAGCCCATGTTGATGTCCCACAGATGCCTCTTCCATGTACCTGTAACACAGTGTCATATGAGAGATATACACAAAGTCAATACTGATTCACTGTGTACAGTCCAAAGTCTTTTGACAAATATCTTACTGGCCTGGTCTTCTCACGAATGCAACCAACAAATGTTGCTACATTTTTGTCATTGACCAGAAAAACTCCATCAAAAAATGGTTGTTCCTCTACCCTACATAAAGAAAATATGTTAATGACATGAAAATAGTCACTAGAGATTTTGACAGTTTAATATTATCAATAATAATATACCCCTTTGTTTTGCAGAAATGATATAGTTTTCAGTTTCCATCTGCAGACACAGCAACTGTGTCTGGGGTGCAAATTGGGAAAGAGAAGTGGTCAATGCCGCAGAGTTTTTCATTTTCATGACGACAATACGTCCATTCAAGGAAAGCTTTTTGGAAGATGTCGCCACAAATGTTACCACTCTGGAATTAGGAAAATTTTGAACAACGATGATATGCCAATTAGAGACTTGCATGAATGAGGACAAATGGCTTTCCAATGGTCTTACCCTTCCAAATTGTTGTGAGCACTGTTGTAACATTTTCACAAATGCTTGTCTTGAAAGCCCAGGTGCAGTGATCTTTAGGTCCTCAAAAGATGCGAAAAGGTCTACCTGGTATATGGTTTGAAATCCAACTGTGCCTGGCCAGTAACCACTACACAGCAGGTCCCTCACCTCAGGTGTCCATGATGAAAGACATGTTCTGCAATTCACAACTGGCAGAAATAGGTCATAGTGACCTGTATAGATTTAAAAAGAAAAAATAGGACATACACACTGATACTCTTGACACATCTGTCAGCAGGTTAAGTACATTGACAATACAAAACATTGCGAGTTCTGCATACCATTTATACAGATAGGAACAACTGATCGTCCAGCTCTAATGGACAGGTTTTGAGGGTCACAATCACAGATTTTGTCAGGTTGTGTAATGGGCAGCAAACATGCTAGTAGAAAGGAAAAATATATTAACTGTATTAAATATTAACATGCTTTTAAGTTTTTAAAGTAGTTCTTACCTTGCTCATATAGGATATTTTGGCCACTGAGGTCTTGCACAACAGTTGATGGTGGGAGAGGTTTATAGAATCCGTCTACGAGAGTCTCTCTGTTGTGAAAGACAAGATGTTGATGTATGGAAATGTCACAATTCCCGCAAAAAACGGGGTTTTGGCAAACAGTCCTTGCACCTGATCACTGCTTCTTTTAAGTTACAGTGATCACAAGGACTATGATGTACACAGTCTGAAGCTAGCAAACTGTCCAGGAGTTTAGGTCTTGCTTCCCGCCAGTGATCTTCAGACAAGGTTTGTCTTAAGTTCCAATCGTGAGATGCTGTGGATCTAGGTTTTGCAACATCACAGTCCAATGTAACCTGGAGTAGTTGTATTTGTAAATCTTGAAATAAAAAAATAAAATTGCTTAATGAACATGTGTATTTCCATGGTAAAAGCTTGTAAACCAAGACCACAGACTCATTTTATTTAAAAAGACATGAAACAAATCATCTCTCGAGTGCTACACTTAAATATTCTGAAGAAAATATGTATATTTAACACTATCATACAATTATGGCACTTTACCGTGCAGGTTATTAATTTAGAGGGACTTTATGAAGACAGTGCTACAGTTAAGATGGGCAAAGGACTCTGAACAGAGTCATATAAAGGACTTGCAAAAACATTTTAGGTATGAGGAAAGTGTTGTTCGCTAGTTGAGGCTTCAGACATGCTTGTAGTTTCTGAAATTGTACTATTTTTAATGCTTTATCATACATACAAAATCAACATGAAATGGGATTCCTTACAGGGAATGGGGAGGTGAACTCATTTTTGCCATTGTTCAGCAGCTCATATGGAAATGTATTTTACAAAATGACCTGTCTGTCAATATAGACAGGCTTAAGGGTATATATGTCAAAGATACAAAAAGGGGGATGGGGGTAGCTACCTGAAAACCATGATGATAAATGGGAATCAACCAAAATAAAAATTGCTTACTAAGCTCTACTTCTTGTGGGTTACTTGCAGAGGCAGTGGCTGAAGCCACTGATCTTCCAGATTAAAACAAAAAAATATTTGGGTTATACAATAATTAGCAAAGGTCAAAGGATCAAAAACATCTTGGTTTTTGATCCTTTTGACCCATCTTTGGTTTTCGTTTCTCACAGACCAAGAATCCTTCTTGGTCTCTCTTTTTCCACCGCAGTTTTGGATAAATGTCCTTTTTTGGATTTTTTTTTTTTTTAGGTGGTGGTTCAACCGCTTCCTCGCTCTGTATTAGTCATATTTACAAACATAAGAGGTAGAACAATATGATGATTCAGAATATAAAATTTTTATGGAAGTTGCATAAATACTTAACAGTGGTAAATGTAGTCATTTCAGTGTTAGTGCCTCCCCAAATGTTTGCAAGAACTGAACAAAATCACTGATTATAATAACAGGAACACAACACATAATTCTAAAATGACCATGCAGAAGAAGTTAGTGAAATACTGCTTGATGCAGGTATACAAAATACCTGCATCTCCTCCAAATCAGCCATTACTTCATCAATATCAAGCTGTAATTCCTTCTCCACATGGTCCTCTGGTGTAGGTTGATCACACAATCATTTCTCAGCCAATTTTTAACACCTGAGGGTCACAGAAAATAAACTACATATCAAAACAAATGAAAATATTTTAGTAGTGGTTCCTATACAACTTCCTGGTGGTCAATTACATTTTTTAAACAAATATTAGATGGATTGCAAAGCGGCATTTACTTTCCAAGGGTTGTTGTCACACTCAGTTATAAGTATTTTAGAGTGTGGCAGAGCACAATGAGCCATTTTAGCCTAAGTCTCACTGTCAAGTGCCCTAAGGTGATAACCAGTCTTCAAAATGAAATTCAACAGTTGAGTACAATTAATCAGTATGTTTGAAATTGATCATATTAGCTTCATAGAAAATTTGGATGGATTTGAGTGGGACATTTTAAGGATTCTCAATTTGGTTAAAAATACATGCATCACTGAGTCATTTAATAGAATAAAATCAAGTCCATACCCCCTATACTTACACCAGAGATGGCCAATCTTGCACCAAGAGGGTACACACAGCCTTTCCACCAACAACCAAGCAACACCTCTGAAATTGACCAATTATCATTATCTTCAATAACAGCTTTCCATAGTTGAATTAGGTCCATAGTTGAATCTTAGCCTTTCCCAATGCTATTCCTGAGGACCCACAAAATGGCACATTTTAATGCTCTACGTGATTCAACACATTGCCTAACAAAACTCTCGACTATTGGATCAGGTGATTTAGAGCATAGAGGGCCCGTTTCCTGGACATGGATTAAGCCTAGTCCTAGACTAAAAGCTTTTTTCCAGTGGAGGTCTTCATTGAAATTCTCTTTTAGTCTAGGATTAGGCTTAATCCATGTCCGGGAAACCAGCCCAAAGAGTTCTAAAATTAAGACAGACATTAACATCAAATGATCAAGTTAGTCAATTTCCATTCACAAAAATGTCAGGTAAAACCTTATATAAGGTCACGTGGCGTGCGTTTTTGTTCTGTTTACATTTTTCAGTTTATTGTGTTAATTGAGTGCAGGGGTGCCTGCAGGATTTCATCTTAGGGTACGCACAGAAACTAGACCACGTACGCACACACGCACGCGTACACACATCGAGAGAGAGCTGAGAGAGAGAAACGCCACTGACTCATTAATGAATAATGAAAAAAGTGGCCTACCTATTTGAAGTTTACTCTCCTTCTCCCGGTAGCATCGAATTGTTTGAGCACTTCCTAACAGACCTTTGATCACATAGCCTAATTGAAGAGCATTTAGCCGGAGGAGAAATATTTCAGGACATTCTAAAATGCTTAATGTGGCTTAATGTTCCAAAACTGCGATCAAAGATCACCAAACTTCTCTCGGACATCTCTTGTCAGAAACACCTCCTCCGGTCAAAAAAATCTAAGCCAAAATCCTAGGAGTATGGTCAATTATCTCACCTTAAGCGTTTTTCTCTCCATTGACGCCCATTATAAGGAAAAAGCTTAACGTGGCTTAATGTCCCAAAACAGCAATCAATGATCACCAAATTTGTCTGACATCTCACATGTCATGAACACTATCTCCTATCAAAAAAGCAAAACTGAAATCCAATGAAAGGGGTAACCAGGGGTTAAATTTGGGATTTTTTTATGGGGGGGGGGGCTCTGTAGTTTCAGGGTTGCCATGGGTGCACATGTGTGTGTGCACATAGACTACAAAATCTGATTGATATCATTTGACAAACTGTAAATAACATATAACAAGGTGAGACAACCCTCTGCTCTGAACACTAAAATGCTAATCAAAGTCATTCTAGATACTGTTGACAGTGTGCAAAACTACAGCTGATGACAATAAGAGCTTTCTGTAAGGGCACTCTCCTGTGTATCTGTATCAAATATAGGAATACCACTAAAGGAGAGAATAATAATACAAAGTAATATGAATAGAACAGTCTTTTTAATAGTTACATTAAACTGGAATTAATTTACATCTTACGATATTACAATATACATAGGCTGCCAACACCTTTTCAAATTTCCAAACCTTTCCTTTTCAAAGTCGCATAAAATTTCAATCACCATTTCGTCGTAATCTTGCTAACCATAATCTATAGATAGAAAAGTGAAAAAAGGGAGAAGCAACTACGTATGTATTCACTGAAGACACATTTATCCCAACTAGCTAGATAGAAGAACTTTAACTTCCACATCAATACACAGTGGAAACGGTAGGCTAATATTACAGTTAATTCCATCACAGAGAACACAATCAAATTCCATGACTTTCTAAAAATTTTTGTGCACAACATCTTACAGTATAAGTATCAGTAAGACCAGTTAGTTCATCAGATTATTATTATCTAAGTGAAAATAGGAGTGTAAAAAAGGGTAATAAACTAAAATTAAACGAAGCCTTGTTCCTATGAGAGGCAAGACAAAGACCGCAAGCTTAGTTCCTTTTCATTAATTAGGCATGTTACAGCTAGGAAATGGTCAGACTAGCCTGCATTACCTAGCCATGAAGTAATTTGAGTTGATCTGTTCTGCTCAAACCACGATTGTCCTGACAATGCTGAGAGATTTCAATACGTGTTAGCTTGTTTGACAGTTTAACTCGAACTAGAGCTTGCCAGCTAGCTTAATGTCACAGTTAGCTAGCTACCAAAGACTGGAGGCAACCTGCCGCAGACTATCACGTTAATGTTAAACTATCATTTAGTAAAATCGAAACATTGTTTAAGCAGAATATCAGAACAGTTTACATTCTGTCATTAAACGTGTGAGTTTCTGACCTATTTTTTTCCCTACCTTGCCATCCACCTATCGCTCTGCCATCTGTGCTGTCTGAGTGGCTGAGGTCGCTGATCTGCTAGGTAGTGTTTAATCATTTCGCCCGTACGGTCACACCGTGTGATTAGCAATTTAGCGCGTATGCTAAAACCGGTGCGATTGGAAAAATTGTAGCAAATTTTAGCTTTGAGGAAACAGCAATTTAACATTAAAAATATAGCGAGAAGCTTAATAACGCTAATGAAAACATAGCGAACCATGTAACGTAACATGCGCGCTACAAAAAAGTGCGAAAGTAAGGAAAGTTTCCTTAGGAAACCCATTGACAGAAAAAAGGGAAACCACGTGAAAGTTCCGATGTTTGCAAGTTCTTACATCACCTCATTTATGTTCTCTACAGCTACAGGAAACGTGTTTTAGTCATTGTTTGAATTATTAAGAACGACAAAGATCTAAAAATATATACATTGTTGAAGATGTGCGCGGCTGTGCGTCCCCTGATGACGTAGAAGAGCGTATGTCTATGTGCTGGGGCTGAGCACCGAACAGCCCTGGCCCAATTTAACCCCTGGGGGTAACTATCTTGCGTTAAGCCGTTTCTTCTCCATTGACCCCCATTATAAGGAAAAAGCTTAACATAGCATTATGGACCAAAATAGCGATCAGGACTACACTTCTCTAACACGTTTCTGATCATGACCACGTTCAAGAACCAATACGACGACCCCATGGGTTTAATATAAACACTGACGTTTTCATTTAAGTTTTCCCCATAGGAACCCATTGCTTGCAGCTGGCCTACAGTTGGCCTATTGGGAATATCTTAACGGAAATATTCATGTTTAACCTCTTTCGACATCACTTGAGCTACAGCCTACACTGAGGTGGTGATCAGCAATGTGTATGATCAGCAATGTGCAGGCCTACTGTTGCAATAAAGAGCATTAAGGCTTTTCTGCCATTTTAAGAAACAAGCTTAACGTGGCTTAATGTAGCTAAACATCGATCAAAGACCAAATTTCTCTCACACATCTTTTGTCATAACCACTTTCACATATCAAGAAATCAAAGCCGAAATCCAAGGAATAGGATAGGTCGTTATCTTACGTTAAGCCTTTTCCTTATGTCCGGTACTTAATAAAGTCGGTGCATCACAGTTTGTTTGTTTTATAGCTACATGTTCAGCATGCAGCAAGCTAACTTTAGCTTGCAAGCTAGCTAGCTAATTGATACACCTAGTTAGCTAGCTAATATCTACTTCGTTAGAAATTGAATAAAGCATAATAAATTCCAAATGTTAATAAATGCTCACGCTATTACGATCATACAATCCAAAAATGATCTATACTTTAATTCTGTCAGACACAATTGTGTCGTCTTTTACATGTAATATTTGGCAGAAGAGCTGGTGCAATAATGCGCTGATCTCCATCAGAGACATTATATAGGACGTTAGCTTGGTACCTAATATTACTCATTGTGTAGATTTGCCCCATTTGTGTGCTGCGTAGCTGTAATTGTGACAGTAGAGTGGGCTGTGTGCGTTCATTTTTCGCCTTAAGAATATGATAGGCCTGCCTTTTTCCGGGTTACGCCTTTACCAACAAAGCGATTGGCCGTTTGGTGTAAAAGCGGGACTTCCCTCAATGCAGCCGCCACACTGAGCGTTACGGCCAATGCTATTCATATTTCAACGAGTGGTCTGTCTCCTTCTTTGTAATGTCTTTGACACACCCCTCTCTCTCAATTCAATTCAATTCAATTCAAGAAAGCTTTATTGGCATGAACGTTACAACAACATTATTGCCAAAGCCATGTACATACACACATAAAAAAAGAAGAAAAGAGAAAAAGGGACAATTATGTTGAACAGAAAACAGGCCCCTTCCAATAATAATCACAGACAGAAATGGAGCTGGTGTTTTCTTATGGGTGGCCTCACTGGCTGTCCCTCAGGTTATGACAAGCTGGCACAAATTTTGCTGCCAGAGTGGCCAAATCCTTGTTCTCTCCCAGAATGTGTGGTAATTTTTCCTCATGCGTGTAGTTTTGAAACTCAGGGAGGATTGAGTAGAATTTACTAAATGAAGATTCTCTAATTTCAGCATATTTAGTGCATTCGGTTAAGAAGTGCAGCTCTGTCTCTACAGCCCCCAGACTGCAGTGCGAGCACAGCCTCTCCTCTCTGGGCAGCCAGGTCTGCCTGTGTCTGCCTTTTTCGATGGCGAGGCTGCGCTCACTGAGTCTGTACATTGTCAAGGTTTTCCTGAGTTTCACGTCTTTTGCTGTACTCAGGTAATAGCTGTTGTATATTCACGTTTTAGGGCCGAATAGCATTGTAATTTGTGTTGTGTTTTAGTCACTTCTTTCCAATGGTTAATGTAATTTTCCTTTTCAGTGGCTGTAATTTTGTTGGGTCTAATGCTTCTGGCTATTGTGTCATTGTCCTGAGCCTCTGTGATGTGCGCTGGTGTTAAATCACTGAGTCTCAGGACAAATTGGCTCAGTGGGCTCCTTCCTATATTCAGCTCTTGGCTTTTAAGGGCTATGTAGTGGAGTGAGTGGGGGTCGCTCATTTTTAGGTGTTGCCAGAATTTGAGTGCTCTTTTTTGGATATTGATAATTAGAGGGTATTGGCCTAATTCTGCCCTGCATGCATTGTTGGGCGTTTTCCTCTGTACCCGGAGGATACTCTTGCAAAACTCTGCATGCAGGGCTTCAGTGGGATGTTTGTCCCAATTTGAAAAGTCACATTTTGTGAGTGGACCCGACACCTCACAGCCATAAAGTGCAATGGGTTCAATAATTGATGTGAATAGTTTAATCCAAGTTCTAATTGGTAACTCTAATTGCATTGATCTTTTGATGGCATAAAATGCTCTTTTTGCCTTTTCTTTAAGTTCCTTCACAGCCGAGCCAAAGTTTCCTGTTGAATTGATAGTTATGCCTAAATAAGTGTACTTGTTTGTTTGTTCAATTTTGATGTTGCCAATTGTAAAAATGTTGGTGTTTCTCTGTAGCCTAGAACATTTTTGAAAGATTAGAACCTTGGTTTTTTGAGGACTTATTTTCAGGGCCCATGTTTGACAAAATTTTGCCAACACATTCATGCTGTGCTGCAAGCCCTCTTTTGTCGATGACAGCAAAACCAAATCATCTGCATAAAGCAAACATTTGATTTCGGTGTCCTGCAGTATGAGTCCTGGAACTGTAGAATTCTGTAATGTGTGTGCCAATTCATTAATGTAAATGTTGAATAGTGTAGGACTCAAACTGCAGCCCTGTCGCACCCTCCTCATTTCGTGGAAAAAGTCAGTCATGTTGCATCCAATTTTGACCACACACTTACTGCTGGAATACATAGATTTAATTACATCATACAGTTTCCCCCCCACACCACTCTGAATGAGTTTATATAATAGTCCTTTATGCCAAATAGAGTCAAATGCCTTTTGGAAATCCACAAAACAAGCAAATATTTTACCTTTATTTTGGTTTACATATTTATCGATTAGGGTGTGAAAGGTGAAAATGTGGTCTGATGTCCGATAATTTGGGAGAAATCCAATCTGGCTTTTACTTAACACATTGTGTTCTGTGAGGTAGTCAATTATTTTTGTGTTAAGTATGCTGCAGAACACTCTCCCAAGGTTACTGTTGACACAGATGCCCCTGTAATTGTTTGGGTCGAGTTTATCACCATTCTTATATATGGGGGTGATAAGTCCTTCGTTCCAGGAGTCAGGGAAGTAGCCTACCTTTAGTTCAGGATACCATCTAAACCACAGGCCTTTCTGGGCTGGAGATCATGTAGCTTTCCCTCAAGCTCTTTCTGAGTTATTGGGAAGTCCAATGGATTTTGATTATCTTATATAGTAATCTCAAGGTTTTCCAATCTGTGCGATATTTGTTGCTAGTCAGAATTTAAAGTAGGGTGGTCAAATAGGTTTGCAAAGTGCTCTCTCCATATATCTCCATTCTGAATTGCTAAATCATCATGAGGCCTTTTTTTGCCAACATTCTTTTCATTGTTTTCACAACACAAAAAAAAATACAGTTACATGTATTGAACAAACATATCAACCCCATCCCACCTTCCCAGTTGTTCCAACTATTGGTTGGGGGTCCAAATAATTATAGTCCATTAAATAGGAGAAAAGGATAAAAAACAAAACATTCCTGTAGAATTGAGTATTACAGAGGGCCACTATTCACACGTCTCCAGGATCTTCCATCACATGTGACAAGTCCGTTCCTGATATATAAGAAATGAAGGGGCCCCAGATGTGATGAAAATTATGTTCTTGATGTTTTAATGTGTAGGTGATTTTCTCTAAAGGGAGAGTGGTAGATAGCTCTGATAGCCACTTGTTGATTCCTGGTCTTCTGGTGTTTTTCCAGGATAGGGCTATTACTCTCTTTGCAATTAATATGCTTAAATCTATAAATGATCGTTGATTTTTTTTAATTTTCAAATTCTCTGGGTGCAAACCTAATATAAACAGCTGTGGGATTAAGGGTACTTGAATCTGTAAAATATTCTGAATGTATTGTTTCACTTCTTGCCAGAATTTTTGTATTTCTGTACATTGCCAAATACAATGGAAAAATGTACCCTTTTCCCTCTCACATTTAATACAAATATCAATAATAGCGCTATTATATTTGTTTAGCTTTTCTGGAGTTACATACGATTGCATCAACCAATTATATTGCAGTAATTTCAGGCGGATGTTAGTAGTTCTTGATTGTGCTTTAGTACATGCCTCTTCCCACTCTACCACTGAGATGTCCTCTTGTAGATCCTCTCTCCATGCCCCCAGTCGTTCTACAGACGTTTCTGTACATCCATCCACCAGGCATTTATACATTTTGGAAATCAAACCTCTTCCTAAACAATTCGTGTTCATTAGTTTCTCTATAACAGACATTTCAGGAATGTCTAATTTTTGATTTTGTCGGGTTCTAATGAAATTTCTCAACTGCAGATATTTGAAAAAATGATTACGGGGTATGTTAAATTTATCAACTATTTCTTCGAATGTCATCAACACCTTTTGCGCATTGTACAGATCTCCTATTTTCCCCAGCCCCTTCGTAACCCAAGATTTAAATCCCCCGTCTGCTTTTCCTGGTGGGAAGGAGTCATTCCTCCATATTGGGCTGAAGACAGAGAGAGAGGGTGTTTCTCAAGATATTTTTTAACTTGATGCCACACTACAATCATGTTTTTCACAATAGGATTTTTTGTATTCTTTTTAAGGATTTTAGTGCTTGCTGAGTACAGGTATGTAGGGAGGGGCAGACTTAGCTGGAGTTCCTCCATTTCTTTCCAGAGAGGAGCATCTCTTTCCGTGAAATAGAACAGCAATGTTCTCAATTGTGCTGCCCAATAGTACCAGAGTGGGTTGGGACATTTAACTCCCCCTCTCTCAAAGGGTAAGTACAGTAGTGACAGTCGTGTCCGGGGACGTCTATTATTCCACAAAAATCTGATAAACAATCTTTTTAGTTGAGTGAACAGGTTACTTGGAGGAGGAAGTGGGAGATTTTGAAATAGATACAATAATTTAGGCAGTATATTCTTCATCATGAGGCCTTTTGTTTAAATGTTTCCAATTGTCCCAGAATTTGTTTGAGTTAATTGATTCTTCTATATCTTTCAGCTGGTTTTGGATATGTTTGTTTTTCTTTGCTCTTATTGTATGTTTATACCTCTTGAGGGATTCAGTATACTGAATACGAATATCTTGGTTGTCTGGTTGCCGATGTTTTTGGTTTGATTTTTTTCTCTGTTTTTTTTTTGCATTCAGAGTCAAACCAATGATCTGATTTTATTCTCTTTTGTTTGTTTTTAGTGGTGGCCAAATTTGAAATTTGAGCTACATGGTCAAATATATTGTTTAGGTGGAATACAGCCAGGTTCATGCCTTCTTTATTGTGTGGGTAATTTGTGGATAGAAATGAGTTCAGGAGTGATTGGGTTTCCAAGTGTGAAACTGAGCTTTGATCATTTTCAGAGCTGTCTTTATCCAATCTGTAGCTGGATTTGATTTTGTGTATTTTCCCAGGCTTTGTGTAAATGTTGGGTGTTTCTGTTCTGTTCAGATAGACTGTGATTTGACTGTGATCAGAAAGTGGTGTCAGTGGCTTGACTGTGAAAGCTCTCAGAAAGGTCAAGTTCAAATTATGTTATGGCATAGTGCACAGTGCTACTACCAAGAGCTGAGCTATAGGTATAGCGACCAAGGGAGTCCCCCCGTAGCCTACCGTTGACAATGCACAGACCCAGGTTTCGACAGAGCTGCAGCAGTTCCTTCGCATGTACATTTGTGGACTTGTTGTAGTTCTGTCTGGGGGAGTAAATGGGGAAATGGATGTTATCTCCCATTATGAAATCATCACCTTGTGTGCTGACAAAGTCAAGTCCATCCCCAGTCCTAGAATTTAGATCTCCACAGATCATAACATGACCCTGAGTCTGAAAGTGGCTGATTTCGCTCTCTAGGTCAGAGAAGGTGTCCTCATTAAAGTAAGGGGACTCTATTGAGGGAATATAAATTGTACAGAGGAAGAGATTTTGAGGTGTCAGTATGGTTTGTTTTTTGATTTTCAGCCACAGATTATTTTCTCCTTTTTTGACTAGTTCTATTGAGTGTGAAAGTTCTGATTTAAACCAAATAAGCATCCCCCCTGAGTTTCTTCCTTGAGTCACTCCTTTCAGTTTGGTAGATGGGACTACTAACTCTTTGTAACCTGGGGGACAGCCAGTGGGCTCATCTCCTCTTCACGCATGTCTCCTGCAAAATTAAAACATCAACATCCTTTACTGATGTAATGAACTCAGGGTCTCTACTCTTTAAACTAAACACAGAGGATTTTAGACCCTGAATGTTCCACGGAAAAGCAAAAAGATTTCATTTAGTCTCTCAACGTAGTTTTGTGTTGATTGTATTTTTTTTTAAAAAGAGAGAAACATTGAAAAACTGCATTTGTAACTGTAATGTTTTGAATTAGGCATTTTAGTAATAAGTAACAGAGTGAAACATGTAAACTTTGAACTTTTTTTATCATAGTTAATAATTTTTGTCCATTTACCATGTGGTTGGGTATCTCTTACCACGATCCACTGCCCATTAGGCGTGTACAGATGAGGCTGAGCATCTGTTGAATGTCTCTGAGTTCAGTGCTGGCAGGGCTTCCTGTTCCACTGAGTGCCTGAGCGTAGGTGAGCATACCTGGCCGAGGCTGGAGTTGCTGGGGTGGTGGAGCTGGGTTATGGGGCAGTGCAGGTACAAGGCGAGTTGCAGCTTGTAGTGGAGTTGCTGGTCCAGGGTTCTCGTGGGGTCTCCTCTGTCTGCCTGGTTGTGGTGGATAGTGTGAGGTGTGATATTGGATCCTAGGTGGGGGGGTTTGCGATGCTCTGTCTGGAGGTGCTGAGGTACATCTCATTGGTCGAGGGGTATTTGGGTGTCCTCTGTTGTTGTGTTTTTGAGGGATGATTTTCCGAGTGAGTGCAGCACCTTTCAGTGTCTTAGCAAACACAGGGACTAACTCTTTATGTAGATGGATGTGGTCGTAGAGGCAGTCAGTGTTCAGAGTGGGGTGATGGGCGAGATGGACATTTGGCCGTAGTGCACAACCCCTGGAGATGCTGGCATTAATCTTTTGGATGGTGAGTGGGTGAAAATCTTTCCTGGGCAGCAGGGTGGATATGACAATCTTGGTTTGTGGAAATATGTTGCAGGCCTTCTCTATTACTGCTCTCAGTGAATCAGCTACTCTCTCTTGCTGAGCCCTCAGGTCATTTGTTCCTGTGTCGATCAGGATGTGACTTGGTGACCCGAGTTGTCTCTTGTTGAGATGCTCTAAGGCTTTTTGGGTAGTGGGACACCAGAGCTTAGCTGCTTTGTGTTTTGGGAAGTTTTTTCTCATCAATGAATTTCCCATTTAAGTCCATGAGAAGAACAATGTTTGCTCTCTCTGGGTTTCCTGAGTCCTGTCTCTCACCTGTGTTTTCCTCATGAGTGTTGGACTCTGTATGTGTTGGCTGGCTAGAGGGGGCTGCCTGTGAGCTGGTTAATGCTGAAGAAGGTGGCTGGGTTTGGGAGTCTTGGTTGGTCTGGGTGGGGGTCTGTGGTGTTGGTGGGTTTTGATGGCTGAGGGAGAACAGCTGCTCTCTCAGGCTCTGCACTGTGCTGTCTCTGTCCTTCAGCTCCTCTATGAGTGCTGCCAGCTCTCTCCTGTATTTGTCTCTGTCCTGCTGCAGCTCTTTCACCTGCTCTCTCTGAATATCCAGCTCCTCCCTGTAACTGTCTCTGTCCCTCTGCAGTTCTCACTTGCTCTGTTAGTGCAGACAGCTCTTTTCTGTAGCTGTCTCTTGTCTGTTGTGACTGCTGTTTAAGAACAGTCTCCCTGAGTTGCACTAGTTCAATTTCTAGCTGTGTGACTCTGATTTTTATTTTCCACCCATTGCAGATTCCCTCTTTTTTCACAGAGGGGTAGTGCTTGATCAGAGCTTTGTGCCAGGCACTTGGATTGTCTGAGTAGAAGATGAGATTTCTTACTTCACCTTTATTGTACAGATCTCCAAAAAGTGTCTCTGGTCTTTCCCTCAGGAGTTTCTGTTTGAACTGTTATCTCTGGGTTTCATTAGTAATCTCTGGGGGGTGCTGAACTGGACAGTATTCAGTGCAGAGTGGGAGGTGGACACTCTCTGCAGAACAATGGGGGAGGGGCAACTCCTCTTCTGATTGAATCATTTTATCAGCTCATTTGAATGGATACAATTTAGAATGTTAGGAGGGGTGCTGCCTAACTGCCTAACTGTCCTCTTGAGCTTGAAATTTGACAGTTTAGCTAAGATTTAGCAAATTAGCGTAGCTTTATCCTTGATTTTAAAGCCCCATTTTTAAAAAAGGTAAAAGCTCAAACTCAGGAATTTTTGTAGGCTGTTGTACTCACTTCTTTGAAAAGATGGATTTTATCTGTGTTCCAGTTTACCTCCTTGTCTTTTGCTGATCCCCTTCTAAGAGTTAGCAGCTCCTCTGCTCTTCTGTCCCTTTAGCTGTCCCGTTAGCAATCTTTTGTTCTCTCCTGTTTTCTTGTTTTTTTTTTTTTCTCGCTGTTTTTGTTTCACTCTTTAGGTAACATCATATTGCTGATTTCAACTTTCTCTCCTTTTTTTTAAAACTGCAAAACACAAAACAAAAAAGAAACGCTAGGAGCTCATACAAAGCATGACTCTCTCCAATGATCTCTCTCTCTGTCCCTCTCTCTCTCTCCCTCTCTCCTTCAGTCTCTCTCTCTCCCTCTCTCTCTCTATTTCAATTCCAAAGAGTTTTATTGCCATGACAAATACACACATACACATCTAACTCTCTCGTGGAACACTCACAAATCGGAAATCTCATGGTACTTACAGTGCGTACGGCCGTACAGCTGCAGGCGCCCGTGGGTAACGTGTGGCTGGGCGATAAAACGATAACAGTAATTATCGTGATATAATTTTCCTTGATAGAAATATAACAATTGTTCAATATAATTCATTTCCATGCTATAGAATGCTTAGATAGCATTCACTGAAATGAATCACAAACTGCCAATCCTGTCGCAGGATTTGTACAAGCTAGGTTGCACAGTGAGAGGTATAAATTCAGGCCAGCACGTGGTATTGTTTACAGACACAGTGGCTGACATGCTTGTAGTAAAAGCAGTGCCCATGACCAGCTCGAAGGGCGAAGACATCGCTGACAAGAAAGGTCACTCAACTTCAGTAGTTTGGAGATGTTTTGGCTATTTACAATCCGACAAAAAAAAATAGAGGAGCGTGCACTGCAAACTGCTGAAGACACGTCACGTACCATCAAACATACACCTTGTAACACCATCAACATTTCATCATTTGAAACAATATCACCCATTAGAACATGCAGAACGTAAGTCCCAAGCGAGTGTTAGTGGACACTCGACAAGCACCAGGCCAGTACCCAGTGCGACTACCCAGCAGCAAACGATCGTATCAGCATTTTCCAGCACTGTGCCTTACAACCAAAAACGAAAAGACACAAAGACATCACAAATGCAATTGCATATTGCATTACAAAAGACATGCTTCCCATTAGCACTGTCGAAAATGAGGGATTCAAGCTTATCAGCTGTCATGGGGCAGCTTTAACACCTGAGACTTGTCTTTCTTGCCCGTAACTTGTAGAGGCCTTGCTTGTTTAAAACTTGTACAGAAGATACTCACCACAGTTGAGTTTTGTCTATCTATTTTGTTTACATTGTCATCTAAAACACTTACAAAATGTTTCAAACTGTCTGTACATAGGGTTTGGCATGCTGACCAGAATTAAGATTTCTTTGTGTATTTATTGTTTTATTTATTGACATTATCCTTTAAAACACTTTTAAACTTTGCAGTCTGAGCCATCTTACATGTGTGCTGTATCACACTGCAGCACTTAATTTTTCTATTAAGATATTTATTTTGTTGAGGAAAAAGGACTGAAAAAGGATTTTACTTGATTTTACTCATGCATATTTTGAAGTAGAAAAAAGATTTTATCATTATAATTGTTGTGAATGTTCTACCTCGGATTTGTGAATGCTACTCACAAGTGTTTGTCATGTTCTGACCATAAAGAATGGTTTAAAACCACAATTAACCGTGGTGGTGGAATTGGCTGCGATGCAAGGGGCACCAGCTAAAATCTTGCCTAGGGCACCAATTTGGTCAGGGCCAGCTCTGACAATGATTACTCACAAAACAAATAAATTATATTTTGACAACAATTGCACCCAAAGGGTATAATAGTAAATTAGTTGGTAGAGGTGATATAACACTTCTAAAGTTTTATACAAACAGTGTCCTACAAAATTGACATAGCTCATAAGACCAAGGATGTTCCATTTCACTCATTATGTTAGATACCTTCTTATTTTCTCCTCGCATCCCTTCCCAGTCTCCTTAAAGGGCGCCACCAAGAAATCTGTAAAGTTCTGGGATACACCCTTCGATTTCATGTGCAAACCTATTTCTGCTTTGTGCTGTCCCAAAGCGGATGCTTTATATGTGGGATGTTTATTTTGGTATAAAAAACTAGTTTTAATGTGCGTATTCTTGGAAGGTTTCTCTGTATTCAGTTAAAGCTCCTAATGGTAATGTTTTATTGTATCTACAGTGGTGTATTTGAATATCTGTTTCCAGTCTCTTTGCAAATGTTGACTGCAAGGGGCCTATACCGGCCTACTGAAATTGTAGAAGATATACAGTACCTGCAACAATTTCCAAGTTTATACATGACCCTGGGTGTGTTGCTTTTCTCTGCACTCCCTGTTCGCCAAAATCCTGACTTGTTAAATGGGTATCTGAGCCAATACTTTTCACGCACAGAGAACAGCTGTACCAGCTCCCGCCCCCGGTCCAAACCCCCGCCCCGAAGACTGGCTATTTTTTGCGTATGGTAACAGTCTCCGTTTATCATATAAATGTGAGCGTAGCATAGCCGTTTGCACGTTTACTGGCTGTGGCAAAGACACAGGAATTCTTTATGAATGATAACAATCGCTGTCAATCATATTAATGTGGGCGTTAGCATAGTCGTTAGCGTCACATGTAGCAGGTAACCTGCTTGCAGAGTAACTACTTCCTGAGCTGGATTATTCCTAGAAAGTGGGAGTAGTGTGATGTCTTAGAGAGAGAAATTCCATAGCGTCTTTCGCTTCCATATTTGCTTCCTGTGATATTCTGGAGCCATTTTTGGAAACTTTTCGGGACTTATTCAACTCAACAAGACATCCGGAAGAGAGCGGTTTGGTTGTTTTACTACAGTTTACGTTAAAACGGAGAGGGTGTTCGGATAGATGTGGTGGACAGAGTGACGAGAGGCTCTTCCAAGCTACATAACTAACTCACTGACGCTAGCTTGCCAACGATCGAGTTTTAGAAACAAGTTAGCAAGCGTGTCTTTTAAAACTTTGTTGCGTAATTAGCTAAATTGGCTAGTTAGGCAATGCCACTTTTGATTATGAACAGCTAGCAGTGTAACTAGGTACGTAACTGACTAGTATTGTGATATTAAAAGTAAGATTGTTTTATTAATATGATGCCAGGCAGCATGGGCTAGTTAGTCTATCTAGCAATCGCTGTTTGTTTATAGTTAGCCTATAGAACAGTTAACTAATTTACCCAGTCAGCGTTAGCTTGATGTGGTAGTTTGAACATTTCAGACAAGCGTCGCTAAAGCCTGCTAATTAGCCTACTAGATGACCGCTATCTTGGATGTAAGTTGTGTCAGGTAAATGTTAGCTAGCCTGCTAACCATAGCCGGTTGTGTATCGTGATCCGTTTCCGCATGGGCGAAGTTTTGGCCAGGCTGAAGTCGACACCCTGTAATTCAAGGTTTACGGGACATTTAAGTTTAAAGGCGTTGTCGAGCGTGTTAAGGGCCCGGACATTTTAAGTTTGATTTAAACGTTGAAACTGACCGCGTTACCGTTGCCATGGCGTGGGCACTGAAGCTGCCGCTTGCCGACGAGGTGATTGAGTCCGGACTGGTGCAGGACTTCGATGCGAGTCTCTCCGGCATCGGACAGGAGCTCGGAGCCGGCGCCTACAGCATGAGGTACCGTGTGTGTGGAGGGATGGGGTACATGTATTTGACCTTTTGCTCGAATTTTTGAGGGAATTCAGTACTCGATTTATCCAGGTCTCAGAAGAGACTCGTTTGGCTGCGAGACAGGCGCGGAGACTCGGGACGCAGAGATCCTCCGGTAGTTTTTTCTCAAGATAAAACGTGACATTTTTTCACATTAAAACGTGACAGTGACATATGTGACGGCCGTGGCGGTACGCAGAGAGAGAATGTTCTGCCGTCCTCAGCTGTCTCTCTTTTGCTCTTTGTGTCCTGTGCACTCACCACAGTGATAGGATGTAATGTCAGGCACAGGAAGACCATGCCTGTGTATCTCGCCTGAATGCCACTCATTTTTTCAAACGGTGTTGTAAACTTTCTGATGTTGTGTTTTAGACAATACAACCACAAGAAAAACATGTAATGTCATATATCCAAAGGTGTGTGTCACTGTGTGTCTGTGTAAAAATGTGTGTTTATGAGCATGTATGTATAAATGCTTTTGTTTCAGAATGGTCAGAATCGTGTTTCTTGAACCCCTTGCCCCTAAGGCTTCTGAATTTCCTTCCCTTTGAAGTGACGTACTGGCGCTTCCCATCTTCAAGCAAGAGGAGTCCAACTTGCCTCCTGATGAGAACAAGATTCTGCCCTTCCAGTATGTGCTGTGTGCAGCCACTTCACCTGCGGTCAAACTGCATGACGAGACACTCACCTACCTCAATCAGGGTGAGCACCTGCCCTGCTGCACACCCTGCAGCGAGAGGCTTCACTCAGTTGGCCCCACCTCACCTGACCACCTCCAGTCTGCATGGTCTACATCTTCCTGCCACCAGTGTCAATGACCCTTTACAAGAGGCACTGCTTCCCTTACTCCCAGTGTATATAGGCCTTTGCAATGGCCACTGCTTACTGCCACTGATATCTGTGGATCTTTTGTAACAGCAGCTGTTTTTGGTTGGACTTTTGAATACAACTTCCCCATTGTGCTTGCGTAATAGCTGTGATGTAGACCTGGGATAAGTGAATTTTTTGAATATGTTTTCAGGACAGTCTTATGAAATTCGAATGCTGGACAATCGAAAAATGGGCAGGCTTCCAGAAATTACAGGCAAGATGGTGAAGGTAAGTTTACTTTCCATTCTTGTCTGCATGTGTGTGCGGCCATGCATGTGCATGTTTGTGTGTGCATTGGTGACTGAGTAGGTGTTCATGTAAAATCCTACTGATGCCTGAGGCTGTCCTCATGAATGTTATACTAAACTATCACCTATTATCTCAAGGAGGATCTCAATTGTTAAGGGTATGGTTATCTTTTTAGAGAACATTAAAGAGATGAAGTTACTACTTATTAATTAAGGCTTATTTCTTAATATTCAATAAATGGATATTTGGCTCATAGTAAATGTTTGATACAGTTAGGGAGGAGGGTAGGTCAGACAGTGGCCTGTCTGTCTCATTGCTCATTAGCGACTCCTGCTGGTCAGTTGGGTGCCCACAGTCTGCATGTAGCTGACACTGCAGCTTACTTCACAGGCTTCACAGCAGAGCAGGGGTTTGTCTCATCTTCCTAGCTTGTCAGTGTAGGTTTCAGCTGTAAGGTGGCTACTATGACACACTTGGGCATTTCAAAATGGGATAAAATGGGGAAAAAGCATTGGGTATTCCAAATAAAAAAAAAAAAAACTCTGACCTGTTCCTTCAGATAGGTCTGTTAAATGCACAGGCTTTCACAAGTGCGGTCTCTGTGTCAAATGTAACTCCAGAGTATCGTGCGTGTAGTGTTCCATGACCGGCGCCTCCAGTACACTGAGCACCAGCAGCTAGAGGGCTGGCGCTGGAACCGGCCAGGGGACCGGATCCTGGACTTGGGTGAGTTCTGTATTTATGGGTTTGGGCAAGATATGCTGCAATAAATCTGTGATCAGACAGATGCATTGTCTGCATCTTCCTCCTGCAGATATCCCCATGTCTGTGGGCATTATTGACCCTAGGGCGAACCCCACACAGCTCAACACTGTGGAGTTCCTCTGGGACCCATCCACGAGGACGTCCGTTTTCATCCAGGTGCAGAAATCCTCCCATCTCTGCCCCCTTGACACACCCTGGCTCTGGCACTGTAATCCTAATTCTGGCCTCTCTTTTCAGTAAGCAAGTCAAGTCATGGCAAGCGCAGATTAGGTGTCTAAGTCTAGTCAATGTTATATATTTGGAGAAATGTGTTCATTTAGCTGCAGTACACACTGTGTTAGCTGGATGACACTTTTAGCGCTTTATATATAGATGGATGTATTCAGTTAGCTACAGTACCTGTTAATCTAGCTGGATGACACGGCTAGCTTTGTGTGTTTTGAGAAATGAAATCTGTTATTTACAGTACATGCTAAGTAGTGATTGTTGGGTGAAACTGATGGCTGAACTGAGGTAGGAATGCATAACAAAGTTGCGATGTTGGCAGTCAGAATGGTCTGAGGTCTTCTGTGTTAGCTCTTCCACTGCTGATACAGAAACTGTCATATTTTAATGAATGTGTAATACATTTGAAGATCATAAGAGGGGTTCTGATATTCTACATGTTCTCTGTATGCACTTGGTATTTGATTTTTTGTAGAATTTGAGTTCTGTAGAAATTTGAGTTTGATGTGGAGCAACTGGTGGGCAAGCCATTACAAATGCTTTGGTCAGTCTGCAAGTAGTAGTCAAACCATGCTGCATGTGCACACATCCTGGTGCCACATATTAAAACAAATATCAGCAGTGTTTTATGCACCGAATCAGAGCATTTTAAAGGTAGTGTTAAACATCTCCTGTCCAAGAAAGAAACAGCTATTTTGAATTAGTTTGTATTAAAATTGTGTTATTGTTGTGCATCCATGTTGCATGTTAATGTTGCACTCCTCTCACCTCTCTGGGATTACCTGTGTCCAGGTGCACTGCATCAGCACAGAGTTCACCATGCGCAAGCATGGTGGGGAGAAGGGCGTGCCCTTCCGCATTCAGATTGACACTTTCAAGGAGAATGAGGGCGGGGACTACACTGAGCACCTGCACTCTGCCAGCTGCCAGATCAAGGTGTTCAAGGTGAGCACTGGGCAGGGCCAGTAGAGGTGAATGGGGTCACTGGTGGTTGAGATGGTGCAGGGCTTACTTAGCTGTTTAAATGATGATGTGATGTGCTCAGCCTCTTTTGCTGTGGTCAGATGATTTCTTTTGAGTGGAATGCTGATGGAAGTAAGACAAGGTGGAAATTGTTGATTGGCATGTTTCCTGTAGCCCAAAGGAGCAGACAGGAAGCAGAAGACAGACAGAGAGAAGATGGAGAAGAGAGCACCACAGGAGAAGGAGAAGTACCAGCCCTCCTATGAGACCACCATCCTGACAGAGGTGTGACTGTTAGCCTTACCCCTCCTAGGAGAGGTGTGACTGTTAGCCTTACCCCTCCTAGGAGAGGTGTGACTCTTAGCCTTACCCCTCCTAGGAGAGGTGTGACTCTTAAGGAGGTGGTAAGGAGGAGCAGGAGGAATATCAGCAGTAGCATAGAGGTAAGGAGCAGGAGCAGGCACAGAAGTAGCGTAGTGGTTAGGAGCAGGAATGGGGACATCAGCAGTAATGTAGAGGTAAGGAGAAAAAATATAAGCAGTAGTGTAGTGGTAAGTCACGAATGGAAATGTTAGCTGCTCTGGACATGAGCGTCTGCTAAGCACGTAATGTAATGTGTAGTGGTTTATTGTGCTTTCTGACATGGCCTGTTTAAAGCTACATGGAGGGTTGATCTTTCTCTGCAGTGTTCTCCTTGGCCAGAGGTCAGCTATGTCAACAACTCCCCAACTCCTGCCTTCAACAGCACCCACAACAGCTTCCCGGTGGCGGACGGGTACATCTCCTAGGCAACATGTGTGCCAGATAAATGAATGTGCCTCTGACTTGGCTGCCTCTTCGCGTCATTGGGTACTTGCCACCCACACATGCTGAATATAGCTGGATCATTCAGTGCTGTCCCCCTCCTGACACGCTGTGTGTAGAGAGACACTCTGCTTCCCTCACGTTTCTGTGGGGTGTACATAGTACCTCTGTGGTTCTCCATGATTGTTTCTGTCTTTTTGTTGTTTTTTTTAATCAGTAATGGCTCTCCCAGTCACCAGCTGGAGCCAGTGGTTCAGGGCACGGACGTAAGTATCTCCTCAGTGTTTTTGGGGTTCCTAATATTCTCACAGGGACCATCTTGTGTTGCCCAGTGAAGACTTTCACTTCTCGCCCCATTACCAATAATGTTACTGTAAAACTTTTCCAGTTTGTGTGGCTCTTTGCTCCAGTGTCGACGCAACCAGTTTAACTGATAAGTGATGTTTTATTCAGTCCCAGCTAACATTAAAACAAAGGTTTATTTTGATTTTGACTGGGCAGCACTGGTGTGAATGTCAACAGGAAATGACTGCCTTATGGCTCTTGAAATGACTGTAAACACGTTTTCAGGCTGTCAGTAATGATTGACTCAGCCAGAGCTTTGTGGCACATGAATTGGAGTAATGTAAATGAACCCATTGGTCACCATGGAAACTGAAAACTGTATTCTGTAGATTGCCAGGTTCCTCTTCAGTTTAATGATCTTTGCTGGTGTGGGTAGTAGGCAAGGACTGTGTTCATGACCATAACCATGCTGTTTAATGAGGAACCTTGATTAGCCTCTGTTTTGGGTAACTGCTCAGCGCAGGACCATACCTGCTTAAGACTGTTTGAAACACTTTTGTGGCAGTGCGGAGTATCCCAAATCACTGGCTGAAACAAACATAAGTGCATTCGCACAACTTAACAGAGTAAGGGGGTTTTGGTGGGTTGTCAGGTGATGGTTTGGTGAAGATGAGGCCTCTAATGAGCTGAGGGATTCAGTCTTATGTTTTGGTTGTGGTACGAGTCAGAGGGGTGTTTTTAGAGGGTGCTGGGATCAGAGGAGTGTTGCTCTAGGTGGAGTTTTTGTTTTGTGATGGGAAGAAAGTTACATAGTTAAGTTACCCAACTGAAACATTCTGCCTTTACAGCTGTCGAGTCCTCTCCTTAAAAGGGACACATACAGTCCTCAGGTACATATAAATTTATTTGCTGTATATTAGCTGTCATCTTGTAATGTTCAGGGTTCCCACGGTCATGGAAATCCTGGAAAAGTCATGGAATTTTAAAATCCCATTTTCCAGGCCTGGAGAAGTCATGGGATTCAGTATATTCGTTGAAAGTTTTGGAAAAATCATGAAATTTGATGTTGTCATACCAGGGGTGTAGGAGATATAGGAGATATACTTTATTTTATTGTATATTTTATGGATTAATGCGAGTCACAAAATCTGATCGCTTCCTACTCCCATTAAACAGTGGTAACAGAGAGTGAGGGGAGAAAACACATTTTATCCAATCTCGTTTCGTTCTCTGTGAAGCTTCAATCTGAACTCCGCCCTCCAAACCATTCACCACATGCTCAGAGTGTAAATGAATAGGAAATCTAATTTTGGTTGTCAGACATCATGGTGATCAAATTGTTCTATTTCTACGAGGTGGGCGTATTCTGTCCAAAACATCAGAGGCCAAAGCCTTCTCTGGATTTGTCTGATAACATGACTGACTGAAAATGCTAGCAATCGTATTAGACAGGGTAAGTAATTCACTTTGCTGGGGCAGTTTTGTTTGCCCAAATGATCGTTTTACTGATGTTGACAAATACAATTTATAGCCTAGGATTTAACTCATCTCGTAGTGCCATTGCTTTGAAAATAATATTGATTACCTGTAGGCTGAGTAAAGATAGGGTAGCCCTACGTTATTGCTTATGCAAGATATACAGCTTCAAAGCGACCTATGCTAGCAAGTAAACAATGCATTTATCCTATTAGCAAAAAGCTTTGCGCTTTTTAATCTGTGCTGTAGCCTATTGTCACTGGGGCATGATAGGACGGTTAGTTAGCAAGGAAACTTTGACGTCATTGAGCAGCTGGGCACAAAATGTTCCCTTAGTATTATATAGTAACGTTATTTAGTTTCATTGAAGTTCAGACGCCTGCTGTAGATTATGAAACATTTTAAAATGAATAAATAAAACGTATTTTGTTTTATAGTTATTGTTGCTTTTGTCTATCACGGCAAGTAAAAGTAGGCAGGCGATCGCCGGCTGTCTTATTTCCCATTGCCGTCACTGCTGACGGAGCCGCAGTATTTAAAAATGGTCCACGAGAAATGGCACACCTGTAATTTGCATTTCTCTCCGTTCTGCCCTTCCGTATCTGTAAGTTTCCCCTTGGATCTGTCTTGCATCTCCATACAGCCTATAATAGAGGTTATGCACTGACGGGTTTCCTGACATTTATATAGGCTACCTGATTTCGACGCAGGGGAAATGCACAAAGCAAAGCCTGAAGGCATACAAAAGCTGGGACATTCTAAAACACTTAACGTGGTTTAATGTTCCAAAACAGTGATCAATGATCACCAAATTTTTCTCGGACATCTCTTGTCAGAAACACTTCCTCCTGTCAGAAACATTTCCTCCTGTCAAAAAATCAAAACCGAAATCCTAGGAGTATGGTCATTATCTCACATTAAGCGCTTTCCTCTCCATTGACGCCCATTATAAGGAAAAAGCTTAACGTGGCTTAATGTCCCAAAACAGCGATCAATGATCAACAAATTTGTCTGACATCTCACATGTCATAAATACTATCTCCTGTTAAAAAAGCTAAACTCTCCATTGACGCCCATTATAAGGAAAACACTTTGTAGCTTAATTTTCCAAACAGTGATCAACTAACAAAAAAAGCAAAACTGAGAGGACAGTGCTTAACGTAACGTCGGCCTAACTACCATATTCCTTGGATTTTAGTTTTGCTTTTTTGATAGGAGATGGTGTTTATGACATGAGAGATGTCAGACAAATTTGGTGATCATTGGACGCTATTTTGGAACATTAGGCTGCATTAAGCCTTTTCCTTACAATGGGCGTCAATGGAGAGGAAAACGCTTAATGTAAGATACCGTCCATACTCATAGGATTTCAGTTTAGATTTTTGACAGGTGAAAGTGTTTATGACAAGAGATGCCCGAGAGAAATTTGGTGATCATTGATCGCTGTTTTGGAACATTAAGCCACGTTAAGCCATTTCACGTTAAGCGTTTTAGAATGTCCACAAAAGCCTTGACGCTTAGTCGTAATTCAAGACGGGATTTGTTGGTGAAAGTGACGAGGACACCAGTGGATATTCTGGTTGTATGTGGACAGGTTTGCATAAATATTTTTATTTTATTACAACTTTTATTTGGAAAGCTGTAAGCTACACGTTTCGGTGCCTGGATTCCAGTTGTTTCTGTGAATTGCAGCAATCCATTTGCTTCTCTTTTCTTTAGCTTTCTGCAGTCTGTAAAAAGATAGCTCCGATTTCTCGTTGAAGCTGTTTGTACAGTCAATCGCACAACAGCGCTTTACCATTTTAGATGTGTTTTTTTTGTGTTTTTATGGCATTCAAGCTGAACGGTAACGTTGCCACTCTGTAGTTCTTTCTGCCACTCATTGGATGAACCTGCAGTGACTCCACCTACTGTGATGTCACATATATAACCTCTGTTGGCTGTATAAGGGCCCACTACAGGTCCTTGCCCCCTCTGCAATGATATCAGTGGTTTGTTGCGAGTGAGAGTGTCTGAGTGCTGAATGTTTACGGTGTTTGACCTCCAGACGGTTGAAAGGGGAAGACGTTCTTCATGGAGAAAGGCGCTGATAATGAGTGTATTTGTGAGAGTGCAGTGAGGTTTCCCTAACTGGATACAGCTCAGCTCTGTGTGTTGTCAGCCCTGGTTTCTAGTGTTTTCTGAGTGCATGAGGACTTAAAAAGTAGTGCTTTATATGGGAGATGCTAGCAGACCCCTGTCATGTGACACTCTCTCTGTAGAATCTGTTACCGACAGCGACACCGCAGGAGACCCAGCAGTGGCTGCTCAGGAACCGATTCTCCTCCTTCTCTCGGCTCTTCACTAACTTCTCAGGTGGGCAGGGCCAGGGGCAGGGACGAGGGTGTGCCACCCCCAGATTTATTTCAGTGAAGTTGTTTGGACAGTCTGTCTGTGTGTCTGTGAGTGCCCTCATGTACATGTCTCCCTGTTTCAGGGGCAGACCTGCTGAAGCTGACAAGGGAAGATGTTATTCAGATCTGTGGTCCAGCAGATGGAATTCGGCTCTTCAACATGCTGAAAGGCCGGTGAGTAGTGGCTCCTTTATGTTTCCCCAGTTCTTCCCCACAGCAGCTGACCACTCTGTGCATTTCTGTAGCTTGGTACGGCCACGGCTCACCGTCTACGTGTGCCAGGAATCCCAGCATGCTCAAGGGCAGCAGCAGAAACAGGAGAACGGACATGTAGTTGGCAGCACCTTCTACGGTAGGTCTCTGGCCTTGAATACCCGTTAAGGACAACATGGCTTCATCCCGCTTAAGGTTCAGCTGAGTGAACTCACACTCTCTTTCAGTGTACCATGCCCTCTACCTGGAGGACCTGACCGTGGTGGAGCTGACGGAGAAGATTGCCCGTCTCTTCAGCATCTCCCTGCGACAGATTGGCCACATCTACAAGCAGGGCCCGACGGGCATCCATGTGCTGGTTAGCAACGAGGTGAGCGCCCTCACCAAAGGCCATGTCTACATACACATAGGCCTCGCCCAGAAACTAAGGCCAGATACATCCCTCCTAGAGGCCATGTTTACATATGCCCAGAGACTAGGGACACACACACATAGGCCACATCCAGAAACCAGGGACAGATACATCCCTCCAGAGCCCTTACAGAGACTATGCCCATACAGAGGATATGCCCACACTAAAACCTCCACTATTTGTACTGTCTCATCTCTTGCAGATGATACAGAACTTCCTTGACGAGTCCTGTTTCATATTGGACACAATGAAAGGTAAGGAACTGAGTGGCATTGCTGTGTCCCAACAGAACCATAACAGTACTCAATTTCTCCTAGGGCTGGGTGATATAGCCGTCGCGATACATTGAATAGCTATTTTTAGAGCAATAACAGCTATCCCCGGCATGTGGTGTTAGATTTCTTCCCGTATTTTTTTCCCTATAGTCATACCTGATGCGGGAGCACACCTCCAGTCTTCCGAGGACATGTGAAATGCTTCTGGGGGAAAAAACGCATCTATCTATTCGCAGTATCTATTCAATATTGATATCACAGGTGGTAGATGGAAACGCATAGCTACAAAGATAAAGAGTGAAAACATATGCTATGTGTTTTTCAAAGCTAATAGGTAAGTTAACCAACATATAGATACAAGTGATATTTTTCTGCCTCGGAACAGTTTCACTGAACTTATGGAGGTGTGCTCCTGCATCAGGTATGACTTAAGGGGGAAAAATACAAGAAGAAACCTAACACCACATGCTGGGGATAGCTGTTATTGCTCTAAAAATAGCTATTCGATGTATTGCGATGGCTATATCGCCCAGCCCTAATTTCTCCATTCATTCCAATCAGAATATTATGGAGCGCTCCTCTAGAATGTTGTTTCTTACGCTTGTGTGTTCTGTCAGCAGCTGGGAGTAATGAGAGCTACCACATCATCTTGAAGTGAAGAAGGGCTGGAAGAGGAGAGGACACACACAGACACATGCGCAGACTGTTCTAGAAGACCATCCAGTGGCTCTCCTGTAAGGGCCTGGAAAGTGCTGTCACAGGTGGATGATGGGACTGAAGACGCACCTCAGTTTTTTACTTTGTTGGACTGGATTGTGTGTTTCCCAGAGAGGTGCTCTGTGCAGTCCAGCCGAAACCCACAGCCTTCAGCTGTCTCTTCCTCACACCTTTTATACCAGTCTGCTTTTGTTGTAGATTAGCTCTTGTGTTCATGTTTGGTGTTGGTTTGCTTTGCCTCTCAGCTGCTGCTCTGACTGCTCCTCTGAACATTGGCACCCTCTGGCTGGCAGTGTGTACCTTCAGCAGTGTAGGCCCCCAGTTTAGTAGGAAAGGTGATTTGCCTATGTGGTAAATGACACAGACAAAGCCTCTGAATGCTAGCCTCAGATCAGTCCATAAGCACCACAGTGACACAAGCCCAATCAGGAGGCAGTTCTCTGGGGGGGAATGAGCAAGTGTGACAGGTGACTGTTGGTTGTATTCTACAGGTGTGTATTACAAGAAGAGAGCCGAGAACCACAGTAGAGACATAGGAGATGAGAGCAGACAGGCATTGACAGGCAAACACTGTCCTCTCTGTAGGACACGGGCTCTGTGTGTGTATGTATGTGTGTGTGTGTGTGTGTGTGAGAGAGTGTGAGAGAGTGTGAGAGAGTGTGAGAGAGTGTGAGAGAGTGTGTGAGAGAGAGAGAGGGAGTCAGAGGTAGGAGTCAGACTCCCCTCCCACACTTCCAGAAAAATCAAACACTGAAAACAAAACTGTTAAACGACTCCCCTTTCCTAAACCTTCAGACAATTGGATGCCATGTACATCATCATAATGCTTTTCTGTTCTTAAAGACTTTTGTGGGAAAGGCTATTTTGTCTTGCACACTGATGTGTTTTGAGCTGTGTTGATATGGTTACTGGGACATGTTGAAAATGGGTTGCCTGGAGACCACCACAGTGCATGAATGGTGAGGTGTCCCATGGGCCTCCTGTTAAGCAACACAGGTTTCATTTGATTGATGTAAGGTCTGTCTCTGTTGTCATAGTGACAGCTGTCAATCACTGTTTCCATAGTGATGTAATTTCAGATAGACGAGAGAGATGTGGAGGACTATTAAAAGTACTCCCGCTACCCCTGATGTTCTGTGTTTAAAAATGTGTGCCTTGGCTGGGGGGAAAGCTGTGCACCTCAGTGCTGTTAGGCACTGGTGAAAGGAAATCTCATTTGATTCATTTTAGCCAGCCTTAATCTATGGTTAAGGACCTTCAACCAGATCATGTTTCAAAGGGGCATGTTTTATGCAATTTGTGGATGGGTTTGCTTATGGCTGGAAAGTGCTGTTTTTAAAATGCATATTACAGCATCCAGATATAACTTTTGGATTGTTGTAGACATTCCAGTTAATTCCAGTCTATTTGGCAAACAAGGCTCACACTGGTTGTGTTCTGATTCATAGACATTTTGTTCTGGTGGATCTGAAGCCATCCCCTGTGAAACTGCTACTGATCTAGGTTCATTCCCGGCCCAGTCCAGCAGCAGGGGCAAGGCTGCATGTAAGAATTTTCCTTTAATGTTACTTATCTTGTGGAGAATAGATTTTACTGTTGCAACAAAACCTGCCTGCCTCATTTCAAGTCTTTAGATGGTCAGAATCAGGAGGACACTTAACTAATCAAGAGGACAATTAGGACAAATAAGTGTAAACATTTGGTAGCTACTCACCTACAATGAATTGCCTGTTTGCCCACTATATGCACTTTTGTACATTGCTTTGGATAAAAGCGCCTGCTACATGAATAAATGTAAATGTAAATGTAATTCACAAAGTGCCTAGCTAGCAATCCAAATGTGCTACTCTGGAAATTCATATGAAATTTCAAAATCCTACAGAGTAATAGCTGATTTTGTAAGGAACGTGTTGCTGGTTGAAATGCCATTGATGATGCTGATGTTGCACTCTTGGGTAACCTTTAGTGTATGCCAGGCTGTACGAACTGTTCCAGTCCAACTGCTATTTCATGTATTCTTCAGTGTTATCTAGTGTTAATGTTAAAATACAATGTTGCAGATTTGGCATATTACTAATTTGGTTACATTCCCCTGCAGAAATAGTGTAATCAATGATAACCAAATTCAAAACCGTTTTAAGGCATTCTGTGATAACAACAAATCTAATAATTAGGCTAGTGTCAAATTATGAAAAATGAGTTATTTAAATGCAGTCAATCTGAGTTTACCTGTTAGAATCATAAAGGGGCTACATTGACACTGTAGACGGTTTGTTGATGAGGTCTGAAATGACCGTCAGTTGCCATGGTAACTGGGAAAAAAAGCCATAAGATGAATGAGCTTTTAAAAATAAATAAATAAAAAGAGAAACTCAAATATTGAGACTACTGACTGAGGGGGTTTTAATTTGATCCGAACTTAAAACCAGTAGTTCAGATGAACAAGTTAAAATCCGAGTACAAAATCCACAAAAGATGAACACCGACACAGACGGAGATTGTGCTGCTGAAGTAGTCATGTGATTTGAAAGGGATCAGAATGCCGTTAGACTGGGACATGGGAAATGTATTTTTCGAGCACTATATTTATCTGAGCTCCATAGTCTTGTCCATTTCTACTTCCATGTACTGTTAACTTTGACACTGTTCTGCATCCTCCATGATTTGCTTATTGTTGCGTCAACCTAAAACTCCAGCCATGAATCATTCTAAATCGTATTACTTGTTGGCATATATTCAAGCCACAATTAGAAAAAAAATCTAGCTATTGGAAATGACATCTATAAGCTATAAAGGTGTATGTCAGTGTAACCATTCATAATATTGCTTGATTTCTAAGCCCATGGTATAATTATACCTCCATCCAATAGCCCAACAAAACTGAAAACATGTATATAGACATTTTTTTCTAATTTGGCTAGAGGTTTATTGATTGACAGGTTTACAGAAAAAACAAGTGACTACATTTTCCGGATTACTCCTGGAGTGGCCATGATGCCACAATGAAACTTACACATTCATTTATTTATGACTACAGTGTAGCGTTCATACATTGTTACAAACTCAGGCAGCTGGAGGGAGACAGGGGGTGCAGACCGCCTAAATCTGGAATCTAGAAACATTTTTCTGTCCACATTGCACTGCATGAAAATACACCAAAAGGGCAAAGAAGAAAACCAGATTATCCGTTTGTAAGTTTTATACACTCAGTGACCACTTTATTAGGAACACCTCTCAAAAACTGGGTAGGACCCCCCTTTGCCCCCAGAACTGCCTGAATTCTTTGTGGCATGGATTCAACAAGGTGCTGGAAACATTCCTTAGAGATTCTGCTCCATGCTGACATGATAGCATCACGCAGTTGCTGCAGATTTGTGGGCTGCACATTCATGCTGCAAATGTCCGGTTCCACCACATCCCAAAGGTGCTCTATTGGATTGAGATCTGGTGACTGTGGAGGCCGTTGGAGTACTCTAAACTCATTGTCATGTTCCTGGAACTAGTTTGAGATGACATGTGCTTTGTGGCATGGCGCGTTATCCTGCTGGAAGTAGCCATTAGAAGATGGGTAGACCATAGTCATAAAGGGATGCACATGGTCAGCAACAATACTCAGGTAGGCTGTGGCATTTAAACAATGGTCAGTTGGTATTAAGGTGCCTAATGTGTGCCAAGAAAATGTTCCCCACACCGTTACACCATCATCTCCAGCCTGAACCGTTTACATAAGGCAGGATGGATCCATGGATTCATGTTATTTACGCCAAATTTTGACCCTACCATCTGCATGTTGTATCAGAAATCAAGATTCACAAACCAGGCAATGTTTTTCCAATCGTCTGCCATCCAGTTTTGGTGAGCCTGTGCCCACTGTAGCCTCAGTTTCCTGTTCTTAGCTGACAGGAGTGGTACCCGGAGTGGTCCTCTGCTGCTGTTGCCCATCCACCTCAATGTTTGACATGTTGTATGTTCAGAAATGCTTTTCTGCATTGTACTGTTGTAACGTGTGGTTATTTGGGTTAGTGTCGCCTTCCTGTGAGCTTAGACCAGTCTGGCCATTCTCTTCTGACCTCTGTCATTAACAAGGCGTTTTTGCACACAGAACTGCCGCTCGCTGGATGTTTCCGCACCCATCTCTATACACTCTAGAGACTACTGTGTGTGAAAATCCCAGGAGATCAGCAGTTTCTGAAATACTCAAACCACCCCATCTGGCACCAACAATCATCCCACAGTCAAAGTCACTTAAATCAGATTTCCTACCCATTCTGATGTTTGGTCTGAACAGCAACTGAACCTCTTGACTATGTCTTTGTGATTTTATGCATTGAGTTTCTGCCAGATTAGCTGATCAGATAATTTCATCAATGAGCAGGTATACACGGGTACCTAATAAAGTGTTCACTGAGTGACCAACACCATACCAAGATCAAGATCGCCCTGATCACAAAGGCGAGAGGATGAGTACAGCATGTAGCAGATTGTTTCATACACGCATTTGAGGATTCGGGGAAAGAAAAAAGTCATCCAACATCCCCTCCTTGAAATTTTTATCAAGAAAAAACCAAGTACAATAATACCTATAATGGGTGAATGAAGTCCTCTCTCTCTACGCTTGCCCCAGGTTGTTTTACATTAGTCAGAAAACGACAAAACCTGTACCTTTCCCCTCGTATCAACATGTTACACAAAAAGCAAAAATAGAGTTGAAAACCTGCGTGTAAAAAACTGGAATAGTTTTGTACCAATGTATTCTCTACCAGTCTAAATCAGTAAGATGAACGCTTTTATTCACAAGCGGAGTAGTGCCTTCAGTACATGGTGGAAGAGGAGACAATCTACCTAGGCTGTAACACAACATTTCTTGTTTCTTAAAAATCGAAAACTCAAGAGTACACACTGAACTAACATTCCCACCGACGAGTTTCCAGGAGATGGGACCATTCTCCATATCCTCCAAGATAAGAATTCCCACAGTGGGCGTTTGCCTGTGCACATTCTTTCACTTCCCCGCTAGCAAAACGATGTCCTGTGGAATGTTCCAACAGAACATTCCGACGTCTTTTTGTAGGGTTCCCTGGATGTTACCGAGGTCAAAGTAGCTTTTCGTCAGAAGGACATATCTTCTTCCCCTTCACACTTCCTGGTGTTCAAGTGTCTGGGTTCTTGCGTTCTTGCGTTATAATGAAATATCTCAAGAATTGCATTATAGTGTATTGAGTTGGTAAAAAAATGACTAAGTGTTGAGTTTTAGGGTTAGGGTTTAGGGTTAGAATAAGGGATGAAAACCACTCGAAGGTCATCTCCGAGCCAATAACTTTTTTCCTGAAGGTAGTAGAGACTTGGACCCAAGTCCTGGGTGGGGGTTTTTGGGGATGCCCTTTCCCATGGTACCACCTCTAAGTCTCTACAAGAAGTTGAAGTACCCAAATCCCCCCCAGGTATCACTTTCAACTGGTCATCCCTGAGCCCATACCTCTAAGGCCATAGGTGCTAGAGGTCTGAAATTTGGAACACATGATCAGTGGCAGCCGGTCTTCAATCCAGAAGTGGTTGCAAGTTGCTAGGTGCTACTGTTCTGGAAATATAGTGGTCAACCTGTAGGGGGTGCAGGAGTTTTGGGTCTGCCTGAACCCAGGGAACATGTCTTGTATTTTTAGGGTTAGGGTCAGGGTTAGGGTGATGATATAGGATGATAACCACCCTGACACCAGTTTTCCACATTCAATGGTACCAAGCTTGTCTTTCTACGACCACCAGAAGTGGTTTTTCTTGAATAACTTCCGGGGGGTGGTCCCAGGGGTGTGTAATTTGGTGTGATTCACTTTTTTGACAACCACTCAATTTTGACTTTCCAGTAGAATGCCAGCAAAGCTATGTGGAACATGCAGAGTCCAAAAAAGTGATTAACAGGGAAGACAACCACTCAGCAATGAGTTTCCAGTAGAATGTCAGACACGCTATCTGAAAGACTCCCAGAGTCCAAAAAAGCGAATCCCAGGTGTAACTATCACTCAGCAATGAGTTTCCAGTAGCATGCCAGAAACGTCAAAGACTGCCAGAGTCCAAAAAAGCGAATCGCAGGTTTGAAAATGACTCACTGATGAGTTTACAGTGGACTGCCATAAACTTGATTCGGAAGACTCCCACAGTCCAAAACACTGATTTGCAGGGAAGAGAACCGCTCAATTTTGAGTTTACAGTGGAAGTCCAGAAACACGATCTGGAAGACTCCCACAGTCCAAATACGTGAATACCTCACTGATGAGTAGGCAGTGGACCAGAAGACTCCCAGAGTCAGGGACGGCTGGTATAAATGGGCTAACAGGATTACGCCCTCCATATCTTTTACAATAAAGATGAGAAAATTATTGTTAAAAATCCTTAGAACAGATTTTAAAATTTTTGGTCGAACCTAGAGCAGCAACAGCACCAAATATTCACAAGAAAAACATGATATATCTAAATTTTACAGTCCAAACACAGTGGCATCAGCTTCCATTCATCTTCTGGGTCAAATGAGTGACATTTGTTGTGGCACGCCCCCTTGATTTGCTGATCATTTGGGCTAAATTCATTCAGCCCAGTACCGGGAAGTCTCAGGTCATGTGCCGGTTAATTTGAATGCTGTTTTCCATCAAAAGCTATTGAGAAGCATCCGAGAAAGTCCGGCGAAACTAGATCATTTACAGTATCAGACTATATATTTGTCATCTAGAATACAGGTAACTGACATCTATTGACTGTTTTGCACGTTTCTTCTAATAATCACATGATCACGGCAAAAGTAGAGTGGCTAAAAAAAGAGCGGCTGTCAATAGGTAGCTAGTTAATAGCTTACATTAGCTATCACTAGCTTCCTAGCTAGATAACCTTTTCACTATTTGTCAACCAATGTTAGCTAGCTAGTATTGTCAAATAGCTCTCAGTCAATCTAATATAGTGATGATACACTATATGGACAAAAGTATTTGGACACCTGACCATTACATTGTAATGACATTGTATTCAAATACCTATACTTTAATATGGAGTTGGTCCCCCTTTTGCAGCTATAACAGCTCCCACTCTTCTTGGAAGGCTTTCCACAAGATTTTGGAGTGTTTCTGTGGGAAATTGTGCCCGTTCATTCTGTAGAGCATTTATGAGGTCAGGCACTGATGTTGGACGAGAAGGCCTGGCTCGCAATCTCCATTCCAGTTCATCCCAAAGTTGCTCAATGGGGTTGAGGTCAGGGCTCTGTGCGGGCCAGTCAAGTTCTTCCACACCGAACTCATGAAGCCATGTTTTTATAGTCCTTGCTTTGTGCACTGGGGCACAGGCATGTTGGAATAGAAAAGGGCCTTCCCCAAACTGTTGCCACAAATTTGGAAGCATAGCATTGTCCAAAATGTCTTGGTATGCTGAAGCATTAAGCTTGCCCTTCACTGGAGATAAGGGGCCTAGCCCAAACCCTGAAAAACAGGTGTGGGCAAATACTCTTGTCCATATAGTGTATATTGAAGACATATTTTGTTGGTTAGAATAAGAGGTGATTTTGGACCTATCCCTCAAAGCTTTCAAAAATGGTAGCTAAATGACGGGAAATACTCCGTTAAATTAATCCCTGACTGTTCTTCAAATTTAGCTTATCGATCTAGCAAGTTGAACATTAAAAAATCATAATGATTCAATTTTCTACGTTGTTGCTGGATATTTTTTGGCCAATGCTGCTTGTGACTAGCCACAATTAGGAACTATTCGAGCCTTTGGGACTCCATCCAAAAATCACGGGACTTCAATGACATGGTGATTAACCTGTTTGCATCCCAGAAAGGTCGTTGATGTGAGCCTCTCTTCAAATAAGGTAGGCCCAAGCCTACAGACTTCTTAAAAGACCATCACACGTTTCCTTTAGCTTTCCTTTAGCTTTAGAGAAAAATAGTCAAATGGTGTGTGTGTGTGTGTGTGTGAGAGAGAGAGAGAGAAAGAGAAAGAGAGAGAGTTTTTTGGCATTGGGCCATTCTTGTGGGTACTTTTCTATAGTGTTGCTGTAGAGCACTTGCTATAACAAGGTATATAGTGTTGTTGCTGTAACTTGGTGTCTCGGATGTGATGCTGCTGTTGATGCAGCATGAACTATTGATGTGCCCAAAAAAGCGATTCTCAGGGTTGACCACAACTCAGCAATGAGTTTCCAGTAGAATGCCAGAAACCCTATCTGGAACACTCCCAGAGTCCAAAAAAGTGATTCCCAAGGAAGACAACCACTCAATTTTGAGTTTACAATAGACGGCCAGAAAGTTGATCTGGAACACTTCCAGAGTCCAAAGTGATTCCCAGGGTTGACCACGACTCAATGATGAGTTTGCAGAGGACAGCCAGAAGCTTGATCCGGAAGACTCCCAGAGCCCAAAAAAGTGATTCTTAGGGTTGACCACAACTCAGCAATGAGTTTCCAGTGGAAATCCAGAAATTAAATCTGGAGGACTCCCAGAGTCCAAAAACGTGATTTGCAGGGATGAGAATCACTCAATTTTGAGTTGACAGTGGAAGTCCAGAAATACAATCTGGAAGACTCCCAGAGTCCAAAAAAGCGAATCCCAGGGTTGACTACCACTCAGCAATGAGTTTCCAGTAGAATGCCAGAAATGCTATCAGGAACACTCCCAGAGTCCAAAAAAGTGATTCTCAGGGTTGACCACAACTCAGCAATGAGTTTCCAGTAGAATGTCAGAAATGCTATCTAAACCCACTCAGTGCCGTTATCCACTTACGTCGCCCAAACAATGAACGTTCTAGAGTGCCAAGGGTGAATTTAGTCAACAGAAATGCATCAGCAACGAAAGATGTAATTTTGTCCAATCAAAATACAGTTATACTGTGTAATGGAATGAGCTGATGAGTCAATAATTTGTGCCAATAATTATATCATAGTGTGTATTAGTTACCAACCTAAAATACGTAATTATAAATAAAAATTAGGAGCGTAACATAGCTTCTTACGTGGATACTGATGTGGGTTTTAACTGAACGTATAGCAAATGCAAACGCAAAGCAGCTAGCTAGCTAGCTATACAAGTTTATGAAATGTCTTACCTCAAACTCTTTGACATACGCAGACATTACTGTATATGAGGCTGACCGATTGGCATTGCTTAAAAAACTGGTTCTCAATTACTTATACAAAAGTGCATAAGTTAGGTAGCTACCTGACACTACGCTGTCAACTTCGCATAAGTGACACAAGTCTGTAGGAATAGGATATCACTACAAGGAACCGAGCCAGCAAAATCATCAAAGATGATCTGTGTTGTTGTTGACGTTTACCTAATTTTCATATCTAGTCCTCTAAAAGCCAATTTCGTAGTCATTATTATTGTAGTGTGTTATCAGCGATTACAGAGCAAGAAAATGGCGAGTGCTGTATGTAGCGAGTTTTTTACTTGGCACAGTGAAGAAGAGGAGCTGGAGGGGGTGGCTGAGGAGGAGGAAGAGGGAGAGAGGGCACTCCATGGCAGCGGCGAGTGGTGTCAGGTTGATGCTAGCTTGTCCGGGAGATGACTAGGCACCTCTGAGGGAAGAAGAGGACAGGAGTTTTCAAACCTTCCCAGGCCTGGTCCACAGCGAGTATGGAGTAGCAGTGACCCAGTGGATTATTTTCTGTTCATGTTGTTACCTGACATGATCGATCTGATGGTGACCAAAACCAACAGGTAGGATGAAGCTGTGCGAGCTCTCGAGCTAGCACTGAACACTTGCCTGAGGGAATGGAAGCCCACAGATGCAGCAGAGATGCAAGTTTTTCTTGCTATACAGATTAGCTTAGGAATTCTGAAAAAGTCGAAAATCGCTAATTACTGGAGTTCAGACAGTCAGTCACTGATGTGGACACCAAATTTTTCCCATGTCATGTCCCGAAATCAATTCCAAATCATCAGCTCCTGTTTACATTTTAACGACAACACTTTGAGAGTTGAGAGAGAACACCCAAACTACGATCAGCTTTTTAAACTTCGACCTCTTCTGGACAAAGTGCTGAGAAATTTCAAACATGAGTACTACCCAGGGCCGCGTTAACCTATTGGGCAACATGGGCTGCAGCCCAGGGCCCCGGCCACTAGGGGGCCCCGGGAACAGCAGATTACGTTGATTTTTTTTTTCGAATGGGGTTTTATGGTGTTTTGATTGTATACTGAACATGTTGGTCCAGTTTCCCACCTGTAGAGTAGCCTACATTGTCGTGTGGCAACAATTAATCGTCAGTGTCAGTGAGAGTGGTGTTTGTAGGCAAGTCACTTCACAGCGATGTCTCACGAGGCTATTAGAAAATATGATAAAAGGTTCTTTGGCACTTGCATTGATTCAGACGTGCCAATTTTCACTTATGCATGCGGATTGTGATTCATTTATTTTGTCTTCAGTCTGTTGTATGTGGGGTAGCCACAGTAACTTGCAATTCTCAAGTATTATTCTAAAAAAACATCATTATTTACCAAGCCTTTTACAACAGTTCAATTTGATGACCTTTTTGGGAGGTACGTGCATCTGCATCAACTCAACCGTAAGTAGCCTACGCATGTCTTACTGTGCTGCAAGACGAAAAGAACTCACGAAATTGAACCCTTTCACGTGTACGGCCACACCAGTGTGATTAGCCATTTAGCGAGAATGCTAAAACTGGTGTGATTAGAAAACTAGATTGGAAAAATTCTAGCTAATTTTAGCTTTGAGGAAACAGCGACTTAACATAAAAAATATAGCAAATGCTAACTGAAAACTATGAGACGCATAATAACGCTAATGAAAACGTAACATGAGCGCTACATAGCATAAAAATAAGTTAAAGGGTTAAAGATTCAGTCCACGATTCTGACAACCCGAATCATGACAACATGTGGTAAACATGTTTATGAAACATTTTTTAACACTTCGGTATTCTGTCTAAAAATCACACCACATAAACACCACCGTTAAGCGTTAGAAATAGGTTTCAGATACGTTCGTTATTTAACCAGAGGTGGAAAACCCCGGGTTCGGAAAGTAAAAGTCCTACCATTTGTTCTACCTGGCTAAAGAGTTCTGCTAATTAAATTCAGCTGGTGTAGTGCATGGGTGGAACAAATATGTGGCAGGACTTTTACTTTCTGAACCTGGGGTTTTCCACCTCTGTAGCCTATTTAACGCTGTGTTTAACACAATGGCATCATGTCTGTTGAGACATGATGCCATTGTGCGGGTGTAGTGGACTTCCTAATTCTTGAGACTGTTTGATACGTACACATAAACCGGTCTTGAAGTATTATGGATGTATCCTAACCCAATCTTGCTGTCTGTGTAATACTTTACAGCTTGAAACTCAAGGTCCATCTCTTAGCAAATGAGCTCTGCCATCTCCACGGCAAGAACTGCAGCACACAGCTCCAACCGTGGGATTGTGTGTGCAGGTTTCGGTGCTAGCTTGGCCTTTCCCATGACAAATCCGGTGAGGCACTGTCCCCGTTTGTCAAGAACATGTATGTAGGCAACAGCTGCAATTGCCGTTGATGAGGCATCAGAGAAGACACAAAGTTCTCGGTGCTGAGTTGAGGACAGAGACTGTGTAACATAAGGTCTGGGGATATGTAAGAGCTCTACATCCAAAAGAGAGTCTTTCCATGCATTCCATTGCTTTTCTTTGGCAGGTGGAAGAGGATTGTCCCAGTCACATGGTTCAGCGGTAAGTTCTCGGATAAGGGCCTTCCCTTGCACAGTGATGGGAGCTACGAATCCTAAAGGGTCGTATAAACTATTGACAGTAGAGAGTATGCCTCACTTAGTGAAGGGCCTTTCCTCCCTAGAGACTTGGAAGGTGAAGGCGTCTGATTGAAGGCTCCAGCTCAGACCGAGACTTTGTTGAAGAGGTAGAGGGTCAGCTCCTAGGTCTAAGTCTTTGAGGTCCTTTGCTAGATCATCAGCTGGGAATGCCTCCATCACGTTGCTATTGTTTGAGGAAATTTTGTATAGTTGTAAATTTGACTCAGCTAACATCTTCTGTGTTTTTTGTAGGAGATTGACAGCCTCTGTTTCAGTGGGGAGAGAGGTCAGACCATTGTCAACGTAAAAGCTCCTGGTGACAAACTGCTTTGCATCTTTGCCATATTCCACTTCCTCAGCTTGAGCAGCTCTTCTTAGCCCATAGATTGCCAGAGCTGGCGAGGGGCTGTTCCTGAACACGTGCACCTTCATGCGGTACTCCGTAACCTCTTTTGTGTCAACGTCGTTGTCTTGGTACCAGAGAAAGCGTAGATAATTGCAGTGATCTTCTCTTACAGTGAAACAGTAGAACATCTGCTCCACATCTGCTGTTATCGCTATGGGCTCCTTTCGGAACCGAATCAGGACACCGACCAGAGCATTTTTTAAGTCTGGGCCGCTTAAGAGGACGTCATTCAATGACATACCTTCATGTTTGGCACTTGAGTCAAAGACTACCCATATTTGTCCAGGCTTTTGCGGGTGGTACACTCCAAACAGTGGAAGGTACCAGCACTCTTCATCGGGCTTCAAGGCAGGCGCTAGCTCTGCTTGCTGATTGTCAAGAATCTTTTGCATGAATTTCACAAAGTGATCTCTCATGTCTGCTTTCTTGTCAAGGCTCTGTCTGAGGGTGTAGAGCGGTTTGAGAGCCTGGTCTCGGTTGTTTGGTAGTCGCTGCCTAGGTGTTACAAAGGGCAGAGGCGCAACCCAACTGTTTGACTCGTCTTGATACATCTCACCTCACATGATTGTGAGGAAACATTCATCTTCTAGCAAAGGCCCTGGCCTTTCATTGTCTTCCTTCCTGATGAACACTATGTCACCAAGGCTGTCTGTTTGGACTCTGAGGTAAGTACCTCTATAGTTTTGTGTGGTGCAGCTCAGTTGGTTTGCTGACACCTTCTCTTTTACATGTATACTGTTGGTGCATGGACTGAGATATCATGGTCTCCCATTGAGCAGTGTGTTGGTTTTGTAGGTCATCACAGAGGCCGGCTTGCATGTTCTTCCCAGACAGACGTCGCCTATGACAACCCAGCCTGGGTCGAGGCGCTGGGCGAATGGCACATCCTGCGGCCCGTTGCACTGTTCTCATACCTTGTGCAGCCGTAACACATCTCTGCCTAAGAGCAGAAGAATTTTGCCTTTGAATCAATGGGTGGGATTTTGTGCACAATGGCCTTTAAGTGAGGATAGTGTTGTGCAACATCAGGAGTGGGTATCTCAGACCGGTCTTCCGGAATCATGTCACATTCCAGCAATGGGGGAAGAGGTACCTTTGCACGACCATTAATGGACTCGATGATAAAGTGTTTGGCTCTCCTTCCTTCCATTTCCATAATGCCTGAGCATGTCTTGAGTGTGTAAGGCTTTACGCTTCCCTTAACACCGAAGAGATAAAAAAACTCTGAGCGTGCAAGAGAGCTGTTACTCTGATCATCTAAGACTGCGTATAATTTGACTGCCTTGTCCCTCTGCCCTAATGGATACACCTTAGCTAGGCAGATCTTGGCGCAAGACCTAGGGCTACGCCAGTCTCCACATACTTCAGTGCACATTGCTGTTGCTGAGGTTGAGGCTGCCCTTGTTTCAGGCTCCCTACCATGCTGTTCCATCTCTGGCGACGGTCTGATGTCATGAGGGGCAGGGCCTGGATGTAACGCTGAATCGTGCTTGCTACTTTCACACTCCTTACAGGTGATTTGGACTGTACAATTCTTAGCTAGGTGTTTGGTGGATGCACAACACCTAAAACAGATGTTCTTCTCTTTCAGGTATGCTTTCCTTTCCTCAAGAGGCTTGCTGTGGAAGCTGCGACATTTTCTGAGAGGGTGTGGTTTCTTATGGAGGGTGCATTACTTGTCTGGGTCATCACACTTATCAGATTCCTTTGCAGTAGACTCATGTGAGACATCTGACTTTCTCACTGATATCTGTGCTCTACTGTTGTTCTTGACAGGTCTCTCAACGTTCCCCATGACCACCAGCAGAAAGGAAAATCTGGGGTCATTCCTGATCCTAGCTTGCTCTTGTATGAATTTGGAAAAGACAGAGAAACGTGGGAATGTAACGTTGTGATCTATTTTGAACTTGTACGCCCATGAAATCCATTTCTCATGCAGTGTATAAGGTAGCTTCTCCATGATGGGATTGATGCCACGTGCTGTGTCCAGGAAGGCGAGTCCAGGTGAGTATCCTTCTGCTTTAGCGAGTTCTAATTCAAGTAAGTAACTAATTCTCTTAACTTGCCATTCTCTCTGGCAGATATTTTTGGAAAGCCTTCAATTTTCTTGAAGAGGGCATATTCAATCACCTCGGGAGCTCTATACGTTTCTTCTAAGCGCTGCCAAACCATTCTGAGGCCCACCGTAACGTTGTGAACTTGTGCAGAGCTGACTCTCTTCGCTTGCTCTGACGACTGCGGCCCTAGCCATTTGATGAGAAGATCAAGTTCCTCTCTAGGTGACAGAGATAAGTCTCTGGTCACATTCAGAAAGGAGGATTTCCATCCGCGGTAGTTTCGTGGGTTATCATCAAATTTCTGTAAAGTAGCTGACACTAACTCTCATCTCATCAGATATTTTGCCACATCCGTCACAGCTGAATGGGTTGTGAGTTGTGGTGATTGCTGGGAGGGCGTCGCTGCATCAGCTCCTGATACACGCGTAGGTCTTCTTCCTTCCAAACAGGCGCATTGGGTGGAGCTGGTCGTGACGTGACGGTGTTTGTATTCTCTCCTGTGCAGTATGTCGATGTCTGTATGGCATTGGCTGCAGACTGAATTGTTACCTGGTTAATTTATGCATACAGTTGACTGTCAACATAGTCTTGCACTCTTTGCTTATGATCCGCAGAGGCGAATGGAGAATGCTCATTTTTGTGGGATTGTGGTTCCTCGTACTGAGCAGCAGCCTCCAAGATCTCTGCTTCAGCTGATGCAGCAGCAGCCATTTTCTTTATCTGAAGAACATGCAGTTGAGCTTGAATATGGGCTTGTTGTTTCATAGCTTCTGCTTCTTGCTCTGCATAGGCCAACTGTGCTTGTGCAGCCTCTGCTTTGGCACACGCTCTGAGCGCTGCAACGATTGCTGATGACCTACTGGGGAGCTTTGATGAGCTAGAACAACGGGATCTTGTATCAAGCAACTCAGATTGAGCGTCCACTTCAGGGCGCTCCACCTGCTGGGTTTGGGATTTCATAGCTGATGGCTCAGACATGACGTATGCAGTAATCGCCTTCATGTGGTGGCATCCGCTGAGTTATATGTCTTTTTACTCTTCTGTCCTCACTAGACGTAGGACTGGCTGAGGTTATCCAGTTAGACAGACAGTGAACAGAAGAGAATGTGTTCAAACTCAAATTCTTTACTTTGATTTTCTTCTTCAAATTACAGTTGTTCATTAATTTCTTCGAGTTTGCTTTACATGTCTCTTTTTGCTTTTTCTTTTTTTTCTCTGTAAAACTGAAATAAACAGAAAACAGTACAGAACCTCAATTTCTCATTCATTGAGTATACATAGGCTTAGGCTAGCTTACTTAAGATCACTGAGTTAGTTTCAATAACAGTAACAACATAAAATTCCCATCACATTAGAGATAGCTCTGTATACCTTAGGCCTACATTTTAGCATTTGGACTAGCAGTGGACTAGCTCCATTGTTTATCATATAAACGCGCTAGCATAAACACAAATGTATGTAGCACAATATAAATGCGCCAGCGTAAACACTAACGTACGTAGCACGATATAAACGCGCTAGCATAGATGGTAACATACTTAGCACAATTTACACACACAGCAAACTGTTGTACTTACATCATAAAGGCATCGTAACAAAAAATATCAAGGCAACAACACAGGATGGCAAACGTACAGCCATATGTGGGTCAAGATTTCACCGAGTGAAAGACTGTGATTGTACTTTCGGATGAGCAACTGAAACTGAACTAGAGTTGCATAAACACAAGCCGATCGAATTCTAACCATGATACCATGGTGACCATGAGAGGGCGCTAAAACCATGGAAACTATATCAAGCCCACAACACATTTAAAGCTGTATAAAAGCTCGTAGCTTTTATATTTCACGCCAGGAACTAATTTAGTTGCCCTTCTTTGAACTTTTCAAGAGCCTCAGTATCTTTTTTATATTGCGGTGCCCAGAACTGCACACAATATTCCAAGTGAGGTCTGACTAAAGCATTGTATAATTTCAATATAACCTCTTTAGATTTATAATCAATACTTTTGGCTATATATCCCAACATCCTGTTGGCCTTTTTTACTGCTACAGCACGCTGCCTAGATCCTGTTAAGCTTGGGTCAACTATTACTCCCAAGTCTTTTTCAAATTGAGCACATTCTGGTTTTTTTCCCCCCATGAAGCAGTCTTGTCTAAGGTTCTTATTTCCCACATGCAAGACTTTACATTTAGTTAAATTGAATGTCATCTGCCAGGTATCTGCCCACTTTTGGATGCTGTTTAGGTCTTCCTGTATTACCTTAGTTGATTCTATACTGTTGGCTAGACCCCCTAGTTTCGTATCATCTGCAAATTTTACTATTTTACTGCTAACCTCTGCATTAAGATCATTTATGTATATAAGAAATAGCAAAGGCCCCAACACGGATCCCTGCAGGACTCCACTTTGTACAGGACCCTGCTCTGATACAATACCTCCCACAGTTACAGTCTGCTTTCTATTAGACAACCAACTTCGAACCCACTCAGTGATAGCTCCTGTAATTCCTGCAGATTTCATTTTCACTCTGAGCCTCTCATGTGGTACTTTGTCAAATGCCTTTAGAAAATCCAAATAGATAATATCAAAAGCTTGTTTTGAGTCTAAACACACTGTAGCTTCCTCAAAAAAATCCAGGAGGTTTGTTAAGCATGACCTCCCTCTGCAAAAACCTTGCTGGCTATCATTTAAGATACCATTTTGTTCAAGGTATATTTCCAAATTATCCCTAATGATGGATTCCAGTAATTTACATGTGATACAAGTTAAGCTGACAGGCCTATAATTTCCTGGATCAGTCTGGTCGCCTTTCTTGTAGATAGGTACTACACTGCCATGTTTCCAGTCATCTGGTATTTCTCTAGTTTTGTGAGATTATGTTTAAAAATAACTGTCAGAGGCTTGTAAACCACTTCCGCTACTTCCCTGAGAACTCTTGGATATATTCCATCGGAGCCTGCTGCCTTATTTGTATTAAGTTTTTGGAGTTTATCTAGTACTTTTGCATCATTTAACTCAATTTCCTCCATAAGACTCTCAGAATTGAATGCACTTGAGGGCATACGTGAAAACACTTCACTACTGAAACTCTCCACAAAGTGATTATTTAGGGTATCAGCAATAGCTTTGTTATCATAAACCATAACTCCGTCCTTATTTTTTATACCTCTTATCTCATCCTTAACTATCCTTTTACAACTATAGTATTTAAAAAGCGTTGAGTTGCTCTTTGCATCTAGTGCAATCTGTCTTTCAAAATGTCTTTTAGCTTCCCTTATTTTTTTCTTAACTTGAACTTGCATATTATTGTATTCAATCTTATTACTCTCTGAGCTGTCCAACTTGTATTTTCTGAATAGTTTCCTTTTTTGTTTCAAACTGTCCCATAATGCCTTATTCATCCACTGTGGATGCTTCTTTTTCAGCTTCCCTTTTCTCAAATGCGGAATGAATATATGCTGTACATCCAGAATAATTGTTTTAAATATGCTCCACATTTCTTTCACAGTTTTGCCATCCAGAAGAGGTACTCAGTTTATACTCCTTGTATAGTCATGCATCTTAATAAAGTCAGCTCGTCTAAAGTTAAAAACTCTAGCATTGGAGAATGCAGACTTAACTTGCCAAAAAACTTCAAATGTAATTGCACTATGGTCACTTGTTTTGAGTCGCTCCCCTACCTCAGTACTGCAAATTTTATCAGGATTATTCCACAAAACCAGATCTAGAATTGTGTTCTCTCTTGTAGGTTGAGTAACATACTGTATCAAAAAGCAGTCATTTACAATATCTAAAAACTCTTCCTCACATTTACCTTGACATGACACAGCTTCCCAATTGATTGAAGGGTAATTGAAGCCCCCCATTACTATTGTCTCACCCCCCTGACATGCTAGTTTAATGTTATCAAAGAGCATACTATTGACATTGCTGTCTGAGGCTGGTGGCCTATAACATACTCCAACATTCAGACCCTTTTCATTTTCCCCCAATATTTTAATCCATATGTCTTCACTAACACCAAGGGGCTCCATTCCTGGAATTTCCTGAACAGTAAGATTATCCTTTACATAGAGAGCTATGCCTCCTGCTCTTCTATTAATTCTATCTTTTCTTAGCGGCTTGTATCCCTCTACGTTATACTCACCCCCATCCCCTGCACCAAGCCACGTCTCTGTGATCCCAACAACATCATAATTACTATTAATCATAACAGTTCCTAGATCCAAAATTTTATTTTTTATGCTTCTAGCATTAAAACAGAGGAATTTCAGGGTACCACGTGTGCTTTTCCTGTCCTTCCCCTCTACCCCCAACTGCTCAAAATCACCTCTATTACAATGCTGCTCTGATTTACACTCATGGTTCCCTCACTACTAATAAAATATTTAGCCATGGTGTGTTCTATTCCGGCAGTCTGTCTATCCCTACCCATCTCACTATATAACCTCCCTGTCCCCCCAAGCCCTAGTTTAAATAACACTCTGCTACCCTAAGCATACACTGTCCCAGTGCAGCTGTACCCCTCCGGTTCAGGTGTAACCCGTCCTGCTTGTACAAGTCACCCCTGTTCCAAAAGGAGTCTCAGTGCCCCATAAACCTGTACCCCTCTTTTCTACACCAGGTTTGTAGCCACGTGTTAAATCTCCACATAAAGGCTTGCTTCCCTCTGCTTGCACGTGGTACCGGTAGAATTCCAGAGAAGACTACCATGGAGGTTCTGTTCCTAATCTTACCCGCTAGCTCAATAAATTTGTCCTGCAGAACTCCAAACCTACCCCTTCCTATGTCATTGGCTCCAACATAGACCATGACCACTGGATCCTCCCCCGCTCTGGCATGGAGCTTGTCCGCACGCTCCAGGAGGTCTCCAACCTGGGCACCAGACAGGCAACAGACCATGCGAGACTCCTTGTTGCGTCCCCCACTATCACTACCTCCCTTTTCTTGGAGGATGAGGCCGCCTGGGTGCCCTGGGGCTCATCAGTCCTCCCACTCTCAGGATTGTGGACCAACTCGTCCTGCAGTGGCATGAAACGGTTGGTCACTCCTACGCCCTACTGTAACCCAGCTCTCTCGCTGTATCTGGTCTGTATCTTCCCCCCTACCCGGCTTTGTTGAGCACACTATCTCCCTATGGGGCATAATAATCAGTTCCTGAAACTCTAACAATTCAGGATTACTGTGGAGTCCAGCTAGTTGGGCCTTGAGATCAAGAATCTTGTTCTCCAAGTGCTCAACGAGTCGGCAACGATCGCAGATGAACTCATCCTGGAGGTCTCCCTCCAGAAATCTGATCATCCGGCAACTCTCGCACAGTTTTGGCTACATTTTTTTCCCCTAACTGAACACGTAAAGATTTACTGCCGAGACAGAATTACCAGCTTAAAAAGTGCTAAAAGCACCAAGGTGGTTTAGAACAGTCAAAGGCAGCAATTAAACACAAGAAATGCCACTTAGTCAGGATACAATAAACTACGCCTACAGTTCAGCAAAAGCAAACACGCTAACACAACCAGAATCAGGATATCCAAAAAGGAAACGAAGAAGAATGGTAAAAAACAAAGTAAACAAGCGAACTGGCTGGCTCGCTAAACTACCCGACTAGCTAGCTGAAGTATGCTGCCTAGAGATTTAAAGATTTGTTCCTGAGAGGGTGAAAAACCACAAAAAACCTCTCATCGGCTAGAATGTGTGCCAAATTAGCTGCATTTGCTAACGACATAACTCATTGGCAACACTTTGACAGAGGAAAAAAGTGGAAAATTCCCTCTCCCCCTCTGTCCTAAATAGCTAGATGAATAGCCCAATATTTATTTTTATCTGTTTGGATGCAGGAGCAGACAGGCCACTCCACAAACACAGCACGAGCTTGTCAGGCAAGAGCAGTCGAACAGAGCCCAAGAGCAGTCAAGCAGGGCCCAAATGCTGGACTGCTGGAGAAGGGTCATGCTGGAGAAGGGTCATGTTGTTTACATGTGCAGCTGTACCTCTCCGGACAACTTTTATTCCTCACCTGAACTGTTTCAGAGCCTTCATAGGGCAAACACAGGGGCATGTGGAACAATACACCAAAATTGTAGAGGAATGCCTCCCCAGCTGAAGACCCTGAAGCTAAATCCAACAGACCCACCTGTTTTCTTTGAGAGTGGCCCACTGCTAGCAGTGTTATTTCGTGCCACAGGAGTTGTCACTGTTTTGTCAACAGAGCATGACACTACAGTTACAGTATATCAAAAAGAGTAAGGTCTAAAGGGCCCACTATTTTTAGGACTGTAAGAAAACCACTTAGTGTGGAAGATTATAATTTACATGGGTGGTGTGGACAGAGCAGACCAGCTCTGCACCTACTATTAATATGGGCACCGCAGTGTGAAGTGGTACCACCGGTTCTACCACCATGTGAAAGAAGTGGCCTTAGTGAATACTTTTATTGTGTACCAGGAGTGTGGCAACCCATTGGATGCTGTGGATTTCAGAAAGTGGGGGAGGGGCTTTTGCAGAGAGGGAGGTCCAGGGATGCGCAAGTGCCATCACTTGACATGGCAGTAGTACCTGAACATCTGGTGGGGCGACACTTCTTGGGGCAGAACTCAGTATCTAAGCCAGACTGCAAAGTCTGCTCTTCTAGGATGAGGACCAGTGATGGGAAGAATGGAAGGAAACAGACGTTTTTCTTCTGCAAGACCTGCCCAGACAAACTTGCCCTGTGCCCCACCATATGCTTTGAGCTGTACCACACCAAGATGGTCTACAAACAGTGATTGGTGAGTTTTTCACTTTTTCCATTTATTTTGGTTTGAAAGTTTATAATGTTTTCTGTATTGGATGGTGATATATTGAATAGTAAGGTAACCTCTACAGTAAGAATGACATTTTCTTTGTCCATCCTCCCTCTTTTGATTGCTGTCCCTGGCCTCTCCAACTGTCTGCTGGCCTATTCATTCATCTGCAAGGGAAAGCATGACGTCTGCAGGCATATGTGTGCGCGTCATACACACACACACACACACACACACACACACACACTCACTCATTTTCAATCTCTCTCTCTCTCTCTCACACACACACACACACACTCACAAAATAGGTTGACTGTTGATGTTGTTGATGATGTTTATAATAGCTAATTTTTCAATCAAATGTGTTTTTTTTTCAGTTAATATTGTTACAATAGTTGTTTGTTGTTCATTTTTACAAATATATACAAATGACCAGAGTGTGTTTGTTGTTTATTTTTTACAAATTTACAGTATACAGGTAATGAGATGTTGTTTATTGTTCACTTTTACAAATTTACACAAATGGCCAGAAGCTGTATCTATGTTTGTTTTTACAAATCTATACAAATGATCATAGGTCATATTTATTTTTTATTTTTACAATCTACGAGCCACTCCTAATTTCTCAGATTTCCCAGTCCACTCTTTGAGTATTAATTCCAATTATTGTTCATTTTTCACAAGTCTATGCAAATAATTATACAAACTTTAGATGTTTACATAAGTAATTTATGCACTACTGTATATTGCACTTACTCTTTGAATATGTAACTACTGAATTTGCATTCATATGTACTTTTGTTTACTTGCAGTGTATTTATGTTAGGTTATTATGTTTACATTCATACCATTGTCACTTTTTATAACTGAATGTTCACTCCCTGCTAACTTACTAGCACTTGGACGGTACTTACATTTTCTATGTGATAAGTTCATCATTGTGCCAATTCTTTTTAAGCCATCTGTAATGAAAGACTAATACTTTCAAGGAAAGTAAATAAATATTTGTAATGATTTACATCACGTAATACTGGAATAATGTGACTAGAATTGGAGCTACATGTCTCCTCATACATGTGGTTTTCCATATTGAAGTTGTTAGACTTTGCAGGAAGATAAATACATTGTTTTATTAGAAGTTGTCTTATTTCTAAGGTTCATTTTCTCACTTAGAATGTTGGCAGCCATATAGGCTTGGCACTGTAGGGGGTCAGTGTTCCAGAACCGTCTGGCAGTTATTGTATTAAAGACTCTCAGAGACTCCCAAAAGTTTGAGTTTACAGTGGAAGTCCAGAAACGCAATCGGGAAAACTCCCAGTCCAAAAGAGCGAATCCCAGAGTTGACCACCACTCAGCAATGAGTTTCCAGTAGAATGCCAGAAACTCTATCTGGAACACTCCCAGAGTGCAAAAAAGTGATTCACAGGAATGACAACCACTAAATTTAGAGTTTACAGTGGATGGCCCGAAATTTGATCTGGAAGACTCCCAGAGTCCAATGAAGAAAATCCCAGGATGATATAGGATGATAACCACCCCGACACCGGTTATTTTGGAATAGTTTTTCGTCAGAATGTCGCAGAGAGTTGGAACCATTTCCTACGGCAGGGGTTTTTGGTGATGCCCGATTGATTGGTACCCCCCCCCCCCCGTCCTTCTGCGACCAAATTGCCAAAATGCAAAATAACTGGTGAGCTTAGGTTAGGAAAAATCTTTCTTTCCTAAGTTGTCCCCTGTGAGGGTCCCTAGGAAAGAAAAGTTTACACTGGCCATTCAGTGTACTGGAGCCATTGGGTAGCCAGTTTTTTGTTACCCTAGTGTTGGATTTTTTGTGTGTAGGGTTGGGGTTAGGGTTTTCTGTTGATATAATAATTTTAATTAGCAGGGGTGTAGCAAAGGGCGAGAGCAGTCACCTCACCTGGCCTCGAACCTGGGTCTACAGGGTACCAACCATGTGACTTTGACCACGACGCCAAAGAGCCAGGCTAGTTGGTATAGCAGTCAGAGCGCATACTCAACCGTAGTGACGGCACTCCGTCACAAGGGGTTCCCCTTTTAGTGCACTGGCACACAGACTTGGGGCTCAATATCTGGTTAAAATAAGCACTACACGATAGGCACGACACAATACATTTTTTTTTAAAAATTCAGCTTTTAAAAAAGAAATTGCTTTCAATACAGACAGGACGAATGAAACCTTTCCTTCAGCTGTTTCCTTGTGGCGCTGCGCAGCCCACTTGCAGGACGTGGCAACCGTCAGTGTACAGTACATGAGGTGCAATGACGCCTTTTTGGTTGTGTTGTGTACTTGGTCGTTACATGGCAGCAAAGATTCTGTGATCTTGAATGTGGCTCACTCAGGTTGAGGCTCGGTCACTTCTCTGTGGCTTTGCTGGGCCCTGCCAATTTCCTTTAATGCGGCAATCTTGACTGCATCATTTCTGCTAGCGGGGATGTCATTTGCACTTCTCTCTGGATTTTCTTCTTGAAAAATGGATGGTGAATGCCTGTCATATATGAATGTGTGAAATATGTAACATAATGTGTGAGGGTTGACATGTGCGCTTGTGTTTATTAGTCATTTCATTTTTAATAGTCTACTAGATGGTGTGGTATCATTTACTTAGTGCTTACTTTCAAGGCGGATGACAAGCAAGAACTTCCGTTTTGACAAATCTTTGTTGTATACGTCCATGTTACACTGAACACGCATAATGTCATTTGCTCTTAGAAGCTAAGCAGAATCGGAGCTGTGAGTGAAGAGCACCTAAAACTTTTTTTTTCACTGTTGTGAGTACGCTGCCTGTGCATTTTACAGTGCAATGGAGAATGAGTGTAGCATTAAAGTCGATATGCAGCTAAGAATGAAGTGTGCTTGTGTGTATTTTGGCTGGATTTTGAACAAGAGCGCCTTAACACTTAAGAACGCTTTTGCACTTGCTGCAATGATTGTCCTGGATTAACATTTAGGCTTCCATGATGACACTGAAGTCATGAATGGTGTAAATGGTGAAATCCATGAGGTCATGCTGAAATTCAAGGGGACACATATGAGACACATATGGCTTTTTGAAGGCCTTAAAACTATTTTCTCTCTGTTTTTTTGTAAACGAAGGGGTTCCCTAAAATAAAACCAGCAGCATAAAAGAAGAACGTTTCTTACCTCAGTCCCTGAGTTTTTTTTCTTCGGAATCCCTTGCTGGGTGGCTCGCCAGTTATAAGGAAAAAGAACGCAATTCCGATCTTCGTGGAAAAGACTTCTTTATTTACTGGAACAGCAGTTGTCAGAAGTACGTGAAACGCACTCTGGGTTCAGCGGCGTCAAATCGAACCCCGAGGGTTCACTGAAAGCATTCTTTATACTGATACAGCGCTTTGATCAGGGTAGACAATAATTAATTAACTATCAATATGGGAGTGGGAGTACATGTGGTGAAATACCAGAGGTTTGGTAATGACATTATCTTAGCTTTGATCAGGATAGACAATAGAGTACGTGTGGTAAAATACAGGAGGTCTGGTAATTAGATTATCTGCCCTAGCAAGAGCACTTCTCAATCATCCATCACCGGTTTCTTTAGAAGGATCAATTGCCGCAACGGCTAGCTGTGGCCAAAGTGACAATTAAAGTCTGTGAGTAGAACTGTGGTTACAATAAGGCCGTCTAGACAAGTGAATACAGGTATTTGCATACCTTAAGTGAGAGGATCTGTGCTCTCTTATGCTACACTGAGTGAGCTGGTTTAGGAATTTGGACCAAAATCTTACAGGTGTCATCAGAAGAATCGGTAACACTTTACTTGGATAGTCCACCCACAGAGGGTTTACAGAGTATTTCTAACATTTCAACAACTTATTAGTTGAGATTCAACAATTCAACTGTTTCACTCTGTCTGTTGATGTTTACTAGATTATCTATAGAGTATATGTAATGATTCATGAATATACCCACATATTCTCACTCAGCCTATGGTATACAAATATTCAACAATGTAGATACAAATATTCAACAATTAGTGAACCATTTCATTAATCTTTGTTGAATATTCTAATATCCAACAATGTAGATACAAACATTCAACAAAAAACTGCTTCATTAATCTTTGTTCTAATTCTAAAGCTCAACTAATGTTCAATATTATATGCATGCAAACTCAGGAGATAGAGGAGGCGTCCAGCAAGAGGAAGGTTGTTGGTTCAATCCCGATTCCTCCTGACCCTGTCGAATTGTCCTTGAGCAAGACACCTAACCCCAAACTGCTCCCAATGTGCAGGTTGGGGCCTTGCATGGTAGCCTCCACCGTGAGTGTGAGTGTGAGTGTGAGTGTGAGTGTGAGTGTGAGTGTGAGTGAGTGTGAGTGTGAGTGTGTGTGTGTGTGTGTGTGTGTGTGTGTGTGTGAGAGAGAGTGAGAGTGAGAGTGAGAGTGAGAGTGAGAGTGAGAGTGTGAGTGTGTGAATGGGTGAGTGTGAGGCATGGAATTGTAAAACGCTTTGAGTGCTCAGAGTAGACACTATATAAATGCTGTCCATTTACCATTTACTTAACCAGAATACTGTGGACTACTGGCTTATTCACGTATGTAGAACATTCATACACCTTATCTTTTATCCCAGCATTTCAACTACATATGTAAAAATGAAGTTGATTCTCACTTGCATAACCAGTTAATTTCTGTAAATTTTCACTTGGACTACCAAAGTAAAGTGAAAAATAGCTGAGAATCTATAAATTCAGCAACATATAAATAGATGAGGAAGGTGATTGAGCCTTTGCAGGCTCTCTGTTTTGCTCTTCCACCTCATCATCTCCTCCCTGATTAGCTTCTTGGCCTTTGGAAAAGCTACAAATATAATTTTAATTAGGCTTATTTTTATTTGCAATGAGTGTTTGTTTATGAACTTGACCAAGAACAAAACCTGTTCAAAGTCACTTATGAAAAATCCACATCAGCCTGGTTTGGATCAAGTTCCAGACAGTGCAAGTAAGCTACAATCAAGGTGGGGCAGACCATGGGTAGAGAAACTGCCTGGACATGGAGTGACTAAATACTTTAACCATGGCTAGACATCAGCTCTAGTGATGTTAGACTACATATACAAGGAGGAACTTCTAGATCTCTATGGGAATCTCAGTATTGCCCTACGGTTCCTGTTAACACATACATTTACATTTATTCATTTAGCAGACGCTTTTATCCAAAGTGACGTACAAAAGTGCATATAGTGGGCAAACAACTGGCACAAGGGCAAGATGTGTACAGGTCATACCATGCAGCTAGTGCTGAAGCTGAGCACAAGGTCAGTGTAGCGAGACAGAACTAATCTGATCTAAGGATACATAAGGTTACCTATCTGATCTAAGGTTACATAAGGTTACATATCCCAAATACAGTCACTGGGACAATAAAGTGCTGCTATACTACCTAGGCCAAAAACGTGCTACAAATACAACGTTAGAGATATTGCTACAAGTACGAGCCAAGAATCTAGGGTTTACAAGGTCAATGGCAAGGGTGTCAGTCCAGGTACAGTCTGAAGAGGTGTGTCGTCAGCCCACGTCTGAAGGGTTGAAGAGAAGGAGTTGTTCTCGGGGGGGGGGGGGGGGGGGGGGGGTGGGTGAGTTCATTCCACCACTGGGGGTAATGATGGAAAAACACTTCCTGTCACTGTTGCATCTGCATTGTAAAACCTAACAGTGTATCTTAATGAAAGAATTAAGTCAACATTAATTAAAAATGGCAGAAATTTAAATAACTCAAACAATTCAAGTTTGCTTGTTTTTTCAGCCTTATTTGAATAGTGATTAATTGATTACAATGAGTTAAATTCACTGTTTTTGTCTAAATTTATATTAAGTTCTATTCCAAAATGTAATTGTAAAAAGGCTTATTGCCTATTTATACATGCCAAATACATTTATGGATTATACTTCTCATCTTAAAAAAAAAAACAAATTGGCAGGTGTTTGGCCAAAACTGAATTTTATCTTAGTCCCATCCAGAGGTAAGGGACACCGCCATCTCCCATGGCCAGGGATAAGGCTGTTGTGGGGAAAGCCTACGGGAGCCACAGTCAAGACTGTTGAACTCGCTACACAAACATTTAAAACACTTAATAGTGTTTTTCTCGCTAGATCTTGCATCAAATGTTAACAAACATGATGAAATTACCAACTTGAAACCAAGTGTTTGGCTAGGTTCACAGTCCAATTTCCTGCATATCCAATCAGAATCCGATCTTCCTGATTGACTGTCTGCATTATATATTGCAAGTGATCAGATCCGATCTGTGTGTCCACTTCACTGGTTGCTATAATAATGACCTTGTGCCCGGAAGTAATGTTGACATCAAACAAACCAACATGGAGGGAAATGAAATTAGCTTGTTAATTTACCACATGGCAATGTGTAGCTGCGGCATAGGATTTATAAAAGTAATCCTATGGTCACACGGATGACACAGGAGAGAGACAAAGCAACCAGCTCCCGTTCATTTTCAAAGAGAGTTGGCGATTTACAGCAACAAGAGACAAGTGGGCGTTGCAAAGCAAACTAGGTGGGTCTAAAATAGACTAGAGCAGTGTTTCCCAGTGTGGGCCACAGCCCCCTGGTGTGCCATGAAGGTACTGCAGGTGGGCTGCAAGAGGTCATTTACAATAAATAAATAAAATGCTTTTAATTTCAATTTTGTAATTAAGTTAGAAATTACCATAATATATTTATGATTAAATATTTACTTTTAAAAAAGTAATCAGAACTAATAAAACAAAGCCATGGGATTTAAATGTGTGTGTTGTGTTATGTGTTATTCTTCATTTATTTGATCCAGAACAATTCTTATATCTTGTCATTGGCGGAATTGTAATTGACGGAATACCTTATCTGTGCCAGGGAAAGAGTTAAAATGGAGCGGTGGCTATCAGGTGGCAAAAGGAAAGCTGTTAGTGGAGAAGAGAGATTTGAGCTCTCAGATAAGATTTACCAAGGTCTCAGACCTTAATTAGCGTGTTAGGGCTATGGCTTGTTCACAATCATCGCTAGGAAAGGCTTTATAAATATCAAAGCTTTATAAATACTCTGACTCCTCAAACCTTGTCCCAACAATCAGCAGCCATGGGCTCCTCTAAGCAGCTGCCTAGCACTCTGAAAATTAAAATAATTGATGAAGGCTATGAGAAGATAGCAAAACGTTTTCAGGTAGCCGTTTCCTGAGTTCGTAATGTAATTAAGAAATGGCAGTTAACAGGAACAGTGGAGGTCAAGTTGAGGTCTGGAAGACCAAGAAAACTTTCAGAGAGAACTGCTTGTAGGATTGCTAGAAAGGCAAATCAAAACCACTTTGACTGCAACCCAAGACCTTCAGGAAGATTTAGCAGACTCTGGAGTGGTTGTGCACTGTTCTACTGTGCAGCGACACCTGCACAAAAATGACCTTCATGGAAGAGTCATCAGAAGAAAACCTTTCCTGCGGCCTCACCACAAAATTCAGTGTCAGAAGTTTGCAAAGGAACATCTAAAAAGCCTGATGCATTTTGGAAACAAGTCCTGTGGACTGATGAAGTTAAAATAGAACTTTTTGGCTGCAGTGAGCTAAGGTATGTTTGGAGGAAAAAGGGTGCAGAATCTCATGAAAAGAACACCCCTCTAACTGTTAAGCACGGGGGTGGATTGATCATGCTTTGGGCTTGTGTTGCAGCCAGTGGCATGGGGAACATTTCACTGGTAGAGGGAAGAATGGATTCAATTAAATACCAGCAAATTCTGGAAGCAAACATCACACCGTCTGTAAAAAAGCTGAAGATGAAAAGAGGATGGCTTCTACAAAAGGATAATGATCCTAAACACAGCTCAAAATCCACAATAGACTACCTCAAGTGGTGCAAGCTTTATGTCTTTTGGAATTCTGGTCATCTTTTACTCGCTTAGGTATTCACAGTAACAGAAATTTTGACAAGGGGTGCCCAAACTTTTGCATGCCACTGTACATGAAGATTTTCTGTTTTGCAAGCCTTTACCCTCACATACTACAGCGGAAACCATTTTTTTTTAAACTCTGAATGCATTCATGGTTTCCAATGAAATAGACTGGCCACAAAGACGATGCCTGCAGATTTAAAGACGGTTTTGGATGAAGCAGTGAGAACAGTAAATTTCATCAAAAGTCATCCACTGCGGTCACACCAGTTTGCCATTTTATGCATGGAGATGGGAAGTGACTAATGGCCGCTTCTCCTGCACACTGAAGTCCGGCGGCTTTCATGTGGTAAGGTGCTCACTCAACTTTTTGAACTGCATGATGAAGTCAGGACATTTTTCGTGGATCGTGGATCAATTCTGTGACTTCAAGTGGCTTTGTAAGTTGGTGTATTTGGCCGACATTTTCGGCTATTTAAATCAATCTCAATGTATCCCTCCAAGGAAAAGCAGTGACCACGTTTCATGTCCACAGTAAGATAGAAGCCACAGAAAGGAAGCTCAAGCTGTGGGACAGAAGAGTGCTTCAGAACAACCAGGAGTCCTTTGACAATCTGTGTGAATTTCTCAACAAAGAGGAGAGGCAGATCCCGACCTCAGAGGCAGCTCTGGGAATACTTCCCTGTGATCCGTGAGCAACACAGCTGGATACAGAATCCATTTGGCCCCCATAATGAGGATGCCATAGCAGGCCTCAGTTCCAGGGAGCAGGACAGCCTTGTGGAGTTATCTTGTGATACTGCTTTGAAACCGATCTTCACACAGAAGCACTTGGCACATTTCTGGTTGCATGCTTACTCTAACAAGGCATTGATGTTTCTGATGCCTTTTGCTACCACTTATCTGTGTGAAACTGGATTTTCAGCGCTTGTAGCTTTAAAGACTGCCTAAAGCTGACATCCATTCAGCCAGGCATCAAGACTTTGACAGCTGCTATACAGCAACATCACCCTTCTCATTAGGTAAGTTGCAGGTGATGCAATGTAACGTTACCCAAGGTCTCCATTACCATGCTTGTACCACAGTTGCTTGTGCACCTTTAAGACATTTAATTCATTGAAAGTTCATATGTGCACTGTGCATAATGTTACTGTAAAAGGGGTAGGCAGTAACCTCAGAGAAAATGTTGTCAATACCATGGCATTTCAATGTCCTCTTTGTGAGTTTAGACAGCCTTTTGTCAAAAGGAACATGTTCCTTCATTTAAGGGGGCACTTGAAATGAAAGCAAATTGTCCCTTGTCCATTTAGATGTTGCACATTTAAAACAAATGTATATACTATGTTTAATTTACACAAATCCAGAGAACATTACAGTTCCTCAGAGTATGCTGTTGAGTTTGTTCAGCAAAATGAGTTGGATATTCCCCACAATTATGAGAGCGAGCAAGATTCTGTTGTGTCCGATAATGATGAATCCTCTCAAGAGCTAGGTAGCAACACTGAGCAACAAGCAGAACAGTTGGAGTATAATTTGGCTGCCTTCTTTTTGAAAATGCAAACAATCCTCCATGTTTCGGACAGAGCAACGTAGGAAATCATTGAACACATTGATCAATTATTTTCTCTCTCTGAACCTATTCTCAAAGAAGTAGTCATTAAAATACTGCACAATAAGCACAATGGCTCTTTTACTGACATACTTGTAAATGAAATTCTTCAGGCAGTTTCAGAGAGCAATATTTTACACAAATCAGTCACCAGTGAAGGCCCATTGTCAACTACCAAGAGGCAAAAGTCTTATGTTAAGCAGAGGTTTCTACATGTCAAGGCTATTGAGTACCTTATTGACTCCACAAGGCGAACCTTTACGTATGTGCCCATTCTGTCCTCTCTGCAGGTGGTGCAAGAAAGCCTGGTGAGTTTTCATCATATGTTGATGGCTGTTACTATCAGGAAAACCCACTTTTTGCAGAAGGTCTCAAGTTTTATTTAATTTTCTATGTAGATGATTTTGAAATTGCAAACCCTCTTGGAACATCAAGGAAAATGTACAAAGTATGTGCAGTTTATTGGCCATTAGCCAACCTGCCAGTAAAATATCACTCTGCACTGCATAATATTCAGCTTGCCTTGTTGTGCAATTCCAATGATGTTCAAAAATTTGGATATGCAAAAGTGTTTGCATCGCTCTTGAATAATTTAAAGACACTAGAACAGGAAGGTGTCTATGTTGAGACATTGGGTGACTCCATAAAAGGCACAGTCTTCTCTGTTGTCGCCGATAACATTGCTGCTCAAGTGCTTGCTGGTTTTAATAAGAGTTTTAGGTCTACCCATTGTTGCCGATTTTGCCTTTATACCAGAACAGATATGCAGACATCAGGTGTAACCACTGATAGTTGTCATTTGTCATTCAAGAAATGCGGCACAATGATGATGAAGCATATGGTGTCAAAGATACGTGTGTTTTCTCTGATCATCTCTCATATTTTCACCCCATCACAGGATTTCTCCCAGGCATCCTTCATGGCCTGTTTGAAGGTGTAGTTACAGTGGAGCTTGCCATTTGCTTGAAAGGTATGATGTCATTAAAATATTTCTCGCTAGAAGATCTGAATAAGGCAATAATACCCTATCCTTATCAGCACTCTGACAAAGTTGGCTGTCGCCATCCAATTCCACTTAGTTTTTCCTCTCGAGGAACAATAGGTGGAAATGGTCATGAGAACCATACTCTCCTGCGATTGCTCCCACTTCTCATAGGCTCAAGAATGCCAGAAGGGGACAAATTTTGGGACATCCTAATGGCGTTAAAAACTGTAGTCAAACTTACTGTGTCTTATCAATTCACAGATGAATCTTTACAGTATATGGCCTGTAAAATTTCTGAACACAGGCAGTTACTTCAGGAGGTCTTCCCCAATTTGCTGTTGAGCCCAAAACACCATGGAGCACTACCCTCACCTCATTAAGTGCTTTGGTCCCCTTGTACATCTCTGGACAATGAGGTTTGAAGGGATGCACAAGGTTTTTAAGAAAATAAACCTTGATATCATATATATAATCATATATCATATAACACCATAATCATATATCATATAACATCATATATAATATCTGACACCAAAAAATGATGACTTTTTGTCGTCACCAAGATTTTTTAAACCACCAGTGCAGACTTCAAAAGTCTTCATCAATTACTTGCCCTCTGATGTACATGCCTGTGTATCAAGCTTCACGAAATACTCCAATGTCCTTAGTGCAAAAGAGGCCACCATTGATGGAACACCTTTTGTGGTTGGCATGTTTGTCTGCACTGGTGTCCAAAACGCCTTACCTGAGTTTATGGAGATCAAAAAAAATTACTGCTTGCCAATGAAATCACTTTTGTACCTAAAGATTTCGAAGCATGGTATGTTGAGCATTTGCACTCATTTGAGTTGACTGTTCATGAAGGAAAGGGCCATACTGTTACACATGTACATCAGCTGAGGGACCAGACTCCATTGTTTGCTTACAGGGTGTCTGATAAACTAATTCTCACACCTAAACACTTTATTCCAGTCTCTGAATAGAGGAGCAGTGACTCCCATCATTTCATTCTGGCCAAGACATCTAAACAGTTGAAGATGAGGGCTGACATTCACTAATATACAATTACAAGGGGATGGCAGATGTTACACGATTACATGGCATTATCTTTTGTGTTTTATTTGTTTTAGGCTTACCTAGCCCAGAACAAATGGCTTCACTTCTAAAGCTGCGTGTTATCCTTGATGATGAAAATTCAGAAAAAGTCATCTTGCACTTTTGCCCTGAGATGGTCAATGATATATATCATCATATATATATATAATATCTGAAATCAAAAATAAGTTCAACCTGACCTGTGACTTCAGACTGCAGTCTGAAGACCCTGATTTTGATAATGCTCTCTGCAATTTGGTGAATGTAGAGGACCTTCCATCCAAAGTAATCATAAAGGTAGTTGGTCTAACTGACTTAGATCTCAGTTCTTGTAGTACCGATGACACAGTGATCCTGTCAGAAAACACTGACTCACCTGATCAGACCTGTAGATGGCCTGACGTGTTTGTTGTGCCCACATTCTCCTATGGTGGAGAGGTGGAGGTGGAGGTGGAGTTCACTATGAGTGAAGGCAACAGTGCTTTTGCAAAAGAGGGGAAAAGTCTGAGACTAACCAAAGATCAAAAGCATAATGTATTGGAGTGTATGGCTGCTGAAATGTATAGATATAAAGTCTACCCAAGTAGCAAGCAAATAGGAAAGACTGCAGATGCACTAGTGACACCCATGCTTGAGGAAGAAGGGCTATAGAACAGGCTGTGATGGCTGGAAGAACAGTTTGCGCTACAAGATGGGGAAACTATCCAACCAAACTAAACCAAGCTGGCATAGGGGATGTATCCATCAATGCAGGAAAGTGCAGTCGGAGCAGTCCAGGGGCTGCACCATCCCGGTCAGACATTAAAAGATCCAGAAGAGGGAGGTGAACTTTCTTCCCAATTATCCTTCGGGGGAGAGCAAGGACACTTTGGAGGCTCAGAGGCTAGAAATGGTGGGGGAGTTCCAGAAGGCTTCACCGGAAAGGGACGCGGCGCTCATGTACCTGCTCATTCAACGCACCTTTGCACTAAGACGTGAAGAGATCATCAATTCTACAATGCCCATAGCAGAGCTGAAAAATCGATGGCCTGCCCTCTTTTGTGAGGTCCAAGTAAGTGAAAAGTTGATGCTCTGTGGGAATTGTGATCGTAAATTATTAAAAGAATATTCTCTAAATCAGAGTGCCTTATTTACTTGATGTTTTTACATATGCCATTGTTGTTGATACAGCTATACAAGGAGTTTCATTGCATCACCAATCAGAACCTGCCATTTACCTTCTTTGCTGCCCTGGATAAATATACACCACAGCGCCTGAAGCTGTACAAACAGAAGAGGTCTGGAACTTGTGGGCAGAAGATGGCAGATCTTCTGTTGGACTACAGTAGGCAGGTAGACATCATGCAAGGGTTATTGGATGACACTGTGTTGGATTTTTAGAAAAATAAGGCACAAATTGATGACAGGAATGTTTATTTTTTGATACTACAGTTGCCCCATATATTTCTCTATTCATAGCATAATTTCAATATTTTGATCTTAAATGCTATAGAAGTGTCAAAATCACAAAGTGCATTGTCCTTTGCTCAACACATGTCTAACAGGATAAGAATGACATACAGGCAACAAGAGCAGCAGTCCTGTCTGGTTTACCTGAACGAAGACCCATCTGAGATAGGACTGTGCAATATGACGATATATATATCGTGTGACGATAAAAAAACATCTATCGGTTATGCTCTATCGTTTATTTCGTTGTGTCGCAAATCACACACTTTATGGGAATATTTTTCATCATTTGGACGACGCTTTGCGTTCTTCCACACTGCACGGATGCAGGCAGGAAAGTGAACGTGACACAGAACTATGGTTGAAAAGTGTTTTCTATTTACCTTTTTATATGCTTAACCCTTTCGCATGTAACTTATTTTTATGCTATGTAGTGCGCGTGTTACCTTACATGGTTTGTTACGTTTTCATTAGCGTTATTAAGCTTCTTATAGTCTTCAGTTAGAATTTACTATATTTTTTAACATTAAATCGTTGTTTCCTCAAAGATAAAATTAGCTAGCAATGACTTCCCTGATACAGGCCTGAAATTATTTTTATGCAATACTGTACTTCTTTTAAAATGCTGTTTTTTAATTAACTTTATGCATTCTATGTATTCTATCTTCTAACTTTATTTTTATTTTATTTTATTATGCAATTATGTATTCTCATTTAGATTTTATTGATATTTTTGTTATTATTTTTATTTTCCATCTTAATTTACATTAGTTATGGCATTCTATCCCTGTTTCTATGTTCATTTGATGTGAAGCACTTGGTGCATGTAACTTCTTTATTGTCAAGCACTTTGAGCTGCATTTCTTGTATGAAAGGTGCTATATAAATAAAGTTTATGTGGTGGATATCCCCCTGGTCTGGGCCAAATGGACCGAGGGTCTTCCTCCACATTTTGATGCCTTCCAGAAAATAATAAGTCCTCACAGAGTCTGATGTAATCATAGTTGTTTGGTTTATTGCATATGGTGATCAATCACATACAGTAAACCGGGTTGGTCCGCGGAGCAACAGGTGTATATGCGGTGTGTATACATTCACAAACACTCCCCAATCACTCCGCCTTCCCCTCAGCCTACATCCATCCTTTATGCCTTTTCTCACTCCTCCTATCCCAGACCACAACTTCCAACTCCTCCCAGGCTCCTCCTTCAAGATCATCCCATTTTCCATTTTAATACACCATTATTTAATTTTTAAGCTGTTACATTTACCCTGCCTGGAAAGTCCCATAAACTCCATAGTCATTAATTGTATATTATTTTTAAACATAACACTTCTGAAATTTCCCATTATTTCCACTCCACACCTTTATGATTTTTAAACATAGATAAATAATACACAGCATATATGCCTGGAATATTACCATTATTTCCAGGCCCACATTTAAATAATAAAAAAGGTTAAGTAACTCAGTTAGCCAGACCGCGGTGCTGCAGACTGAAAGAAGGCACACAGATATCTATGTGCCATAAGGTTAGGCCTTAAAGCAAAGGGTTAATGTAAGAACTAGGCCCCGTCTAGACACGGCCCAGAAGACGGGCCACAGGAACAAGACAAAGAAGAATTAAACCCCGCAAAGGGGGGCCGTTGGCTTAGCACTACTATGATGGGCAACTATGACAAACTGCAGTAAATCCACATACAGTTCACAAGCATTTGCCAGTAGATGTCAGCTAGGCCAAAGCAGGCAATCAGCTCTTATTTTCTAGCTGTATGACTCCTAAAAGAAAATATAAAACTAAAATGGGGTGCATATGTTAAAAGGAGGCAAAAACATGCTGACATGCTGTACGGGCATGTCAGGGGGAGAAAATACAATAAGCGAAGGTGGCATGACTATGAGTCAGAGAAAAAGGATACGATAAGCGTAGACCGTAAACCAATAGGAGAAGTGAAGGGAGAGAAGATACAATAAGCGTAGATTATGAACCAATAGGAGAAGTGAAGGCAAAAAAGATACAATAAGCGTAGACCATGAACCAATAGAAGTTGGCATGACTATAGAACAGCAACATAGTGCACAAAGGTTCTGGGGTGACTTCCAGGGAGGGCCAATGCTGAAGGCAGTGTTCCTTCTCCAAGGTCACCCACTGTCCTGTAATAGCCCCCAAGATTACCCCCCTAGCGGTGTCTTACAATGGCCTACATGCAATGTTTATGACCTAGGGTAACCCCCAGCATTATTTAGGCATAGAATCACATCATATTACTTTTCAGTAGTAGTGCTTAATGCAAACAATATTTTCCACTATACAAAGTATAATAGAATACATATTATTTAAGGCTAACATATTAGATTGTCTGGTTTCCTTATACACTTCCAGACCTCCACATGTACAGTAAAGATAAAATAAATAGCTAATGTAATATATCAATAACTTCAGTTAATATGTCAATAACTGTGGTTAAAATCTAAAGCTAACATCTGTTGGCAATGCTTATGATGTTTGCTGGCAATAACTTATTTCCACCATGTAACAAGCTTAATTGTACCACGTCAAGCTCCACTTTTCTCTGGGGGGGAGGGGGGGGGGGGTGAAAGTGGCAATACTCATTATTTACATATGGGGTATACACTTTATCAAAAATTTTCCACCACATTTATTAGTATTATTATTACTACTACTACTATTATTATTACAAGAAATACACGAGCACAGGTAAATGTTGGCATATCGCACAGCGACCACCGTGACTGGACGAGGTGACTGAGATGATCCGGGGGCTGGTGCTGCCTCCAGTCATGCTACAGCGCGTGTGGCGTCAAGGCACAGACTCGCCTCTGCTGGGGCTGTGGCAAGGCTGGACACATGGTGAAAAATTGCCCTGTCCAGGCTAAGGGGGTGGGAAATGATGTGGGGAGGACCGGGAGCAGCACGTTGTCGTGGTGGGAAGAACTTCTATATCAGACTTTTGCCACGTGCCTATCTTCATAGGGGGGGTTCCATGTACAGCTTTGGTGGACACAAGTTTGACAGTCATAGTGGTCCACCCGGAGGTGGTGCCGGCGGGGACACAGCAGTTCAACTCCGTACAGTAACTGTACGGGAGTTGCAGGACCAGGACTGTCAGTTAGACCTGGGAAAAGCTACACTGAGTTTTGGGGATGGTCAGGTTGTGAATATGAGGCCTCTGGACCCCCAGTGCATGGCGGCGCCAGCAGCAGGGCCCCACAGGAGCTGTGTGGGGGAGGGCAAGCAGAGAGGCTGTGCAGAGACATCCAGTACAACCCCACCTGAGTCGGGACTCTGTCTTAAGCAGGTCACGTATGCTCCATGGTATATGGATAAAATTTTAAACATGTATTGAGTGCACCTATTATTTGTTATTTTTGTTTAAAGGAATTCCCTCAATATATACTGTAGGCTACAGGCCTACAAATTCAGAATAGACATAATGGTAGGGAAAATGAGTATCATCACTAATTCAAACTGAGAACTGACACTTTATGCCCCGTGTTTCAAACTAATCTGGCTATTTTTTATGAGTGGCAATTTGAAGAAAGACTAATTTGATGTCTTCCAAATGTTCGTGTGATTCAGCAGAATCAAAGATAACGTTGTCTCATGCTATATACAACGTATGAGTATCCCGGGGTGACAGGCGGACGGCTTTGTGGGTTGAGACTGTGGTGTGACAGACGGAGAGATAAGGAGAGAATTTAGAGGATTAGATATTATAGGATTATATTTAGATAGTTAATTTTGTTGTTTAATATATTAATAGAATAAAATAGTTTTAGTGTGGTTAGTTTGTTCTGAATGTTAGTGTAAATAGTGATAGTTTAGTAGGCAATCTTCGTTTGTCTTGTCTATGTCATATAATGTTAGGTACAAGTTTGATATAGTTTAGTATAGAAATGTAGAATAGATTAGATTAGATTAGATTAGTGTAAGTAGCCTACCACAGTATCACCCTTTAAAGGTAAGTAAAATACGTAACGTTACAGTTTGAACAGGTTAAGGTTACTGTTAGTTAAGTTAGTTAGTTAAGTTAGCATAGCATATTTTGTTTGACTAGCTAAAGTCAGTTTGACACACATCGCACGCTACTGTGACAACGGTCATTTTTCCAGCCATTGAACTTGAACCCATTGGCTTTGTTGCTTGCTTGTTCTGTATCGAAGTTTGGCTCACGTACCATTTTACCACCTTTGGTCCAAACACTTATTTATTTATTAAGTTATACTTCTTCCTTCATTTTAATAACATTTCATGTCTTTTCTTAATATTCACGATAAGTTAAATAGTGGTCCAACACCGGACCAAAAGCAAAAACAAATAACGGTAATGTTTCATAGTCGGGTACACAAACGCAGTTGTAAGTACAAGGTCTCACACACGTACTGTATGTTACCGTGACAGACTAATGCTAACGTTATACCACAGTTATGTAAAATAAATTATGTAAATTAGTTAATAAACCTAAAACTCGAGGCTATCAGGTGTCGAATAGCTATCGGAATCAATACAAAGTAGTCTAAAATAAAACACAAATATTCATAAACATTAAAAGTCTGTAAACTCTGTAAATTATTCACCAACTGAAACTTACCGTTTCTGTTCTTGTTGCAGAGGCAGTCATGAAGTTATTTCCCAGTTTACAATTAAACAAGGTACAGGACATCATTGGGGAGATCTGAAGCATGCTCCAGCACGGTGTCGTAAAAATGTAAGCTTCTCACACACGCCACATTTCAGAAATTTAATTATTATTATATATTAATTAGTCTGGTTCCAGCTGGGCATGACAAGCGTTAACGAGACATTTAAAAAGCTGCAGGTATACCAATGTATTACCTCTGACACACCCACAGAACGACAGAAAAACCTAGGCTACCTTATTTACCTGTTGCACACCGTTTTGTGTAAAACTGTTCAAAGAAACGGAGGGCTATAGCCTACGACAAAGCGAGGTTATTTGCTTACCCAGGCCATGTCTGTCAGGAGTATTTGCTGATCTCAAAACAATGTCACTTTTGAAACATGTACCTTTAGTGATCAGCGGTTACTGCCTAGGTTACCTGTATAAGCAATCGTATTAGCCTTCAGATCAAGCCAAAATATCAAAAATCGTCACTGGTTAGCACAGAAGCCATTTAAACAATTAATGACAATGCATAGCCTACAGAGATCACTAAAATACTAGGCCTACCTATTTGTTTTCTTTCAGGTGCAGCAGCAGAATGGATCACCTGAAAATCGGAACGACAGTGACAGTGATGAAACTATGCTGCTATTCAATTAAGAATATAGGCCTAATATATAAGCCTATAATAACTATTTGACTAATAAACGACTAAGTAACTTTAAATAATTCTAACAATTTCAAATAAATATTTACAGTGACATCCAGGGGTCGTTGTAGCAATGTAAACGACGTCGCCAAACGTCCTCTGCACATAACTTTTGGTCACAGAAAGACGTCGCCATGACGTCCAGGAGATTCAGAAATATACGTCTCCACAACATTATCGAAGCATGTCGCGGTGACCAATGCGGTACGTAATCACAACGTTGCCACAACGTAACTTTGTTAGCTGGGAAGTTAGACTACGGTGTCATTATTGAAAAACCCACAGTACAAACAAAACATGGTGTCAGAAGACGGACTTGAAGAGAAAAAACAAACTTTAGAGTTAGCACAGAAGACTAGCCACGTTGTTGGATCATACTAGCAGTGTAAACCACCCAGCAAATTAACCGCGAATTAATACATCAACGAGTCGGCAGACCATATCCTGAACCTACTTACTGTGGGAGAAAGAGGACCTAACAAAGTGAAAATGGAAGGATTGCATCCACCACCCAAACTTCAGCTGACAGATAATGTGGCTGAAAATTGGAGAAGATATAAGCAACGTTTTGAGTTGTACCTAGCTGACAAGCGCTGACAAGAAAAATGAAAGCGTCGGTGTTTTTGCATGTTGTGGGTTGATGAAGCGCTGGAGGTTTATAATAACTTCACGTTTGATGCTGATGAGGACAAGGTGAAGCTGGATAAAATAACTGAGAAGTTTGAGGCTTACTGTATACCTAAAAGAAATGTGACGTTTGAGAGGCACAGATTTTTCACGTGTACAGAAAACGAGAGAGACAATTGATCAATATGTGACCTAGTTGAGGAACAGAAGCAAGACATGCGAATTTGGAGGGCTGACAGACTCTTTGATAAAGGACAGGCTTGTGTGGGGGATTCCAAATAATAGTCTAAGGGAGAGGCTATTGAGGGAGCATGATTTGGACCTGGAAAGAGCAATAACACTGTGTAGAGCAGCAGAGACTGTGAAAACACAAGCAAAAGAGCTGTTCGGTGAAAGCTGCAGTGTGGATGCAGTGAGAAAGGACACACACAGAGCAGTAAAAAAGAAGAGCACCGACCCCGAGGTGAAAAAGGGAACGAAACCAGCAAACAGAGATGGACAAAGAAAATACATGTGGTCAATGTGGCATGCAGCATCCTAAAAAAAATGTCCAGTATTTGGCAAAACATGTACAAAACAAAAACAACCATTATGTACGGTGCTGTAAAAATCAAACACAACAAAGCAAAGTCCATACAGTAGATGAAAGTGACATAGAGGAATTCTACATGGATGTAGTGACAGAACTGGTTAATGACGCTGAAAGTGAATGAAAGTGAATGCATTGTAATGAAACTGGATACTGCAGCTCAAGCCAATGTGATATCAGAGACTGAGTTCAAGAAAATTAGAACCAGACCTAAACTACATGACACAAAAGTGAAGGTAAGAGGATACTCAGAAGCAGCAATACCTGTGAAAGGAAAATGCATGGTGAAAGTGACACACAAGGACAGAGAGCAAACACCTGGATTCATAGTGGTGTCACAGGATGTGCAGGCCATACTAGGTTTATCTGCCTCTGTGAGACTGAACCTAGTAAAGAGAGCGTACATTGTAGAAAGTGAAGGGAGATACAGAGTATGATGAACTCATGAAAGAATATAATGACCTGTTCCAGGGTCTTGGCTGCCTTCCTGGGGAACACACAATCAGGGTGGATAAAAGTGTGCCACCAGTCATTCATCCATGCTGCAAGGTGCCATTTGCTCTTCAAAAGCAGCTGAAAGCAGAGTTGGACAGGATGGAAAGCCTGAAAGTGATTGAAAAAATTGATGAGCTGACTGAGTGGGTGAGTTCCCTTGTCATCGCGGACAAAAAGAATGGAAAGCTCAGAGTCTGCACGGATCCACAAAATCTGAACAGAGCAATAAGGAGAGAACACTTCTTACTTCTTACAAGAGAAGAAATAATGTCACAGTTTGTGAATGCAAAGTACTTCAGCAAGCTAGATGCATCATCAGAATTTTGGCAACTTAAGCTGGACAACGCAAGTTCTAAATTGTGCACAGTCAACAGTCCCTTTGGCAGATATAGATTCCTTTGATCCATTCGGCATCGCTTCAGTGCCTGAGGTGTATCACAAGACAATCCACATGATCTATGAGCACCTGGAAGGAGTGGACACATCAATGGATGACATCATAGTATGGGGAAGCACGAAAGCTGAACATGATGAGAGACTTAAAAATGTCCTGGAGGCAACAAGAAAAGCTAACATGAAGCTGAATAAAGAGAAATGCCAGCTTGGAGTGAAAGAGTTTGTGGGAGACATCCTGAGCATTGAGGGCATCAGGCAAGATCCCAGAAAAGTGTCAGTAATTGAAAACATCCCAAGGCCACAATGCAAAAAGGACATACAGAGGTTTAATGGAATGATAAACTACATGGGTATGGGAGTGGAATCATGAGCATGAGAAGTCATGGAGTGACCTGAAGAAGCTGCTCACAGAAGAACCAGTTCTAAGGTTTTATGATCCGGCGAGACCCATCAAGATTTCATCAGACGCATCACAGAGCTCGGAGCTGTTCTCTTGCAGAAGTATGATGACACGGAGAAGCGATACGCACAAATTAAAAAAGAATTACATATGCATTACATACAGCATAACATATGCTTGTGAAAGATTCCACCAGTTTGTGTCAGGACAGGCAATCAGTGTTGAAACTGACCATAAGCCATTGATTGCGTTATTCCAAAAGCCATTCAATGACTGTCCACTTAGAATCCAAAGAATGATGATCCGGCTGCAACACTACACAACTGAATGTGATGTACACCCTGAGTAAGCTGATGTACACAGCTGACACATTGTCCAGAGTTGTTGACTCGAAGGAGCCAGCGAGCACCAAGATAAACGACGACATGAACACCTATGTGAACGTGATCACTCGTGTGCTGCCCGTGGTAGATGGGAAGATGGAGCTCATAAAAACCGAGACAAACAGAGATGAAACTCTAAGAAGACTGAGCAAAGCCATCATTGATGGATGGCCCAACATGAAGCAAGATTGCTCACCTGATATCGCAGAGTACTGGAACTGCAGAGCAGATCTGTCAGTGGTGGAAGGCATCATCTACAAGGGAAGTAGAATAGTTATCCCGAAGAGTCTGTGACAAGAAATGCTCAAGAAGATCCATGGAGGACATCTTGTGAGAAAAGAGCATGTGAGGTGATGTACTGGCCGCGGATCAACGAAGATGTGACAAAGGAAGTGTCAAACTGCATGGCATGCCTGAAATATCAAGCAAGCTATCCTGCCGAGCCACTAAACCCATACCCAGTGCCAGACAGACCATATCAGAAGGTAGGCACTGACCTATTTGTTTCTGAAGGGAAAGACTACATTGTGGTTACAGACTACTATTCCCCGTATCCAGAGGTCTGTAGACTGCACACAACAACTGCAGAGGCCGTAATAACATCAATGAAAGCCATATTCTCCAGACATGGTGTGCCAGGTGAGGTCCTCACAGACAACGGACCGCAATTTTCCAGTGCGAGTCACTTTGCAGAAGAATGGAACTTTGTGCACACGACATCAAGTCCTCACTACCCACAGTCTAATGGATTAGTGGAAAAGTCAGTCCAGACAGTGAAGAGGCTGATGCACACGGCACAGGACAGTGGAATGGACATCTACCAGAGCCTGCTGGTGTACCGCACAACACTACTTTAGTGTGGTATGTCACCAGCGTAGCTCCTTATGGGACGTCACCTGAGATCAAACATACTCATCCGGGAGAACCTGCTGAAAACAAAGGAGGGGGAGAAGGTGAAGAGGTTCAAGGAACAGCAAAAAGCAAAGTAGAAGTTCTGTTATGACAGAGGAACACAGAACCTACCTGAACTTCATACTGGCGACCAGGTGAGGTTCAAAGACAAAACAAACACATGGACACAGAAAGCAACAGTTCTCAGTGAAATCCAACCAAGGTCATACACCATTCAGACAGAAGACGGTGCGGTTCTGAAACGGAATTGTCGAGATCTTCTCATGGGACCAGCCACAGCAGATGAGAGGACTGATGCTGCCAGACAACCTCAGCACGCACTCGAGAATCCATCACCTGAGGCGCCAGCTCGAGTTCAGGAACAAACCATCAGAAGATCCTCAAGACATGTGAAGCAACCTGAGAGACTCATTGAACAGATTTAAGGACATTTGCTTAGTTGTAAGGTTATGATGTAATAATCTCTCTTTAAGTTTTACTATAGTTGACACTAAAGTTGAACAGACTAAGATAAGAGTAACTTGCATTAATGGTGATACGTTAAGTTAGTTAAGAGCTTAGTAAGTTTATAATAAGTTTTTTTTGAAAAAGTTATTTTCATAAAAGTAGAATACTTTTATTTTAAGAGAGGGAGATGTAAAGATAGGAGCGAATGGTGGTTTGCTTGTTCTCATTTGTGTGCCTGTCAGATGGAGCATGCGCAGAGGAGGGGTTGTTGGTGTATGTGAGTTAACACTAGGCGAACGGCGCATGTTCTGACAGTGTCTCCTGTAAACGTGAATGAAGTTACATTAATAAAGAATAATCTCTTTCAAGTTAGACTACGGTGTTGTTATTGAAGAACCCAAAGTACAAACAAAACAGTGACATCTGGTGGAATAGTCCCTCAGTCACCCTATATTTTCCAGGTGTCACTTCGTTTCCAGAATGACAGTGTCGGTATAACAGGTAGGCAGTATGACCCTGTTCTGCTGCAATTAATTTGTGAAAGTAGTAATATCATCAACAACAAATATTCAGTAAGCAAGACCCCAGTACGTGGGCTGCTTGTATGTTCCATCATACCTATATATTGTCCAGAGCTGTGCAGCTGAAATTAAAATGTGAGACCAAACTATACTGGTCTTCGCCTAAAAGTGGGAAAAGAAAATGAACTGATTTGCATTTTCTGGTGTGGAAATAAAGCGAAACCCAAACTGAAATAAAAACGTTGATTTAAAAGTGTACCACGATGTGTAGGCCTATCACTTTCAAGCTGAAAAGAATTTTCCGTTTCAGCGGTGTGCTCCCTTCTGAAGTGTTGGACAAGCCTTTTCCTCTGAGCTGGTTCCTCTAACTGTTGGCCTGCCAGGCAACGCAGCCCATCAGGCACAATATGCGGAAAAGAAGAGCATTGGGTGTTTCTTTACGCACAGCTGTGTGCGGAAGCGTCTCTTTGAGGAGTGGCACTGACGCTCAATCCCCGGAACAACGCCACCAGCAAACAGCGAAGTGCAACGCCGAACTTTGACGTGTGTACTGAGGTGCTCTCTATTGTAAAGAGCCGAGACTCAATACCACCGACTGTCATAAACAGAAATATTGCGAATTTCCACAGACCGTCCCAAGACAATGAACAGCAAAGGTACAGGGGTTCCCGTTTGATCATGTCTGCTTTTAGGCCTTCTGAGAAATGAGCTCTAGAGGTAGCTGGAGCGATCACTTGCTCTTTGCTTTTTGTTATTTAATTGCTTGTTGGCTAGAGATATCTGTCTTGATGGATCATGTCCAGCTAGCTTTTGGGTATAGACAAATGTCAGCTATTAGGCCTTTGTCGAATGTATTCATAGAACTACCTCGCAAGCTAGCTAACATAAGCGACACGGTCAGTCAGCAGTAGCGTAGTGTCAGGTATCTATGCTAACCTCCCCAATTCCTCTGCGTAGTTTAGACATCAGCTCAATAAGCTAGCAGTTTGAAAATTATTATCAAAATGAACCTCCCCCCGGGTTATGTAGCTAACGCTGCATGTGTCCTTGCCTTAACGTTAACCATTGTCTAGATTAATAACTGCCTATTATGCAAAATTTACTATCTGGCTAAAATGATTAGCAAACTGGCAAGTCATATTTATTTGTTTCATTGCGCAGGATAAAATAAGTAAAATGAGAGGGATACAGTAGCTACGTAATCAGCTGACTAAACTATTTCCATTAGCTAGGTGGTGTGCGCCTGACATATTTTGAATTCTGAAACGATAAGACAACAGCTATATGCTACATACAGTATGTAGTAGTGTATTGTGTTTAGTGTTTTGATTTGGTAAAACGGAAAAAAAAAATGTTTTCTAAAGTCTTATCAAAAATACACAAAGTCTGTGGAAAACATTAGACGAGTGGTTTTAAGATATTATAGTTTGATATTCAGGTGGTGTAACTAGTTTAGCCAATTTTTTCTCAGATAACCAGGGGTGGAAAACCCCGGCTTAAGAAAGTAAAAGTCCTACCATGTATTTGTTCCACCTTTGCACTACACCAGCTGAATTTAATTAGCACAACTTTTCAGCCAGGTAGAGGAGGTAATTAGTGAAATCACCTTGTTTAGTGAATGGCTAGAACGAATACATGGTAGGACTTTTACTTCTGAAGCCGGGGTTTTCCACCTCTGCAGATGACCAAGCATATAACAATGCTAATAGGTGAGAGAAGCCTGGGAAGTGTTTATATTTTGGAAAGATTTGTGTGAAAGACAATGGCGATATCATTCATTTCTCGTTGTCGTTTAGGAAATACGTGGATACCGGCATGGTTGTGTGCCTTTCCTGTGCGTTGAAATATGGATTATCCATTTTACAGGATCTCCTTCAATTAATTCAACACTTTATGAATAGCAGATATGACCCCTGACTAAAGCTTATGTGTGCTCATTTAAATGCTGCACTGTGTGGGAGAACTGTATGTCAGGAATTGCAGTAAGTAGCTATAATGCAGCCATTCCTATAGATAATGTGTTGTGAAAGGCTGATGTATAATGGTTAAATTTTGCTCAGCACATTTTCCCTTTTCTGTCCAAAGTAGCATTTAACACATGACAGTTAATGCAGGATTTTAATGAAATTAAATGACTTTTAGGAGTTGGTGATACAAAACAGAACAGTTCCTGATGGATAGTTTGGCAATTTGCTGTCCTAGAATCTTCATTAGAGAACAGCCTCACTCCTGTGCTGCCAGAAACAAGTCATAATTAACTGAACATTCTCTAAATCACTGAATTGTTCTTTAAAATGTGTTACTGATTGAATATTGAGTGAATCTGAACGTCAAGGTCCTATTTTTACAATGTTGGAGTGGTACACTCTAAAGTGAGAGGCCACTGCATAGAGGTTTGCCAGCCTTTGACAGATGCAGAAACATAAGATCCATTCTGTGACTTTTAAGATTCATGTACAACTTTGAGCCAAATGTCAGTATTGTCTTTTTGACCTTGGCTCTGAGGTTGTCAGAATCCGGTTTTCTACTGAGCGAGACAAACAAGTTTTGAAATTCCCGTGCCTGTGCCACGCTGTGGCCCACATGTTCATGTTTCTGCAGCCACACAGACTGAACTGAAAGATGAAATATAATCCATATGTCTCTCAGATGACTGACATTGCTGTAGCTTTCAAAGATTCCAGTCAGGTACACACTGCCCAAACCTAATGGGGCATTGTGATTAGAACAGATTTTCAATGGAAAACAGCACATCCAATCGTTATTTTTAAATTTGCATCTGAAGTCATCAGTGGTTTGTTTTTGTTGCAGATTTCTGATTGGACACAATGTAAATCTTTTGCCGGGTTTGTTGAGCCTGGCTCTCATTCCTCACTTCTGTAAATAAACACGGGACAGACATTGCTTTTCCTGCTATGGTTTCCCCTGCATCACCTGTGCCTCAGATTAGATATACATTGGAATGCAACTGTCCCATACTCCTCTATCCAACAGTCTACCAGGAAGTTGACTGAAGTCTGATGATCTAACTTACTGATGCCTCTGTGTGTTCCAGTTCCTTATCCCCAGCAAACTGCATACCCTCAGCAGGCAACTGCGCCTCTCTATCCTACGACTGCACAGGTTTCTCCTCAGGCACCCCCCTACTCCGACTCTCCCCCTACCTACTCCGAGGTAACAGTATAACACTTACCTAATCAAACAGACATGCAAACACAATCCTAACCAATGAGACTGCAGCTACACCACATAAGATACATGAACACATGGAAACTACCACTTCTGCTGTTATATAAGGTACACTAGTGTATGACAAGCACTTAGTGTATGAGAAGACTTTAGATGGTCATTAAAAATATTTTGGTGAAATACCAGTAATGCCTTATATTTATTTATATTTAGTTGTATTATAATGGAAAGGAACACCAAAGAAGCAAAAAAGAAAAAATATTCATTTGAATACCACATTAGGTAAATCCCAGTAATAAATATGAACCACTAGTAACATCAACCAAAACATCAAAACATCCACATCATGTATAATTACATATTTCTGTGTGGAGACATAAACATCAACATTTAGAATAGAATATTCAGAATAGAAACTTTATTTGTCCCCGTGAGGAAATTGGTTTGCAGCACAATCACAAGGCATTTCACCACAACATCACAGAGTTACCAGTAGACCAAGAGACATACTCATACACATACCCATACAACATCACAAACATACAGAGTCACCAAGCAGACGTACTCATACACGTGCCTTGCACCTTGCAACAGATTAGGATGGCCAGACCAGCTGGACATCCTGCTTATTTACCCGTTTAAAAACTTAATGGCTTGTGGAACAAATGAAAATTTATATCTAATTTTTGTGATTAGTGGGGGGCAGTATCATTGCCCAGATGGCAACAATTCAAATGAGAAGGCAAGGGGATGCCTCTTGTCACCCACAATGCTATTTTGTGCCTCAGTAGCATTGTCAAACCAACAGATGATGCAGAAGGCTAAAACACTTTCAATAAACACACAGCAAAACATTTGGAGAATTTTCTTATGGACATTAAAAGATAACAGTTTCTTTAAAAAGTACATTCTTTGTAGTGTCTTAGTGCTTATGACATCAGTCCACAGGTACCATTTAAGTTTATGGTCGAGCACAATGCCAAGGTACTTGAAATTTGTGACAGGTTGTATTGTCTCCCCATGCATAAAGGTAAGGTTTGAGGATTGAATCTTCCTAAAATCAATGGACATTGCTTTTGTTTTAGTGGTGTTTAGGAGAAGGTTTGACCTCTCACACCAGTTTAGGAAGTAGTCAAGAACTGGCCCATGCTCCTCTTCCCCATCATATAGCAGGCTCACCAAGGCAGTATCATCTTCGTACTTAATAAAGTGCCTATTTGGGAAGGTGCTAGTGCAAGAGTTAGTGTGTAAAATAAACAATAAAGGTGATAAAACACATCCCTGGGGGGGAGCCTGTGCAAGTTGTCATATTTAGAAAAATAGTACAGATATTTCTGTTTACATATGCTAACTTTTGATAAACGAATTGCCTGCAGCGCACAGTCAGGGCTCACAGGCAGCACTGCCACCAGGAGAAATGAAACTTAGTGGGACTTGCTTTAACCATACCACTTATAATATAATGGCAAGACTATTTAGAAAATATGTAAGCTGGAAACCTGACTGGGGTAACCCTCGTATAGATTAAGCATATAGACCAACAGAGGCCACCAATCATCACAGTCTTTTATTGTATTGTATTGTATTGTATTGTATTGTGTTAGTATACAAGATCTAGGGTAATTTTATGGGCATCTTTAAAAAAAGAATATGTCTTGCATAACAGTAATTACGGTAAATGTTTCTGTTGTGAGGGTAATGGGCGCTTCAGCCCATCCCAGTTTTACCTAATGAACTGTGTTTACTGTACTGTATGTGCCCCATTTTAAAAGCATGGTTCAGACAAAACCCAGCTGCTGCCTCTGTGTAAATTGTCCTGTATGCACAGACAGCTGTTGTTTCTGTAAATCTCTCCTGTATTGCCCTGCAGATCTACCAGCCCAGGTATATACACCCCCCCCAGGTACCAGGCCAGTTGCCACAGGTGTCATCAGCGTACCCTGGTACTCAGATGTTCGTACCCCTGACACAGTCTGCGCCTGTGGCCCCCATGGCCCCCAGCATACCGATGGCCTACTACCCCATGGGCCCTGTGTACCCCCCAGGTTCCACAGTGGTGGTAGAGGGGGGGTTTGACACCGGTGCTCGTTTTGGTGCTGGCAGTAGCCCTACCATTCCAGTGAGTATCTCCTCAATACTGGCCATGCTGTTCCAGTGCTATGTAATGTTACATATAATCATGTATAACCTCATGCTACCCACAGAAAGGCCAGATGTAATCATGTAAAACTTTAGGCTTCTCACAGAAAGGCCAGGTATAATCATGTATAACCTCAGGCTACCCACAGAATGGCCAGATGTGATCACATATAACCTCACACTATCCACAGAATGGCCAAGGCACCTCTGTTTGGCATGTCAATTTGTTGATTTCTTGCCGAGAATCAAACAAGACGTCTTCATCTGAGCTGTTCCCTGTGAAGACTGGTTGCCAACAGCATCCATGTCCATAGAGTATGTTTCGTTAAAGCTAGGTAGCAATATGTTTCTCACTCATAACACCATAAAATGACTCACTGTACAGCTAGTTGTAATTATACTGTCACCATTTTCTAGCTTGTGATTATATATCATGTTATGTTGATAAAACATTTTATAGGCAGCTAGTTAAGTGGTGATACTAGGTTACTGGCCAGATAGTTAAAATGAATTACCAAATAGTCACTAGGCCCCTAGTCATTTTGTCAGTATTTTACTCACTTTTTATGTTCAAGGGAAATATCTTGTTATCTGACTAAAAAAGTATGACCCTTCCGGATTTTTGGCTTTAAAATACAGTACCATCTTATAATGTGCATTGGTTGTTATCAAGGTTTAAAATGGATGCAACTGATGTCAAGCTCTGCTTTGACCGTGTCTCTACACAGTAATGCTAATTTGGCAATGGCTCTGAGCCCACATTTCTGCACACTAAAGCTAAGATGTGAATGGAGCTGTGCCCATATCTGTACGCAGTAGTGTTAACAGAACTGAGCCCAGATTCATGCTAACGTGCTAATGGAGCTGAGCCTGTATCTCTACTCACTAAAGCTAAATTCTGAATGGAGTCATGCTCAGGTCTCTACACAGTAACACTAGCATGCATGTGACCGAAGCTGCGCCCATGTCTCTTCATCCACTGAAGTGTTGAATTATGGGGAGGCAGTGAAGGCTAACCGTAACCCAAATCCATCTGAGAAGTTTAGAGAGTCTCAAGGAATACATGAAATCCACTGTCTCTTCTTAGTGTACATTTTTAAAAAGAGCAGCACATGCAGCCATCTGGAAGGTATTTGGTGGTAAGGCTTAGCAACCTCTCTCAAAGGCAAAGGGAAGATTTCAGCACAAGCAAATGTTTTTTTTCTTGTTTTTGCCCCCGAGTATTTTTGGGTTAACGTGTCGCTCCCCCTCTCTGCCTCCTCAGCCTCCACCCCCGGGTCACCTGCCTAATGCAGCTCAGCTGGCCACTATGCAGGGCGCCAATGTGGTGGTGACACAGCGCAAGAACAACTTCTTCATGGGGGGCTCCAGCGGGGGCTACACGGTTTGGTAACAGTGACCCCCATGCGTCCCCCTACCCTCCTCTGCCCCTCCATCACAGCACCCCCGTCTCCACCATCTTCTGTGGCCATACTGTCGCCACACTGACATTGCTTAACAGAATAGAACATTCTAGCGCCTAGAAGTACTCCATTTTGGCATAAGGCTCACCCCACCCCCACTGAAATTTACTTTGCAGCAGGTGGGTTGCAATGGTGGGGGGCTTAAATATTTGTACAGCAAACAGGAAGTTACATCATTTGGTATCCTCTCTTTCTTTTGTACCATTTTTAACCTACAAGGACATTAAGGCCACATTTGGGGAAAGCACTTAGTTAGTATTGAGTAGTTCTGTTCCTGCCTATTTACTTATATTGCTGCTGAGAACATCAGTTCAGTATTTTCAGTTATACAGGTCTGTTTTTATTTTTTTCCTCCAGTGACCTTCAGAGTAGACTTGTTAGGCTCATATCCCTTTTACCTCTTAGATCCAAAAGCCCCCAAATCATGACGTGATTCCCGGATTGAGTGGGATTGACCCCAGCTAAGGTCAGGCACAAAATCCCCCAGATAAAAATGTCTCTTCCAGATTGAGAACTCAGTCAAAATTGGCAAGCCAAGGGCCAGAGGGTATGAGAAATGAGAAATCTGGCAGCCATCAGACTGACACTTTAAATCAGATTTTACCAGGTTTGTCTTCCTCAGTGTTCAGTGCTGATCCTAGTACAGCTTATTCACAGTCCCTTCTGTACATTCTCTACATCATTTCCTGTCACATCTTTGTGATCCCTGTTTGCAATGTTCATTTCAGGTCTGATTATTATTATTGTTATTATTATTGCTTGTTAGCTGTTATATTGCAACATTAATTTGAGGGAAAGGAACCAATTTTACAGACAAATCCTGTCCAGAGATTCGGGTATTTATTTGAACCCAACTGATAACGAGTAGGAGCTGTGGACCTGTTAAAACCATAGGCTCAAACAAATAAAATCTTAACAGGCACTGTTACAGTGGCATACTGTACCTTTTAGGGCAACTTTCAGAGGAACTTTATGGGCTGCTGCAATTCTGTTGGCACCTCGACTTAAAGAAACATCCAGAATTACATCGAAGTGCTGATGCGAGTCCTATCTTGTGTGTGAAGGGTGGGTTAGCTTCTTTTCTGTCAGACACCCAGAATTGTACAGATCACAGACAGTTACTTATCGTAGTTTATAAACATGCTTATGTGGTAAAGCTTCTTTTCAGCTGCCTCAAATTATGAAAACATGAACATGACATGATTAATGTACGTATGAAATGGTGTACAGCTCTTTGTTTAAGCCATTTTTTCCATTGCACACTTTTTATAAATACTCTGACTCAAGCTGGAGAGTGTATATTGGACAGGAGCTTTTTCTGTCCCATACACACAACATGATAAATGGCACATCAAGCTTGTTAACCATTAACAGAACATGCAGCCAAGGAATTGGATTGTAGCAAAGATGTAGTTTTTACTGTATGGGCCCATCACATCTTAGGCTGTTTTCACACTTGGTCCGTTTTGCTGGTCCGAACTTGAGTGTGATTATTCCCCCCTCCCCCTGCCCCCACTGGTCTCCTTTCACATTACATTTTTTGGTTGCGAACCCTGGTCTGTTTACGTCATCAACACGTAAGGAACATGCAGCTTTTATTTACCAATGTCGCTAGGCAACGACGCAATAGGGAGGCAAAATGGAAAGCCACACTAGTTTTCTTATTCATCTTTTTTTATTATGGTGTCAGCACCAAAATAACCGTGTTCGGCATTTTCACTATGCCATAAATGCGTCCCACTGTTTGTGAGTGATGCAAGTTGCGCGGATAAGAAGGATTTGCGAAATGAATTTGCAGCTTTGCTTGCAGAGCATGCACGCATACCCTCAAAGTGAGCGAACAGTGTGGCTACCTGCAGTTACTTCCCGAATAGTTTTTAGATGTGACAAGCAAATAACAAATTACACGTCATCAATAGCGTTTTCTTCCTGGTTTTAGATCGAATAGCTTTCACACCAAATGCGAACTGCACTGGAGTTCAGGTGAACCATACCCCAGACCCCTGTTTTCTGGAGGACTCGGGTACGGTCCCTGGTGCGCACCTGAGTTTGGAAAACAGCGTTCACATCAACAAAACGAACCAAACTAATGGCTCAAGCAGACTTTGGTCTGCACCAAAAGCTCTAGTGTGAAAGCACCCTTAAATAGCTCTGAATCTGTCCCTTTGGCCTTCTCTCTGCTGAGCCAGCAGTTCTTTGCAGAGAAATGTACTAAAATATGCATTTTGAGCATGATTGCATTTTGATTATGTTGTATGCTTTTTTACACATTATTATCCAATAAAATTTCTAATTAAGTTGTAATATTATCATTGTGATTTTTAGCACTGATTTCAGATATATTATATGTAGTCAAAGCTACAACAATGAAATGATTTTCCATTTTATCTAATTTTCATTTTTGGTTATAAAGGTAATAAAATATTGCTTATTGGAATCTCATCTGTAAAAGTCTGAATATATGTTACACATCAATTATGAGGAGCTGAATGCTTTTGTACAGTATGGAAACAGTTCATGTAGGTGGATGGTGCTCTTACTGAATGATTTGGCTGAACTGGAGCTGCCATTCAAATTTCTTCTGTCAGGCACAACTGCTGTGGCTTTACACAGATGTGGAAATTTTAACCTCACTCGTTTTTCATCAACACTTTCTTCTCACGAAGCCTTTCATGTTCTGACCACTTATGCGCACTAGTCATGGCATTGAGACACACAGCAGTAGTTTTTAGTTTTTAACATTCACTTAAATGTGCTGCCAGTTTGGGTGGCTTCAAAGAGAGGGAAGTCTGCAATGAGACAGTTGTATATGTGATAGAGTACAAGACTGCCCAGGCCTCCTGCACACCCCCATGCCATTTCTGTGATTACTGGGCTCTGGCCTCTGTGCTCTTATTTCTATTGGATTAGGGATGACATAGGCAGGACTAACCTGGGCAGCCTTATCACTGGTTATCTAATACCTCAAGCTCATTTAATGTTTGGCCCTCAGAGCACACCAAAGGCAGTGCAACTTGGTAGTGTAAAAGCACTCCAGGGTCACTGAGCAATGAATCCAGACAATAGGTGGGCAGTATGATCCCAGTGGGCAGCAGTGCCAGAAGGCCAGGAGCTGGGACAGACTAAGGCTGCCGGGCCTTCAGATGCGCCAAACCCCAGTTCCTACATGCAAAGTAGCTTCCCTAAAAAAGTCATGCAAGAGGATCAGCTTCAGGCCAAAAGACAAGTGGGATTTTTCTTATGTCACAGATTACTGGAAGTGAATGCCTTTCACTTCCTGTTTGTTTTCCCCTTCTTTCTGGTTTTTACATTGACTGGTGTAACAAGGGGCACCATTCTCAAAAGGAGTGCATGGATTTGATGTGGACTTGCAGCCAGGTGCCTACCCACTGAAGATGCACAGAAACCCAAATGTTTTGAAGGATAAGCCATTTTTAAGTCATTTATTTCCACTAGTCTTACCTATGGGGGCAACATGTGTCCGTAATGCAGTTGCAGTGGTATAGAAGTGCTTTAGTCCTGTCAGTGTGATGTGAGGCTTTTCAGATGAAGCCATTCCAGCTCTCTTTGGCTGGAAAAGGCAAGCCTGTGTGATATTTACTGACAACAATAGTTCAGGGATTCTCTTAAATATTGTTTGTTTTCTTGTGTAATTATTTCAATGATTTAATGCATTGGTGAATATATTTTTCTTTTTTAAGTTAAGAAGGAACTGAGAGTGACTGTTTGCTGTGTAAAGTCTGTTAAGTGAACAGAATTTTGTGAGTTGTGATGTAATGAACTTTTTATGCTAAACAAAAAATAAGGTTAAAATTTAGAATAAAAGGATTATTTTGTTAATTGAAATCCCAACTTTTGTTGTTTTTTGAACCCTTTTTATATATTCATTCAGTTTAATAACCTATGTAGTTAAGGGAAAGCGTTAAAGGAAAAGCGACACCTGTGTTACCTAACCCGGAGGCGATAGCAGAAAGTCAGGATTAGTTTTACAACACCCTGACATGTCGGTATAACAGATATTTATAGGTAGCACAAAGTCTTAAGCCATGCTCATACAATCTTGGAGCTTTTCTTGGTGTCCTTCAGGCCATAACAGGATTATGTGCTTCCTAATTACACAACTAGCCATTGTACTTATGTCTCTTGTGTTCATTATTGTCATCAACTGTCCACAACTGGGTATCGTGCAAGTACATATAGGTAACTGCCAAATAAAGGTAGCACTTGACTAAATGAGGGGTACACAGTAGGGGTTTGCGATACTGCAATTTTTTTACCGATCTGATACCAAGTAAATACAGGGCCAGTATTGCCGATACCGATACGATACCGATACTTTGTACTTAAACAAGCAGCTTATGTGCTTTCATGTAGGGGCAAGCAGTGTGTCATATGTTAAATCTGAATACATTTACTGACCACTAAATGTGTTTGTGATTTTTGCTTTCCACTGTTAACTAATTATGTGCATGTTAAAACCCAGAACAGATTTTAAGCAAAGTTAGACAAATAAAAAATATATTTTTATTAACATAAAATCTGCACAAAAGAAAAATCAATATTGAAAATTTGCATTCCTTTTCCCTTCAGTCTGAGGTTTTTGTTCAGAAATAACTATATAATAAAACAATTTTTCCCTTTATTTACATTTCTCTGACTTTTTTTAAGAACAAAATGCACAAAACTATTACTAGGGAACAAATGTTTAAAAAAGTCAAATTCTTCCTTCCCAGTTAGAGGTTTTGTTCAAAAACAAAAATATAGTAACATTGCACTTCTTCTCTGGCTTTTTTGAAAAAATAAACAAAGTTATTAAAGTTACAAAGTTACAAAATTATTACTGGAGAACATGTAAAACTTAAATTCCTCTTTTTCAATTAGACTTTGTATTCAGTTTTTGTTCAGAAACAATAACATAACAAAATAAAAATTTCTTCTCTAGTTTTTATAAATAAAGTGCACACAAACGTTTGAGAAAAATAAAGTAAATAAGGTGAAAATATATCTATATGTAGATATATCTATCTATATATATATATATAAATATATCTAAATGTAGCCTAAATACATCCCAGTGCCCCTTTGACAGTTAACACTAAAGGATTATTATATTCTACCATTTTCATATTTCAGGTTTAAAATATTTTTTACTTCCAATGAAATAATTCATTTAGATAACACTTTGTAATGAGCTGACTGTGTTATTTGAATGTCTTAATATGGTGTATATTTAATCAGTCTGCTAAAGTAACAACTATGATGACTAGTATCACTTTGAAAATTAACATTAACTAAAACTGAAGATCCGATATGACTAAAATATTAGTTTCACTGCTGTGTAGGGGCTACCTGGATATTCTTTGACTGGCAGAAAAGATTCTGTCAGCGACTTTTGTCTCTGTGCCGGCAGCGGTCTGCCTGGGGGATTTCTCTCCTCCTCTCATTTTTTGTTGCAACTCGGCATTCTCCTTTTCGTGATTTTTTTTATATGTTTGTATAAATTGGTGGTGTTGCCACAGTAACGAACAGCTCTCTTACACACATTTCATTTTGCAATATTTTCATTTTCGCTTGTAAAATAACTCCAAACAGCGTTCCCCTTTCTCTCTGCCATGCTCTCGCTCAGTGCAACTAACAGTGTTTGCTAGGCGCTGCGGAGTCACATGAAAAACAGTAGAGCGGGGAGGAGAGGGGGAGCAGAGTGAGCAGGCAAGACGTAAAGGGAGCTGTGCTTTACACACACGTGTCTACCTTTTGATGAAATTGGAGTAACATACTGAACGTAGAAGAGAAACTGGAACAAAAGAATTGATCTTATCACGCTAGTATCGATCCGATAGTGATACCATCGTTGGTATTGATACTATCCATATTTGGATCGATCCGCCCACCCCTAGTACACAGTATATTGAAAGCAAGTGCTTCCATACAGGTGTGGTTCCTGAGGTAACTAGGTAATTAACATCATGCTTAGGTCATTCGTAAAAATGCTGGGCATTTATTTTGGTTATCATGGCTAGAAGAAAAGATTCAGTGAATTTGAGAAAGGGGTGATTGTTGGGGCATGTTTGGCAGGAACTTTGGTGATGAGTATTCAACTTGTTGATGTCTCACAAGAAGCATTGGCCAAGGAGATGCTGACATGGAAATCTGAGGGAAAAACATCCACAGCTTGGGGCAACTGGTTTATAGCGCATGTTGCTTGACCATGATGTCCATGCATTGGTTAGAAATGCAAGACAAAACAGACAAGCAACTCTGAATCAGCTGAATGCATATATCAATCTAGGGCATGAGCAGGCAATTTCTGAAAGAACTTCACAGAGAGGGAAACCACGGTAAAATTGCAGTACATCAATCCATCATTACCCACAATGTGCAAAGAACCCAGGTAGTTGTCTGCTAAGCGGTGGAAAGTAATATGGTCAGATGAGTCATCCTTCACCCTGTTCTCCACTAGCAGATGAGTATATGTGTAGTGCACTCCAACAGACACCTGCAGGCCTGAGTGTTTGTTTTCCATGGTGAAGAGTTCTGGCGGGTCCATTATGAGTGGGGTACATTCTCCTGGCATTGTTAAGCTCCACTCAACCCCTGAGAGGACATAGAGAACACCTATGAATATAAAGCATTCTTAGTGATCACCTTCATCCCATGGTGAAGCATTTTATCCTGATGGGACTGATCTCTTCCAGGATGACAATGCCCCCATCCACAGGGCACGAGTGGTCAATGAACGGTTTGATAAGCATGAAAGTGATGTAAACCATATGCAAAGCCCATTTTAGTCACCAAATCTCAACTCAGTTGAGAAATTCTAGAGCTTAGCTTGAGACTGCATTTACCAGCACCTTGAACAAAACACCAAATAATGGAGTTTCCCATGGAAAAATGATGTTGTATCCCTCTGACAGTGTTCCAGACACTTGTAGTATCAAGGTGTATTGAAGCTGTTCTGGTGGTTCATGGTGGCCCATGCACTATTAATATACTTTATGTTGGTATTTCCTTCATTTTGACAGTCACCTGTACATACATGTGGCTCAGCCATCAACACAATCATTCCCATATGACCATGTCACAGGGAGCCCCCTCTGCTGGGTAGTTCCCTCAACTACAGGCAGGGAAACCATCTTGAAAACCGTATGTACATTTTATACTGACAGTTAAAAACAAAGTGGTCTTGCAAAGAGACAGGGCAATAAACTGTGATGGTCATTTTTTTTAAGAACTTGGATTTTTACGTGTCACATTGTGACTATTAGATCATATTGAGGTATCCAAAAATTTGTTTTTTACTTGTTAGATGAAGAATAGCAGATCATATCAAGAGGGTTTAGATAATACAAATTTTTTCATGGCAGATTAAAATTATCACACCACGAGTCAGTAAAACGAGCACTTAATACATGGTTAGGGATGTTTTTATCATCATGTCTTCATGTTGCCCTGTGACAGGAGTGGACTTTGCTGCCAATAAAATGTTAAGTTCACTACAAAATGTCTCTCGCAAAAGGAAGAATAAGAGAACAGTGTTATTTCATGTGGCAAATCCAACACTTATGTTAAGAATCATTTAAGACCTTTTCAGCTGCCTGCATCACTCAGATGAGCCGTCTGCCAAGTTACACGTTGGCATGGTAAACCCCATACTTCTGCAGGGCAGACTCATGTCCTTTTGGGAGGTCTCCTACTGAAAAAACACAGTAACACAGAGGTCTGACACAGAGTTCAGACACAACAACACACAATACATGACTAGACTTGGAGACACTTTTCACTGCTTCCTCTGCTTCTTCCCCATCATAATTTTCTTGAAAACCACCTATTCCCTCTGAATGAAAGGACATAGGAAGATTGGCCATTCTCAGCTTTTGCCATGCACTGCAGGCAGAAAGAGAAAAGAGTTTGCCTCAGTTATTCAGTAATCAAGCATCTATCTGTCATGGGAAAAGAAACTTAGGGCATAGGTCTGCAACACAGCAGGGCCAAGTTACTGGCAGTAGCAGGCATGGATTAGAGCGGAGCCAAGCGAGAGCCTGGCATACTGTTTAGCATAAGTAAGTGTAAACATAGCAGTGCATCAAGCTTATTTTAGACAGATGGTTTTATTGTTATTGGAACAATGAAGCAGGCAAAGTTAAAAGAAAAATTTGAGACAAGTTGGCATGTTAACATGGATATTTAGCTGGCTGCCCTTCTGCAGTCCTGTTGGTTGAAATGACTTCCACTGAGCGCAAATTTCAACCTGACAAATGTGGCCAGCTTTCATGTTGTGAGATGTATGAAAAAGAAGTATGAAAAAGCATCAAGCCAGATTGAGTTAGAACATTATTTCATTTGCCTATATGAAAGATAAACATTACAGGCAGACAAAAAAAAAAACATTTTTTGTGATTTGTAACATGACCTGAAAATGCCACACTTTTTCACTCCGAGACCTCATAAAAATGAGGAAAGGTAACAGATTACTGATAGGAACAGCAATGAACAACTTGCACTGGAAATACAGCATTGCTCCACAGTGCAATTCACAAAGTCCATTTAAAATATTCATCTTTATTTGACTCTTCTTTTTGTTTTAAAATCCCTTATAAAGATAGCGGACTTACCTTATCTACATTACATGTCTTGTATTTAACACAAACCATTTATCAGTGCAAAATCTGAAAATCTAAGACAGAGACACAAAACACTTATGAAGCCAATCATGTCAAAATAGCAAATTATCTTTTTACAGTAGGTTGCCATAAATCTGCAAAGGTGTTCTGAATAACTGCAAATTACATATCTATTCCCTATGGATGCCGATTGTTTTGGTACTTACCACAATAGAAATTTATCAGTATGTATCAATACAGTTTGGCATTCTGGGTCAGCACTATGCCTAATGTAAATATTCAATATAGGACAACACTTTGCAATTAGCCAGGAGGAAAAATATTTTGATTAATTCAGCCAAGTCACAGATCTGGAGATGATTCAGTCAACCAATCACATGTGCTCCATTTTCTGCTGAAGTGCCTCTGAAATGGATAGCAGGGCGAGATCTGGGGGTGGTCCATACTGTGTGTGTTTGATTATGTCCACTATGAGGGGGAAAAACTATTGCAACCACAAAAACAGTGAATGAGAAGTCCTCTAACAGAATGCCAGTCTCCCAATGGCTTTATTTCCCACAATCCCCAGATGTCTTCAGCATTACTCTGCTTCAACCCGCTGGATCAAGTCCTCCATGAAGATCCCAGAGTGATCCACTGCACTCCTGTGCTGAATCCAGTCACTCTCCTTCACTCCCCTCACCATGCCTTCAGGCTGAGGGACAAGAACAAAAAAACATGTTACTGTCAACACAGGCTGAATGCAGGCTCCAAGCAACAAGACAGTCACCAATCAAGACCACGTTAAACGCAAGCACCGAGCAACATCACACTAAACACAGGCTCCAAAGAACACAGGCTAAACACAGACACCAAGCAACACCAAGCACTGAGCAACCCCGGCCTAACACCAAACAGCGAGTGACACCGCACTAATGACAGGCACTGTCTAAAAATCTGAAAAATACTTTCAGGAATTTAGTCCTCTATGAATCCTGTATTGCCCGACATGGCTGTAATTCTAAAATAAATTATAATATACATTTTAAAGTCTACTAACCATTTGCTTGATATTGTCCAGGACTAGAATTATATCGCCCTCTTGGAACTGTAGCTCTCCTGGCTCCTGCGATAGATGGCTCTCCAATGCCACCCCCTGGAATCACGTAAAAAAAATCAAGTATGAATTTATGTACATTTCAGCAAGGTTAGGCCAAGTCGGTGTGAATTTACCCACATTACAATACAGTCAGATTAAATCAGTGTGAATTTACCCACATTACAACATGGTTAGACCAAATCAGTGTGAATTTACCCACATTACAACACATCAGTAGGAATTTATCCATATTACACCATTAATCCTGAGGTGATTCAGTCAAATCAGTATGAATTTGTCGACATTATAATATTAAATATTCATAACATTTCTTACAAGTCAGGAGCAGATTGGTTCCACTGTTAATAAAGGCAAGGATGAGCCCTGCAGAAGCACTGCAGTACGCCTCTTCTGTAATATGGCTCAGACACAGAGTTATCCCACTCCCACCCATCACACTCTCTGTAACATCAGCCCCAGTCACCTGAATCTCCCATACCTTGTAGAGAAAGCTGGTGGGATTCTCAGCGTCTGATTGGCCAGCAGTGTCTGCGTCTATGCCATTTGTGTCCAAAGAGGGCTGTTCTGCAGCCTCGTCTCTATCTCCCTCCATGGGCTCTGGGCCCAGTGCCACTGAAGGTGTTAACTCCAGGGAAGGAAGGGAGCGTCGCGGGGCGGGTTTGGGTCTGCTGTCTGCCGTCCCTGGTGGCTCCACCTCAAAGGCACCATCACCCTTGTCACTTCTGTCATGCGTTGGAGCATGGACCATCCAGTCCTGAGTGGAACTGTGCTCTGTTTGGGCTCCAGGGGGCTCCAAATCCTCCACTTCCTTTTCCCCTTCCTCCTCATGCTTCTCTTCTGCTCCCCCTGCCTTCATGGCCAAATCCACAGGCATGGCTTCCTCCCAGCCAGGGTGTCCAGCCATGGGGTCAGGGATGGGGCTCGAATCCCTCTTAGGACTTTCACATTCAGAGGTCTCATCAGTGGGGGTACCATGGGGGTCCTGTGCACTCCCTGTGGCTGGCACAGGAGCAGCCTCTGCCTCCTTCTCCCGTGACTCTGCGGAGCTGGTGCCATCCTTCTGGATGGGGGTGAGGCTGGTGCTGTGATCCGAGGGGAATGCGGTGTTGCATGGGATGGGGGCAGAGATCATCAGGGACCGCCTCTTCTTGGTCCCATTGCCAGTGCTATTGCTTAGGGAGGAAAGAGCAGAAACAAAGAGGACACACAAAATGATCACCCATGGAGCTATTCCCTTCCCAGCATTCCTAAATAAATAAATTCAGAACATGCTTCTGAAGAAAGATTTATCCTGGGATTAATCTTCATCGTGTTGGCAATGCCATTCTAGTTCAAATTAGGCATACAGTTTCACATATTAAATTTTCTGATCACTTCACTGTTTTAAATTGACTGGAGACAGATAAAACAGGTAGCTGCAATTGTATTATTTTTGTACAACAATCCTGAAAAAATGTCAATCTTGAAAAATGAGCAAAAAATCAAATTAAAATACCACTGATAGGAAAAAAAAAAAAAAATTCAGCAAACCTGACAATCCATGAAATTAGTGACAATTTAGCCCATTATTAGGCTGCAATGTATAACTGGCTACAACTTAGTTGACATTTATCTTTAGCCAATATTTTCTTAGTAAAATGCATACTGGGCTTTACAGCAGTTATATAGCAAATTTGTGAAAGCTGCAATGTAATTGGCTGGCAATGCTTTTCAGATGGATAAAGTTACAACATTTTTTTTTAATTTTATTAGAGGATAGTACAAACTTCATGTACAAATTTAGCACAAATATGAAGAGTGGTTTATTATGACTTCATATTTACTACTTAAACACAAAATCAAAAATGAGTGCCTGATCATGTAAAATCCAAACCCCATTTGACGATGACAAAGCTCAGCAGTCAAGTAGTTAGAATGTGGGTCAATTGATTTTGAGTGTCCAATTCATTGCCAGTGACATGTAGAGTTAAATATACTCAACCATGTTTCACAGAAATAATTACAGCTTTAGGGATTTATGTTCACACCTTGAAAACAGGAGCAATTTGGAGTTCAGTTAATTTTCTGCCAATTTTGCTTTTTTATACAATTTGAGCATGTATTTTGTGTGTGATACTACACAGATGGTCGTGTTCATCAAGGAGCTGTCCTTGTCTACTGTTGTTTGAAGCACATGGCTCATTTGTGCAGTTTAGAGGTGCCTACCTCTGCCAGCCTTTGATGATGAAGGCCCTGTCTGAATGCTGTGTTTCCAGTTTCTTCATGATGCTGTACAGCTCATTGTTGAGCTGAAAGACAGGAATCCATATTTCCCCATTAAAGCCAAAGCACAAATTCTTCCCTCCCCGCCCCAACCCCACACCCCCTTAGTTTTACATTTGAGGAACTATTCTTCAAAGAAATAATTTTCTTAAGGTACAATAAAACTATGTAAAGGAATATTTACAGCGGTGTAATGAGCAGTGGTGTACCGGCCATCGGGCCAAATCCCGGTGGGTGGCCACATCGGAACGTCAAAAAATCCAAAGTTTTTACCGGCCCTCTCTGTGTGCCTATCATCTGATGAAATGGTTCAATTGGGAGGACTCAGAAATGAATGTTTATTTCAATAACAAGATACCATAATTTAATGAATGCTTTCACTGTTCACTGGCATGTTGTACAGCAGTTTTCAATGACACGTTAATTTGTAATCCTTTACTTTGACAAAGTCACATCACGATTAGTTCAAGCAGAGGTTAGGTGCGTAAGCTTACCAACAACGCGCTCATCTAACCTAAGTAAAATATTGCATTGTCACTGTTGTTTTTTAAATTAACGCTAAATAAAACGAGACAAGTTTTCAATGTTCGCTGTGTGCCATTATCAAGGCAAGCAAGCTAGCTGGCTATATAGCAGGTTAAAGGAAACTTCAGGACCGCTAATGTCCAAGTTGTACCTAGCTAGCTAGCTGCATATCATATGCAATGATATAAAACTTGTTACGTGACGTATATTCAGAAGAATATAATCGTTTGTAAAGTCCATGCACATTAACTAATTAAGAGGTACTTTAATTCGCACCCCCCCCCCCCGGGCCAGTCCTAGCGGTTAAGTCCAGGGCTGAATTTCTTTCCCAGTACACCCCTGGTTATGAGACAGTAAACAGACATTCCGATATGGCATTTCTGGTTCACTTCAATTACTTGGCTCCATCAACTCAGACAGGAACCCTATTAACATTTAGACCATCCGCTCTAATACTGTATATCAGCATGGTGGGAAGCCCACTAACCCTAATATATTAGCATGGCAGACACCCTATTAATGACAGGCACTACTGATCGACACTGCTACATTCACTAATTAGCTTGCTAAGTGTTTGTTGAAACCCCATTTTTTAGCATTCATGTACCAGAGCTATCATTTTGATGTATTCCTACTGGAGTTACAGAGCTGATTTTTCCCTGGTTCTCCCATACACATTCCCAGTCAGAAGAGGAGAGACAACTTACCTTGCTCATCTCTTTGTAGAACACATCCCTTAGATTGGAGATGTTCTGGAAAACTGTCACATAGCATCCGATCCGGCTTTGGATAGGAAGGAAAAGAGCATGTCAGCTGCTTTTAGACATTTGGCAGCCACTCTTCAGAGAGACACTTCAAGGAGACTTACAAAGCCCAGATGCAAATGTGCATCTCAAAAAGTCATATATACAGCAGTAGATCAAGACCACATCTGAACATGTGGAAATCAGCCACACAGCGCTGTAATAACGGGTACCTTTGGGAAGACCGACTGAGTGCAACTACAGTCAAAATATTAACAGCTAGCATTAAAGTACAATAATAAACCCTACACAGACAAAAGGCTTTCAGGGCTATGATAACTGGTTATGGGATCTCAGCCACTTCTCTCAGCCTACATTGATAACTGTGGGAGTCTATAAAAAGACATAAAAGGATTGAAAAATAAATAAAATACATTTACAAGCAAACAGAAATTCAAATGGCCTTTTTAACATGGCCACTGTCTGGTCTTCAGGGAGAACTTTAAAAAAGCAACTACTCAGCACATTTTATAAATACAGCAGCAGGACTTCAGTATCGCTGAGGAAGTGCTGAAGGAGGGACACACGTGCAAACTCCAGACGCCAAGTCAGTGTGAAAGCAGACCCTTAGAAAGGAAAGGAGGAGGTCTTGGCCCTGAACACACCATTGCTTTGACAATGGTGTTCAGTATGAACTGTATTTATACCACTTGCTCCGATTATCAGCATGCAAATGAGTGGTGACCACTTATTTGCATTTGTATTGCTGTTCAACAAGAGCACAGAAACGGAATGACTTCACACTTCAAAAATACTGCTTCATCCAAGTTGTTTGTTTTTAGGATAATGTAGTTGGGCCCAAAAGTACCATTTGTAAGACAAAAATGAGTGCTGAAAGGATGTTTAAGGCCAAGAATTATTCTAAAAATGTTTTTAAAATATGATTTCACAAATTAATGTTCTATTGCTATTAATTGTGTAAGTTGTGAATGGGCTGTTGACTGAATGCTGATCTGGCTCTCACTTGTAAGTTGCTTTGGATGAAAGTGTCTGCCAAATGAATAAATGTTTAACATTATTTGACAGTTACCCAGATTACACCTGTGAAAAGAAAAATGTGTAGTTGGATGTATATTTGTGACAGTAGAAAGGTACCATTTAAGGTGAATATTCAACATATTTTAATATTAGGCACTTAAATCTTGGGGCAGCTCTCTCAGCTAGGTCAATATTCAATGAATTGTCCTTGGCCTAAAATTCTATATCTTGTATATCTTAATTATAACTGAATTGAGTACCATTCCATTCTGCCCATTTATCTGTGCGCCAAAAATGAGAAGAAATGGGTCAGGTAACTAGCACAGATTACTAATGCTGAGTACAAACAAAGTGTACACAACACGTTTATTTCACAGATAACATACCGCACATCACTATCACTGGCAAACCCAGGTTAACCTAGGTTAACTCAGTCAGGCTGAACCAGTGATGCCCATGGAGAGGCCACACAATGTAGCCCTGTGATCAAAGCACTAATGAGAGTCCTCAGTCCAGCAGGGTTTTGGAGCTGCTCAACAGCACTAAATCCTTTAACTGTAGTCCTTTAACTGATCTGTTCTGGCAAAATTCAGACCTTAGACATTTAAACATTCTATGTTGTACATTTGCCACATGGTGTCAAACGTGTGTTGCCCCGTGGTGGTGACTAACATGGTTAAACCTCAAAAGTCTTCTGAAATGAATACGGAGTGAGCAATAGTGGAATGTGAATGGGACTGGAGTGCCCTCAGAGTCACAAATATGCTGGACCTGTCTGTCCATGCTGTCTCCCATCAGTGTACTGCACAGATCTCACCTTTGATAGAGCACAGGCAGCACTACGCTGATCTTACCTCTAATAGAGCACTGGCAGTACTGTGCTCATCTCAGCTCTGATAGAGCTCTGGCATTACTACACTGATCTCACCACTGACAGGGCACTGGCAGTATTGTGTTGATCTCACCTCTGATATAGCACTGGCAGCTCTTCCCGCAGTTCCTTGTTGATGTCCTCGAAGACACTCTGCGCCTTGTTAAACTCCTCCTCTGCCTGCAGAGAGCACAGTCCAGAGAGAAGCTCAGTATGTAATGAGCCGAGTCACAGCACAGAAAATGAATGACATTTTTCCTGCTATAAAACCAGGGAAGCTTCCTCATCCAGCTCTGTGACTAATTAAATTAGCTACCACTAATGGCATTCTCACGCTGATCTGAGGAGGCGTGTGAGGTGCACACATGACCGCCCACCTTGGCTATCTTAGTTTCATCTTTCTTTTTAGCACTCTGCAGCGCCTCCAGGTGGTGACGGGAGGAATCGTAGTCCACCAGCTTCCTGCCACGTTTGGCCACTCTCTCCTGGAGGACAGTGTAGACAGAATGAGGGGAAGGGGTCAGGGCATTGTGCTACATTTCAGCAACACGTCACCCAGTAACAAGACCAGACGTGGACACCTTTTAAGTACCAGACACAGATGCAGATGGTAAAATGTCTGTGCCAAATTCACAATCATTGCTATCTGAGCACTATAATTTTGTCTCCCCCAGAGGGTGCTGTTGAAAGCTGAGATGGAATTATGGAATTCCAAAGGCTCCGTGTGCACTCAGAGATGAGTGCTTTGCCCACTGAGCCAACTTTTAACCAAACGTGAAACCAAACTAAATTTTCCCAGCCGACCCATCAAAAGGTGATACTCAGTTAAATGACGAAATGTGAACATGCCATATAATATTGTGGAACTGTACACATCCTGTCGCTATACTTACTGTATGCACTTTTGTATGTCGCTTTGGATAAAAGCGTCTGCTAAATAAATAAATGTAAATGTAAATAATAAACCACCTAGAAAAATGTGTGGAACAGCTACTGCAGCAGAATCCAATAATTTACAGGAAAAGCAGTAAATATTTCATTGAATATTCCAGTGCACTTCCACTAGGCTTGAATATTTGAGTACATTTCATACATAAGTACACTGAGTATTTGAGCACGCTTCTGTCATAATGCATAGTTATGCAAAGTCTCCACTTAGTGTGTCCCAGCCTGTGCTGGAGTGAGTGCTTCAGTAGCAGTGGGTGCACATGGTTCAGTTGAGACCCACCTTGGCTTCAGGGAACTGGCTGATGTAATTTTCCATGGTCCGAACGGTCTGGTCAGCTAGCTTCTCCTCGTAGTCATTCCACAGAAGGTCCTCACTCTGTCACAGAGAGTAAACAGAGATGACCTGCCTACCTGCAGGAGTCAGCTCTGCCCAGAGTTCAACGATTACAACAGGGCTTAATGTTTCCTCACATGGGCACCTTGTTAGTACCATGAGTCATATTACACCACCTAAAAGCCAACTAATTCACTGCTGTGCCTGTTACAATTTTACAGGGTACAGCAATGTTAGAGAAATTGTAATTTAATGTTCTTCATAACCATGAGCACTGTTACAGAAATCATAATGTAATGTTCTCTATAATCATGAGTACTCTTAAAGAACTCATAATGTTCCTACAGTGTAACAGCATTTTCCCCCTTTATGCTTCTTCCACTGCTTCTTCTCCCAAATTTTGGAATCTGCACTTGTATGCTATACTTGTCTCAGGATGGCAACCTCTGCACAAAAGCACAGGGTGTAGCCAGAGCGACCCTCCATTAAACACATATGCCACCTGGTGTGACGAGGGGACCCTGACATACTACCCAATCCTTATCCCCAAGGGAGCAAATTGAATTTATTCCACTGTTGTGAACTTCTAATTATTGTTGGGCCGTGACATGGTATGGGTCAAACCTGGGTTATAGGACTCACCCTGTGCTCATAGCAAGGGTCTTTCCTGAGCCCCTCTACAGCGGCTTGACATCACCGCAGTCATAATATTCCTGCTCATTGCATTGGTATTATTAGAAACACTTCCGTAACTTGGCTGTACAAGATTGAGGGTTTTAAATGTGTATTTTTCTGATCCGGCTTTCAGCCACCTGACTGATGCAGCAGCTGGAGATCTTACTGGCCAAGAGACAGTATAATTCTACTCCCAGCAGCTACAGGGTGCCCTACCACGCCACCCTGCTGTGACATAGGACAAGGAGCATTAGGGACTCACCTCCACAATGATGGACAGGTCCTCCATGCCCTGCCAGTCTGATTCGTAGATGTCTTTCAGGCACTGGGACAGACGCTTGGAGGTCTCGTGCATTCCTGCAGAGCAGGACAAGACCAGAGTATCACTTACAGCCAGCGTGGGAGCACCGTTGCACAGCCTTCACCTGACTACTGTCAGTAAAAGTCCGGAACACCCAAACGGGTTTCGCTACAACAAAGAAGCAGATTCGATGTTTGCAGCAAAGGACAGGTAGGTTTATTTGCACAGCCGGCCGTGGGAACATTCGCATTGAGCAGAAGTTCAACTAGTATAACATTTCATTCTTTTTTATACAGTTATACAGTTTTTATACAGGGGGTGCTGTTTCTGATTGGTTTTGTGGAGCTGTGCATAGCTAAACAGCTCCCTCTCTAATTGGGTATTTCCTGAGCGCTGTAACCTAATTGGCTCCATAGGGTTCACAAGAGGAGCCGTTTGGCTCCGGTCGGATGTAACGACATCGCTTTGTATTTGAACACACATCGCTTGTCTCCAGCGTTTGTATTCGAATACACATAGCGTGTCTCCGGATCAAACGCCATGCCATTCCACAAAACTGTCTCCTAACACTACACTATGGCTTGCCAAGATGGGACAGTGCTGCCTATGACCTATGACCAGCATGATGAATCACCACCTCAATCACAGGGCCACTCAAGCCAATCAGAGAGCAGGGCAACTTAGCCAATGTTAGCATGTTCCATGGCAGCTGTCTGAGTCAAAGCGCACACACCTCTAAAACTTCAATCTTCCGTCAAATGCAACCATCCGTCTGACAAGTCTGACTGGAGACGAATCCATGCACTCCTTTCAAAGGGAATTCAAAATCCTGCCCTGGCAGTTTGGTGTGATTGCACGGGTCATCTAATGGTTTCAGAACATTAATGAGGTTCGTCGTCTCTAATCAGAACTCTCTTCCCTCTCTCTCAAGAAGGCGTTTACCAGGGGCTCACTGGGGGACTGTGGTTAATTCAGGTAAGCACTGTGCCAAATCTAAGACAGTTACAATTATGTGAAAGGGAATAAGTAGCATTCTTCAGGACAGTTATTTTGGGCTGGCTGCCATGTGCTATGTGGCTCTCTGGGCCATGTCTAGAAGGTCACACTATCAGTGGTTTCCTGTGACAAGTTTCAAACATAGCACTATGGATTAGGATGGAGACAGCAAGTTTTCTTGCTGCTCTCATTTTCAGTCTCTTTCACCACTCCTTACCAACAGTTAGAAATACAATACAGCTGGCTTTCATTCATTAAGACCAGCACATTCAGAGACCACAGAAACACAACATAATGTCTAGCCTTCATCTGAAATGGACCACAGAAATTCCAGTGAGAAAGGCAGTCTGTTTTGTGGTGTAACAATATTCTCCTTCTCCTTTTACTTTCACTCCCGATGCCCAGAATAGAAGCAAGAAATCACAAAAGGCTCCTCCTGTGAGGGCGCGGCCAAAGTCAACCTCGTCTTAGCTGTCCAGATGTAGACTCCAGCTGTAAGAGCCACAGCCTTAGACCCCAGGAGGGCTGCTGGGACCAGAGCATGAGGTTCTCCTTAGAATCCAGCAGGTGCTTATTAAACATGCTAAAGAAAAACCCATATGGAAGTAAGACAGCCACAGTACCTTTCACAGCACTGAAGTATGCCTTTATGTCCTTGAACAACCTGTTCCCATCATTCTGCAAATGGAGGAGAGCATAGAGATTACTTTTCAATTTGCTTTCTGTTGCTTCATTATGATACAACAAAATGAATAATTGAACTCGCTGAGGATAAATACATTAGTTTAATTAAAATAAATAAGTAAAACAGATGAACAGAGAAAAAAATAGAAATAGAACAGCTAAGCAAGCAAACACACAAACAAAAAAAAAACATTAGGAGCTCCAAGACAGAAACTGTATGAAATTCTGGTGAAAAGTTCATGGTAAAAAGAAAAGCTGAGGGGGAAATGAAACCACCAGATATTCAGAAAATATTGAGGAAATATCAGATCTTAAACCAACAGATATAAAAAGGCAAGTCGTAAAATGATACTGATAATGTGAAAATGGATAGGAGGATCTATACTGTCTAGTGTCTGCATAAAACCCCACACACATGACCCTGATTTGGACTGGTGGGACGGCCACAGTCAGGGTTTTGGGGGTCCTGGGTCAGCATTTTGATGGATTTGTCTTCCCAAGACACTCTGAATGCTTCACATTATAATATTAGAATATAGGAATATGTATGATTTGCTTGGATTCTACATTTTATCAAGCAGTTTGTGGTAAACTTATTGTGATATTTAGCATGTACAGCCTAAGTCTTACAATACAAAAGTGAAATCATCCACTCTGATTCTTTGAGATATAGAGGTACACCTTTATTCAGAATCTGCTATGTATTTCATTGGTAACAGTTCCGTTTTGGCACTATTGCCATTTCACATTTCTGAGCAAGTTAAAATGAGCGGTTTCTGATATGACATTAACCACATGTTCCACCAGATGCATTCTTTATTTACTGTATTCACAGGCACCTTCTGCCTTTAATCACGCTTGGTCTTGATTATGAATCTCTCTTTTGAGTCTTGACAGGGTCATTTAGAGAGAAATACAACACCTAGAATGTTCTGAGGACAAACTAAACTGGCATGAAAAAGCCTAACATGGTGGTAGTTAGTCTTTACAAGCTTTTCTGGTTCAGAAGGTCTGCATCTGTGGCTGCTGTAGTAGGCCCATTGTGACATCAACTGCATGCTATCCATCAACCATGCTACTTTATATATATATTTCATAACTGTATCGGAAAAGCTGTAGGAGGAGTTACAGACAACAAATCGGGTGGAATAAGAAGGAACGGTAAGGTGGTAAGGTGGTAAGGTGGCTTTTTCAAGTCACCTTATCTGCTTAATCTTCTTAAAAATCATCTGCTACTTCCTATTTGACATGGAAGTATATACTGTATAAATGGATGACTTAAAAGAACTTTAACCTGTAAAGTAAGGTGAAGAGCATAAGAGCATCTTCTAAACAAATGTACTGTATTCGAACATAATGGAAAACATCAGCAGGAGCCTATAAGTCAGTGAATTCACAAATCCTTCACATGGAATAGGTACAGAAACATTCTGAAGGCAGGAAATCATGCCTGGTGAGCGAGTTAATTTTTACTGAAGGCCTGAAATGTAAGGAAAAGTTCAGAGCTCAGCACTGTGCTGCGGTAAAACACTACTCCTCTTTGGGTGGAGACACACTTCCTGTGTCATAGGCGGAGCGTGTTCAAACTAATCAACCAAGCACAGTATTTTACCACCTCACTCTGATGCCTGGCTGCTCCCCCAACCCCACTCCCCTGCCACACTCACACACACATACATACACACAAACACATAGCCACATGTGTGTGTTTAAATGCATTGTGAAAGCTGTGAATCACACTAAAAACCTGTCATCGTAGCCTTCTTAAATGAAGAAGTGACTGATAGTCAAAGACATTCAGGCATATGGGACATATCCTCCATTCATTCATCAGTCTGTGTAACTGTCTGTTTTGGGTCTAGCAGGGTACAATTTTTTTTACTGCACCTTCCACAGGGAAATAAGCCAATCCTAATCCACATGAAGCCGGTTCTACAGGTGTCTTTCAAATTACTGAGTGCCCAACACCAGAAAACAGACTTCCTATCCAAATGAAATAACCAGAAAGAGGCTAAGAATGCAAACCAGAGCCACTGACATTGAGGCCAGTAGGCAAAACGATTATCACTGTCTCCTCTAACATGTCTTAGCTGCCCTGCTCTGCTGCTAATATGTAACCAGTGGCCATAGCAACGAAATGTGTCATTAACATCTACATAGAATTTCCAATTAATATCAAGAACAGCAGCTGCTTACTGTGAATCTGAGACTGTGTGGGATACCTTGAGCTTCTATGGTAAGGATGAAGGGCTGGGTTATGCCACAGCCATCAAACATTCCCAGCACACCATCTGTCTGCTGCTGAGTTTCACTCCTACCACTCCTAATTACTTAATAAGCCCAAGCATTCCCAGCCTTTTCTGCAAACGTATGGATGTATATATTGCATTACAGGTTGGGCTTGAATCTAACGCTTAAGATATTTTTGCTGCAGTGTTAACAGGTGTTACTTTACTTATTGAACCAGTTAAGTGGGACAGGGTGGAGGAGAACGCAGTGATATTGATACATGGCCCAAGATTTGGGTTTGACTGAGCCACAACTCTCACATGGGGGTTACTGAGAGTTAGCCAGAGTAGCTGCACTCCCAGCAGAATCCATCCAGAGCAGACATGCTTACAGTACCTGCTGTTTGTTGAGATTCTGAGAGCACTGCTCAAACTGCTCATCTTTGGTCTCTACTGTCTTCCCCAGCTTCTGCAAGACCTGCAAAACAACACATCTATTTGTCATTTCGAACAAACAGCTTCAACTCGGCAACAAACCTATACATCACATCCAACAATTTTAAATCAGAAACACATCTATACATCACATCCAACAGCTTCAACTCAGAAACACATCCATACATCACAGCTGGAATCTCATCTGTTTGCTTCATTCAAAAAAGTGCCAGCTCTACCTGTTTCAAAAACATGCATCAAACCAAACTGGCGCATTTCCATCAAATTCTGTTACAACATTTTTATTGCGTTTTTTGTGAGCACAGAACCACTATGTGAATCAGGGTTTCCGCTAGGATTTTTTCTTGCCAGTCTGGTGTCCGGAGAGAATTTATTTTAGCGGACAAATTTGAAACTTACTGGTCATGTTTCAATAACAGCAAATATAATGTACACCTAGGTTGACGAAAGAATGACAATGACCTCCAATCAGTTTGACTATTTAATGAACAGTAACGATTAAGCTAAACGAACAGTAATGACTGAGCAAAACCTCATCATTAGCCACTAAAATGTAGGCTATTACGAAGCATCTGTAAACTGTAACCTGTTAAAAAAAGGCTAGGCCTACATGGCATCAAATGTATCCAATAGGCTACCAGGTAACATTTTATTTTCTCCTTTTTTTCATTACGGCAAAGTCCTCTGCTGCCAACTTGAAATCAAACATGTCCAATGTGTCTTTGCAGCTTGCAATGCGCATAAGTCGCGTCACTCTCTCCTCCTCCAGACGAATTTGCTGCACTGTCTTAATTCAATTCTGCAGAGAAGCCCCTCTCTGCTGGCACACTTCACACGGGCAGAACACAGGCAATTTTAGCCAGTGTAGCCAAGTCAGGGTACACCTCGCTGAGCTCATAAATAAGCATGTTTTGCTGTTTAGGGATAGCCTTCATTATAGCTACGTTTTGTACGAGTATTATTACCAGACATTTTGACCGGCAAGTTTTTAATTTAACAGTTTTTTATTAATTTTACCAGGCAAAAACCAGTAATTACTGGATAACGAAAACCCTGGTGTGAATATGTTGATGCTTTCTGAAGCGCTGAAAATTAAGCATGGCTCTGCCTTTGTGGCAGACCAGAAGCCACAGCGAGGCATGCGAGAGGAAGTGAACAGATGGCAGGAAGCAGCAAGCAGCAGCTCTATGAAGCGCACTCCATTGTGCCTGTGTGTCCAAACAGCTGCAACGGCAAGAAACACAACATCTCCACACATTTATTTGCTCAGCAAATCTGGAGCCAACTGGACTCTGAGGCTGAGGAGGTCTGGGCACAACCGTGCTCCATTTACCCCTTGGGTTTACGACACAGGATATTCACCACTAAAGTCAGACTATGGAGGAAGGAGCCTTGGTTTTAAGTAAATAGTAAATACATACACGTGTGTGTTTCAGGCTTTCATCAGCTCTGAGATTCTTTTTTCTGTACATCATGCAAGCTGACCTATGATGTGTGCACTATAAATATAGCAGTTTTCCCTACAGTACATATCACATATGTTTTAAAGCTACGCTTATGCAAAGGCCATCCAGGCATAATTGGCAGCAACTGTATCAGTTTCAAAATTCAGAGTGCTCTGACTGGTGACACTTCAATAACCCAGGGTACTTGCGCTGCTTTTCCTTCGGGGGCCAGATACTGTACTACCTCTTTACTATAGGTGAGTGAAAGTGGAACATCCTGGCATGTTTTGGATGTCTCTCTCCCAGTTTAATAGTCAGCTGTTCTCTGGAAACTGGGTACACCAACCTTCCTGAGACATGATGCTTTCTCCATAAATTTCAGCATTAGTAGCACACAACAGAAGCAAGCTCTCACAACCTCAAGCACAAGGAGGGTCAGAGATTTGCTTTCACAGCCAGAGGTACAGTATTAAATGGTTGTGACACATACATTTGCATCCAAACAGCTGCAATGGCACATGCGTTGTTGCATACATTTTAAAGCGTAGCTCTTTTTGAAGCTCTCTGATGAATGTAGCACCATGGGTCCCAGGGAAACCCTACTGTATGCTTGTATATGAATGGGCTGACAATAAAATCTCTCAACATGACTTTTTTTTGGTGGTCTTAGGAAAGTCCCCTCGGTCTGTTAGGTAAAACACGGAGGGCTGTGTGTCCAGGGAACGTGTGGCATCAGGGCGCTCTGCCCATTCAGAGAGGGTTAGCATGCACAGTTGTGGCCACCACAGATGGTGTATAGTTGCTGTTACCAACCTCCAGCGTGTAAACGAACCCTACCCAACACACCCAACAGAGCTGAACACTACTGCTCAAGAAGTTGGCGCTTTGCAATAGGGCTGCAAAACTCTGTGGCCATTTGGTCACAGTGAGTCACGCTTTCAAAGTAATGCAACATTTTCTTCAGTCATACAGGGACACAGCGTGGTGCTGGACCTGCCTGCAACTGCCTACCTTCTCCTGGGCCCGGCTCAGCTGCTTCTGAACCCGTCTGGCCAAGAACCCTGCCGTCCCACCACTACTGCCAGCTGACCTGCTCTCCGCCATCTCTCTTCTCTCTTCTCTGCTTCCTCCTGCAAACTGTCGTCGTGTGGCGGTTTTACTGTAGATCTGAGTTTCAAAAGAGAAGGGGGGGGGGGGGGGGGGGGGACAGAACTATACAAGGCTTGGCAGACGCTCTCCTCCACACAAAATCCACCCCACGTTATCTCATAGCGAGTGGGTAACCCTAATCTGTACAGAGCAGAAGCATGATCTTCAATTCCTCCATGAAACATGAGAGGCTTCAACATGCCGCTGTAACTATTAATCTCAATGCTGTGACAGGCACCACTAGCCCATAAACTTGAGAACACAGAGAGATGGTAGCCTACCCAGGGGGGCCAGACTGAGACAGAACAATGGGATTTATGGATGATGAGCATTATGCTGTTAGTAACAGTACACTATTTAACATTACGTTCTAGTTCCTGGTTAGTCCGAGCTGTTTGACAGCTCTGTGTGAAGCCTACCAAACAATTGTGGTTTAGTTTCTAACTCCAAATGTTCACTACTTCACATATTCACCACAAGTATCCTTCAAGATCTCCCCCGTACGATTTTAAGGACTACCAGACACCTGTAAGCCGAAAAAAGATGGGGAAAAAACTCACCTGAAAGGCTATTGTTGGTGTGCGGTTCGATGAACGTAAGCGAAATGTTGATGAACACCGACTAGAGAAAAGAGACACTGCTGACCAACGTTGTTTAAAGGGGAGTTTGATAGTCGGGTCGGAAAGCTGCACCGAAAGGAGCTGCAGATGAGGACGAATGAGCAAGAGGAAACAGAACAAGCTTGGACAAGCGCCCGCCCCGTGACCGCAACAGGTTTTTCTTGATGGTTTTAAACAAATTTTGTCACACGGGTAGGGTCCCAAACTTGTCTCATCTTAGCCCACCAAACCCGGTTTGGGAGCGATTCGTTGAGTTTCGTTTCAGGTTGCTGTCGGAAGGGCGGCAGCCGCTTACAGAGTGAGTGTATGATTTGCGAGTTATTCACCACTTTATCGACTAGGACACCGCCTTTGAATAAAATTATTGATTCAAACTTTTTTGGGTCTTTTTTAACAAACGTGATTTAGGTGCGTTTTTAACTCACCGTGGTTATCACTATCTTGATGTGTAGCTGTAAGAAATTTGTTCACAACATCGATCGAATTAAGCGTTTGATAAGGAAATGAAAATATAGGTAAATATCGACATCCCACGGCAGAGGAGCGCCTGCATCCTGACTGAAGGGCCAGCTTGTGTGAGGAGATGATTTGGTCACTGTCGTTCTCGTGGCCACCGCGATGTACAAACTAATAAGCTAACTGGCTACATCATAATATCCCGTTAGGAGGTCAACACAGAGCTCGGCGCACAACACTGTTTCTAAACATTTCAGGTGGTACTAATTATGCCGTGTTTCAATGGCTTGTTGAGACAAAAGCTTGCAACAGGAAATGCAAGTCTGACGAAACCAATTAAATTTGTCGATGTTGGCGGGCAATATTTCACACATTAGTTACTGAAATACGATTCTGTTTTGTTTGGAGAAAAACAGAAACAACTCCACTGGGAGGTGAAGTGCAACATTCAAGTCATCTTCTTTTGTGATGGAGTTTAGCAGACGCTGGATCGTCCGCTAAATGCATGTAATGTAATATAACGTAATGAATTTGGTAAGGTATGTGAGTAATTTAATCGAAACGTTATCTTCATCATTGGATTAAAAATTGAATGGGACTGACGAGCTTCAGCACTGGATCTCTTCAATGTTATTCAGGTGTTTATATTATTGTTATTGTTGTTGTTATTATTGTTGTTGTTTGACGCTGCCTGTGGGTGATCTATGAACTGTCTCTTTTTTTCTTCTTCTTACTCTCAATCCGCTGGTTGCACAATCACTTCCGCGTTCTACTTATTACTGCTCGGTTGTTTCCGGTTAAACAATGGCGACGTTCTACACCCTCTGTCTACAAAGAGCTACCAAAGTTGAATATAATTAACCGATGTTCATCGGATTTGCAGGATCACTAAAGCTCCAACCAGCAAATTAGACAAAGGATGTAAATTATATGCTGCGTCATATATACACAGCTACGAAGATAAGAAAACAACTATTAACTAACACTACCTAACGTCAAATCCTAGCTTTAGTTGTTAGCAGTGTGCCTATGTAAGCAGAAGGACATAGGGACTGTATAGCTAGTATGCACACCAGGAGTGTGCGATACTGCAATTTTTTTTACCGATCCGATACCAAGTAAATACAGGGCCAGTATTGCTGATACCGATACGATACTGATACTTTGTACTTAAACAAGCAGCTTATGTGCTTTCATGTAGGGGCAAGCAGTGTGTCATCATATGTTAAATCTGAATACATTTACTGACCACTAAATGTGTTTGTGATTTTTGCTTTCCACTGTTAACTAATTATGTGCATGTTAAAACCCATAACAGATTTTAAGCAAAGTTAGACAAATAAAAAATATATTTTTATTAACATAAAATCTGCACAAAAGAAAAATCAATATTGAAAATTTGCATTCCTTTTCCCTTCAGTCTGAGGTTTTTGTTCAGAAATAACTATATAATAAAACAATTTTTCCCTTTATTTACACTTCTCTGACTTTTTTAAAGAACAAAATGCACAAAACTATTACTAGGGAACAAATGTTTAAAAAAGTCAAATTCTTCCTTCCCAGTTAGAGGTTTTGTTCAAAAACAAAAATATAATAACATTGCACTTCTTCTCTGGCTTTTTTGAAAAAATAAACAAAGTTATTAAAGTTACAGAGTTACAAAATTATTACTGGAGAACATGTTGTAAAACTTAAATTCCTCTTTTTCAATTAGACTTTGTATTCAGTTTTTGTTCAGAAACAATATAACAAAATAAAAATTTCTTCTCTAGTTTTTATAAATAAAGTGCACACAAACGTTTGAGAAAAATAAAGTAAATAAGGTGAAAATATATCTATATGTAGATATATCTATATATATATATATAAATATCTAAATGTAGCCTAAATACATCCCAGTGCCCCTTTGACAGTTAACACTAAAGGATTATTATATTCTGCCATTTTCATATTTCAGGTTTAAAATATTTTTTACTTCCAATGAAATAATTCATTTAGATAACACTTTGTAATGAGCTGACTGTGTTATTTGAATGTCTTAATATGGTGTATATTTAATCAGTCTGCTAAAGTAACAACTATGATGACTAGTATCACTTTGAAAATTAACATTAACTAAAACTGAAGACCCGATATGACTAAAATATTAGTTTCACTACTGTGTAGGAGCTACCTGGATATTCTTTTACTGACAGAAAAGATTCTGTCAGCGACTTTTGTCTCTGTGCCGGCAGCGGTCTGCCTGGGGGATTTCTCTCCTCCTCTCGTCTTTTTTGTTGCAACTCGGCGTTCTCTTTTTCGTGATTTTTTATGTTTGTATAAATTGGTGGTGTTGCCACAGTAACGATCAGCTCTCTTACACACATTTCATTTTGCAATATTTTCATTTTCGCTTGTAAAATAACTCCAAACAGCGTTCCCCTTTCTCTCTGCCATGCTCTCGCTCAGTGCAACTAACAGTGTTTGCTAGGCGCTGCGGAGTCACATGACAGCAAAACAGTAGAGCGGGGAGGAGAGGGGGAGCAGAGTGAGCAGGCAAGACGTAAAGGGAGCTGTGCTTTACACACACGTGTCTTCCTTTTGATGGAATGGGAGTAACGTACTGAACGTAGAAGAGAAACTGGAACAAAAGAATCGATCTTATCACGCTAGTATCGATCCGATATTGATACCAACGTTGGTATTGATACTATCCACATTTGGATCGATCCGCCCACTCCTACTTGTTATTTCAAACAACTGAGTCCTAATAAAAAGCTCGGAGTTGAGGACACCTGAAGATTTACATGTAAGTGATACTGCTAGCTGGCTTCGTCTAACAACCCAGCAATTTACTTACGTTAACGTTACTTCTAACGTCTATTGTATGCAATCGGCTGAATGATAGGGGAAGCATAGCTAACGTTAGCTATTTACATGCTCCAGCCAAATTTCAGAGTAAGTAAATTGCTGGGTTGTTAGACGAAGCCATCTATCAGTATCACTTACATATAAATCATAAGGTATCGCCGCCTTTGTTCCGTCCACTGTGTCTTCAACTCCGAACTTGTTGTCAGGACTCAGTTGTTTGAAATGTTTGAAAATTCTCCGTTGTTTGCAATTTCAGACGTGGGCTGAAGACACCCTTTCAGACTCTACCTGGACTGACACCCTTGCTATTTGACCTTGTAAATCTAAGATTCTTGGTTCGTACTTGTAGCAAGTTACGTTTTATTTGTAGCACGTTTTCCCTAGGTAGTATAGCAGCACGTGTCCCAGTGACTGTATTTGATATATGTAACCTCAGATCAGATTAGTTTTGTCTCGCTACACTGACCTTGTGCTCAGCTTCAGCACTATTTGCATTGTATGACCTGTACACATCTTGCCCTTGTGTCTGTTGTTTGCCCACTATTTGCACTTTTGTACGTCGCTTAGGCTAAAAGCGTCTGCTAAATGAATAAATGTACATGTAAAATAACAAGCCTCTAGCCAAACAGTGTCTGTCTGTCGTTCAGTTAACGGAAGCTGTCAATTAAGATTCAAGGAGGTCGTGTGGGTGTGATTGCGTTAAAAGTGACCAATCATAAGAGGGCCAGTACCTCCCTTGGTTTCCGCCCCTAAATTGTCAAAACTCAGATTGATTCGAGCCCCAAAGTTGCCTTACCCTGTACTCTTAGGCACTGATTTCCCTGTTCTCCCAGACTTGATCAGAGGTACTGCTTGGTGTGAGGGTAGTCACAAGGGCCGGGGCTAAGGTACAGGAAACTAAGCCAGTGACAGAGGCAGAGGAGGCAGACACCCTTCTTGAGATGCCCTTTAGTGGGGAGGAGGTAGAGGGTGAACCACATATGTCACAGGAGGAGAGATGTGAGAGGCGAAGACAGACTGTGGGGAACTTAATAGCGGGGCCAGTTGAGCAGGCAGATTCAGATGAGGGGATGCCTGAGATTGAGGAAGGTGAAGTAATTTTTCTGAGTGATCTAGCTCAAATGCAAAAGGAAGACCCAACTCTAGCGGACTGTTTTAGCAAAGTGGAAGAGAGGGGTGAAGCAGATTCATTCCTTCATAAGGAGAGCTTTATTATGGAGAGGGGCCTGCTGTACAGGATCAGTGAGGAAGGTCAACAGTTGGTATTGCCAAAAAAATGCAGGGGGCAGGTGCTAGAGCTTGCACACACCATACCCTGGGCAGGGCACTTAGCATACATGAAAACCTTAATGAGAATTGCCAGGAGATTCTATTGGCCTCAAATGTATCAAGACATAAAGGAATACTGCAAATCTTGTCCTGAGTGCCAGCTGAGGGTATAGCGTATAGGGTATAGCAAGGGTATAGCGTTTCGGTGCAAGAGTCACATTTCTGACAGCCTGACAGACAGTTGCTTTGGAAATATGCTCAGCGTCACCGATGTTATATAGGAACTCCCATTGGCAAAAAAAACAAAGTGCAACACAAAGAATTTGCTCCAAACTGAGGGCATGTCCATGATGTGTCATATGAACGATGTGAGGGCTGAGAAGATTGTTAAGATAAATGATCGACTGTGCAGAAAAATGGTAACGCTCGAACAGATAATCATCAGAGAATGATGAAACATCTGAGCGGGGTCTGATCACCCTCTCCTGAAGGAGATGTCTGCAAAGTATTTGTGCTTCGATATCAACTGGCTCTTCGTGAAAAGGACACACCATGTCTGACACCTCCTTCAGTCTGCAGGCTTCAGCTAGAGAGGAGGAGAAACTCAGGGTTAGTTGAAGAAAACCTGCCAGCGAGCAGGTTAGCTTCACGGAGTATGTTGCCATAGTAACTGACTCCAAGTTAAGCTGAACTGGCTTTGTGAAACCGAAAACCCAGAGTTTCCTTCAACTCTGAGTCAACTAACTGAGTTTTCACTAAACCCGCTTTCTGAAACAGGGCCCTGTTATAAGAGGTTTGTCTGAGCTTGTTGCAGGTTCATAATAGCTGAGGCCACTCCAGCAACGCACACAGCTTTCCACACATCATGCTGTCACCTCAAACTGAACAAATTGTGTTCTTCAACATGTTAGCATGTCCCCACCACTTTTTATCGTGGCCCATTTTGTCCCCACCAGTTTTTGAAGGTGTGAACATGTCGAACCCGTCGTTGTCCCCAGCACTTTTCAAAACAAACTGATGCCCATGGCTAAGTGACAGGATAGCAGGGCATACTGCACAATTATACCACACTGAGAAGTAGGCCCTTTACTCCATACCTATAAAGCACTGAAAGTTAGGTCCTTTTCAGATGGATTCCCTCAATGACCTTAAACACATGCAATATACTTCATATGGCTATGTAAGAAATGCCCTGCCTTGAACCATTTTGCATTTTCTTCCTTATCATGTTTTTCTTCTGTTTCTTCTGCATCTTAATTTTTTATGTTACATCATCAGAAATCTTCCATTAGCCATAATAACTTTTCTGACATTGGATTGTCCTGTGTGGATACCTTAAATATCAAATTCATTCAAATCCATTTTGGATGAATTCTGTAATACAGTTGGTTAGCCTGCAAATTATTGTATTGCACAAGAGGAGGATTCTAGGATACAGTGGTAGAAGAATGCAGGGTTTTTTCATGGTTATGTTGTACAGTAAAACCATGGTGATGTTTTAAAACATACCGTTGATTTGCATCATTGTAATTATCAAAGTCGTGTAAGTAACAGTTAGATTATACAACATTTTCTACATCAACAACTGCTTGTTCCAGCCAATTGCAAGTTAACTGCCTCCTGTGACACACAAAGAATTATGGGTAATATGACAGATGCAGATAGTACAGTGTGATGCACAAGATTATGCATGCAGATGGTGCAGGGAACTGCATGCAGAACATAGCCTAGCAGATCAACATGGTGTGTTGCTTTTTTCCTCCAGTAACATGACAACATTATTGAAACTACTTGTACATATTTGTAGGTGTCAGATAACGAGAGGCGTTGCATTCCAGTTATCACATTTATTATATAAAGGTTTTAACAGTTTCTATTTCTTTTCAACAACAAGTAAAGTCACTTTTATTTATATAGCACATTTAAAAAAAACATGAGTTGACCCAAAGTGCTTTCCAGTCAAGGTAGATGAATTACCAAAACAAGTATACATGAATAAAAGGAATAACAAGTACAAGTAAAAGCAGGATTAAGAGAAAACACATAAGAAAGAAAAATTAAAACACAAGAACAGAGAAAAAAAAAACAAAAAACCCCCAAATAGATAGATAGATAAAAAATAAATTAAGAGTGGACATGACAAAAACCACAGGGCAACCTCAGAGTGAACTAAAAGCAAGAGAAAAAAGGTGGGACTTTAAATTTGATTTAAAATTGTCATGGTGGGACAGGAGGGACGGGAGACTATTCCAAAGCCTGGGGGAAGCATCAGAAAAAGCCTGGTCACCTTTGGTTTTGAGGCGTAGGTGGGGAACTGAGAGGAGTTGTTGTGAGGATGACCTGCAGGCAGAATATGGAATCAGCAGATCAGTAATGTATTGTAGAGCTAATCCATTGAGGGCTTACAAATAGTAAAATTTTAAAATCAATTCTGTATTTCACTGGTAACCAATGCAAGTGAGCCAGAACAGGAGTGATGTGTTGTCTTTTCTTAGTTCCAGTTAAAAGTATGGGTCAACCCCATATACAGGGAATTACAGTAATCCATCTGAGAGGTGATAAAAGCATGGATTTTTTCAGGTCCTTATGAGATAAAAACGGCTTTAATTTGGCTATGGTTCTAAGCTGATAAAAACTGCCCTTCACAGCACTACTGACTTGTTTGTTAAAGTTCAAAGAAGTGTCCAAAAGACACCAAGATTTCTAACTACATTGTGCAAATTTGCAGACAGGGGACCAAGCGCATTGCTTAGGCTAGTGACAGAGCTAGGAGGGCCAAATATAATTACTTGAGTTTTGTTTTCATTTAGTTGAAGGAAGTTCCTCGCCATCCAGCATTTGATGTCTTCAAGACAGTTAAAGAGATTCTTCAGTGAGCAAGTGCTGTCAGGTGTAAGTGGTAGGTAAAACTGTGTATCATCTGCATAACAGTGAAACAGAATATTGTATTTCTCAAAGATAGAGCCAAGGGGAAGCATATATAGTGAGAATAAAAGAAGCCCTAAAATTGAACAACAACTTTGCATTCATAACAAAACACATTCAATGCAACCCCTACAGACCTAACTTTTCAATGGGTTTAGAGACTCTTCCAGACCTAGTGATTGTCAGCCCTTTGGGAGTCTGTTTTAGCTGGTGAGTTCAGAGTTTGCTCACAGTCAATGACTAGGCTTGGTTGAATCTCTGGTCTTGCAGACTTGCATATTTCAGTCTCTTGAGGGAGAGCCTGCAGATGTTGGCGGTTCCTCTGCTTTTCCCCCCTGCTGGGGAGTGGATCACGTATGACTGCTGAGTGGTGCCCTCCTGCTGCACCAATGACGGAGCAGTACACCGTTTCTCTCAGAGTCTCAGAGTCAAGTTTCACCAGGACCCTGCTGCCTGGCTGTAGCACAGGTAGGTCCCGTGCCCCGTGTCTGAAGTAAAAGGCCTGCCGCCCTTTCTCTGCAGTGTCCTTCTGCCGGATGAAGGACAGGTCTGGCCACTTAGGTCTCAAGTTACAGTCCAGAGTGGGCAGTGTCCTGCAAATTTTCCTGCCCATCAGAAGCTCTGCTGGGCTCACGCCAGTTGACGTTGTGGGAGTGGCTCGGAAGCTCAGAAGGGCCAGCAATGGATCCTTCTGCAACAGGATTCTTTTTGTCGTCTGCACAGCCCATTCTGCCTGCCCAGATGGGTGGTGCGGGCTGGATGTGATGTGTTCAAAGTTGTACTCCTGCCTAAATTTCTTGAAGGTATCAAATGAAAATTGTGGTCTGTTATCTGAGCAGACTGTGTCAGGGATCCCATACCTCGCAAAGGTAGCCTTCAACTTTGACACCACTTGGTCTGCTCTTGTAACAGGTAATTCCAGTATCTCAAGGTAGTGGGAGTAATAATCAGAAACTACCAAGTAGTTCTTCTCTTTGTGTTCACACATGTCCATCCCGACCCTCTGCCAAAGTCTGTCTGGTAAAGGGGTTGGGTTTAATGGTTCTTTTCTCTGTGTTCTCTTATTTTCACAACAGAACTCACATCTCTCCAGTCTTTGCTTCAAATCAGCTGATAGGCCTGGCCACCACACAGATGCTTGTGCCCTTTCTCTACATTTGGTGAGGCCCTAGTGCTGCTTCTCTCTCTTTTTTGATCTGCGCATAGCGTGCCTCTACACTTGTGAGTTTTCTTGAACAGTAAGCAACAGGTTTCCAGCAATCCTCATGTTATTGGAGAAGCACCCCTCCTAGCCCATAGCTGCTAGCATCTGCTCATACCGCCGTTGGTCTGTTTGGGTTGTAATATGCCAGTACTGAGGTGCTCATCAGTGCTTGTTTCAGGCTCTGGAAGGCCCTCTCTTGTGGTTGGTCCCAGGTCCATGCACTGCTGTTCTTAAGGAGATCATAGAGTGGCCCACTGATGGTTGCCAGGTGGGGTATGTACTTCCCCACATAGTTAATCATTCCAAATGCTCGTTTCAGCTCTTTTATGTTTGTTGGGGCCTGTAGGTCTGCTATCGCATTTACCTTCTCTGGATCTGGCTGTACACCTCTCTCATTCACCATGTACCCCAGAAAGTGTAGTTGCTGTTATCTGAAGCGACATTTGTCTTTGTTCCACTTCAGTCCAGCTCTCTCCGTCCTTTGCAGAACTTTCTCCAGGCGCACATTGTGCTCCTGCATGCTGTATCCATGGACAATTATATCATCCATGTAGACCTCCACCCCATCAAGGTCTGACAGTATTTCATGCATTTTCCTTTGGACGATTTCTGGTGCTGTGCTTATGCTAAAAGGCAAGCGTTTAAAACAATACCTGCCAAATGGCGTGATAAATGTTTTCAGCAAGGAAAGGAATCTGCCAAAACCCACTGGATGCATCGAGGGAGGAGAAGACTTTGGCCCCTGCTAGTTTTGCCTTTTGCCTACTTCCTCAATAGTGGGAAGCATGTATTTTTCACTTTTCACCTGATCATTCACTTTTTTCATGTCTACACAGATGCGCACTTTCCCTTTTGAGTTCACTACTGGCACCATTGAACTGCAGCAGTCAGTTGGGTGGGTGACTTTCTCAATCACTCCCAAGTTCTCCATCCTGCTAAGTTCCTCCTTTGGGTATTATGGGCAAAGGCACTCTGCGAGATGTCGTTACTGCATAGGGTTCTGCTCCCTGTTTGAGGCGTATTTTGACAGGCTCAGTCTTCAATGTGCCATGCTTGCCAAACGCCCTACTTATTTTCTCAACTCTTTTCACTAAGCCTAATGCTATGGCTGCCTCCCTACCCAGCAAATTGTTTACTGTTGAACCTTTGACTACGTACACCCATGTTTCATGGTGTTTCCCTTTGTATAGCTAAAGGCTGTGTTGAAGAAACCTATACATTTTAAGTGTCCTCCTGGGCTAATAAGAGGAATGTCTGGTTTATTTAGAACCTGTCTCTGCCTCAGTGCTTTGAATGCGTCATGGTTTATTACTGTTGTGTCAGCCCCTGTATCGATCTTTCGTCACTATAGCCATATTGAACTCTTTCTGCTTTATTTCCCCAGCTTTGTTTTGATGTTCTCTCTTTTCTGTATATCTGTATAATTCCCTGTTCTGAGTGTCCATCTCCTAGACTGCCGTTTATGCCGGTTTATCTCCTGGATGCTGCACGAGGGCTCCCCCTTCTGGCTAATTTGTTGCTCCATGTCCTCAGCTTGTCTAACCATTTGTATAGCTATGTCCAGTGTGAGATCTTTTATGAGCTGGAGTTTCTTTGATAGCTCTTTATCACGGATTCCCACCACAAGTCTGTCTCTAATATTTTCGTTCCTTTTCTCCCCAAATTCACAGTTCTCAGAAAGTTTGTATAGTGCACGTATTAAGTTCTTAGCTTTCTCATCTGGTTTCTGTGTCCGCTGATGGAACTGGGCTCTCTCATGTATGATGTTCTTTTGCGTTACAAAGTACTCATCAAACTTTCTCAAAACGACGTCAAAGTTGCTCTCACTCTCTCTCGTAGGGAATGTGAACGATTTAATTACATTCTTAGCCTCGTAGCCCATTGCATAAATTAATGTGCTTATTTGGACCTCTCCATCCTCCTCACTCAGCTTCGTTGCCGTGTGGTAACACAGGAATCATTGCTTCCAGGTCGGCCATTCCCCTGGCTTGTCGAAGCTGAAGCTCTCTGGCAGCTTGAAATTCAACATTTTACCGCAGCGCGAGTCTCTCCTCTGTCCGGAAACATTTCTGACACGATGTCAAATAACGAGAGCCGTTGCATTCCAGTTATTACATTTATTATGTAACTGAGCAGAACTTGAGGTGCTAGTGTTTTTACATGTGTGCACCCTCTCTTACAAGTCTCTCTCGCACTTCCTTTTCCAGGTCTCCCCCAATCCCAGGACTCCCACCAGACACAAGCCTCCTGTCAACCCCAGATACACAACATAGCTGTATGGTAAATAAAGATGCACACTCCAACATACATCCTTGACAGTAAGCAACAGCAAAAGCAGTTGTTTCAGGCTGAATCAACATTTAGAAACACTTTTATCAAAAGTGACTTACAAGTGAGGCAGAGTACAACACAAGCGAAAGCTATACATGGAGTCACAATATTAGAAGTGCTGCCTGACCAAATTTCAATAGCTGGCCAGAGAAGGTACAAGCTAGCTGGTAGAAACACACATGCATTAAACCATTAAATCAGGTGATCAGGTAAGTGCTGAAGAGCTGTGTCTTCATATATTTCTTTAAAATAGTGGGGGATTTGGCAGAACGGATAAAGTGTGGAAGGTCGTTCCGCCACTGGGGAACAACGGCAGAGTGATTAGTGATGGGGGGGGGGGGGGGGGGGGGCATACACTTGTAGTAAAGTATTCAGGTAGGTAGGTGCAGCTTTGTTGGCTGTTCTGAATGCAAGCAATAAGGCCTTTTATTTGATGTGGGCAGCTACAGGGAGTCAGTGGAGCGAGACAATGACGTGGGCCCTCTTCGGCTGGTTTTTGTGTCAACTGCAGAGGCTTAATGGTGCACGCAGGAAGGCCAGCCAAGAGAGCATTGCAGTTGTCCAGTTTTGAGATGACAAGAGCCTGGACAAGGAGCTGTGCGTCATACTCAGATAGGTAGGGCCTGATTTTGGTAGGGCCTGAAATCTGCATCATCTGGCTGTCCCCACAATGTAGTCCTTAAAGTTTAGCTGGTCATCAAACACTATCCTCAGGATCTTTGCAGACCTAGATGGAGTTTCTGTTGTTGAGCCAAGCTGTACAGTGATGTCATGCTGAATGGATGGGCTGGCTGGGATGAGGAGGAGCTCCATCTTAGACACGTTAAGCTGAATGTGGCATTCCTTCATCCAGGCTGAGATGTCCAAAAGGCAGGTGGAGATTTGTGCCAAGACTGTGGGGTCATTAGGATGGAATGAGAAGTAGAGCTGGTTGTTATTCGCATAACATTGGCAGGAGAAGCTGTGCACCTGAATGATTGGGCCCAGATGGGTTGTGTACAGTGAGAAGAGGAGGGGGCCAAGCACTGATCCCTGAGGTACCCCAGTGGTTAAGGAATGTGACTTAGATACACCACTTTTCCAAGATACCTTGAAGGATGTACCTGTGAGGTAGGACTCAAACCAGTGGAGTGTGGTGCCAGTGATGCCCAGACAAGCGAGAGTGGACAGGAGGATCTGGTGATTTAGTAGCAATGACTTCATGACTTTTTTTTCATGACACCTGTAGACAACCCACTGTTCCAGAACACCCTGAAAGAGCATCCAGACAGGTGGGATTCAACCCAGAGGAGAGCAGTGTCAGCTATCCCCAACATAGCCAGGGTGGACAGAAGTTGAGTGTGGTCCACTGTGTCAAAGGCTGCAGAAACGTCTTCAGCAGGTGTATGATTCCTACCTCCTTGAAGCCTGCAGGCACACAGCCCGTGGAGAGTGGCAAATTCATCAGACTAGTGATGAATGGAAGAGGACTGGATCTGCGGGAGAGATTATTGAATGGGATCCAGGGCAAAGGTAGTAGGTTGATATGATATAAGGAGATGAGCAACATCAACATCTGAAAATGGGGAGAATTTGGAAAGAGGAGGGGTGGTGAGTGGGATGCTGGAAGAAGAGGAAGAGGTGAGAGATGAGGGCTGTGGGGACTGGAGGGAATTTTCAGTGCTTACAATCTTTCTGAAGTCATCTGCAGAGAGATCAGAGGGGGATGGGGGAGATGCAGGATTGAGGACAGAAGAGAAGGTAAAAAATGGTCTGCATGGAATAGAAAGTGAGGTATTACCCCTGTGTCACCGCTCACAAGCACTGCTCTAAGCCCCCACTAGGTGTCACTATAGACTGAAATCAGCATCAGAGTTAGCTGTGGTAAATAGTTGCATGAAGGTAAATATTCACTGAGGCAATTCACAAGAAGTACTCTGCTCAAAGGTACAATACACAGAGTTACAACCTACAACCTTCTGATTACAAATGTAGTTGCCATAACCACTGATCCACACAGCAGACTGTACAATCTATACCTTGGGGAGTATGAGAGTAAGTATAGGTGCTCCATAATGCAGTGTGGCGAGTATGAGAGTGAGTATGGGAGTTCCACTCTGTAGCATGGAGAGTATGGGGGGGGGGGGGGTATCGGGGGCTCCATTCCTCAGGACAGCCCCACGAAATGGTATGCACTCGCAGTCAGGTCAGACACTACAGGAAGACAACAGTGCTGTGCTGAGCAAAGATTCAGCTGGGCTGCCTGGATTCTAGCCCACCCTCCCACATTAGAGACAGCTTATTTCCTCTGCACCTCCAAAGCTACCATCCCTGAGCCAGCCTGATTCACCTACCAACTTGCAAGACTCAGCAATGAAAGCTGTGCATGACAGTGTTAGTAAGCATTCAAAATAATAATATCCGAAGAACTGTAAACACTTAGATCTTACAGTTCTTACAATACTTACAACTTTCATCTTATGTATTAAACACATTAATTACATTTACAATTAATTGTGCAACAGTATGTTGAATTTGGGAATTCAGTTGGAAAAAAGGGAAAGTAAACCATGCTAAGATATTCGAGGTGTCCTTTGAGCAGCTGTAAGTGAATAAAAAGACTTTAATGCCTTTTGTGTTGCTTCCTTCACCCGTTCATTACTGCTGCACGTGGGTGAGGGCTAATTAAGTTTGAAAATGGTGAGGCAAACACAGGCTATAACATCACACTTTAAAACTCCCTCAATTTAAAATACCTCATCACTAAAAATAATCTTCAAAATGTAACCAAATTCAGCTACAAGCACAACAAATGTGCAAAACAGCTGAACACCATAAATACTTCCTAAACTAATCATCAGTTTGTCTTCTGAAAACTTTCATTTTGCAATGGATTTGCATTTGGATTTCAATGTGATTGAATCATTGTTGATCGCGTTAAATACTTTCACGTGTCTGGGTTTGGGTTCCTATTAGTATTCGCAGTCGGTTTGGGTTATCTTTTGTTAAAATGTAAGAGCCATTGTTGAGACTGTGCTTTACTGACACGGTTAGTTCAAACTGTAGATACTACAAATCCCACGATGCAACAGCAACGCTGGCGTTCACAGTTGGGACGGTTAAATATCATTTCAGTGAAGAGAGAACCGGGCGGGGCATATTTCTTCGGGTTGTAAGATAGTAAGCTGTATCAAACAAAAATAAACAGAGTAAAATTGAGAACATTTAGTATACCAGATACCATCCATTTTCATCCAACTCACAATTTGTCTTCATGTAATCGTTTCAAACAATGTTTGCAGATGGGTAAACAACATTTTATAGGCGGTTGGTCGACTGTCCCCAAGTTTCAAAGAGGAAGGAAGTGCTTCCCTGATGAAAATACAGGGTAGAAGACGAAACCTGTCAGCTGATACAGGGAATTCATGTAGCTAGATAGCTAGCTAGGTAAGACATCTTTCGCTAAGGATTTCGCTTAATTTAGAGATAAATAACAGTCGATAGTTGACCATAGACACCGAGGTATGTTGTTCGGATAAGGCTTTTTGACGGTTTCAGCTTTACCAACCTTGCGTTTGTGGGAAGCAGCTAGCTAAACTGTATTACCTAGCCTACCTACAACGCTTAAACATTGGATCGCTGGCATAGCGGGGGAAGTTAGTTAGCCATCAAAACGGGGATGTTATAGCTCACTTACCGTCTATTTTACAAGTTTTTACCCGGCTACTGACGCTAGCCAGCTGTAACTGCATGCTTTTGGTCACCTAATGACAATGAGATAATATTCATGACGTTATAGCGTTATATCTTGGTCATCTTGCGTTAGCTGAATAAAGGTCTCCCGGTCCCCACCGGCCGTTCGAGATCTCACTCGCTAGCGCAACGCGTTCCTCAAGTGGATAAAGTTTGTTTGCGCGAGCGACGGTGTCACGAGGCATAGCGCTAACGCTAGTTAGCTAACCTGCTGCAAAGGCGCGGAGAACACTACCAGGTAACGCTAATGCCAAGCGCTACAGTACGAATGTGCTAGCACTCAACAACAGAAGGGTTGTATTAGTGGAGTCGCTTAGAACTTGAAGAGTTGGCTATCTTAGCTTAGCTATCGCGCTGCGAAGGTTGGGAGAGCACTAACGGGTGACGCTAATGGCCAGCACTAGGGTACTTATGTAGCAGCAGTCCACAATAGAAGTGTTATATTAGGGGAGTCGCTTTGAATTTAGCCATTCAGCGACTTTATGATTAGTTCATTATACAATATTTTTGTGTTATAAAATATTGCCAGTAACATCCGCTAGTTAAATAAACACTGTTCCGTTTAGATGGGGAATAATTTTTGAGGTAACTAGTCTGGCTGGATGGAGACGATAGTAGTGACTGTGACCGTATGGCTTCCGCAGACAGACTGGCCGCAGCATGCTCGACGCCGTGACCGCGGCCGTGGGCTTTACGCTGTACAGCAATGGCAGCATACTTCCCACAGCAACGGAGAACGCATCCGTGTCACCAACCTGGCAACCGGACCCCGAAACCAATATTACCAAACCGCACAAGTGTCTGCAGGTTCTGTATGAAGACATCAGCAACTCCAGGTGACTGCGACATAGTGGTAATATATTTTGAACAGATGTGGTTATGTATGCAACAGTTGCATCAATTGTTTTATGGCTCTAGAGCTTTTGGCACTTGTTACTACCTCAGAACAGTTCATTTTAGGCCAGGTCGATATGGTAAATTGGTATTGTTTATATAAATTTATGAGAGGAAGTAAGGCCAGTTGTCTAAAACTTTGTTTGAAACCTGTTGCTTAACCTTAGTGGTTAGATCGACGCCCCTCATAATCTTGGTTGTTCTGTAAATCATTGCTGAGCGTACCGATAAGATGTGGAGAAGAAAAATTCCCCGGCTGACTTGCATTTGTTTTCATTCCTCTGCGCATGCGTCGCAGGAAAGGCGTTATTCTCGTCGGTAGTGTCGCGACGTTTCCATGTTGTTGAGTTCAGCGAAGTGTGATGTGGCATTGCTCCTTAATCGATAAAGAGGATGAAGAAGGGGGAACATCGGGTGTTGTATATTTACAAAAGCATGAGGATATTGTAACTTCAACTGTAAACTGATGTTTAGGCCAGTATGTTAAATCCATGTTAAATCCTGACCATTGTTTGTGTCCTGTTTGCCAGCTGCTATCACCCCACAGGGTGTCTTAGGCCCCTAATTCATAATAACTGATGAGCTTAGGCAGCTAGATGCATAGCTAGCATGCTGATTATTTACCCATCTGGCAACCTGGCCAAGTACTGCTTAGCTGAAAGAGATGCAGATGACTCCAAAATGCCGCAATGGTGCTGTGTTGGTTCTAGATGCCATTTTCAAGTTGCAATGTATTCATAGTTTTTGATATGTTTGATGAATGTATTGCTACCTCTTCCCAGCTAAAATCTACCGTAATGCTTTGTTACATGTCCCCGTATTATGATCTGTTTACTGTAATGTATGAGTGCAGAAATCACAGGGTGTGACCACCACAGATTTAACAGTTATGACCAATCATGAATCCTGCTGGGGTTATGTAAGGAAATGTCCCTGATAGAATGCAATTGAACAGTTCTAAATAGACACATTTGTTAGTGCTCTTATGATCTGCTGTCATCCTGGCTGGACCTTTCGATTGGTTGCTGTCCGGTCCTTTCCAATTAGCTGCTGTGTTTTGATCCAGAGTGCGGTCTGGGACCCTGCTGCTCCTCGTACCCAACGTGGTGTTCTTCATATCCTGATGTGGAAGCTTCCATCTGCCAGGGCCAAGATCCGCCTCACTTCCAGCCCGATTTTTCATCACCTTTTACATCCTGGTGAGCTTTTGACATCAGCTAAACGCTTCATTCTGGGGTTGATAACTGCTCCTTTTACTGTGGACAAACGCTGCATGTATTTCTTTAACATTCACAGTAACAGGTTGCTTATTAGAACGGTATGTGTGCATCCAATTTACTGTTCCAGCAATCTGCAGAAGTGTTGCAAATGGTGGTGGTTTGCATCACACTATGTATTTACAGGTAGACAGCCCGTTAGGATTCAGATGATGGATGATGGCAGCTGTCATTGACTTCCTACATCTAATTTGTGGAGAAATTAGGTGCTGCTTTGACATTCTAATTCTTGCATGCCTCAGTCATGTTTTCATGGACAATATCACAGTGAAAGATGGACTTCACTCTTGAATTTATGTGTGCATTGCCTCACCATCTGATGTGTCAGGTTGAAGTTTAACTCGCTGATCTCATACTATGGTTGGTCCCCACTCCACTCTGTGTGCCAGGTGTTTGTTGTGGCAGCGGTAGGAATCACTCGTGCCATAGTGTCCATGACTGTCAGCGCCTCCAGTGCAGCCACTATCATCGACAAGGTATGACTGCAGCATGCATAGACGTCTGCATGAGTGAATGGCCTAGACATTATAGTGTGCACAGACATCTGTGAGTTAATGTCCTGCACTTTATAGTGTGTGCAGACATTCGCATGAGTGAATGACCTACGCATTACGACATGCACAGACATCTGCATGAGTTAATGACCTGAACATTGTAGCATGTGCAGATGTCTGTGTGAAGTAATGACCTGAACATTAAAGCATGCGCAGACATCTGATTGAGTGAATGATCTAGACTAGGCATTATAGTGTACGCAGACATCTGCATATGTTCTCTGAATTAATGACCTGAGCATTATAATGTGTGCAGATGTCTACATATTGCTGAGTTAATGAACTGAACATTACAGTGTGCACAGACGTCTGCATATGTACACTGAGAAAATGACATGAACACTACAGCGGGCTGTGATATTGTTTTCTCTTATCATATCCTTAGGAGCTGTGGGATCTTTGGGGCACAGTGGAACTTCCTGATCTTATTGTTTTCTCTTATGATGTCCTTAGGTGCTGTGGGAGATCACACGCTTCTTCCTGTTGGCCATTGAGCTCAGTGTCATCATATTGGGACTGGCCTTCAGTATGTGGACTCTTCACACCTCTGACTTTTCAGAGCCATGAGTGGAAGCTTGGGATAATTGCATCATTTGTTATGGTTTAATTGGCATTTTGGTTTGCATGGACTCTGTATCAATGCCTTATTTCTGTTTATGTACTGGTTGGAACTGATTGCATGAACACTCCCAAGACTGGCATATCTTCCAGGACCAGTATTGTCTTTCTGCTGTCTCTCACTGCTGTGTCTGCATTTACCTGCCTCTATCTGTGTCCGTGTTACCTGTGTCTGTCTGGGTCTGTGTGGACCTGTGTATACCTGTGTCTGAATTTACCTGCATCTACCTATGTCTGTACTTCCCTGTTTCTACCTGTGTCTGTTTTTCTGTTCCTAGGTCACCTTGAGAGCAAGTCCAGCATTAAGCGTGTTCTAGCCATCACTGCAGTATTGGCCCTGGCCTATTCTATCACACAGGTAAGAGGTTACCCCCATCTTTAGTCACCACACTGAACTGAGTTGTCAATATGGTGTGCTTTTGTGGGGGTCTAGAGTAGGGGTGTAATGGTACATGTATTTGTACCGTACTGATCGGTTTGGTGCATGTTGTGATCCGAGTGAATATAGTCTAGCTTTTACCATGCAAGTTACGTGCATAACTTTTTTATGCTCTGATGGTCAGTCAACCAAAACGTTAGGTTTATACAAATGTTCGAATAAACTTGCAAACAAAACTATATTCAGAAAATTATTAATTTATTGTAAGACTGAATGAGTGAACAAGTGAGCGATTTCAGAAGCAGCCTTCATCTTCACAATGCTTCTGCTAAGTAAGGTTGCTAGTTTTTAAAATGGCGCTTGTATCTTTTTTCTGCAACTCTGCATCAAGATTTAGAAAGTAAAAAGTAAAGTAAACGGCATTTCACACTATTATGGTTAAACTTTGCAATTAATCTGCTGTTCACATGCGTGCCAAACTGTGGGGGGTGTAGCAAAGGGCGAGAGCAGTCACCCCACCCGGCCTCGAACCCGGGTCTACGGGGTACCAACCATGCAACTTTGATCGCGACGCCAAAGAGCCAGGCTTGTTGGTATGGCAGTCAGAGGGCATACTCAACCATAGTGACGGCACTCCATCACAGGGGGGATCAACTACGGTCCGTTACACCACTACTAATTATACATTTATTATAACAGGAAGGTAAGTTCCTGTTATATACCTATCACTATTAGCTACAGCTTAGCTAGCTACTAACTAGATAATAAACAACGTTATTAATCATCGTAAGAGACAAGTTTTGGCAGTATAGCTGTAGCTAACTGTCTCTTTAACGATCGATCGTTGGACTCAAAATATCATGTATATGGACGTATCTGCAATATCAACGAAAGAATGGAAAGAAATATACAAGCAAGCAGAAAAGAGTACAAAGCAGATGTTTGTATTTTTCCGGTTTCGCGCCAGTCGCATGATAGAAACGTCATTAACACGCCTACTCGCTCGCTGTGAACTCTCCGGCAAATTACCCGCTCTATTCACACATGGACTCACTCCGACATGAGACGGACTTAGTACTAGGGAGCTGGCAGAACGAAATCCGTCTCATGTCCAGTCCGACTGATTCGGACATTTGCGTTCTCACATACAGCTCCTCCGGCTAATCGCTAGATAAGTTCCAGCTTTCAGTGCATGTCTGAAAGGGGCTTCAGTTTCCTCTCCGATTCCATAATGGAGCCGTAACTTAGCAAATGAATTGGCACGTTCAGTGATGCAGACTCTTAAGTATGGCGACCGCAAAGCCAGGGCTTGAGAACCCTTCCGTATCCTTTAGGCCTGTTTGGGAACATTTCGGTTTTCCAGTGAACTATAATTTTCTACATGCTGCACTTTAATGGATCTTTATTTTATTATATTTATACTATTTATTTAATATTTTAGTATTTATTTGATAACCATCAGAAGCACTTTAAGTTTTGTTAGCAGGTTGCAGCAATATTAACTGACTTTTTTTTTTTTTTTTTTTAAATAATACCTAGACGTAGGTATGTTTTTTTTTTTTTTTTTTTTTTTTAAGAAAGAAAGGTATGTGCCTTTATGTGCATTCCTTAAGTGTTCAGGAAATTATCGCCAGGTTGCCACTGTTTACAAGTTTGTACAAGTTTACAAGTTAAATTCATAATAAATGAAAAGAAATTTCATGTTTTGCATGTCTTTTTTTCACTTCTTTTGTTTTTTACTTCTGTGATTATGTATTCTATAGTACTGTAATACTGTATGGTACAAGTGTTTGTCCACTACTTTAAAATCAAAACTGTTTCACCAAATAAAAATCTGCTCAAAGATTGCAGGCCAACCCTTTGAGAAACTCTATGAATCGGCCTACCATAGTAACATATTAAGGCTGGTTGACAACATTGTCTCTGACCCCAACCATGTCCTGAACAGTGAATACAAATTGTTACCATCAAACCGGAGATACAGGGTTCCACGATTCAATAGGGTTAGACTGAAGCACTTTTTTGTGCATCAGTCAATCCTAAAATTAAATATGGAGCTTAATCCCAGATCAAATGTATATTGGATATTGTCCTTTGTGATTGCAATGTTAATGTATTTATCTTTGTTTCATTGTCCTAATTCTTGTCTTCTTTGTGATGTTGCAAATGGAGCTGCTGTGATGCAAGAAAAATTTCAGACTTGTCTGACAAAAAAGTATTATCAGATTTTGGTCTCAGGTAATGGAAGTGTTGCTACTAGCGAACAATTCAACAAGTTTACAGAATTGGGTTGTAAACGTGGCGCTCTGTGGGTTGTAAACGCGGCACTGTGAGGTTTGTTAATGCAGCACACTGTTGTATTTTTCCAGGGGACTCTGGAAATCCTGTACCCTGACGAGCATCTCTCTGCTGAAGATTTCAACATTTACGGCCACGGTGGTCGTCACTTCTGGTTGGCCAGCTCCTGCTTTTTCTTCCTGGTAATTATTGCTAATCTCCAGTGTTATTCTCAGTAAAGTGCTGTTATCAAATATTCTTAACCTGTGAGTTAGTGTATTCAAAATTATGCTTACTGATGGTGATTAGTGCTGCTCTTAAATCTTCCTAGTGTATTTTTTGCTATTCTAAAATATTGTTGGTGTGATAACTGTGTGTATGAACATGAGGATTTTTGGTCTGTAACCAGTAACCAGTTTCATTTCCTATGAAATGGAATTTTGTCATTTTTACTGTTGCACATTATACTGAAGACCAGTGGATGTTGTGAAAGTTATGGAAGCTAACGTGAAGAAGGAGGGAGGGAATTTAAAATGCTGATACTTGCGCTTTGTCTCTTCCCAGGTTTATTCTTTGATTGTTATCCTTCCCAAAACCCCTCTGAGGGAGAGGATATCCCTGCCATGTGAGTGCTCATGATAATGACTTTTGTTTATAGAGCACCTCCCATCCAATGTGATAAAAGGGCTTTATGCTGTAAGGTGGGGCAGCTCATCAGTGAGAAATGCCTCTGTCCCTGGGTCTCTTAGCATTTACTTTGCAGCAAGGAACAGATTCTATGTATGTCGCTCTGTGGGTTTCATATCGTTGTGATTTCCCTGCAGCTAAAAGGAGTTTCTACGTGTATGCGGCCATCCTGTCTGTGCTGAACCTGGTGCAGGGGCTGGGCAGTGCTCTGCTGTGTGCTGGCATCATCCAAGGCCTCTGGTAAGTCTCCATATGCTTTGTGGATATGAAGTGTGGATATGAGATATGATGACCTGTTCCAAGCCTGTCTGGCTTTCAGGTGAATAACACAGCAGTCCTCTCTGGGCCACATGCTTTTTTAAAGGCTCTGTTCAGAAAGGAGAATCTATGCTCATCATCCATAATCTGTCATTGATAGCAGGAGTTTAGGACTCCCTTTCCTCTGCCACTCAGACTGTACTGTGTCTGTGGCGCTGGCCGTGTATGCAGAGAGATGGCGGCTCAGGCCATGTTCAGCTGTTCACTGAGGAGTTCACTCTGTTTCATGACAGCTGTGTCGACGTGACCACATTCCTGTACTTCTCTGTGTTTGCGCCTCTGATCTACATCACATTCCTCAAAGGCTTTTTCGGGTATGTATAGAATGTGAAACACTCACAGATATCAGTTGTTTATGCTGCGGGACTCCTGAAGATTATCTTAGCCATCTCAACAAGCAAAATAACATTCTAAAAAAATAACAGGACATGCTGTGCTTCATTAGATATCAGTTTGAATCATAGCTTCATTTGTACTTAATGACAGAGAATTTTAAAGCACAGGTTCCTTAGTACTTAATGACAGCGAATCTTACGTAAAGCTGCATTTGTTCATAATGACAGAGAATCTTAAGGGAAGCTTCATTTGTACTGAATGAGGGGTTGACCTCCTTAACTACAGGGTCAGTACTGCTATCTCTCTCTCTCTCTCTCTCTCTCCAGCTCGGAGCCCAAGATCCTGTTCTCCTACAAGTCCCAGATTGACGAGCCAGACGATTCGGATGTGCACCTGCCGCCCACCTATGGCGTCAGCAGGAAGGAGCAGGAGCCGGGCTCATACTCTAGCACACAGATCGATGGCTCGGCCGCATACCTGGATGATGTAGTGTCTGGGCCATACGCTGTAGGCAGCATCAACAGCATCGATAGCGACCGCTGGAGGGCCATCAATGCCTAGCGCACGCCCCCTCCGGCTCTCAGGACACACACACACTCTGGCCTGCGAGGGAGGGCTGGGCTCACCTCCTGCAGTCTGTGTCCTAAATCTACTGCAACAAAAGTATTATCTCCCTAACCTTTTGAATACGTTGGAAACATAATTAAAAATGAAGTGTAAACATGTTCCTATCGGGGGGGTTGGGGGCGGGTGGGAGTTGGGAGATGGGGCATTGTTTGGCAGGGAGTCCTCTGATCGCTGCCTCTTTTTAGATTTGTGATGTGGTGTCCACCTCTGCCCAGGTCCGTAGGCCAGCTCAGCTCATCAGAGGACAGTGAACAGTGCCATTCATCGTGGATGTGTGCTTTGCTTTGCTGGCGACGTGGAACGCATCACTGTGCCATGGCCATATAGAGTTTGTGTTTCAGTGTTTCTGTAATGCTCACATTCTTCTAGACCTCTCTCGGTGCACCTCAGATCAAGGTCATTCGGCCCACTTGCACTTCTTCACTAGGAAGCTGAGGATCATGGGAAGGCATACTTGCTTCCTGCATCACCTGTATTTTATGTGAATTATATTTATTTATTTGACTAACATCTGAATGTTTGTGGACCATTTTCACCTGTGTTTGAAATGCTTTCACCCTGTCCATCTGATGTTTTACCACCGAGACATGAGCGAGCAATCATCCTAGCATGGACATGAGAAAAGCAAAGGCCTCCGAAGGCCTGTTCCTGGTTACATGGTTGCCAGGAAATATCACCAGAAGGACAAACATGTCATTTGCTTTTTTTTTTTTTTTCAAAGAACACACGGCTTATTGCTGTGTCACTTTTTTCTAGATATGAGAGGTCTTCTGCAGCTGGTCACTGTCAATGCAAAGTAAATAGATGACAAAATCGGAATGTGCATCTAAGGTGAGCAAAAAAGCGCCTGGAACATGCAGGCAAACCCTGTCACCTGCAGCAGGCCTCCGTTTCGCCTCTTGTTCCCCTTTACCCCAGTGAGTACCTTGAGGACAATGCTAAAGGTGGCCTGTCGAGTGAGAACTTGAGCACTCCACTCGTGTAGTGAACAAGGCAGAATGGCAAAATGACCAAAGGGCCAAAGCTTTGTTGTGCTTTGGAAAAGGAGGCCTTGCTACCAGCCAAAATGAGTCCCTGACTAATCCCAAGAGTAGCATCAGGATACTTCATGTGCCACTAGATGACAAGTAAGGACCAAAAAAAAGAGATCCATGAAAGTCCTTGAACTGTGCCTTTAACCTGGCATTTGTGCAGTGAATAGCAGACCTACCTATGTAATCAGATTTGAGTGTGTTTGAATGCAGGCAGTGCATATAACAACATTGGCCATCTGTCCTCAGTTTGAGTTCAGATGCCTGTCATCTCAGGCACACTGCAGCAAGACACCCTCTGCCAAATTCTCAGCCACATTCAGGACCAAGTGGAAGAGGAGAAGGGCCGAGCTGAGCAGAGCTCACACAACTTGGAGAGATCATTTTCCACATGTGAGAAACACGCACAGCATTTGAGAGGTACGCCCTTCAGAAGGTTGATGGAGAGGCAATATCCTTAAGAAGGAAAGGGCAATAATGTGCGTGTGCTTATATTGCAGGGAGAAGGGGAACAGGCCCTCAGTAACGAGTGTGCCTGGTACCGTCACTGCTCTCAAGACTCGTTAACAGTACAGGTGTAATGAGTTTTATTGTGTTACTGTAGAATATTGAACCATACGTGATGTGCTGAACATTCCATGAGTGATTAAAAAAGGCATCCTCTTCGAGCTGTTTTGAAGTGCCAAATTTGTTTGAAAGTTGTATCTGTGTGCAAATACATTTACTGTTCAGACCACAGATCATTTCTGTTGACCACAGCAATTTTTCCTGGGACTGTTAGTGAAGAGGACTGAGAAGAGTGATGATTTCATGAAATTTCAGGTTATTAGTGCAGCCAAATCAAACTAGTGGCTGTTTTAACTTCAACTTGCAGTGGTTTCCAAGGTTACCACAGCATATAGTCTCAGCCAGCTCCAGGAAAAGGAGCAGGAGGCCCAACTTATATTACAGGAGGGTCTTCTGTTGTCAGCAAAGGAGCAAGTGCAGTTTTTAACCACAGCGATTATACAGGTGTACCTTCAGCATTAAGTTTAAGCAGGAAGGTGCCAGCGAATTTGTGGCGGTAGTCTGTGTAAAGTCACAGTTCAGTTTCCTGCTGGTTCATCAGAGCAGGACCCCTCCATCTCTCTCCTTGGCTCAAGGTACACAGGCTGGGGTGTAGTCCTGAATTCACACCTTTTACATAAGGTCCACTCTTCATTTAAAAGGACACGTGCATCAGTTCAGAAATTGCAGACTTTATTTGTACAAGCAGTGTGTGAAATGTACATTAAGCACAGCATGTTATTTTCTTCACACACGTATACACACCCCTCCAGGAGGGCCGTTCAGAGTTCCCGTTCCTGAATGGCACACCTTCATCAGCTGTCCAGGAAGGCAAAGTTCATCGCAGACGTCAGTGTGTCTGAGAGCTTGGTTGCAATTTTGTCTGTGGAGAGAGAGAGAGAGAGAGAGAGAGAGGGAGGGTCCTTTGAGATGACTGAATTAAGGATCACAGGATCACAGGGAACCCTGGGTGGCTGTGAAAGCAGAAAAGCAAAGACAAAAACAAAGTCCCGGTTCATCTTATAGGAGAAGCTGAGTTTTCCGTTACCTCCCTCAAAAATCTCTAAGTACTTTTGATATTTTTGTATTATAAACATTTTGATGAAGTGGAGTTGAGGCGGCTTATTTTATCCAAGTGGGAGTGGGCAGGACAGTGTGGGAATGTACCAGCTCGTTTCTGCTGCTTCTTCCTCTTCTTGCTGGCTGCCAGCAGTGCCTGGCCCTGCTGGAGGGGGTCCACATGCAGGATGTCCCGCAAGTCCAGGGCCCGTGGACACACTGTCTCCACTACACCCCCCGACTTAGCCTGGGATAACGGGATCTCCACCGTCATTGGCCCAAACTGGAGTGGATGGAGATAGAGATGGCAGGAGAGAAAGGGAGTGAATGTAAGAAGAGGGAGAGAGGGGCTGAAGAAAAGAATTCAAAATGATCTACTGTGCTAAGACATGTTGGTTGTTATTAAATGGAGACATTTATAACAACCAACAAAGAAAATATTACATGTGCAACATACATCACATGTAAAAAGAATGATAAAATTTACACCTTTACTGACCAGGTCTTAATGGCTACCACCAAGCCTAAACATGAATACCAGCAGAGAGATCTACCACCAAGCCTGTGCATTAATACCAACAGAGATCTACCGCCAAGCATACACATTAATGCAGAGATGCACCATCAAGCATACGCATGAATACAAACAGATCTACCATGAAGTCTCATGCGTTGAAGATATCTGGCCCCACACCGGAAATCCGGCGTGCAGAGATTTTAAGATCAGGCAATGAATCATTACTAGCGTATACTGGCTCTGATATTCCCAGATCGGAACGCAATTTCATTAAAAACAATGACTGCTCTCCTGCCAGTACTTCACATAAACAGGCTACCATTGTTTAAAACTCATCCGAAAAACGCCACGTCACTGTTCTTATCCAGTCTGCAGCTGGTTTCAACTTTCTGTGAGGCGGTGACAGAAAGTGTTTGTGGGGACTGTATCAGTTGATTACTGCACAATAGGCTAGCATGCATTGAAATGGATGGAGCACGGAAGCAAAACTTGTGAAGGTTGTCGCAGACACAAGCACAATAGAACAGGGGGTGAATAATAAATGGCGATAGACTTGGTTAGATGAAAACGGTAATGACGGACAAACGTTCGACGAATGTTGTCACAGATTAAACGAGCCTGGGAGCTGCTTTGCACTGTGTGTTCGAAAAAAAAAATACAGAATGGGATTAGCGGCAAAGGTATTATTTTCGACATGACACAGATCCCTCACACAAAGCAGCTGTTCGGGTTCTTATATGTCAACGTTGCTGGGAGCTGTAGCTGCTGCCGCTTCATCCATCCAAGACCGCGTGTGCAATCATAAAGTCTGCATTTAATTATAGCGGAACATGACCTGTCTTTCAGGTTAATTGTATTAATGTTTTGTTTTTTTTTTTAACAATTTTGAATTAAAGCTGTTGTGGTAACGTGCGTAAATGTACGTGCGTCCCATTTTGTTACCATTTTGTTAACAACAACATTTCAGGCTCAGAAAAATTTGTTGCTTTAAGCCCTGAAGTCTGCATACAAACACAGAGATATACCAGCTACCCTGCGCTCAGATTGGGTTTAGATATGTGAATTTTTAACTATCAATTCTGAAGTTACAAAAAAAGGTAAGAACTGAAATGATCAGAAACTACAGAACTGTATGCCAACAATGCCACTTGAGGCTCCACGCCTTTGGGACAGTGTAGCCGCTTCGAGAGATGCGTGCGAGCGTATACCTTGGTATCAGCATCGTGCTCCATGGATTCCGTCCTCTCTGGCTCACAGTCATCCACATCGTCTCCCTGAATGTCCAAGTCAGAGGGTAGCTCCCCCTGCGTCATGCCTGAGGTAGCCATGCACAACCCCATCTGCATTGCAGATGAGAGAGAGCTCACCTCTACAGGCAGAGAGAGAGAGCCATTCAGACGGCGATTCTCCGTGTTATGGGAAACATCTATGACCATCCTGCTTCATTTCCACAGCATTATTTCCTGTTGCCATTTTACTGCATGTCATGTTTCAAGGTCTTGAGTTAGCTAATGGAGGGGATTGTGGGTTGCTAGAGCCAGGGGCAGCATTTGAGGTTTCCAACCAGTATGCATACTGACAAACATGAACAAAACTCAACAGAAGTCATCAAGAGATGTCCATCTTATTACACGCAATGTGTCCAGTTTATCACATGCACCACATGCAAGCCCAGGTGCTGCAGAAAAATGGACTTTTTATCACATAATGAAGACAGCTACAAGTTAGCTACAGCTACAGCTACACACACACACACACACACACAGTCCCCACTGCTCTACTGACACACTCACTCACTCACATATGAACACACACCCCATTGCACTACACACACCAATGTGCACACATCCTACCAGCCAGTGCTTCCTGGTTGCCCTTCTCCAGCTCCTCCCAGTCAAAGGCCTTGCCCATCTCTGCCACAATCTCAGCACTGATGTGTGTGGGCAGCGTGTGTGTCTCTGGAGGGTGTGTGAAGTAACTGATCCTGCCGCTGCCATAGACATGGAAACGGAAGGCATGTCAATGTGCTGATATGGAGGGACACATCGACAGTCTTTACACAGAAACTATGTCCGTGTGTACCTGGGGTTCCCCACAATTACACCAGACCACCCCAATCCTGGGTCTACAAGTCAGAATGTGTAAAATAATCAGAAAAAAACACTGCTGCTCAACTCAGCTCCATTCCTCTCTCAAATTGCACACTGTGCTGAAAAATAAGCAAAATGCCTGAAGACACCTGCGATATGAATGAGTGTGAGGACACCTTCTCTACCACCCTCTCTTCTCCTCAGTACATGAATGAGAGAGCAGATTCTCTCTATCACCCTCATCTCAGTATGTGAATGAGAGGACACTCCCTCTATCAACCTCTCCTCTCCCCAGTATGTAAATGAGAGAGAGGATAGTCTCTCTACCACCTACTCCACTCCTTACCCAGTCCAGTCCATGAGGACACTCTTGGCAGCCTTGTCATGATCCGGCAGCCCCCCTTTCCGCAGCTTACCCTGCTGGCGTGCCAGTAATGCCAGGAACTCCAGAGGAGTTTGGAAGTCTGGGACACCATAGTGCTGCATGATCTGAAGAGAGGAAAAGAGATAGGTGGTGGAACAGAAGGCGGAGGGGGGACAGACAGATGGGGGGGGGGCACTGGGAAGAGTATGAGTTGTGCTATTGTTGCATGCATATGTTTCCATTTCCTTCTCTCATTCATTTATCCCATTTTCTGACTCTCACTCATCTGTTTGAGATAAGTATATATGACCTTATAAAGGTCATATATATTTATCCTGCCACTGTTTACCTTTGTAATGTGCACATAACCATCAAATCACTCATGTGATCCTATATCATGAGGACTTCAAGTCTGTAAGTTTTTTTTTTTTTTTTTTTTTTTTTTTTATACTTATGAGATACTTTTCTGTTTTTTGCACATTACCTTGACAGTAGCACTTTATAAGGTGTTATACTTTCAGGACAGCACTAGCAATGATAGTTTAGGCACTTCACACTGAGAGAAGGGGAGAGAGCAGTGGGCATTCCATTAAAAAAAAAAACGAAACCTGAGCCTTATTGCAGCGGCGCAGGATGGCGGCCACCGGCTCCACTGGGTCCATCAGCTGTTCGATCTTCATGCAGTTCCTCAGGATCATGGCTGCATCGCTTTTGGAGGTCGCCATAATGATCCCTGGACAGTCCAGGAGCTTGATGTGCTTGTCCAGGTGCACCTCCTGAAGACACCTTCAGGGACACCACACAAATGAGAGCTTCGCCATATGTGGGTTCCACTACTACACACTCTGTAGTGTGAAGCTCTGTCTTCACACTACAGAGTGTCTGCTCCTGGGCTGTGCTACCTTCTATAACAGTGTTTCTCAACCCTCTCCTGGAGGGCCCCCTGCCCTGCATATTTTAGATGTCTCCCTGCTCCAACAGAGCTGATTCAAATGATCAACTCGTTGTGAACTCCTGAAGCTGCTTAATAATAATAATTAAGCAGCTTCAGGAGTTCACAACGAGTTGATAATTTGAATCAGCTGTGTTGGAGCAGGGAGAGATCTAAAACATGCAGGGCAGGGGGCCCTCCAGGAGAGGGTTGAGAAACACTGGTCTACATGCTCTTACTTTTATTTCACCTACTTATGGCATAAATATATGTAGTAATCACTTATTTACTGCACTGGTACATTATTCAGGGACTCTCCATTGGTCAGGAACTCAATCTTCTACACAGGAAAACAAAACAAGTGTCTCATCACAGAATTTGGCGAACCCTGAGCTATGATTGGCTTATCGCATCATATAGACGTTGCTTTACCCTAGGACTAGGACCAATCACAGGCACCAGAAGGGAGCTTACTTGGTGACACCAGGCGTGGCCCCGACGTTGCAGGCGCGCGCTCGCTTCAAACTGTTGATCATACTGCTTTTCCCCACATTGGGAAAGCCTGAAAGACACACTAGAATGAGACCGATTCACAACAAATTATCAGACACTCGTTTCACACAGCTCACTCTTCTCTGATGTTCCAGTGCTTTTATTCACACCTACAGACAATCCAACAGTTAAAAGAGGCTTCAAAACACCTTCAGTAATGCCCAGGTGAAAACTATGCTCCCCACTTATTCCAGGTGGTCTCAACCAGCCCTCTCACACAAACACCTGAGAAATTTGGGAAAGCTGAAGCTCTACACATCTATGAGCAAGAAGATCCACTGCACATTGCAGCTTCACACCTGAATATGGGGCATCCTATCAAGGACAGATTCAGATCCCATTCAGGGCCACATTTAACATCCCCCTGCAGGGTTTTCCCTAACACAGAAAGGCTTAGGCGCTGCGCCTCAGTGTTTCTGCGGAGCGCCTTAAGCCAAATGAACGTAAAAAGACATTTACGCGACATACCAGAATGAAGGTGAAAACAATGGTGAGAGTTCTATGAGCTGACAAAAAACGGAGAGTTGGCTTGATCTCGAACGGAAAGGTAAACTGGCAATAGGAATGACCTGCCAACCAACAATCAATGTTTGGACGAACGTTTGTGTGATTGGTGTGTGACAGATGCTCATCGCCAAGCTAATCAAACAGCTGATTGGATATTTCTCTGTACTGTCAACTCGGGATGGTACAACCATCGACTCGGATAAGCAAGTTGCAAGCCATCGATAAAATAAGCCTCAACAAATAAATGAAGTATAAACTTTTTTTGTTAGGGAGTAATTCTTGTGCATGTTAACAATAGCGATAGCAGATAGAGAGAAGATATAACTAATGTAGCCTATTTTACAACTAAAGAAATTGCTAACCTAGCTAACTAACATAGATGTTCATGTACTGAATTAAGTTACGTTAGCCAGTGAAGCTAGTTAGTTGACATTACATAAAGACACCATATAGTATCACATAGTATCTACATAGTATCTAACGTGGCTTGGTAGCTAAACAAAATTAGTGTTCAAACGTAACGTCTTTTTCTTATGAAAACCGCTGGTCAGTGTGTTTTTTCATATAAAAATATATTCCAAAATGCAGTTGAGAGCGTCCTTTGTTACCATAACTTATACTCACCTAGAGTTAATGTTAGGTAACAGGCTAGTTTTGCTAGCGACTGAAATAAACACAAACACCAACCAAAAACCCATCCAGTTTTACTCCACAAATGAATCTTGGTGATACAGTTTAACTGTCTGATTCGAACACAATAAGTTTCTCCACCAATACCTTCTCCAAAGGTACCACAGGGCCAACAAAGCTAGGAAAGTGAAGTTTTCAAAGTCGGCTGCGATATTTGCAGTTGAAATAAATGTTGAAATAAATCAAGAAATTCTCTGTCTCCTTTATGTCCTTTGGTTGCATTTTCAAAATAATTACATATGTATCTCAACATGTTTATCTTTCCTATGTGTACCAGTTAAGGTAATCTACATATATTTTCATTAAATCTCAAACATGTTATTTGGTGAAATGAATAGACTTTTGACTGTAAGTACAATAAGTGTTGCCTGCTTTTTTACCACAAATATGGTAAGGATAATGGTCAAAAATGTAGAATTTTTTTTTTTAAATAACTTAGAATTTCCTGAAAGCTGAAAACTGGTGTTAGATGGAGTGTGTGAGATTTTAAGGCCATAATACTAAAGTTGAATGCTGCTGTTAGACTGAGTGGATGTGAAGGAGGCCTTACTGAAGCTGAATGCTGTCGTTAGACTGAGTATGCAAGATCTGAAGGCTGCGCAGTACGCACCCACTACGCCCACTGTGATGATGGTCTTTATGTCGAGGCTGCGGCAGTAATTCCCCAGTAGCTTCATCAGGAGGTCCGCCCCCACACATGCACTGCTGCCCAGGAGCTCCGAGGAGGCCTGAGCCACGGGGACGCTGCTACGCTTCTGCAGGGGGTGGAGCCACAAGACGTGATGTCACAAAGGAGCATGGCACAACCTGTTACTATAGTATTGCCACTTTCACATTCAACAGAACATGCAGCATGTATTCCATATCAACAGAATAGTCAGAACGAGTTCTAGATTAACAGAACAGTCAGAGTGCGTTCCATATCAAGAGAAGATCAGTCAGAGGGCATTTTCATAAATTTCCTCTTAGTCCACTAGAGAACACGCAAAGATAATTGGGTGGGTGGGTAATAATTTAAGCATCTAGGTGGTAACATGCAGAAGATTCACAGTAGGCAGCAAACAGGGAAAGGTGTAGCATGGATGGACACTTATCGGGGTGACAATGCCCGATTCAGCATGTCAAAATGCTGGCATGCTGAGACACTTCCAGTGTCCTTCCTCACCAAGTTCCTGTTCTGCTGCTGAGTAGAGGCTTTGAAGGCCACGGTGGGGAACTCATTACGAAGGTACTTGATCCATTTCTCCACAATTTCCTTAGAAACCAGATCTTTGCATGGCCCAAGAGGAGAGGAAAAAGAGGTGAAAGGAAAACATTTTAGTGAAATTAATACCATTCCTCTAGAAAAAATCTAAAAACGTAAAGCCTCTGGTTATTACTCACTGGACTGCAAACGACCTGGAAGCAAGACAAGCACACCTTATACCCAATTGTGCTGGACATCTGAGAACATTGAAAAAGAGTCCATGCAATTGCCTGATGCAACACGGCATGAATTTCAGGCAGCTTTATTAATCCAATAATAAAATCTAGTAACTCTTGCATGTTTCTGGGTTCAAATCTCCCCAGTTGGTGAGCTCCCCACACTGCCTTAAGACTCAAGAGTTATACATGATAGACATGCTGACAAGACTATGCCACCACCCGAACTCTGGCTCCTTCCCAGCATCATTTTAATGACACAGCTCATGCTCATGGGAGGGAGGGAGCTCAGCCAGGATGTCCCTTTCTATTCCGGCTCAGATAAGTGTTCAGATAAGTGTAAAAGAGGTAAACTCCATGGCTACTGCCTGGAGATGCACCTCTGTATGCTGCCTTCTTTCCATTCCTTTCTCCTTTTATCCAACTCCTTCACTCCCTCTCTCTTCCTCATTCCCTCTCACTCCTCCTCCTCCTCACTCGCTCCCTCTATCCTCCTCCACTACCTCCCTCTCCCCCTCTCTCTCCTTCTCCTCACTCCCTCCTTCTCTCCCTCCTCAATTCCTCCTTCGCCTTCTCTCTCCTCATCCTCCTCACTCACTCACTCCCTCTCTCTCCTCCTCCTCCTCACTCACCTCTCTCTCCTCCTCCTCCCTCCTCCCTCCTCTCTCCTCCTCCTCCCTCCTCTCTCCTCCACACCCCCTCCCTCTCCCTCTCTCCTCATTACTCCTCCCCTCTCTCTCCCCCACACTCCTTCCCTCTCTCTCTCCTCCACACTCCTTCCCTCTCTCTCTCTCCTCCACACTCCTTCCCTCTCTCTCTCTCCTCCACACTCCTTCCCTCTCTCTCTCTCCTCCACACCCCCCCCCCCATTGGTGCTTACCAATCTTGTTCAGCACCAGTACCTGTCCCTGGTTGGCTCTTACCTATCTTGTTCAGCACCAGCACAATCTTCTTGTTGGTGCCACTCTGGACCACAGCCTGTTCCACTTGTGGGCAGCGGCACCCCAGTGGGTCACGGGCGTCCAGGACCTCCAGAATAACATCAGCCCTCTCAATGACCTGCGCACAGGAGCCGCAGTCAGTAGACCCTCATGGGCCACACCCCAGTCATGGGCCACACCCCAGCCATGGGTAAATCAAAATTCGTGATAAATGCATGATGAAATTACAGACAGACAGAAAACCTACTGAAAAACAATTCCTTCTCCCAGGAATGCACCATCTCAGAAAAATGTAGTACTTGCTATTTCTTAGAGCTGCCCCGACCAAAGATTTTCCTAGTCGAGTAGTAGTAGTTAGTTCAAGCCATTAGTCAACTAGTCGTCGCACGTTTATGACATTAATTTAATAATTTAAATACAGGCTAAGCAAGGTAATTTAGCTTCCCCAGTCCCCACGAACACTTGGGTAAGCCTAATAATGCATATGACAATATAGTTATTCAGCTGCATATAGCCTTAACTTTGCAATTCGTTAATGTTAATTAGGCCATTAATTATTTAGCATAATGGAATAACCCTTTCGCGTGTGCGGTCACACCTGTGTGATTAGCCGTTTAGCCCGTATGCTAAAACTGTGCGATTAGAACACTAGATTGGAAAAATGTAAGATAATTTTAGAACTACTGAGTGAATTTACTTTCCGTGAAAGCTTCACGGAAACAGCTTCACGGGTATAATTCCGTGAAAGTATGATGTATCCACGCACCTTGGGGTTCTGGTAAGTGTTGCATGCTGTACATGCTGACGAAGTCAGGCATATCAGACTTGTATGGGCTCAGAGAAAATCGCCGTGTTACTTTTGTCCCGTGTTACTTTCATACTGGCTCTCCCCTACATGTTTCAGATAAGTCATTTTTGAGGCCGACGAATGATAGGCGAATCTTTGCATGCAGAGTTTGCATGTCACCTTCTTGGGGTCATCCTTAACACGCTCGAAATGATCCCACACTTTGGATAATTTTCTGCCGACGTAGTCTAATAACTTTTTAACAAGGCGCAGCTCCCAAATGGAGTTTGAGTTTTTTTTCTGCGACTAACCGACCAATGAAAACTTGGTCGACTAAGACTCTTCTCATCGACTAATGTTTGGTCGACTATTAGGGGGCAGCCCTACTATATCTGTTATGCAATACCTCTAATTATACAATTTGTGCAGTATGACACATACAAGTGTTAAATTAAAGCAAAGATGAGAGCTAGCTAGTGCTCTGAGTCACCAATACAACAACATACTGATAGCTTGTTGATAGTGCTGCACCTAGTCATACCACAAGTCAAACTGCACACTGAATCACTTCCATAGAGCCACGCACCTTTTTGAATTCCCGGTAATACGCCTTCCTGGAGTTCTCATTTTCAAAGCTGACGTGTTTGTCTAAATTCTGCATCTCAGCCTCCTACAGTGCAAAGGGATCACATATAGAGGCAGAGTGATATGTGGCAGTGTTTGGCAATGTGACAGTGAGTCTGCCGAACCCCACTACAGCCTTAAAATCCACACACTGCTCATCCACCTGCTCTTCCTCTCAGTGCAACAGTGTGGCACACTGGTAAAGAGTGGCTGCCGGCTTGACTCCAGGTGGGGCACCTGAACAGCTTCAGGAAATATTTGGCAGCAGACATGGATTAAATGTAAATTGCTCTAATCTTAGGAACAGGATGCGGATGATGCAGAAAAAATTGAAAAATTCTGAAGCCATCACTGCCTAGGTATGTGACAAATATGAAATAAGAGATCATTTAAAACAGTTAGCATCAAACAGCTACACTAAGTTTAAGCTGGGGGAAACAGACCCCGTTTTATGTGGCCGAGTTCTTCTGAAGCTGTATTTTCATCTGAAACACTTCATGTAATTTTAAACAGAACTGCACAGAAAATCCTGGCCTGTTACCTTCCTCTCAAATTCTCTCTGTCGCTGTAGAACATCTTTCTGGAAGGAGCCCAGACTGCGCCTCTTTAACAGCTCTCTGTCCCGAGAAATTTTCTGCTTCTCCTGAAGGCTCTCCCTCTGGCAAAACAGTGGCACACAATACAGCCTCGGCAACAAACAATACTGCTTCAGTAACACACATGGCAACACAATACAGCTTTACTAATATGCATACATTTTTAGTACCACACACGGTGTCCTGTCATTTTTTGCAACCCATCAGAACGTGCAACCAGCAGGTACAGCTGACAGTACCAAATGCCCGCCCATAATTTTTTGCTTCCTCTGATGGTGGATGTAGCCCACTCACTCTCTTGCTATTTTTAAACAATAGTTTGTTAGCTAGATAGCTAGTTACTACTCTACTATCTATCTATCTAACACTATAAATTCCTGCGACCAGTTGCAAAATCTGATAAGGACACAAAAAACAGCAGAACAATGGTAACACAATACAGCTTCAGATATATTTATTGTAACACAAAATTGCTTCATCAACATGCTCTGCTACACAAGCCTGCTTCAGCAACACACAATGTTACAACACATCTTCAGCTACTCTGGATAGAAACAAAAGGGCAAGTCAGATAGTACACAACCTATGGACATTGTCCCCAATAGATGGCTATTAAAGCTGCTGCCTTTAAATGGGCATACAGGCAAGCAAACACATACACATGCAAGCCGGCCTGCCCACCAGCCTGCACACGCACTACAGTAAAGAGACAGAAAAGCTGCAGTTGGCTTGTTGTAACCTAGTGCAAAAAATAATATGAAGAACTTCCCTTTCAAATATGTTTCACACTTTGTCTTGTAAACACAAAGTTGAGCCCAGCATTGCAGCAACCTTCTCACCCTCTTCTTCCTGAGTTCTGCATCTCTGTGGCCATTCTCCTTGAACAGGTGTGCATGCAGCCCTGTGTTCTGGCCTGGGTTCTTCCTTCCTTCTTGTGATGCTTTCTGCTGCTGCGCATCATTCCCCTGAAAACAGCACAAAAATACGATCTAACCACTAAAACATGAGCTGACACCTCTAATATGCAGTCTGAGCCTAAATGAGCCTTAAAACGGACAAAATCATGCAACAAAACGAGAACAGACACTTTAAATTAACATATCTTCAAAGAAGGGCCAAAGAGGACCAATGAATGGAATTTAAAACTACAACAAATGTTACTTTCAGTGTCAACTACATATTATTATGACTGTAAAACACTCATTATCTGTTAAAAACGTTTTCAGCACACAAACACGTCATTAGTCACAAGTACAAATCATATATTGTCCCATATGTCACAGCATACTAAATTAACTGCCAATTAAAGTATTAATATCAATATAGTGTACTATTCGAAACAAAGGCCACCCAATTCCTAATCAATTTCCTGTTATGATAAAATCACATCTGAACGCAAATTAGTTTCAGATCCGATTAAATCAATGAGACAACTCGAGTATAGGAAGACGCGTTTAGATTAAAATTACAGCTCACGCATAAGGGGACAATTTACTAAAACGCGAATATGGAGACTTTAACCTGGTTCCGTGACTTGAAAAAGAGGGTCTTGGAATGTAACATTAGTCTAGGGATGTCAGTTGATTAAACTTGCTAGTCAACAATGCCAATGTGTCTACATTGAATGACTGTGTACACGATATGCTTTACAACTAAATCAACAAGTTTAAAGCGCCAACAATCGACTACATTTGTCCCAGACTTTTTGATAGCGAGTTGCCATGCTCGTATAACATGCCAGACCATGCTTACCTTGTTCTTCCCACGAAATGTTAGCCATTTCGCTCTTTTTTGTCCTGTAATAGCAAACACCAGGAAAAAATATAGAAGCACTGATGAACACGAAAACCAACATCTCAGAACAAAAATGACATCAAATAAAACAACTTCATGTACGCACTGGCTTTAGGCATGCTTCCGCCAGATGATTCGCAGCTGGAGGACTACTGGTGCTTTCACGACAGTTGCCGCAAAGCAGGCCTCCTTTTCTTCTTCTGTGGTTTGGTGATCCTTATTGCCCGTGTATAATACCACCTACTGTGCTGGAGCGTGGTTCAAAAGGCGACAGAGAACATGAAAGAATTGAATACGGAGAACATTTCTCTAAAGCATAAATTCTTCCACCATCAGCAAAAGTCTTTGTATAACGCATAAACATCTCTTCTTCATTTTAGCCGTCCAGAGTGCCACATTACAAATAAGGTTAACGTAATCATACCCCTTTTTCTACTCCCACACACCCTGGCATGGTCTAATGGAACAGCAGAAAATGGATATACGTTTTAAAATGACGAATTAAAGCCTTTTACACAAAATGCAAAATTTCAACACTCTAAACAATAATATAAACGTAATAATCTATTATACACTTATACAATAACATTAACAATTGTATGTATGTTGTAGTATGGATTATGGGTTAAACAAACGTCTGCACACAATATAATTTTTTTTTTTTTTACTTTGTTGGTCATATTTTAGCAAATGTAAGCTGCAGATAGACAGGACACTATAGATGGGTAAAATAAGTGCACATACACATGTAGTGCAAAGCATCGTGGGATTCTTGAATCAGTAGCATTGCTGGTGAAAGATGGTAATCCAATGCCTAACACTGGTAATCATCTTTTAACAGTACTGTGTATTGCAGCAAAAGGCACTAAAATTATCTGATGAAGGATGTTGTCTTGTACTGCTTCCATGCCCATGTGTGAGAATACCTTATCCCTGTGCTCCACTGGTCTGACAGTAACCTAGAAAAAGAGGCCCCTCAACTAGCTGAACCTGAAGCCCACGGAGCAGGCTAACATCACCTTCAATCAGCTTCAGGACAGCAATGCAAGGACTTCCAGTGAGAGTAAACCAAATTACACAACCTCCCGGGGCCCTATGTCCACGATTTTCAACCGGAAAACTAAAACCGAAGTAGCAAAACACGTTATTTGAACCAAAACAACGTTTGATTTGGTTTGGTGTTCAACAAAACCGACGTGTAAACTACGTACACCAAACGTGTTTGTTGACACCAATGGAAAGAACCCAATAAGAAATGTTTCTTAAACGTCAATAACCGACGTGACTGACACGTTCTAAATAAGTCTTAAACACGTTAAATAATGAACGTATCTGAAACCTATTTCTAACGTTTAACAGTGGTGCTTATGTGGTGTGACGTGTTAAAAGCGTTTCATAAACGTGTTTACCACATGGTGTCACGATTCGGATTGTCAGAACGCGGACTTAATCTTTAACTCTTTCGACGTAACTTATTTTTCATGCTATGGACCGCACATGGTTAGTTGTGTTTTCATTAGCGTTATTAAGCTTCTCATAGCTTTCAGTTAGCATTTGCTATATTTTTTATTATGTTAAATCGCTGTTTCCTCAAATCTTAAAATTATTTTTCCAATCTAGTTTTCTAATCGCACCGGTATTAGCATACGCGTTAAACGGCAAAACACACAGGTGTGACCGTACGCACGAAAGGGTTAAATTTCGTCTTTTTTCGTCTAAATTTCTTTTCGTCTTGCAGCAGATGAACACACACGTTGGCTACTTACGGTTGAGTTGATGCAGATGAACGTATTTCCCCGAGAGGTCATCAAATTGAACTGTTGTAGGGTTTGGTAAATAATGAGGTTTTTGTTAGAATAATACTTGAGAATTGCAAGTTACTGTGGCTACCCCACATACCTATAACAGACTGAAGACGAAATAAATGAATCACAGTCCGCATGCATAAGTAAAAATTGGCACAAGTCTGAATCAATGCAAGTGCCAAAGAACATTTTATCATGTTTTCTAATAGCCTCGTGAGACATTGCTGTAAAGTGACTAGTCTACAAACTCCACTCTCATTGACACTGACGATTAATTGTTGCGACAGGACAATGTAGGCTACTCAACATTTGGGAAACTGGACCAAAATGTTCAGTATAAAATCAAAACCCCATTCAAAAATTAAACGTAATCTGCTGTTCCTGGGACCCCCTAGTGGCCGGGGCCCTGGGCTGCAGCCCATGTTGCCCAATAGGTTAACGCGGCCCTGCCTCAAATCCTCTGATCTGCGGCATTGGGAAATGCATACTAAAAAACAAAATAAAATGTAAGGCTATCAGACCCTAAAAAGAGATTACACCCCAGCAGAATATCTGACCACAGTCAGATGTTGAATGCAAAACAGAGGCAGATGCTGACCAAATATCACCTGAGTGATCACAGCCTGGCCATTAAAAAGGACATCACAGGCAAACCTGGCAAGCCAGGAAAGACAGCCTCAGCGATCAGTGCATACAAAAGAGGCCAAGACAGAAATCAACTTTCCTTTAAAATGAAATTCCAAAGCAAGGGAAATTTCCAAATATTTTAACTGTTATTTTACACATAATCTATTAATTACTGTAAATATTATTTATCAAGTTAACTTGTGAATAGAGATGTTTTCTTTTACTCTGTATAGTTGTATTGTTTATTGTATGTCCATATTATTACTCTGACAACACTGAAATAAAAGGACCATTGAACTGAACAATGCACTTGATGGTTTGGACAGCTCTGCCCTTTCAAATGAAAGAACTGGGACTGTTTTGACGAACTAAATGGAAATTCACCACCACACAACTTATCGATAACAGTTTTGACTCCAGCTGAGATTCTAGACAAATGCAAGTCATGTAGCCAGTTTTTTGGTCTCAGAACTAGCATATTAGCTCAAATTCTCAGCCCATAAGTGGTTACTCAATAGATTTAAGAATGAACTTAAGTGCCAGGATATCCTTTCCCATAATGTAATTCCACACACATCCAGCTAGGGCACAAACAAGGGCAAAAAAAGGCAAGTTCTACTCCAAAAAAAGATTTTATTCCCAGAAAGTGCATTAACACTAATGCTATGCCAAGTGGACTAAGCATCTCTATTCTGAACAGACCCCACAGTACTACTGTTTTAACACTAGAGGGCAAAAGGCTAACGAAATAGTAGCTGAACAGTGTTTGCTCAATTGGTTTTCTTTTCAGTAAAGGACACAAATTTTGGTCTTCTGCATGGGGTCTGGGCTGTTTGTCAGGCAGGGTGCTGCAGGTCCCTTTTTCCAAAAAGAAGCGAGGTGATTGACTCTGGCTGGTGACATCACCCTTCTCCTTAGAGATATGCAACAACAAACCTAGATGTGTCAGTTCCTATATACACTGCACACAGCACAATAAAAGGCACTTCAGGAGAGAAAGAAAGCAGGCAGCCCCTGTGGCTGCATGTGTGTTTACACCCCACTGTCAGCCGCTTCCTGCTCTGTCACGCCCTCATTGCTCTTCCTCTTCATGGCATGCTGCCTCCTCTTCTCTTTGTGCTCCTTGCTGCCAGAGGTGAGCTTCTCACTCTTGGCCATAATGTGGCTGGACTGTCAGAGCAGACAGACATGCCGATCAGCCACAGTGCATTATGGGAAAGCAGGTTATCTAATGCATAAAGCGCCACATACACTTCAGCAACGAGCAGGATCCACACGTGGGTTAAGGGAGCTACACATGAACACCTGCCACAGCAGCAAAATCTGCTGATGTTCAATGATGTAATTTCATGTTTTAATGTGGCGGTATTAAAGCATTCTCTAGAAAGGGCACTTATTTTGGCACATCACAATGTTTTTGTTAACTGCACATATTTTCCTGTTTTTTAACTTGATATGATTGAGCACAAAAGGGTACAGTTTGGTGCAAAACTGTAGCATTGTTAGGGAGAACCCTGTACAAGTAAAATATGATGCCAATGATGTGCATCATGTGTCTGTAAAATTCCTTCTCCTCGTCAATGATCTGCTTCACATGTCTGAGAAATGTGATATTCCTCACCAATGATGCGCTTCTTCGTGCTGCAAGCTTCACGTCCTCCACAGTGACCGTGGTTCTTTTTGCATGCCTGATCAAACGCATACACACAATCTCAGATTAACTGTTGAGCTTGATCAATAACATGATCTCTGAGTTGAGCTAAAATAAAACAAAAGCTCCTAATTACTGAGACAAAGCTTGTTACAGCTTTAAATGATTCAGTGGGCCGGTGCTCCCTGTGGGCTAGACTCTTCTGCAAGTAGATGTTAATAAATAAATGTTGCATAACTTCCACAGCCCCAGGCTGAAATCTCCCATGCCAGATTCACCCCCACACTGAGGATCGAGAGAGCAGCTTTTGGTAGTTTCTGCAAATGTACTTTTTACCATTTCATTTTAGCATATAAATCAGAGGCACAGATCTACAATGCTAATCCAAACACAGACGTGGCTTACCGTGCAAAGGCCTCCAGGTCTTTTGCAAAAATATCTGCAGTAGAGAGGGTGAAAATAAGAGATAGTATCACACCATAAAATCAACTCACAATGCTAACATGTTCCCTTTGTGAGTTTACAATGAACCCATTTCAGGCAGAAAATACTCCTATTACCAGCATTCAATCATTGAATTTGGATTAGAAATGCAAGCAGAGGTCACTCCAGGTCAAGATGTGTGGAGTGAAAGGCCTTGACTGTCATGCCCTTTCTGCTTTAATAGACGAAACTGGTGGAGCTAGCAAAATTCACCCCTGGAAGTGGAACTTATTTCCAACAGAACTCCGTATGCGGGCCTGAACGCTCGAGAAATCTCTTCGGTTTGCAAGAGATCACTCTTCCATTTTCTCTGTTGATCGTTTCTCTGATCACTTCTATACCAAGAACAGTTGCCTCAAACTTCCCTTGGGTCTGACTTTACTGGTGTCCTCCCCACTTGACAAACAGCCGTTAGCAACGAGTGCAGTGAATGCCACCTGTGGTGGAAATTCATATCATTACCTGCCCAGCGAGATGTGTCAAATTTAATCGAGTTTGTTCTTACCGCATTGCTTGAACGTTGTTTCAGCGATCGCTGCCACGACCAGTTTGCTGAATTTCTTCTGACAATCCTCTCCAATTTCATGACAAAATTTGCCCACTGTGAAGTGCACTGCAGCTTTCAGTCTCTGCTAGAGTGAACGGGTTTACAAATCACAAAAAGGCACAGCGGACAGTCTGGGAACTTTGCGAGCTATTTACCTATTTACACAAAAGTTAGCTGGCTAGGAATTGGTCAGTGTAGCTAAACATTTGGCGATTAACTACCTGCACAATAGATAACAATGTTTGTTATCTAATATTAGCTGCTATTGTGTATCCTAATTAATGATCACTGCATGACCACTACCGATGCGCAAATTCTCTTAGTCTTTATCGTTATCTACAACCTGGCTGTGAGAGAATTCGTCGTCCATTTTTTCGATGGAGTAAATGTCGATAAAAATATGTTCTGATCCAGTGACAAAGACAGTCGAGTGAACTCAAAAAATCTGACAATTGTGGCAACGAAAACATACAAACGTAAGAAATTGTTGACAGGCTTGCTACCGTTACGGAAAGATTGGACAGCGTCTGAAGCAACTTTTCCTTTGGCGCGCTGTTTGTAATGGTGGCCATAGATATCACACAACACTAGCTCCTCTACCCGAAAGAAGGCTCGGCAACGCTGTAACTAGCGCCACCATCTTACGGGGGACTTCTTTAATCTACAAACCAAAACAACACGTTATTGTACATCCTATATAATGTACATGCATGAAATGCGCTGAGGACACATTCACTAGCGCAAATAACTTCTTGCTTTGAAACTTTGAAAAGCTCCTTAATGTGCAAATCTCACCCCAGAGACAATATTTCATTCTCAGCTGGCACCTTATAAAATTGGATAAATGGTTGAGAACTCTCTCTTCCCATATAGTGCTGCTGCTTTGAACACTTTCAAACGAATCAACAATTTTACTCACAGAAACATTTTAATCATGCAACAAGAACAAAAACATGATATATCTGAGGCTGAGAGAATGTTTTTGGGGGCATGTGTGGCTCTTCTTTAAAAAGTGACCTGTCACTGACCCCGATGAATGACAACAGAATGCTGAAGTTTGTAACAACTTTTAAATTCATCAACGATTATTTTGATGTCTGATTGTATTTGTCATTGTGGTTAATATAATTCTTTGTCACATGTCTGGGACATTTTTGAACAGCTGGTGGCTTTTATGGAGGTTCCTTGAAACGGTTACCATGAGCAAGGAGCTGGCTGCTGCTTGGGGAAAATGACCCATTTTGAACCCTTGCTTTAATGGGGATGTCCAATGCAATTGAATGTGATAAATTATGAAACAACTGTCATTCACAACTGCTCTTCTTTGCTCTGTTCAGAGTCCCTTTGATCACGCTTGGGTGTAAGTAAATCTGTGTGCCTTACCCTGATGTCAGACATCTCTGAACCAATTCATCCTTAAGGAACCAATGGGACTGAGAGGTGGACTTTGAAGCAGCCCAGGTCGCCTATAAAGTAAAGCATCCCTGTTTAATGGGGATTTTACTAAGTGCTCATGGGATGATTATATGACTGCAACAGCAGATTGTGACTGTGAGCTGTGTGAGCAGTGACCTGTGCATTATAAGTGCCTCTCTCTCTAGCTGTGATGATTTGATGACAATAGAGGTGTAACTCTGGGGTACAATGAGGATGCAGTGTGCCGGAGCCAGAAGGTTATGAGGAACAGCCAGCCTGGACACTGCACAGTAGGACTACTCTATCCCTACTGTGTGTAGAGTAATATTCTTCCATGTTGTGTGCATGAAATGGGATAAAATAGGCATTTTTTTGTGTATAACATATTTACATTCTATACATTCTATATTCTTTCTTAAAGTTTGACTTAAATCAGTTTACTAGTTTGTTTTCATTCTTGTGTACATAAGTTATTCAGGTTGTCAGTGAAATTTTTTGTTATGTAGTGTACTTTGTTCTTGTGAAATACAATGGTGATACTTCTATTTATCATTGCAGTACCTTTACTTACAACCCAGCTACCTTATTTTGTTAATCAGTGACGATGATGTCCTTGTTCTGAAAGACTAAGAGTACTTTGCTAACAATTTTCAGTAGCTGATTGTGGTCAAGCTATCATCACTTTGGGAAATGATGGTCAAGATATCGCTGCTCAGTTTTTGTTTGTATTTTTCCCCACAGTGTTATTGATAAAAAAACTTTTAATCAGTCTGCTCTTTAGTGCTGTGGTTTTCAAACCCTGGGTCATGACCCTCGGGTGGGTCGCTGAATACCTTGTTAATTAAATAATCTCATGTTGTAGCTTTCGCAATAGCACACAAATTTCAGACAATCGGCAGTATTTTGCGAGCATAATCATTTATTCTAATTACGTGATTGGTGTCAATTATTCTGTGAATTATTTGTTTTATTGTTAATGAAGGAGGATAAAGGGAAATAGGTTGAAAGTAATGATAAATTTAAAGGTAGCGTTTGGGCTTCCCCTGTTTCCAGCTCACCAGCCGCCACTGGTAGAGATGTCCACTAGGCCAGCCATGTGCCTAGACTCTTTCACACACATTGAATTTAGCAACTCCCTAATTAATTAATCTAAAAACACTACCTGCCTGTTAGACCTCATTCCAACAAGATTTCTAAATCAGCTGCTACCTGAAATTGGCACACCGTTATTAAATCTTATCAATGCCTCCCTTATGGCTGGACATGAACCTTAGTCCTTCAAATGAGCAGTCATCAAGCCTATTCTGAAGAAGCCCACTGTAGACCCAAAAGACCTGTCGAACTACAGGCCCATCTCAAATCTCCCATTCCTTTCGAAAATCTAATAAAGTGGAAACAAAGCAACTTTGCTCCTTTTTACAGTCCAATAATATTCTGGCCGTTTTTCAGTCTGGGTTTAGAACGCATCACAGCACAGAAATTGCTCTCCTAAAAGTGCTTAATGACCTCCTTCTCTCCTCTGACAATGGCTGTATCTCCATACTTGTGCTCCTAGACTTAAGTGCAGCCTTCGATACTATTGATCATCTTAATCTATTAGACCGACTTGAAAACCTGATTGGAAAGGCATAAGTGGAAAGGCTCTATCCTGGTTCAGGTCTAATCTGCCAGAGTGACATCACTTTGTCTTTATTAACAATAAGTCTTCCAAATGCTCCAGAGTAATATTGGAATACCACAAGGATCCGTGCTTGGACCTTTGCTCTTTTCTTTATACATGGTGCCTCTTGGAAATATCATTCGTAAACATGGCATTAATTTCCACTGCTACGCAGATGATACCCAGTTATACATATCGGCCAAACCTGATGTTGGAAATATCAAACATGGAAGCCTGCCTCAAAGACATAAAGACATGGATGGCCCATAATTTCCTCCTTCTCCAAAACAGAAAGATTGATGATTGGCCCAAAGTATATCAGGAGCAAACTCACCAATACTACATTAAATCTTGATGGTGTCTTGCTGGCCTGAAGTGCAACCATCAAAGACCTTGGTGTTACGATTGATCCTGAGCTCTCTTTTGAGACACATAAAAAACACTTCCAGGACTGCTTTCTTTCATTTGAGGAATATGGCCAAAATCAGGAAAATTCTATCAATACATGACGCTGAAAAGTTAATCTGCGCTTTTGTTAAATCCAGATTTATTTATTGTAATGCCCTCTTGTCAGGTTGTGCATATGCCTCCCTAAAGCCCCTTCAGTTGGTTCAAAATGTAGCTGCTCATATTCTAACCAAAACAAAGCACTTTGAGCACATCACCCCAGTATTAGCCTTTCTCCACTCCACTCTGATTTCAAAATACTTCTCCTTACATTTAAAGTTTTAAATGGGCTTGCCCCTCCCTATCTTAAGGACCTTCTTCTCCCATATTCTCCAAAACGAACAATACATTCCCAAAGCACGGGACTTCTCATTGTTCCAAGAGTGGGTAAAAGTACTATAGGTGGTAGAGCCTTTTCGTATCGAGCCCCTCTTCTATGGAACAATTAACCACCGAGGTCCGGGGAGCAGACTCTCTCTCCCTCTTTAAGTCTAGGCTAAAAACTTACCTCTATTTCAAATCTTTTAGTTGAGGGACACGGCATGGAGCAGGCATTGATCGTAGAGTCTCTGGTGGACTACATGGTCATTGCTGTTACTACATCATGGCCTGGTTACTCTGTGTCCAACTGATCTGGCTGTGGTCTGGTGTTGACTGCCTTAGGATTGCCCTCATGATCGTGCTGGCCCCTTGCCTCTTGTCATCTAGGTATGTTGCCATAGTGCTTATCTGCCAAGATTTTTCCTTATTGCACACATGCATCTCTCTTCCCCCCTCTGCTCGCCCCTTGCCTTTATGCCTTTATGTTTTCATTCCTGTAATTAACATCCACTAATCACTGTTTTCTATTTGTATTTCCTGTCCCTACCTTGGGCTTCTGCCTGGAGCTGTAGCTCAAGTGCCACATCTCGATTTCCAGTTCAGCTACCTCGCTGCCCTGCCTATCAAGCCAACTGTGTGCCAAGAACCAGACATTCTAGAATTACATTTTATAATTACTCCTTGTTAATTACTACTGTCTATCAAATTCAAATGTCTTAAGTACATTGTACAACCTTAAGCATTCTCTTATTCTCTTCTCAATTCTATCTGCCCAGTGCTGGCCAGAAGCAGATGGGCTTCCCCTCTAAGCCACGTTCTGCTCAAGGTTTCTTCACTGTGATGAACTTAAATCTAACTCCTTCTGAGGAGTAGTCTGAGCTGCTGCACTTGAACTGTGATGGTACACTAAAAATATGACACAGAAGTTGTCCTCATTCTGGACTGGGCTCTCTAGTGCTGCATAAAACCAGCATTGTGCTGCTGTTGCCTTTCGCACCCACATATACACTCAGTGACCACTTTATTAGGTACACCTGTACACCTGCTTGTTGATGCAAATATCTAATCAGCCAATCATCTGGCAGCAACTCAATGCATAAAAATCACAAAGACATAGTCAAGTGGTACAGATGCTGTTCAGACCAAACATCAGAATGGGTAGGAAATCTGATTTAAGTGACTTTGACCATGGGGTGGTTGTTGGTGCCAGATGGGGTGATTTGAGTATCTCAGAAACTGCTGATCTCCTGGGATTTTCACACACAGTAGTCTCTAGAGTGTACAGAGAATGGTGCAAAAAACAAAAATCACCAGCAAGCGGCAGTTCTGTGGGTGAAAATGCCTTGTTAATGACAGGTTGGATGAGAATGTAACCCAAATAACCACACGTTACAACAGTGCTATGCAGAAAAGCATTTCTGATCAGCATTTCTGCTGCGACATGCAGATGGTAGGGCCAGAATTTGGCGTTAAGAACATGAATCCATGGATCCATCTTGCCTTGTGTCAATGGTTCAGGCTAGAGGTGGTGGTGTAATGGTGTGGGGAACATTTTCTTGGCACACATTAGACACCTTAATACCAATTGAGAATTGTTTAAATGCCAAGGCCTACCTGAGTACTGTTGCTGACCATATGCATCCCTTTATGACCACGGTCTACCCATCTTCTAATGGCTACTTCCAGCGGGATAACACGCCATGCCACAAAGCACACATCATCTCAAACTGGTTCCAGGAACATGACAATGAGTTCAGTGTACCCCAATGGCCTCCACAGTTACCAGATCTCAATCTAATAGAGCACCTTTGGGATGTGGTAGAACGGGACATTCGCAGCATGAATGTGCAGCTGACAAATCTGCAGCAACTGCGTGATGCTATCATGTCAGCATGGAGCAGAATCTCTAAGGAATGTTTCCATCACCTTGTTGAATCCATGCCACGAAGAATTCAGGCTGCTCTGGGGGCAAAGGGGGTCCTACCCAGTATTAGAGAGGTGTACATAATAAAGTCGTCACTGGTCATTAAAAAATACTGAAAATTATGAGTAGGGGTCCTGTGGTGTATTAACAGACAAACCATATGTATTGGTTTTCAGTGTTTTAATGCAATGGAGTAGACCATTTGTTACTACATACAACATGGTGCATTGTGGGAAAACTGGTAAATTACATTGGTAAAAAAGCGTGGCCTGAATACAATCACTGAAATAAGATTCTGCTGCCATCTCATCAATACATTACAAGTCCCCTGAAAAAAGTTTTGACACCCTGCTATAGTGTTATCAAATCTGTATCATTCACTCACATTCACATTCATTATTCTACCGATTCCCCAGTATTAAACATGTAAAACTATTGAAATTGCTAACACACTTTTCACTTTGATGCTGGTTTGCACAAACAGAGGTGTCTGAGTCTCTCGAGTGACACTCTCTTGACATATTTTGTGAGAGATGCTTGTTTAACACTGCCAATTTACAGGCTCTATTATTAAAAAAACTACATTAATTTCCACTATTTCAGCGGTGTTTTTTTCAGTGCTAAGTCGCACTTGCACCTTGTACACGTTGAAGATGTATACCTATAGATGGAGAACCATGCTGCTGAACTCCAGCGATTAACCTGCGTCACCCATCACGGCATCCAATCAGCCAATCAGGAAAAAGACACAACCGCGGTTAGGTTTCATCTGAGCAGCGCGCGTAGGTGAAGGCAGGTTGAACGGTGAGCACTTCTATGTCCGATCGTATGGAAAACAGTTAGCATGCCTCGCTGACTTGCTCTATATAGTCATCATTCTACTCACAACAGTTTTTTGGTTAGTTATATGCACACAGGGGCAAGACTTGCCCAACAATCTTGCTAGCTCGCTACACGATGCTATGTGCCTATCCATCGCATTAAGTCGCTAGCTTGTGCTAGCTAGACATGTTACGTTAATTTGATTGAGTTTCACTTGGGTACCCGATACAAATAGTTAGCTAGCTAGTTAGATACGTGGATGCGTTAAAAGATCGTTGGTTAGCCAGATAATGTTACTGATTTAGCCGCATTCCTTGTCAAACAATTGTTAACCTAGCCTAGCTAGCCATGCCACAGCTCGGTTCGAACCCTCGAACCTCGCTTCCGCGATCTCGTCTGTATTCGCCGGTTTCACCAAGACGTATTGATACATACTCGAGTTTACTCCCAAACCAGGTCATGTCTCAGAGGAAGCGGGTGGCCGGAGCGTCGCAGAGATCTCAGGGCCGGCTGTCCGGGGTAAGATCTCTCCCCGTCCACGGGCCGCGTGTGGCTGGGCGATGCTTGAAACTGGCACTCACTCCAGTCTTGAAAATGATTTATAATGGGGGTTTATAGAGACAAGTTTTTATCAGTCAGAAGCAAAAAATTAACAAAAGAGAATTCGTTTTGAAGGCTTTTAGTCTTTTTTTTTTTTTTTTAAATACGGCTGCATATATTGTGCACAAGCATAGTGTCTGGTTTGGAATGGGCAAGTTCCCAACACGGAGTGTGGGGAAATGGAAGCCTGACAGTGACCTGTGTCCCTCTATTCCTACCAAACCTCAGGGCCTGGAGGCATGGGACGAGGATGACAACATCTCTTTCACACAGCCCAGTTCTTCCCAGGTTCAGAGGGGACTGGAGCGAATCACTGCAGCTCAAGTTGACCAAAAGGTATTTCCCCCACCCCTTCCTGCTTTCCCAAAACCTTGATCATTCCTCCTTAAATATAATCCCATCCATTCATTGTCTATCCACCTTTGACCTTTAGTCCTTTTTAGTAAATTCTTTTTCCAATTAGTTTCCTGTAATTATTATTACATATTTGCTCAACAGAAATTCCAGAGCACCTTGTATAGCTTACATTTCCTCTCATTATTGAATTATACAGCTAGGTAACTATTGAGGTAAATTAGGCGAAGCTCCTGGTTAGGACCCTGGTGACCGTGGTCTCTGTGTGGCATATTGGAAAGGAGCAGGACTCATAAACCAAAGGTTACTGGTTTCATTCCTGAGTAGGGCACTTAACCAACCTTGTAAATGGATAACTTACAATGGTAAGGTTATGTTAGCTGATCTGGATGAGAGTGCAAAGAAAAATGTAATCTGAAGCTTGTTGTGGTTGGGATAGCTCCTCTGTCGATACGATTGTCAGGTGGAGTTCCCACCAGGTAAAATATGAAGCATATAGGTCTTGAACTTATCTTGCATAATTGGCCAGCAACACTGTTACATTACATTTGTTCTGGTCATTCTGTTAGAGCATTCAGGGTATAATTGCACACAGTCTTATGTCCCCCTGACCTTTCACCTTTGCGAAAGTTTCCTGTTTTGAAATTACTCCTGATTTTCAGATGGCAGAGGTGGTGCAGTTTATTCTTATTAAGGACCAGAAGAAGGTGCCAATCAAGCGAACAGGTCTGCACTGTGTAGATCATAAATATGTACTGTATGTATGTATCGAATTATGTGTGCATATATGTATGTATGTCTGTTATATTGCTTTACATTCATGTAGCAGACGCGCTTATCCAGAGTGACTTCCAACACAAGAGAACAGAAATGTATCCATCAAACTTCAATGAACGACAGTGTCAGACCAGGCTAACAACAGTTTATGTAGTGTGTGTGTGGTGAAGCAGTTCAGTTCTTCCATGTAGATTGTTTATGATTCAAGTACAGGCTGTCCTGGTGCATTCTCCACTGAAGGTCACTGCTCAGATTCTTTCTGTAGGTTTTTATTGTGCCTCTGGTAATAAATCTTAGCTGTTTCATCCCTCTCTCTACCCCTCTGACTTCTTACACAGACATTGTGAAGCATGTGATAAAGGAGTACAGGAACATCTACACTGAGATCATGAAGAGGGCCAGCAGGACTTTGGAGCAGGTGAGCTGGCCAAATCGCATCCCAGAACACACATTCCTTTCACATCATGTGTGAAGATGTGAACATTGCATGACTGATTTGTGTGTGTTAATGAGAGAACTTGATGGTGAGGGTCTCCAGTTTCCTTAAACTCACTGTAAAGCAGTGTGGTGTAGTGATAAGGAGCAGGGCTTGTATCCAAGAGGTTGCTGGTTCAATTCTGTGCTAGTCTACTGCTGTTGTACCCATGGGCAAGGTACTTAACCCATAATTGCCCCTTCAAATAAATGGATAAATTGATTAAATTGTAACCTATACAAGTCATTCTGGATAAGAGCACCAGCTAAATGACAGTAATGTGATGTAATGTAAAAGCATTGAGGGATGATGACATTATCAAACAGAACAGGTTTTGTGGTCTGATTTCAGTGACAATGAAGGCCAGAGATATAAACTGGTAGTTGTCCTTTAACCAGGTGTTTGGGCTGAAGCTGGTGGAGATTGACACAAAGAATCGCATTTACATCCTGATAAACAAGCTGGAGCCCATGGCTGAAGACCCCACCAACATGTGAGTGAAGTCCTGTCAGAGCCCCTGACCTGGTAACTGTGGAGAAACTGGCAAACACTTCTTGAAAAATTAGCAGAAAAGATCAACGATACAGCCAATAAAAAGCCAATAATTTGTTAAAAACCAACAAAAGAACCAGCCTGCACAAACAGACGGCAGAGCAAAATGAGCCTCTCCCTTGCTCTCCAGCCATAGACCTGTATTTAATAAACTTTCAATTAGGCAGGTGTGGCTTGTTAACCAATAGGCTAGACAGACAAATTACAAACAAATCACATAACAGGCTTTGAATGCAACTGGTAAAATACAATCTGTTATTGGACAGTTTGATGGAAGAAAATGGCCCTTGAACATTTAACATTAAGGATTACCACAAGTAATTAACAAACACTCAGTTTCTAGGGAGAGATGAAGGCTCTCTTTTATAGTAACCTTTACTGCTGCTGCTTTCCTTCCAATAACACCACCAATCCATGTGAGGTCCTGACCCGGGTAACCTTCAGCACTGTTGCTTTTAACCCTCACTGCTTTGATACAACACCTTTCACCACCACAACAGTGCCTTTGCCTCTCTAGTTCACCTGGCCAAGTGCTCTCTTGCTTTTTCTTTGGGCTTTAGTCTACCTGTTTCTCCTCTGCCACACCCACAATATCTTTCCTGTGTCCTCCACCTGATTTGTCTTTTTCTCTTCAGTCACGCCTACCTATAGTACTGTTCCTGCTTTTTGTCTGTGATACTGCCCAGAATTGTTTGGTCTGATTGCGTGGACATTTTGCTGTAATGTAATCATGTTCAAATCTGTATTCACACTCTCATCAGATGCATGTGATATATTTAACATTTATAAGTAGAGATTAGAATTGGTAATGGAGTGCAGGGCTGCTGTTTTGCCTTGGCTCCGGACAGAAGGAAGCAGTGCAGTAGTATCTGGGTCTGGACCTCATGTCCTAGTAGTTTTTCTGGACACTGGTATGTAAGTACCCTCATTGACACCACTTAGTCTGAAGCCAGGGTGAGTGTGAGTGAAAGGCGGAGCTGCCACTGGCCTGTTCCTCTGCCTGTCCTTGCTTAATTGCTGTCTGTCCACACAATTGCCCTCAGGAGCCCTGGGAACCCACGGACCGCCCTTCTCTTTGTCATCCTGAGCCTCATTTTCATGAAAGGAGGTGCTGTCAAGGAGTGTGAGTAACGTTTCTCTCTGGCCCAGCTTTGTGTGGCTACTAGATTATGAGGCTGGGGGTTTAGAATGGCCCATATGCACCAGGAAATTTGGATTTATCAAACATGCACACATGTTTCACAACAGAAAGTAATGAATGTAGATAAATTTGGATTGTTCTTAAACTCTGTGCTCCTGCAGTTTCATAGTCATTTGCATAGACATGCCCCCAATTAACCATTTTAAGGTAAATAAGCATCCATTTAAAGGCCACATGGAAATAGGCTATAGCAGTAAAACTTTGGAAGAATGGCTGCAAGAAAGAAATTTAAGAAGAGAAACTTCAGGAACAGAAACAGAGGTGCAAGTTTCTGAGGATACAAGCCCCGCTACACTACTGCCTGTAGTGAACAAGCAAACAGGCATAATGAATAAGGGTAAAAATAATAAAAATAAATGAAGCATGTTGCAGGTGGGCTCCTATCATACAAACACTGTCTTGCCATGTAATACTCATGTCTGGCTTGGTTGTTACTATCATGAACAGAACACAGGAAAACACATATTTGGCCACGTTACACCATGTGCACGCACACCATGTGCGTAGATTTATGCATGATTTCAAGTAAATGTAGATATTGGTAAATCTCCCACTTTGCTTTGAAATGATCATATGCAATGTTGCTGAATGAAGGCCGTGGTCTGAGGCATTTGACTGCTACTCCTCTCCTAAGGTATATTTACAAACTATCTGAGTGCGGACAGGAGGTAATCACACCCCCCCCCCCCCCCTTTAATGAATGAAGGTCTGTGTTTATGCTGGTCTTTCTGTGTGGGCATCCCTGTGTGAGTGCACTTGTACCCTATATTTTAATGTCTCTGAGTGTGTCAGTGGGGTAGGGTTTGTCTATGAGATTGTCAGTGGGCTTGTGTGTGTCCTGAGATTTAGTTTGTTACTCCTTCTGTGTCTCCCTTCTCCTTAGCTGTGATATGGAACACCCTGAAGAAGCTGAGAGTGGATCAGGGGTGAGTGTTAGAGCTTGTGGCTGCTTCCCTGCTTTTTTAAATTAAGGACAGCACTTCTGAGTGCTATATGTGAGCACACACTCAGAGCTAAATTACAGTCCCTCTTGTGAGCACAGACTCAGAGCTAAATTACTGTCCCTTCGGCAGAGAGAAGCATGACGACTTTGGAGATGTGAAGAAGCTGGTCACAGAAGAATTTGTCAGGCAGAAGTGAGTTTTCCGGCCTGCGCAACAAATCCCAGAAAGCACTGCAGGGGAACCGCTTTACGTGTCAATTCTGACATGCTGCTTTTCATGTTTGGCCATGATGCAATTTTCCCTCCAGCTGCTGTTGATTCCAAATCTGACATGTCTCTCTGAAGCACAAATAAGTGTGTGTACTCTGTGCTAAAGGAAAGACAGACATATTGTCAGAACGGGTGAGCCAAGATGGTAGACGGATGGAAGATTATTAAGACATTAAAAAAGATGGGGTACAGAAAGAGAAAATAAAATGTAACATGTCTATATGGGTGGAGGGGGAGGAACAGATGGTTTCAATATCCGTTGAGCGACACTGGCTGTGAGGTGTGAGGTGTAAGGTGGGGGGGGGGGGGGGGGGGTGATACCCTGGTCTGAGTTTGAATCTCAGCCTGGCTGGTGTGTTCAGAGCGGGTTCCTCTCAGACCATAGGATGCCTGTTTATACCACACCACACATTAAAATGGGGTGAAGAGTACAAACTGCGACCAGCCTCCCTACCAGACTGTACCCCTGACATTGCTCCATTATCGCTGTCGTTCTTTGTGTCCTGCAATAACATTTGGTAGCAGCAGAACATTTGGGCCTGGCAGTTCTGTTCTAATGTTACGTTTTAGTTCATGCAATATGCTTGTAGAAAAGTGTGATTGTGAAGATTGTACCATAGGATACACACATAGAGACATTTTATTTATTGCGTGTGTGTGTGTGTGTGTGTGTGTGTGTGTGTGTGTGCATGCGTGTTTGTGCGTGCACACGCATGCGGCAGGCACCTGGAGTACGTGCGCATCCCGCACACAGACCCAGTGGAGTATGAGTTTCGCTGGGGGTTACGGGCAGAGAAGGAGGTCTCAAAGATGAAGATGCTGCAGTTTGTAAGTGAGGTAAGAGACAGGCCATCCATCTTGGTCTTTATCAGAAGGGAACTCCTTGACATTTTCATAAATCTGCCTGACTGTTTCACTACTGTGGAATTCCTCAAGGGGCTGACTGGTTAAAAATCAGATTGTGATGTTTTATGAGGCGTGTTCCGTCTCTGCAGTTGTGACTTAGCGTTCCACACTCCCCCTTGTAAGCCTACAAGCCCACCCTCCGCCTCCAGCCAATGAAGCATTCAGCCAGAGCTTTTCATTGTAGTGAACGGAGGAATGCAAGACATTGTGACACACTGCTGCCCTGTATCCTGTGTCTCTGTTCTGTAACTCCCTGTTAGTCTTAGAGTAAGTCTTGTATCTGTGGTCTTACCTGCCTGTTAGTGTAAGAGTAAATAAGAGGCTTTTGTAAGTAAGGGGCTTGAACCCCCCCCCCCCCTCTCTCTCTCTCCCCCTCCAGCTGCACGAGCAGCAGCCACAGGTCTGGACCCAGCAGTACAAGGAGGCCATGGCGGCTGAGGTCACTGAGAGACAGGCCAACAGCCAGAGTTAGATCCCACTGGAGTGAGGACACCCTCCTAACATGCCATTTCCTCTGTGGCGGACTGTACAGCCCTTCAGGGTGAAGAGGTGCCCTGTCAGGGTTGGGTTACACTGTGTGAATACAACAGCATCAGTGACCTCACACCCCCTGTTGTTTTAATTTTTTAACCTGTAAATGCTTCATAATCCATTTTCTAACAAGATTTTGTTGCAGTTTGCCAATAAGGAGAGGTTTTCCAGAAAGATCTTGCCATTGTTCAGTGTCCAGTAATCCTTTGCTTACAGTTTTTAGTTTAAGGATTTAGAGACATAAACTTGTTTTTGCAATGTGCAGTATAAAAACGTGTATGTACACATAAAGTTATATATATATTTTTTTTTACTTAAAAAATAAATTTGTCGCAGCCATTTTCTTCTTAATGAACGCAGCTGCTCCACGACCCTCATTTCTCAGCTTTAACAAGATAAGACTTTATCTATCCTGAAGGAAATTATTTAAATTATTGAACAACCTGCCTGTTAGGGCCCTCAAACTCAATACTTAAAAATAAACAAAAAATCCCTGAAACATTACCTACATTTGTGATTACATGATTTTTAATATTGTTTTAAACAGTAGATCAGAATTCTTCATGGCACACATCTGTTTCTGACATATTGCTGTCTTCAAGGGCAGACCATTGTAAATGGCTGATTCAGACCAGACACCAATTAACAGCTTATTACAGTTGGGGTTCTTAGTACTGTTTTAAGGAAAACTGCTGTCCTAAGATTCAGCACTGTGTTTGGGAAGCAGCTCTGACACAGAAAGCTCCCTTGCCTTCCTTTCCATTTCAAAGCATTCATCAGACTGAGTATGTTAACCCTTTCTTTAGCCCAGTCAAAAAAATAAAACAGTTTGCAATTGTTGTTTATTTAATGATTTTGTTTCTGAAGCATTGTAAAATAGCAACAAAAGTCACTTGCTACCTAGTTAGCCAGCCAAATCGTCATAGGCTTCAGGTGCACATTTTCAAGCTGTTATCCAGCTAGCTACAGTATCTCAGGCAAAATGGTGACTGTCCTGTATGTGCACACTTTCCCAAATAACGAGCACATTAATCTTGCAACTTAATTTGATGCAAACTGTAATCTAGCAAGACAGAAGGGCTATTCTGAATGGCTAGCTAGACAACATATTTAAGAGACCAGCCCTCTAGACATCAAGCAATTCTAGTATCACCATAGGGGAAATTCTAGAACAGGTATACCACAAATGGGAGTGTACCTGCAGCTGCATCGACCACATCCCAGCCCAGAGGTCCACTAGTAGGGCACGAACAGAAGCAGCTGATGTGCAAGTACTCACCCATACTGAGTTGTGGAATGATTGCAGCTTTGAATATGGATACTGAATTACATTTACAGTTGAACTAATTCAGCTGAATCTATCCAGCATGGCTGACCATATATGTTACAGCATTGTTCTGAGTCGACACAGGATGTAATAGATTGAGTGAATGCATATACAGTATGTGTAAGTCACCTGCTCACTCCCTCCCTTTAAATGACTGCCATTTTCCAAGGGTGCATTGGTTTGGTGGTGTCTGATCCCTCATCCAGGGCCCAGACCCTTAGCAAATATATTCCATGTTTCCAGTGGTCTGCATTTGTATCTTTATAAAGGAGGTAAATGGAGCAATCGGAGTGTCTTCAGGAGACTGTAGTGATATAATCAAAATTCACATGTTAATCTTGATTATAGGCATTAAGATTTCCTGCATTAAGTTCCCTTTTTGAATTGATGCAATGCCTGCATGAAATCAGAGGCTCTCATGTTTTTTTGCAAACATACAGGCCATCAACTTATTCCAGCTACCTGAGTGCATGTTCACACAAAGCCAGCTTTACGACCAAACAGACTCAATAACTTCCAGTCATACAGCTAAAATTACACAAGAGGTGAGGATACCCCAGCGGTAAAGTCTAAAACCAGACAGAGACGTGCAGATGTCCTGTGCCATATCTCTTATATGTGTTCTGGGACAGTCAGTAAAGCTTCTTCTGGGTCTCTGGTGACATCAACATTCTGCAACAACAGACAGCGTGCATTGAGAGTAAAACAGGATACTCCATACTCATCCCCTAAATATTCAGGATACCCCCTTATCAATGCCATTACTTCACACCACTTGCTCGTCTGCCAAATTGCCAGGATAGCCCCTCAGTCGTTTCCTAAATTCCCAGTATAGCCCCTGAGTTGTCCCCTATATCCCCAGGATACCCCCTCAGCCCCCTCTCACAGCGCCTCTCAAAACCAAAGGAAACTCACCTTGGGCCTGTCTCTATGTGTGTTGACTGCTTCCACATTCAGGAAGAAGGACTCAACTTGGCAGCCTGTAACACACAAAGTGCCAGCAGTGTGTGACAGAGTCCCTGTGTCATATGAAAGGCCTCACGCCTCTTTGGGATGTCTCTGTGTAAGGAGACTGACCGTAGGCCACAGGTGTGAGTTTCAGGACTGTATGGAGGGGACACTTCAGGTAGGGGAGCTCCTCTGTGGAGAGAGAGTAGTGATGCTGTATGCTGTAATGTGTTGGACAGGCTGCTCACACTTTATATGAAAGGAAGCATAATCTCAGCGATTCCATGCAGATTTGGGATGATGGGCAGAGAGGTTGTCTGTACTTCCTTTAGAGACTGAACTGTCCCTGTATTTGTGAATTTGCGAATATAATGTTAAGGACAGTGCACTATAACACATTTTAAAAAATGGAACCTGTTCCCCCACCTCAGAGGACTCCCTTTTGGCCTTCTCTACCTGCACTCTTGTCTAGGAAGTATGCCAATAGGCAGCGCATGACTGCCTGATGACAGACCACCAGCACATTCTCCTGCCTCTCCAGCTCCATAATCACAGGCTCCAACCGCTGGACCAGGTCCTCATACGACTAGGAGATAGGGGCAGAGTTAAAAACAGGGACATGAAGTCCAGAGCACTGATACTTACAATACAAGCTAGCTACAATACTAAACAATACTGACACTCAAGGAAGACTGATACACAGGGAACAATGACATTCAAAACAGATGCACAGGGAACACTGACAGAAACAACACTGAGAAACAGAACACTAACACTCAAAGAACAGTGATACACAGGGAGCACTGACACTCAGGGAAAGCTGACACATGGAATGGAATGGAATACTGAAACAGAGAACACTGACACTCATGGCTGTTTATTTATGGTAATGAAAAGTGGTCCTACCTCGCCCTTAGGGTATCGGTAGCGGTATTTGTCTTGATCTCTGAGAGCAAACTCCTCTGGATAGTGCTCCTGTATCTCCTCATATGTCATTTCTTCACACACACCCTGGGCACAGAGAAGAGAGACTGGTGTTGTAGCATGCACACACATACACAACCACCCTTGAGATCAGGGTATATTACACACACTTACAGCGTCAATCTCATTGAGTGCCTTCCACTGCTCATAAGGCACCCCCACTGCCTCCGCTGTCTGGATCGTGCGCTTCATGTGGCTTGTCCAGATCTTCAAGTCCTGAATGGCCTGACTCTGGATGAAGTCCCCAAGAGCATGGGCAAACTACAGAGAGAGAGTGAAAATCAAAAATCTAGAGACAAACTACAGAGGGAGAGAAACACAACAGAAAGAGACATCAAACTAAAAGGGGGAAAAGACACATAAATAACAGAAAGAAACAAACAAACTACAGGGGTAGAGAAACACAACAGGAAGAGACATCAAACTAAAAAGGGGAAAAGACACATAAAACAAACAACAGAAAGAAAGAAACAAACTACAGAGGGAGAGAGACACACCCTTCACACATTACCCTTTCGCATGTAACTTATTTCATGCAATGAAGTGGGTGTGTTGCGTTACATGGTTCATTATGTTTTCATTAGCGTTATTAAGCTTCTTATAGTTTTCACTGCCACATTTTTTTTAACATTAAATTGCTATTTCCTCAAATCTAAAATTATAATTTTAATCCAATCTAGTGTTCTAATTGCACCGGTTTTATTGTATGTGCTAAACGGCTAATCACACCGGTGGGACCGTATGAGGGTTAATGCCCCTTGTCCTTCATTTTAATGCCCTGCTCTCCCTCACTTTACTGCTCCCCTCTGCTTCACCTTAATGCCCCTTGGGGACAGGTCCGAGTCTCCTCCGATGCGGCCCAGCAGGTTGAGCTCACTTTCACCGTGGCGGCACAGGTAGATGGAGCGGGGCGTGACGTGGATGTTCATGAGGTAGTACACGATGCGGCTCTGGATGTGGTCCAGGACCCGGTTCACCAGGTACCGACTGCCCACGTTAAAGATCTTTATATAGGACAGGTTTCTGAGGAGAGGGAGAAGAGGCTGGGGTCACGCCTTGCTGCATGGAGGGTCAGCATAGATCACTTACAGTTTGTGACAGGCACTGCATGGCTAGAGGTAAGACTCTTTATCTGCTTTCATTCCCTGAGGCCCAACCAGGGGTCGTGGTTTGGGTAGGCAGAGGGGGGTCGGAAGGTACCAGTTTGAGTTCTGGAGTACACACCATTGTAGCCCCCTCCCCCACCCTCCTCTTCCCCTGTGTGTCACCTGTCCAGGTCCTCATCCAGGGGTACATAGGTGACCTTGTAGCAGTCGATCCTCTTCAGGAAGTCCTGCACGGCCTCCTCCTTGTCACAGTCTTTGTAATCAGGGCTACTGAGCTTCACTTGCTGCCACACAGAAAGCGCGGAATCACTTACAGTCTAGATGAGCATGTGACCTCACTGATCCCTGCATACTGACACCTGTCCAGTTCAACACCCAAACCAAAGATACAGCCACAAATGCATAATATACAAACCATACAATCAGCTGCCTTCTGCATTGAAATTGTATCTCTGCCACTGATATAGCTACAAGCATTTTGATTTGCTGGCTCATCATGAACAACCTGAAATGGGTGTGGTGGATTTGAAGGAGGATCTGAATATCTGAGATACAGTGTCATTAGATTGGGATTTCCATGTGAGATCACTGCTCCATCAGTGCAGGAGAGGGTAGGCTATATCGGATACGTCTTTTTCAGTCCTTGGTCAAATTCACATGTAATGCTATAATGACATTGTAGTTCTACATCTTCAGTAGAACTTTCTGTGGCTGTAGAATGTCAGGTGGCTACTCTATGAGCATGTCTATTCCTAAAACCCTAATGGACAGGGAAGTGCAATAGACAATATCAAAAATAGTATTGAGTCTGTAGAGTAATGTTGTAACTATAGATGTTAAAGCTATCCAGTGTTCTCAGTTTTGAGACTACATTCTGGTCAAGCCTAAAGCAGTATTTGTGTCTTATTCAAACACAGCCAGTCTACAGCTGCACATTAAGGGTGAGATACAAGTTTTTCTAGCTTTACCTTTATATTCTCTTCAATGATGTCTGGATCATCACACAAGGACTCCACAAAGAACACCTGGAGCACAAGAATGAAAGGTTAAGAGTGTCTTTATTTTTGCACTTTATTTTTCACTTCTACGAGTTTATGTTTTCACCAGAATGAGTATTTATTCTGTTGTAAAATGTTATATAACATCACAGGCCAGAACAATTGTAGCAGCTGGGAATTCCTGTATACAAACAGAAACTATTTGAATTAGTCTTCTTATCTGAAAAGAATCTTTCATCTGGATTTGTTCATTTTAATGTCCCCTCTCAAATACCACCATTTTAAAACCTTTGTTGTTACCCCTTTCAGGCCATTGGTGCAAAGCTGTAACCCTTTGCAGAAACCCAAAAGTTTCAGAACAAGTTCCAAAACCTCAGAACACTCGGCAATGCTGATATGCTTTCTGTGCACTGATCCTGGATCAGTTAATTAATTATTTGAGGCATATGTTATGGTTATTTGGATTTCCTTTATTGCTTGGTGGGAAACGTTCCCCTCAGATATAGGAATGAGAGGAGAGGTTGTTACATTACACTTGCTTAGCAAAGTTCTTAGCAACTTACATGTCTTACAGTTTTCACGTTATCCATTGTAGGGGTGTTAGACTTCCTCACACAGGACGCCAATTATGTAGGGAATATCGCTCTCCCCATGTAGGCACCAGCCATTTGGCAAGGCTAGTTAACATTCCTCAATGAATATAAAAATTAATGAAATGAGGTCTTTTAAGTTTAATAGTGCCCAGTTTGTCAGTACAAAATACAGACAAGGTGACATAATTGTAATTAATAAAAGTTTATTAACAGAATGCAGACAAACATCTTATTTTGACATAAGATTAGTTTAACTATTTGTAAGTTACTCTAGTGTAATCAGAAAAGCTACTCACATTGCCAGAATTAAACAATAATACTCATAGATTTATTCAGGAGAGCCAGTTCATTGGATCCAGGGGTGGGGCCAGAGGGGAGGTTTCGAGGGGCACGGGCCACCCTGGAGATTTGATTGGCCACCCTGGGTGCCACCCAAAAATCCCAGTCTATGATTGGCCATCCACCAGGTCGACGGCGGGACTGTTCTTGACGGTGGTTCAAATCAGCGCAGGAGTCGGGAGTGACTGCTAGTTAGCTAGCTAACTAGCTATCTGCCCATCTAGCAAGGTAGCTAGCCAGATAGCTAATCTATCTATCTAGCTAGTTTGATAATGAACATCAGCTAGCTTGACAATGAACTACAAAGCTCACCAGGCAGCTAGCTAGTTAAATGTAAATCATTATTGTAAAAAAAGCCTTGTAGGAGTAGGATCTTTTCACCATTTAGTTGGCATGTGTTTGCTGATTTGTATTTGAATTTCTTCAAATAAAAAAATGATGTCGTGAGAATATGGTGTTTGCCCTTTGCAGTTTCAATATGGTGTTCATATTATTAGTTTATTGTTTAGCTCCTCTATTGTATTTGTGCTAATTCCACATCTTGCAGTGCTTTTAGTGTATGGGGGCATTATAAATATTCATTATGTGCCTACTTCTGTTATTGTGGAAGTTGCATTATCCTTATGCCACCCTTGAATGAATCAGTGTTCCACTTGGGCCACCCCAGTCAAAAAAGTCTAGAATCGCCACTGATTGGATGTAAGGGGGTGGCAGCTCATTGGCTGTAGACCTACTGGGCCACAGTCTGTTTTCCACCAGAGGTTTCTGGGTTTGTCGCCGAAGACAGGGAGAGAGAGGTACGAGGGAGATCTGTTGCCCAACCTTTGTTGAGGAAACAAACACAGCGTCCAGGTCTGTCACTGGAGGTCTGCTTCTTCTGGCTTGCCAGGCACACATCATTGACATTGGAAATGTCCAAGAGATCCGGTCATCTTCGCATCCATAATAGCTGTCTTTGCTGACAGCCTCCACCTTCATGTTGGGTCACACTCATGCCTATGTGAAAGTGCTACATATTACCCACATCTTTCTGGTGTCCTTGCCAGGCAGAAATGTCGTTGACACAGGAGAATGACGAAGAGACACGGTCAATCTCATGTCAATCCCCCTTTCAGACATGCACTGAAAGCCAGAACTTATCTAGCCATTATCCGGTGGAGCTGAATTTTTGAACGCAAATGTCCGAATCAGTCAGACTGGACATGAGACGGACTTCACTCTGCCAGCTCCCTATTAGCCTACAAAGTCTGTCTAATGTCGGATTGAGTCCATGTGTGAATAGAGTAGGTCATTGACTGCAGAATTCACAGCTAGCGAGTGGGCGTGTTAATGACGTTTCTATCATGCGACTGGCGTGAAACTGGAAGAATACAAACATCTGCTTCGTACTTTCTGCTTGCCTGTATATTGCTTTCCACTTTTTCGTTGATATTGCGGATACGTCCAAATACATGTTATTTTGAGTCCAACGATCGTTAAAGAGACAGCTATAGCTATACCACCAAAACTTGTCTCTTACGATGATTAATAACGTTGGTTAGTAGTTTATTATCTGGTTAGTAGCTAGCTAAGCTGTAGCTAAGTAATAGTCATAGTGAGGTGAACTGGTGACCTAACATTACATAGCGAACAACAAAACGTACCTTCCTGTTATAATAAATGTATAATTGATAATAAATGATGTGTATCGGTAGCACCGTTTGGATTGCTATGTGTGATATTTTTTATAGGCTACCCAAAAGTACAATAGCTATGTTCGCCTTCTCCTCCTCTGCGCCACATTATGTGCCCATACCGCCGAAAGGTAAGACATTGAAAAGAAAAAAAAACTGAAAATACTTCAACTCGCGAATGCTTTTCCTGAACTTGTCAACACTTTTCATTCATGAGAATGCAAGTGGCGTCTAACTGGAAAATACCACAAGGAAATCTGGACATTTCTAAACTCGCGATGATTTCACGCAACAATGTAACATACTACAAATGGTTGCATACTGGGTACTACACTGAAAAATAGAATGTAGTATACAGTATATACAGCCATGCGTCGCTTAACGTCCACGATATGTTCTGTGAAATAAGATGTTATGTGATTTGGAACGTTGTGCAAGTACCATACTATATACAGTACATGGCATACTATGTACTGTACCATTATACGCCCAGCAGCGCACTTTATTTCCATGAGACATGAAATACACGTGTTGCGTTCGGGAAGAATTGCTTTAACTACGTCCGGTTACATCCGCTACGTCCTGTTCTGAGATCAGCGATTTTTAAACTTTATTATAACCTTATGGGACTAGAGATGTACATGCGAACAGACGTTGTCCAAATGGACGTTAAGTGGCGGATGACTGTACTTGTGTAGTACACAGTACACAGTGGGCGGTTTCGAATACAGCCACTGCGATTTCTGCAGCGTACTTTTTGTGTCATGTCCTGCCTCCTGCATGCTCAACCCAGGCATCACCCCTTGCCTAAAACAAACCGGAGTATTTCCAGTAGGTGAGAACGTGTCAGACACAGACAATCACCTGTTGTGTGCTACATGTGTGAAAGGGCAACTCCGGACAATGTCGGGTCCTGATTCTCCGGACATTGTCTGGAGTTCATATGCGAAAACGGTTTAAGGGTGCATCATTTATTGTTTAGGGACTTGCTTCCAGATCCAGTTGTAGATTCATAATGGAGCATATTGGAAAGAACTTGGCCTTCCAGAACTCAAGGTGATTTCAGGATGCATCAGTGGCCAAGGTAGGCTTCCTCTTCCAGAGCGAGCTGAGTTACAAAACATTAGGTGCATCTGTTTTGGAGGGAAAGAACCCCCCTCCCCCAGAGCAAGGAGGGGTCCCTTAGCAGTAGGGATGGCGAGATGAAGCTTCATGAAGCCTTGAAACTTTCCAGCCAGATGTGTTGAAAAGCAGTTCATTTCTTGAGGCTTCGAATGCACTCTAGGGACACCTGCTGGTCAATGGAAATACGATACGAGAAAAATTTTTCGGCACAGTGACAGCGCCGAGATGTGCGCTAACCTATGGGTTAACAAAGGCCTGATGCATAAACTTACATAGACCTACACATGAAAGTCATGTCAAATAAAGAAATAGTTCATTTTAAGTATTTATGTTGAGTGTTATTTTGTAAATTTAATCATAGTTACAATCTGCATACAGCTCTGCGTCCATCTCCACACCCATTACTCGTTTGAATTACCCATGAACTCGTCATTGCAAATATGGAACACAAATCACAAGAAAGAGCGGAACTGGAGCTATGTAATGATGCTAGTCACATATTTGTACATACCAAAGTAATCACGTTATGAAGACAAATCAAACTTCTGCAAAGTAATATCTTTACTGATTTCTTCACCCGTGTTCACACTCCTGCTACGCGGCTGAATAAGTCACGAAGTCCCTCGCGCTTCACAACGTACCGTATATCAAAATAAACAGCAGACCTTACCCTTTCTGATTTTACTAGTTTCTCTGTGCGACAAAGCATTGGCGAGTAATTCGGTTTTGAAATCACAGCAAATTTCTCCAACATAGGGCTGACATTACATCCCACTTTGTATGAAAAATAAACACAAAATAATGTATTTGCTTTTCATTGCAATGATTCAAAAGTTGTGGTCAAAAGACGTGCGCAGGTTTTCATAAGTACATTCTTCATCCAATGATTCAGTGACAAGAGTTCAGTGAATAAAACAATTTATTTATTTATTTCCGTTAGGGACTAAGCACTTTTTTTCAAATATTTATTTACTATCCACAACCCCCCCTATTTTGAAACCTAAATGTTGGTATTTCACACACTGAATATGAATCATCTGATCAATGAGTGTTTATCTGGCTAGTGTAAGCCATTCTGACATTTAAGGTTCTTTAAGGTGGACAGAGTGGAAAACATGTTGCAAAAATGATCCGTGACTACACAAAATAACAACATAATAATTAGGCTTATCTTATATTTCATGGAAATCATAGCCTACAAGCTGGAGAAATCAAATCAAGAGTTGTCTACATGTTGCTGGCTCCATCTCAATCAATATAGTATTATCACAAAATCACAACTCAGAATCTCCAACTACCTGAAACACTGACAACAACCCATGCATTCGAGAGAAATAGTCGAAACATTGCGCCAAACTTGAAACTTTTCTTGAAGCAGCAGTTAAACGAGGCTTCAAACGTCACTGATGACGTCATTTTGCCAAAACAATACAAGCCTCGATACGGAGCTCGAGGGGAAGTGCCTGACGTTCTTGACACAAGCTTCGAAGCCTCGGTATCAAGGATAACAGCACTACCTAGCAGGGCTAGCTGCTAGAGAAGCTAAGAGGTGTGGGGAACTAATGGAACCAAGGGAACTGAGAGAACTAAGAGGACTTCGGACATTGTTCTTGCCGCGCTTATATAGGACCACTTCAAAGTTACCCAACGTAGTCACACAGTTCGCTGGTAGTCACTGGTAGAAAACTGCGCCTCCGATTGCCATGTGATCTGATTGGACAATGGGTGCACATGCTGCGCGACAAAAACCTGAGATCTCCACTAAACTCTATTTGACCTGCGTGAAGTTGGCACCCCAAGTATTTAAAAAGTTCGAAATGGTATTACTGTTCGTTTGTGCTACGTTTGTGCCGGTTTGTGCCGTAAAAATTTTCGTTTGTGCTGCTATGGTTTTTTAGATATAAACATTGCATCTTTGGGCGATGACGTCAGCCAGCACCCCAAGCTTCTCCGAACGAAAGAAGGAGACCATTTTGGAGCAATTCAGAGAAGCTTGGGGTGCTGGCTGACGTCATCGTCCAAAGATGCAATGTTTATATCTAAAAAACCATAGCAGCACAAACGAAAATTTTACGGCACAAACCGGTACAAACGTAGCACAAACGAACAGTAATACCATTTTGAACTTTTTAAATACTTGGGGTGCCAACTTCACACAGGTCTCTATTTGGGCTTGCTTCTGAAGTTCCAGGTGCCTCAGAGGGGTTACCCACCGCACATGTTTGGCCGCACCATTTACAAATGGTGTGGGGTTGTTTTATGGCCTGATAAGGGTGAAGGGTCATGCCGAGCCTAATCCTCTCCTGCTCCTCCTCACCAGCTGGCCAGGGCCATATACATTTTGAAGATGCCTGGAGTAAGCATTGTAATAAACTTGATTTTGGTTGCTGTTGGGTTTGTCGGCTGTAGAGCCTGTGTGGGACTGATCCTGTTCACCTACCTTGTAGTTGTTGTCTTTGGCAAAACTGAGGATGACTTCTCTGCGCTCACGGGTGGTGTTAGTGGCATCAAACACCTGCAGAGGTCGAACACATCTCAGAACCTGGCTCAGACACTGCCCCTCATTCTGACACATGCAGTCAATCCCAATGAGGGTGTCTACCCCAACATTCACATCTCACACTAACTGGGAAACCATCCTTGATGATCGCTAGATTGTCACTAGCGCAAATGTTGGAATGTAAAATTATTGCGGTAGTGAATATTGTTGAAGTAATGCTGTCTGATCCCAATATTGCTGGGAAAGCAAGCATGGTAATGTGACATGAATCATTCATGGTAGCCACACAGCCACAATCTATTCAGTTAAAAAAAAACTTAAAATCCTTTCAAAATCATATGCAAGGTCATTTCTTCAGTTCTGTCCTGGATAATCACCTTGGGTTATACTTGAAACTATAATAAGTACACTAAGACTTGCAGGTCATTTTGAAAGGGTTCTAGGTTTTTCAACCATCACCACTGTGGACATTTATGTGAATTTTGGGCACAGTAAGTAAGCATTAAATCTCTGCCGAGTTAAAGTGGGCGGACTACTCACTGCCACGTGTCCCTGCTCCTGACTGAGGAAGGTGTGGACATCCCTCAGAGCAGCCAAAGCACAGGCCCTAAAGGGACGTGAAGGTACACTTTAAGAAAAATTTCACAGGCCCAAAACACACATAAAGATGCGCTTTCAGAAAAACGCACAGGTCCTGAACACACTTGGCGACGTGCATTCAGAGAACTGGATACCCATATGGTAGAGATAACTATGATGCAATCTCTGCCATTCAGTACAGATATATGTGCTGTACTCTCTGCCATATTGGCATACATGTAGATGCATATGGTGTCCTCCTACTTGCGAATCTTCATGGCCTCATCATTGTCGGGACGGAAGAATTCAAAGTTCTTGTAGGTCTGCACTGCTTCCCTGCGATACTGTCCCACATTGAACACTGTGAAAGTCAGAGAGGGAAACAATACAAATACGTACTGTCAAGAAAATATTGTGATGGAAGGGGGTGCACTGAGTATATGTTAAACCCCCATACAACATATGAGTTATTTTTATAATTAGACCATATGCATGTGACTCCATATTAATTTGTGGTTGCTACGATGGTGACTTTGGTGTTGCTCTGTGCCACGCCATGAAGCAATTTTCAGAGGTCGGGCAAAATACAGACAAATACAGTCGTGTTCCATGGTGGCAATCAATGGTGTCTTCATACCCACTCCACCGTTACCATGTAGGTTCTTTGTGTCTGCACAGTCACTCTGCTCGATGCAATGCCTACTCTGTCTACTACACCACTAGCATCAGAAATCCATAACTGAAGCAGCTGTGATATCCTCCTCACTACAGTAGCCATGATATCCACTTCACTAACGTAGGTATATTATCCACTTCATTAATGCAGGTGGGATATCCACCTCATTAATACAGACAGGATATCTGCATCACTAATGTAGGCAGGATGTCCATGTCACATACCAACACATCCAATGCTATTCTACACTATGCTATGGGTGCCATTCTGGTAGTGAGCAACTGACATCTTGACCGTAAAACAGTAAAGCATCTGAAATGATTGGGAACAGAATCCAAACATGCAACATGCAGTTTGAAAAACTATTCATCCATCCTTGATACTTTAGAGTTGAACATAAGCCTCTGTGACAGGCTTCGCCTTCAACGGCACAGCCCTCTCTGCTGTCTATGTAGCAGAGCTGAAGTGATTAGCTCATGTGAGTCCTGCGTAAAGCCTTAGGTAGCGGGTAGCAGGTAGCCGAGTGGTTGCAGCGGCTACGTCACTCCCCCTGAGACCTGGTTAAGTAGCGTTGTCGCCGACAGGCTAACGGCAATTTGCCTTTAGCTCAACTGGCAACGACGCTGGCTTTAAGGGGTTGGCAGCGAGCAGTAAGAACCTCAGTTCGAAACTCGCTCGCTCGCCGACCTACGTAACATCACATTAAAACACAACGCAAGAGACCACCCGTTACATCTACACAGGGGACCACATGGCCATCCATTTTTATTGCTGTGGCAAAGGGTTCCAAACAGTGCAAAAGTGTGGATTAACAGTCTATGCACTTGACTGTTGACTTAGGGGTCCTGGGTGGAAACTGCAGTTTGTTCCCTTGACACCTGCCTGCTTCAGTAATCAGTCTGTACATTTTGTTCCTGTAAAAAAGATTTATCACCTTCCTGCTTCAGTAAGAAAGGGTCACAGAATGTGTAAGGTGCCAAAGGGAGTGTGCGGGTGTCTGCCCAAGGGGTAAACGGTGTGTTTGTGGCACTGGACTTGGCAGACTGACCTTTGGTGGGCACGCCGATCCAGTTGAGGTAGCGGGTGAGTTTCTTGGAGATGTAGGTCTTCCCTCGCGCTGGCAGCCCCACCATCACTATCATGGTGGGAGAGTTGGTGAACTGGGGAACTGAGGCTGGAACACACAACACCACACAACTGACCATTTAAATTGAATGGGTACACTTTTGTTCTATTGCGCTGGAAGTCAGTCTGGATAAGAGCATCTGCTAAATGCTTGTAATGTAATGTAATGCTTGTAATGTAATACCCCCTCCAATCAACTCACCCACCACATCATCCCTCAGACCTGGAGACATCAGACAGGCCGTAGATCCTACACCAACTGTCCCTCAGTTGAGTCACCAAGAGATGCTTGGATCAATCATGGTGAGCTTGGTCACCATTGATCCAAGCTCATACTTACAATTTAAACTTCCCAGACTGGCATCAGATTGACTCCCAAATGACCAGATTGATCAATATCTGACGACATGTACTGTTTCCCATTGAAGGATAACACATAGAGGTAGCGTGCACTGTTTCCTATTGAAGGATAACTCAGCAAGGAGTGGCAGCATGGCCTTACATACAAAGTATGTCTGAAATCACATTGTTTATCAGCAAACTCAGGTCCGCCTCCTGTCAAATATTTATAACCTACAACTGTTTTAGCTTCAAAACATCCGATTAGAGCTCCTTATTCTGCTCTGATAACAACTGTCTGAATGAGAACAATAATAGTTTGACTCTATATGAAAAATAAAGAGAGTGCAGGTGCAGGAAATGCTCTCCCTCTTTTTCCTCAAGTATGCATTCACAGCAGAAAGTGCTCTCTTCTTCCTCACCTGTGCTTTCATAGCGGGTTCGCTTTGGGACTTCTTTCCTCTGGGTTTCCATCCGGAGCCCTGCTCCACACCTGAAAAGACAGTAGGGGGTGCTTTCACTCAGCAGGATGAAGTGTGTGCACAGCACATGGGGACACCTGATACACACAGCCTGTCGGTGTCCTTTTGAGATGGCCAGGCCCCCAGGTTCACACCACAAATACATGGAGTGCACTGAGACTTGAGACTAGAATGCAGGAACGAAGGTCATTTGATCTGCAAGAAGCTAACCTTTAAGGAGACACATCTGGAAGACATTAATGGAGAACCTTTGGTTGTCTGCTATATTCACTGTTATAACGCTGTGTTGTCTCCCCCAGTGTTACTGTTGAAGACTCGTTGAGAACCTTAGTTTTTACCAACAGTCAGCGCCTCTGTTCTAGGAAGCTCTGGTACTTGAGTGAATATTAATGATGACATGCATGTGCTCTTTGACCAGCTTATTGCACAAAGATATCAGACTATAGCTCACATGCCCCACAGACAAGGGGGCATTGGCCATGTTTATGTAATGTGCAACATCACCTCAGAATATGGTCATACTTGCATAGCCAGTGCTCTAATCCTTCTGTCTTTTCAGCAGGACTTCACATAATCAGATGCTGTTGGTGGTAATCAGTTTTGATGTTTAAATAAAAACATCAGACTGGAAATTCAAATTGTGTTGAATAAATACAAAAAAACAACAACATAATCACCTTTGATACTTAAATTTTCAGATGAGATATTTATTGTCTGTATATTTTGTATACAAAATCAGTTTTAATCACAAATGTCAGAAAGCAACTTTAGACAGAAGAAGGCCACAGGCTCCTTTGAGATTCACTGTACAGCCTGGGTTCTGTGTCACTTGCTTCAGGCATTCCAATTACACAAATAATCCACATGAAGATGACTTCTTGTACATTTCTTATAAAATATATTGCTATACCACACTATAAATTATATATTCATGAGCTCATTTCATTTCTCATTGAATGTTCATCATACTGTAGGTAGTCTCTGCTCACTAACGCTACCCTGCAATGCTATGCTGTAACCCTATGGAGCAGCACAGGTCTGAAGACCTGTATTCCTACCTTCATTAGCCATGTCTCAGCCAGTTTCTAAAGGGGCTTGCCTCCCTGAAAGACAGTACCTTCCTACTGGACGCTTAAAGCTGGTCCTGGACTGGATAACTCCTGAAGTTCAGTCAGGTTCAGTGTGCACTGGAGATGAGGTCCCTGTTGAAACTGAGCATGGCTTGCGCTCTCGTCCCATGTGAGGAGGGGTATTTTTAGGCACTGGCTGTGAGGGGCAGCTGCCAGTGCTGTGTTGAGGCTCTCTGCAGAGCTCAGGTGTCAGCTGCCTGTTTTGGGGGAGGGGGGGTGGCGGGGGGGGGGGGGGCATTCTTGTCCTTTATATCCAGTGGTGGGAATGCACTTAGCATGCTCCCTGTTGCTCTCTTCCTGTCTCAGCACATGGTCACTTCCCCCATCTTTGTGAGGGTGCTGATTGACCAGCTCCAGCAGGCCTGCTCATGGACAGTGGAGGAGCCAAAGCAGAGACTCCTCAAACCCACTCTACAGCCAGTCTCAGTGACCACAAACCATATGGTTTTCCTTGTAGTGACCCCTCTCTCAGGAAGGGAAAGACCACATTCCGCAGGTCAAGGACATAATGGCATAAGGCAGGTAGTTAGTGATTAGAACTTTAGAATGAACCTTTTCTCCTCTCTCTTTACTGGTCTCTATGCACATGTTAGCATGATGTCACTCTTAAGGGTAATCACCATGCGCTGTATACAAACAGCTGCCTTCGTATGTTCTTTTAGCATTACATTTTGCTCACTTTCACTATTACAACCTATTCTTCATCCCTGCTGTGATATGAATTTAACTTGTGTGTGAGGGAGAGCCTTCACCTGTCCTTCAACAAATTATTTCATTGTTTGGTTAATTGCAATAATTGTTCAATTTTGTATGTTAATGAAGGAACCCTTGTCTAAACCACTACTTCATACCTACCAATAACAGATCTATTTCAATCAACTTCATTTTAAGCAGGTTTACTGTAATTGACATCGTCCATGTGCAAGTGTTTTATTGGTTGATGATCCACCCCTGCCATAATCAGGCATGATATACACAGGTGCGTGGCTGGACAGTGTGACCTCACTTTTTTCAGCAGTTTGCCAGTGTGCTCAAGATTGGTTCCTTTTGTTGATCTTTTTAAAATGAATTATTTTGTAGTATTTGGAGTGACTGCGAAATGAACTGAATAAATGAGTGAAAATAAAGCTGCAAACAATTCAACAGAAGTCAAGAAGTTGCTACGATGAGCATATAACAGCTCTCTGTAAACCACAGAAAATGCCCAAGAGTTGTAATAATAAGATGTTCTGATTGCTCTCTGAGTTAATCAGTGAGTCATTAGCATGCTGAGCATAAACTCCAAAATCATAATAGTGACCCCTGGACTCAATTCCATGTCTTGAGCACCTGGCAGCTCATTGATCTGCCTAGTCAATGCATTTAAAACCTTCATCTACATTGATTGTCACTTTATTCATGGGAAAAAAAGCCCCCTACCCTGAACATTATGCTTTGAGCAAAGACTTATTTCTATTGATTCCGCTTTTCAGTTTCATTCAGCTCTGTAGAAACCTGCATGGACCTCAGCTGAAATGACATATAAAAACTTTTCCCATCACTATTTGACTGAACTGTTAAATGTTTAGTCTGCATGATTTGCATGACTGCATGACTGTTAGACATTTGAGGGCAGATGATAACAAGTAACAATTCAATGAATTAGCATAAGTTTACACCTTTGATGATTTAAGTGAGAACTCTAAAGATTTCTTGAATCTGACTTAATGAGTTTGAATGCTGTTTGAAAGCTGTTACATGCTGTTGAATTGCCCAGTCAGTTTTTCAGAAGCATCAGTTTGTTTTCATTTGGAGTTATTTGAAAACAGAAAAGAAAAAACAAATTGTGCACTTGATTTTTATCAGTGGTACTTTCCCTCTAATCTTTAACCAGCAACACTGCATATAGCTGTAGCTGTAGCCAAAACTGCTGCTCCCCCAGTTAACTGTGAGAGCAAGACTGAAGCATGTTCTGCACCAATTATCAATCAGAGTGGCAGGCAAAAATAATGTAATGCATCAAGAAAAGATACCAAGAATAAAGCGGGAATAAAGCTCCCCAGCCAGTGGCGGAACTAGAGTTTTATACATGGGGTGGCCAAGGCTACTTCTGGGGGTCCATTGACCATGACAGAAAATTAGTGTGTAACCCTAACCTGACATCTAAGGAGCATGAATGAATGCTATGATTGCTGATTAGAGGTAGAAGTGATAATTCACTTAACCCAGAGTTCTTCAATGTGGCAGATAGTGTGGTCAACTAGGGTTACTTCACTAGAATTCTTTAACATACTATGAATAGCCAGTGTCTCTACCTCGGAACTGCAGCTCAGTTTCTTTCTCTTTCTCTTTCTCTCTCTCTCACACTCACACACACACACACACACACACACACACACACACACACACACACACACACACACACACACACACTGTACTGTACTCAGTAGGTGATTTGTTAATTTTTAACAGGGGGGATGGCAGATGCACACGCAGTACTCTCGCTGCTGCTAATTAGGGGGTGAAGAGGGGGGATGGCAGGTTAACAAGGGGGATGCATTTTGGTCATTTTGCTAACAAGGGGGATAGCATCCCCCCTCATATCACCTACTGACTGTACTCACATACTGGAGAGACTTGGGTCACTCTGTTTTCATGAATATATAATCTGGGTCTATAAGTATTGAACATCCAAAATATTTTCAGAAAATAAAGCTCAAGCACCAAGGAGATAAGATAGCATTTGTGAGTGACATAATTTTCATAGTTTATTTATGGAAGTAAATTTACAAAAAAACACACTGAAATTTGACATACCAGGTATGACCAACTTGCATAGACCTCTCTGATCCACCCAAGTCATGCAATATGTTTTTTTTTCTGTGTGACTGAAAACACAAGATAAGCCTGCACAAAATATCAAGCAGAAATGGACTACTCAAGCTTACATATATTTTACTGGCTTTGTTGCATATGTAACTTATTTGTGGTCCTGTTAGTTACATAAGCAACAAAATTAACCCCCATTACTTTTCAACCTCTATTTCTCAGACAGTTTACACTGAATTGCAAAAATAAGACAGTCTATGGTTACATATAAGCAGGATTGGGAGGGTTACTTTTAATATGTATTCCAGAACAGATTACAAAATAGTTGCCCTAAAATGTAATTTGAAATATTCTCTTAGATTACTCAAGGTAAGTAGCGTGATCTAAATTCTTTGGATTACTTTCTGAACACTGAACATTCTTAATGGTTTTTTAAAGAATGTTCATCCGACTAAGGTTCTGATTTATTTTTAGAATGTTCACTTAGCATTGTTGTCGCTAACATTTTGGTACCCCCATGTTAAGTCTATGGGCATTTCATCGCAGTTTCTGCAGAACTGTAAATGTTAATTTAAAAACTATACATTACACGAAAACATGAGTTAGTAAAGGCACAAGCCACCCTAAGTACATTTTGAGTGAGAAAGGAGTAGCTTAACAATTTAATGTATAATATGCCTAGTGTAAAATTGTTGGAGTAATCGCAGTTCTGAACGTGTGAAATTTCACTTGTTTTGTCACTGTATCTACTCGTTAGCTAGTTAGCTTTAATACTGTAGGGCCCACCTACTAGCCTACTAGCTAGCTGAATAGCTAATCCAGTGCAGCCAAACTATGTAAGATAGCTAGCTAGCGATCAATATTATCTTAAATAATGAAAAAGAGAACTTACTTCAAGATGCTCCTTCAGGTTACAGGTCGACTCTTTTGAAGCGGATAGCAGTTTGGTTGCTGGCAAACACAGCTTGCATTGTAATGTTATGTTGCGACCTTATTTGAAATCTGAAAGTAAAATGGTCCCAGTATTTCCATGACATACGCGTTGCGCTGGTTGCTTTCTGTCTCACTCTCCATTCTACTGTCTTGTGAGTCAGGCAGGCTGCGCGCTTTTTTCTTCTTTTTTTTCATGATGGGAGATACACCCCGGAGTTGCCTATCATTGGATAGATTTCCAACTAAATAAATATTAAATGAAAAAAAAATGAAATTAAAGGGAAAAAAATCCAATGTAATCCCTTCTGTAATCTAAAATTTTTTTTAAAGTAACTGTAATTTGATTACCATCAATTTAAATGGTAACTGTAACGGAATACAGTTACACATATTTTGTATTTTAACTACGTAACGCCGTTACATGTATTCTGTTACTCCCCAACCCTGTTAGTGGATATACTCAGTGGATACTTTAAATCCAGCTACTGTATCTCATCTCTTTTCTGAATTCTTTTTGGGGTCTTTGCTGACCCATCTAGCCATTTTCTGATTTCTTCGAAAGGTAGATACACACGTCAAACTTTTGGTCCACTTTGCCATAGATGCTGAGTGAAGAGTTATCCCTGCTCCAACGCTGAGCGTGATGTAAGAGCAAAATGGACGTCATGTGAATAGCCTAAGGCTAATGGGAAATAAATGACAGAACAGATTAAATATTACACAAAATTTATTTACAGATTTTGATAGTGACAAAGGAGGTGTTGGATCCAATCAAATAAGTGCCGGTCCCAATCTGGGAGGTCACAATCCGGCACAAATTAAGCCCTGGGCATTATGGAGCCCCATCCCCCGTTTTTTTTTTTTTTTTACACATTTTCAGGTCGAAATATGTGGAATTCCGGATTAATCTGGAAAAAAATCACATCCCTGCGCATCCTGATAAAAATTCATTTAGGACAGAAATGCTGTCCTCTGTAGAGAGTAAATGACCACTTAGGATGGAAATGCTGTCCTTTATAGTGAGTATATGAGCATTTAGGATGGAAATGCTGTCCTCGTTGTGTTAATCAGTGTTTTGGGGAGCAGTGAGTGCATTCTGGGGCTCACTCTGCTGCACAGACAGGCACATGCAGCAAACGTGATCATTGGTAAATGCTTGGGAAATGAGGGCACAATGAGACTCCTGTCTGTGCACAGCTGTTTGTCATGTGAATATGACATCCATGTGAAGGTATAGCTGTCATTCACTCAACTACTGACCAGCAGTCACCATAGCAACACTGTCACACTCACACATGATCAAGTGAGATGCAACATTTTTTATTAACACCATATTGGAAACATCTGAATCTCTGAATTTTTTAAGGTAAAAGAAAAATAAACAAAACCTTCAGAGTAATCCATTTGCCTCAGTCTGTATTATGAAAAAATAATTTCATTTACACCTAACTGAAATTGAGGCTCATTTCCATTGTTCACAACTGTAATCTCTTTTGAACCATTCAAATGAAACAGCATCTTGATAAAAACATACAAATATAATTACGAACAACATTTGAAATATGCCATGTTCATGGAAGAGGAGGAGGAGGAATAATTACTGGACACATTTCAGAAAGATGAACTCGCATATGAAAAAGAAAAACAAAACCAAAACCAAACATGGTACTTAATTGTAATGCCTCTACCATCTCCTCCAGGCAATTCCATTTAATCAAACAAAAATCCTGTAATTCTACCCCTGTCCAGGGATGTCTTGCTGTTCCACATGTTTTTAGTACAAATTACAGATCTTGTCTGTGCTTCTTTACATACATCTTTACAAAATGCTTACTCAGTCTGAAGACTAGTGTTCCATAAATTCTGCTGCTGTCAATGTGTCTTAAAGCCTCATACCCCTCCCCCTTCATTACTGGTCACAAAAATGTGTCTCCACTGAAAACATGCTGCACAGCCATGGGAGCTACCATTGGCACTCTGATGTGGCCATGGGAGCTCGCATTAGTGCTCTAATGTCAAGGGAGCAACACTTTCACATTTCGGTAGAGAATGAAGGCAGTTATGATAATATGATGTTAGTATAAATGCCTGTCCAGCACATGACTGCTTAATAATGGCTAATGGTAGAACCCAAAAGAAAGAAATATATCAAATCTGTATAACAAAAATTCTGTGTAGGTGTAATTAAGCCATGTAGAGTGCCTGTAGAGTGTCTTCACTTTCGTTAAGCATTTAGTTTAATATTTGAATGGAGCGCAATCGATCAAAGAAAAAACGCATTCCAAATAGCTGAGAGAGCAATCTTGTGGACATCCTTCTTTTCTTACAGGAATTTAGCAATTTATTCACATTAACCAAATTAATTCTTAGGGACCTTCTCATTAACATTCTGCCAATTTTGAGTATCTCCTGCAGTTTCAGATTCCACATGATTGGACAAGGGTCCTTGGGGGGGTTTTCCTTTCCTGGAATGACACTGCCCTGCGAAAGGCGCTAACAGAATGACACTGTTCTGTAAAAGGTGCTAATTGTTATGATGCAGCACATCTTCAGTTAGCTTTACCAGGGGAGAATGTAGCACACAAGAACAAGTCAATCTGGTGGCCTGAGGGCCAACAAATTTCAGAGAGTGTACTCAGGATTGTCCTAGTCATCGACACTAACAGCAGGTGGCTGGTCATTCCTATACTCTTGAGCCACATATTGACTTCAAGTTCACCACAGGTCTGGCTGGCTTTGCTGGTCTTTACCAGAACACACCTGCTTCCTAGTGACAGTTCTGAATGTTAGCTGGAGCACTGCTGCAGGCTAAACCCCGCCCAGCACCAGAGTGTCCATCTCACAGCATGGGTGGGGCCACACGGCAACTGTGGCAACGCTCCACCGCCTTTAGCACCAGGAAGTGGCATGTGGCAGCCCGCTTAGGGTGGACAGGCTGCCAGTGGTTCTGGGACGTGGGGGAGGGCTCGGGAAGGCCCCGGCACACAGCGTGCCTCTCCAGGTCCAGCAGCAGCGCCACCACGTGGGGCACAGAGAGCAGACGTGGGGGGTGGGCCTGGTAGAGTGGGTGCGTGGACAGCAGGGGCTGGCCCTGCACGCTGAGCTGGTAGCCCAGGTCCGGGTAGATGTGCAACACTGTGTCGGCCATGGTGGACAGCTTGGAGCACTGTACCACCTGCAGGCAGGGCCCGTCAGCCAGCAGCCCCACCCAGTGCGCCGGCAGCACCATCCTGCGCAGCGAGTCCAGCAGCCGCTGCAGCTCCGCACTTGGAGGGAGGGCCTGTGCGCCGTCCGCCAAGCTGAAGATTTGCGTTATCTGCACACACACACACACACACACACACACACACACACACACACACACACACATACACACATACGCATGCATGCATGCACACCATACACAGGCACACAGATGCAGACACAAACACGTTGAGGAACTGATAGTGCTTCGGGAGGACTAAGTGAAAGTCAATATATTGCTTGTTGCTAAGTGCTGAGGAGAATGGCACTCCAACCCACCCGCTTACCATAGGTGTGGTTTCCTGCGTGTCCAACTTTTCGGCGTCCACCTCCACAATCGCTACATCCTCATCCAAGTCCACCCCAGCCTGCTCTTTTAGGTCCCCCTTCTCTCCTGCTTTACTGAAGGACACTGGCAAAGTCCCCTGTCCCATTGGCAGTCCTGGGGCATCTGGGTCCTGGGAATGCAACAAAGCCACCAGCCTGTCAGTGACTTACATCATCACACTGCCAGAGTTTTCACAGTGGAAATATCCAGGGGGAATTAAAAACAGAAAACTGAAAACACAAAAGTGAATTAGAGAAAAGGGAGCCCAGCGTTAGACAGAAAGGAGCAACAGTGGTAGATAGACACAGTCATGGCTAACAAAAAAAGAAAGGCTATATGGTCACTGTGAGTCAGAGGAGGTAGAAACAGAAATACAGGACAGGATAAAGTGTAATAACTTGCAAAAAATTAGAGACCAATACTTTAAATATTTTGAATTATGTCTCCCCATATTGAAGCAATGGAAGGATTAAGAGAAATTACAGATTGTTTTGAGAGAGGGAAACACTACACCTTTAGCAGCACAGTACATAGTGCCACAGCATGAAAGACAATGGGCAGGAAGCATATGCACAGTAACTATGTGTATGTGTGTGTGTGTGTTTCTGTATGTGGGTGCTTAGTTTTCAGTTAAATTTACAAGCAAAACAACAATTAATTCGGTGAGAGAGGAGGCAGAAGAGGCTGAAGGAGGTGGTGGAGGTTGGCACTCACAGTAAGAGGAAGGAGATGCTGATTGGGTTCAGAAACTCTGGCAGGGAACCTGTCTTTTCTCCAAATGTCCATTCTCTTGCTGTCTGATCTGGAACAGTTCTGCCAAGGAAACAGGAGATGATCAGAGGATGAACAATACCCATAACGCTCCATTTCTATGTGCTGCTACAGGTTGTTCTTACCTGAATTGCGAATTCATAGTTGCTGATGTACACTTCCTTGTCCAGCTTGCCACTGCTCAGATAGACATCCCTCTACAAGGAGATAAAGAAAGAAAGAGCCCATTGGTGTTTACAGCCCAGGTGTTTACTGCAAATAGGTTAAAAACCATGTAATATTAAAGAGGGTGCTCTTCGCAGACCTGGTACAGATACAGTGGATATAAAAAGTCTACACAACCTTGTGAAATTGCAGGTTTTTGAAATGTAAAGACAGAAATAACAACAATGTAAACGTCTGACTTTTTCAGACTGCAATCAGGGTGGTGTAGTTTTTTTATATTTAAAATGCTTCTAATAATTAACTATTTGTTTTTTTTCTCTATTTATGTTTGTTGGAAGATCACATTACAGATAATGTAAATGTCAGTAAATGTCTATTTCTGTCTTTACATTTCAAAAACCTACAAAGGGTGTGTAGACTTTTTATATCCACTGTATTTGCTAGGTACCTGTGACATCCAGGAAAGGCTATCTGTGTCTGCTTCCTCCTCCAGCCCAAAACCACCTGGCCTTACTGAACACCATTCTTCATCCTCATCCTCAGAGAGCTGGCAGTTATCCCAAGGGCTTTCATGTGGGACGGCCCTGCGTCGACTGTACCTGTAGTGTGGCCTTGGCTGGCCCACGCCAACCCAGCCCTCATGACAACCCAGCCGGAGAGGCAGCAAGTGTCTCTGTTAAACACACACGTTACATTACATACACTGCCTATTCATATCCCTCATTAAATTCCTTATTTTTAAGCAATTTGAAGTCCCTCCCTGTCATGTTATCAAGATTAAGGTACCTTCTCATTTTAACAAACACAGCAAATCCTGTGTTTTGTCCCTATTTAGTCAGGATATACTGTATATATAACATTTTGCATAATGGACTATATTATAACACCTGTGCAAGAAGTGAGAGGACACTTGAACTTATCTGGTAGCAATTCTTAACTAGAGGCTGAAACTGCAGGATCTCTCACCATGGCTTGCCTCTGGCACTGCCTCAGGCGGCATTTCTGCCTCTTCTTGTTGCTGCCTCCAAATTTTGGGTTGTCCACACAGAAGTCACACGAGCCGCAGTCGGTGGTGTGGAGGCAGCCGTTACACCTCCCGCACGCACGCCGGCTGCGTCCCTTTTCCTCACACTTACAGAAAACGAGTGGAAGAGGGAGGAAGAGGAAGAGAGTAACTTACACACTTACACACAACAGCGGGACTGGCTTCAGAGACACCATATCTGGACGGTGGTACTTTGTTTGGACACTCTGAGCACAAAGTGCTTTAGAAGACACTGTTCAGTGTTCCATCGGACAAAAGCACCAGTGCTCTCTTTAGACCCACCTCCAAATCATTGTCGTCGTCATAGTCACAGTCATCTTCATCATTGTTGTCGTCATGATCATCATCACCATTGCCTTGCAGATGCATGGTAAACTCATGGAAATCAATGTGCTTGGGGGTGGCATATTGCTGTGAAGAGCAAGACAAAGAAACTTTAAAACTACGTTTCTGTAACCTTACATCATCATCAGGTCCACTAATGGCCGTGCTGAGAAAAGCTGCTCACCCTTACTTTATTCATCGCAGAAATCACACTGCCATCCAACAACTGCCCCTCTGAGTTCTGAACAAAACACACACACACACGCACACGCACACGCACACGCACACGCACACGCACACACAAACACACACGCACGCACACAAACAAGAACGTGTTATTTTAAAGTGTTCCTGCTGCTCCACAAGTGACCAATCTGTAACACAAACAGCACAGGTCACTTCTCACCTCCACACTCACGACTGTTTTCCCCGTCTTCTCTGTTCCTTTCTTGGCCATTTTCTGAAAAGAAAAAAAATCAGAGTTCAGATGTAGGCTTTTTTTTTTTTGAATGTATGTTCTTTTTTATATAATCACACTACTCTTTGGAGTTTCCACATCACCTGCTATCACCATCCAGTAATACTGGATGTGCAAAGAAGGCAACAGATTAATCTTGAGAGCTTTATCTTGCTTGTTTCTTTGCAAGAGCAACAAACACTCTGAACTACTCTACTATAGCAGTCAGAGTTGAACTTTAAAGGCCTTTGGCTTTAAAGGCCTGGTTGTGCCCCCGCTACCTTTCGGATGGGGCACAGACACTTCCGCCTCCGGCAGCGAACGGGTTTGCAGGAGTCGTGGTTCAGCAGGCCACTCCGACAGCTGGCACACATTCCACAGTCCTCTGTGACCAGGCAGGCCCGGCACCGACCACAGGGTAACCACTGCAACAAACACACAGTGACCCATTCACTCACACTGAGCACAGGGTAACTGCAGCAAAAACACAGTGACCCCGGTCACTCACACTGTGCGCAAGGTAACTGCTGCAACAAACACACAGTGATGCACACTCACACAGCTATACACATGAAGCAGCTACCCCTCTGTCATGCACCTTTACCAGGCCTTAACATGTAGAGGCGCAGGACAATGCTCACCCTATAAAGCTGGCATCAGCACATGCCATCCTGCCATCCTGCACAGCAGCTCATTAAAACATCACTGTAGTATTTTCTGTGTGACTCAGCAAGCACGTATGGCAATCACTTCTCTGCTTTGGGGACCACTCTCAGTAAATCCTGCACCTGCCTTTCTTAAAAGAGCTCCATCCCTAAAAGAAGCCTGCAGAAGTCCTCCTGCTGCTTACCTTTCTGAAGATGATGTTTCGATTACTCTCTCCTTTCTTTTCTGCTAAAAGAGAGAAAAACTATAAAATGCATATCCTGGTCCAGTCGTTACAGATACCGTTAACCATGTGGTACCAAAACAATAACCATTAACACATATGACTGTGTCTGTGCACATTGATTTGAATATTTTTTGCCAGAGTTGTTGACCCTGCTCTTTAGTTAGTCCACTGATCACTTAATGAAATTAGCTGCTGAAGAATCTTAAAGTGCCTTAAAGTGAAGGCCAGTTACTGTGTCCGAGTATGGTCTAGTGCAGCTTATGCTATGGTAAGATGGGTGGCAGGAGCAGAGCAGGTTTTAAAGCTCCACAGGCGATCCTTAAAAACCAAATTTCATTTCATCAGGTCCACCCCAGCAGAATAAAGTGGATAACACTTAAGGACGCTTAGACAGCGTAACGACAAGAGCAGTCCGTTTGGCTGGCGGCGACCAACTGTCTGTCAGTCACCCTGTTAAAGACTTTTACACTATGCTCATCTCGGCTGTGGGGCTCTCTCACTTGGGACGTACGTTTGCAGTCAGGGCAGAGGAAGGCGTGGCCGGGCCTGCGGACCTCCACACCTACATAGGGCCTCCCGCAGCCAGAGCATCCACTGGAACAGAGACAGGCACACACAACGCGTCAGCACAGAGAGCGGTCACCCCAGTATATATGCGGCGAACTGATACGCACTTGGGCACTGGGCTTGGGGAGAGCCTGCTGCAGGGCTGCTGTCGGGACGCCTGGCCAGGCTTTGGGGCATCCCCCTTGTGCGCCGAGGTGAAGCCGACAGAGGCTTGCAGGGGATCAAATGGCTGAAGTGGGGCTTGGGTGTCCCTGCTGGGGGACTCAACAGCAGCATTGAGCCCCGAGGGGGGCCGGCTCCTGGGGCTGTGGGAGGAGATGTGCCCAGGCTGGTGGGGGGGCGTGCCAACCTCACCCGGGGAGGCTGGGCGAGAGGGTGTGCTGAGGGGGCAGGGGGAGGACGTGTTGCTGTTCTGCTGGGGGACTCCAGACCGTGGCGTGCCAGGGGGCTGCCTCTGGGGGGCACTGTGTAGAGAGTCAGGGGTGGAGGCTGGCTCCACTGTCTGTTCTACAGGAACAATGCTGTCTGTGAAGACAGAATTCTCCTTCCTCCGGTACTGCACCAGTTGGAAAAGAGAGACAGCCGGCAGAGCGGGAAAGAACAAAGGAGGGGGTAAGACAGGGGCAAAATCTAGGATATTCCACTCATCTACAATACTGTTCCTGTTGAAGGACTCAACTGTCTAAACCAGGAAATACACCAAAGCTGGGAAAAACAAACAGTGTTATTTCAAGAACACAACCGCAAAATCAATTTCCCTCAAAAAAAAGAAAAAAGAAAAAAAAAAAAAAGAAACCTTTCTTAACAGGTTCACAAAATTTCTCCAAAGTAACTACTTATATTGCCAGTGGTATTGCAGAAATGACAAGGAGCACATCTAGGGATATTCAGCTGCATTTACCTTTCTCGTCCTTCTCATCTTTCTGTAGGTGTTCTCATCCAGGAACATCCCAGACTTGAAGTCAAAAGTGGACACATCGATAATGCCTGCCAGGTGTTTGGCAAGCTCAATCTTACTCCTCAAACGATCCCCACCAGGACTGCAAGAGAGGGCATTTATATCTGAGAGGGTTCTACAGAGCTCATCTTCAGCTCATATGGGACACTCACATAGCCAAAGCACCACCTGGACTCAAATGCATAAATGTAATACAGTCTGATTTGATCCAAGGCAATTTTTTAAAGATGCCATATTATGATTCTTTACCAGAAACCAGAATCAGACATCCCCAAAGACCTTCTATAAGGTTTCCACAGCTTCTGATGCCTAACATAAGAGAACTGTATTTATTTCTTAGTCCTCTGACTAAACTGACCTTGTGTTGACCTTCTACAAAAAGTAGTACTCTTCACAAGAGAATGTACAGACTGATTTGTGTGCAGTCTACTTTGTACTGCGTCTCTCTACTGCATCTGTAACTCATGTAGTAGGCGTCAATACTGTGCCTGTACTGTGTCTGTACCACATCTAATGTGTATCAGTACTGTGTGTCTGTGCCTCATGTAGTAGATGTCAATATTGTGTGACTGTGCCTCATGTAGTAGGTGTCGGTAGCGTGTGTCTGTGCCTCATGTACGTGTCAGTCCTTTGTCTGTGCCTCATGTAGTAAGTCTCAGTGCCTCATGTAGTAGGGGTCGGTACTGTGTGTCTGTACCTCATGTAGTAGGTGTCAGTCTTTCCCACACTGAACCCTGAACGGCGGAACACCTCTTTCCGTTTCCAGCCCTGTCCAAGGATAGGCCACTCTTCCCACTCCTCATCCACCACAGCCTGGCGCCTTCTGCGTCTGGGTGCAGCCCTGAGAAACACATGGTGTGCGCACACGCATGCACACACGGACACACGCACACACACACGCACACGCACACACACCTCACTGATTTATTGTTCTGTTTGTTCACTGTACAGTTTATCAGGAACTTATAACACACAGCAATCATAACATCAAATGAAGACAAAATATTTCATATTTTAAGTGAAGTATGTTTAGTGTCCTACAGTGTTAGTGTTGAATAAGTGAAAAGGCTGAAATAGGTGAGTCTGTCATACAGCGTTAGTGTTGAATAAGTGAAAAGGCTGAGGTGGACAGGTCTGTCCCACAGTGTTCGTGTTGAGTAAGATCAGGACAGTGACGTACTGGCCACCACCACTGCTGGACTTCTTCCTGTCGTTTCTCTCGCTCCCAGCCACACTCCCACTCCTCTCGCTCTCTCCTGCCAGGCTCTCCACCTCTGCCTCCCTGTGGCCATTCAACAGGTGCTCTGTGGGCAGCAGGTCCAGCTCCCAGCTATGCCTGTCCTCCTCTTCATCATCTTCATCGTCATAATCCTCCTCTAGAGGTTCCAGCCAGTCTACAGGGGGCTCATCACCACCCTCCTCCCCAGGCTCTGCCCCCAAACCTCCTGCTCCCTCGCAGGAGCTGATTGCAGGGCTGCCACCTCTCTCCTGGCTCCCTGGCCTCTCCAGCAGGGGGGACGCAGTTGGCGTCCTGTAAAAAATGCCATCCGCTGACTCTTGCGTTTGGAATGTTTCTCCCCCATTCACTTGCTTGTCGCTTCCGGGGCTCTCCTGTGCCTCTGTCTCAGTAGCCCCACCTCCAGCGTTCTGTGTGCCAGTCTGAGTGTCTTCTCCCTCTCTCTCCAGGGGTAGGCAATTGGGTAGTCCCTCATTCATAGCGGAGATAGCCCTCCAGCTCAGCCTGAGCTTTGCACGGGATCATAAAGAGTCCAGTATCCTCGATCCTCTAGAGCCTGCAGAGTTAGCCAGCTACCCTGTGACACGCAGGACTCTTCCCCCTCTGTGATATCCCACCCCACGCACACTTTTGCTTCTTGGTGTTATCAAAGAGGACAGAGGGTTGTTTGCTTATCTGAGGGTATGTGCTTAGGGTGGGTCTGTCTCCATCAACGGGTCTGACAAACGAGGTCATAGAAATTTCTCACTCAAGCCTTGTGCAGATGAGTGTCATCCTTTGGACCTTCAAAGGAAAAGAAACAAGTTGCAACTTAATGACAAAACATTCATCTGCAGCCAGATGCTTCCAGACAGTTCTCCAGTTTCACAAAAACTGCTTCAAAATAACAATGACAACAGGACCAACTTTGCAGTTGGTCATCCCACAGTTCATACAGCCTAGTTTACTATCATTTAGTAAATTTAAAACTTTACACAGACAAGATGGGTGAAGATAACTGACCAAAAGTCTCTTTCAGGAATGGTGAGGTCAACATCTGTCCTCCACCACCTTACTGATAACGCCTGAAGATCATTCTTAAGAATCAATATAAAACGTGTCTGCCTATTCTGGGTCTGGGACCAGTTCTAGGTTAATGTTCAATTAATTACATTTAATTGAGCCATTGTTTAATATTACTAATTTTAATCTTCTGTTCATACATGGTGGATGAAATAGGCTGTTGGACGTGTGTTGTGTATTACATTGTTTACTCAGAATATTTCTGCTAGTATTTGTCCCTTACACAAATGAGGCAGTTCTCTCAAGCTCTATTGATGGTTCTCACACAATTATTTCCAGGCCCCACTGCCAAAATAATTACTCAAACAAATTCTCTTAAATACATAAAATAATTTAACAGGCTAAAATGAATGGAGACAACTTAGAGAAGCATCTTTACTGGTGTCCTTCTATTACAACAAATACCCTTCATACCTGTAGCAAAACAGGAACACTACCTGTATTCAATTAACAGCTCAATTAAACCTAATTATCAGAGTTCAGCAGGAGTGGAAATGCATGGAGTGCCCTGAAGACTATAGTTGGGAAGGATGAGCTCTTAGAGATGGCCGTCCAATTCCTCTGCCCCACTGCTGGGCCCCAGGATCCAACCACCCGGTCTCCCTGGTAAGCTGAGCCACTAAAGAACCAGCCTGCAGCTGCTTCTCTCTGACCTGGTGCTTCCCCGAGACCTCCCAACACTGTCGACAGGGGCAGCTGGAAATCCTGCACAGTGGTCAATAGAAAACAATACAAGAAAAAGGGAACACTTACTTTGAGTCCCACTCCTGTATTGGGGGTCAGTCAGGGGATGTCAGTGCCTCACCATTCTGGAAGAGAATTCAAATGCAAAACCAAATGCAAAATCTGTTATACTTAAGAACTGGTACAACCCACAAACATGCAGGTGGTTACCACAGTCTCTCATGGCATTTGCCAGCGAGCAAAATGAGAGCTCCTGGCTTTTGCATTACTACTGTCCAGCACACTGGCTGACTGGCTGACGGCTGACTGCCACGACTGCTGATTGGTGACAAGCACTGTCATACTCTGATATTCTTTCACTCTCTCTCTTCTAACGCAACCCTCCCAACCCTTGCAGAGTGCTGGTCAGTGTGAATGGCAAGTGGAAACCAACCCCTAAACCTATCAGAAAGCAGAATAACCTGTGCACCATTTGAGCTTGCATGCAACTTAAACACTTCCAGCATGCTCTTCTCCAAAATGAGGGGCACCCACATTGAATTGCAACCAAAACCTGATTTGAAGTACACGTTGCCGTGCAAGCAGCTACTGGTGGTGAGCTCCAAACTGGAGGACATGTCTTCACACATGCAGCATTAGGGTCCTCGGACACTCCTCCACCCAAGAGAGCCCACCTGCACAGCAAAACATGGTAGGCAGCTTCAAGCATGCTCACTGTCTGCCATCTTGCCAGGACACTCTGCCTGCAAACACAACGTCTCAGTGTGCAGGAATATGGCGACCACGCATAGGGGGAGTGACACATGGTTTCCCTGTCTGTCATCAGTCTGCAGTTAAGCCTGCACACACACTAAAGGCAATATATGGTAAAGTTAGTTTAACACATTCAAACTTTCCAAAAAAAAAAAAAAAGAAAACAGTGCCTCTCCGTTCAAGCTTTGTGCCAGGTAGGGCTGCAACTAACGACTATTTTGATAGTTGAATAATCTATCGATTATTGAAACAAATAATCGACTATTCAGATTATGAATTGCACAATTACTCAATGGCTCTTATTTATCTATCGGCTTTCAAATTTAGCTTGCGGTTGTTTTAGGCATATGTTAACTAATGATAAAGACAATACAGATGAGAACTTCATTCAAAAATACCTTTTTTAATGAATGATTACTAGGACTAATTCAGTGAGGGCAGTTGCTTGCTGGGGACTACAAGTCTGCTTCCTTTGAAAAAAGCCATCCATGGTAGCATTACGAGATCCAAAAAATCCATAACTAGGGATGTCACGAGAACCGATACTTCGGTAAAAAGTTGATGCCAAAATCCTGAAAACGTGACGGTACTCGTTTTTCTACAGTACCATAGCTACCGGGGATGCAGCTGCAGCGACCGCTCTGCCTCGACTTGTCAAAAACAAAAACAGTAAGAGTCATGTATAGAAGTAGCCTACTTTGCCTTTGAGGCGGGTCATCAGGGATTAATGATAAATTCACAAATACCAGTATGCAAACGGTGCCATCGAACTTTTCAGACGAAAAGAAGGAAAGCACCTCAAAGACAGACATCCAGATTTATTCAAAGAATTCAAGGTGAGTGAGTTTCAATTCATGTTAAGGTTACATTAACAACGTATCCAAAGTATTATCCTTATCCTGAAATACACGTTACCATTATTTTTGTTTGAGACAGACGGCATATTGCTGTGTAGCCAACTATGTTCCATACGACGTTTGCAATGGCTAAACGCTGAAGGCTACCGTGTTTAGGCTAACGTAATGTAACCATAGCTAGTAGTAGGCTACCGTCCTTACTGTTCAATCTGTGTCATCTGTCATCAAAATATAACATTAGCGTTTTAAATAAATATTTCCAGACTAATGATCAGTCACCATGTCAGTAAATTTAAACTACTGCTTTGCACTCTGAGTATATAGAGGAGTGTGTGTGTTAATACATTGTGTGTGCAGCCTTTGAGCTAAACCTGATAACTGAAATCTCATAATTTGCCTTTCACGGTATCAGTCAGAGGAGGATGTCCACCAGGAGAGGCAGGAGCAAAGTCAACTAACACATACACAGCCAACCATATCAGAAGCTTTTCAGAGACACATACTATATTATAATATATTATAATATATTATATTATATTAAATTACATTATGTTATATATATGCCTATTTATAATTTCCATATTTTTTCATGTCTTGGCCAGGGACTGGCTAACAATACTGTGCTATCATAAAAAGTTGATTGTTTGTAATTAAGCACAGTATTGTTTGTTTTAAATACTTGAAGGCTACATGCCACTGTTGTTTTTTGTAATGTTCAAATGTTTTAATAAAGGAGTATACGTTGAAGTACATGGGATTTATTGTTTTGTTTTTGTTTTTCTACCGAGGTATCGAATTGGGTATCGAGAATCGTGGAATTTCACAGGTATTGGTATCGACTACTAAATTTCTGGTATCGTGACATGCCTACCCATAACTCGTTCGAATTAATTCAAATGCAACCCACATTGGGCACGCATGCATAGACACGAGTTGTAGAAATTAGAAAGTATCAAATTCTCCAGTGTTCTCTAAACTTGTGCACTCGGCAGCAACACGATCTCCAGATATAAACGTTGCCATGACAACGATGCAACTTTTAAGCAGAAAATTACTAAATAGCAGATGGGCTCTGGTTTAACATTGTAAAGTTAGGGCACATTTGGAATGTGAACAGGATCGTTGTAAATAATAGATTATTATTTGCTACACTGTATATTCAACGTCATTAATAATTTATTGATCAAGAAAAAATGTATTTCAAAATAGAAAACGTTAAAACTCATAACGTGAAGTAACATGGCTTTTAACATTAACATTAGCTATGCTAGCTAGCTAACTAACTTAACGAGACGAGTCTTCATCATCCAGAGAGCACAACTGATGTGCTCCCATGCCAGGCAAGGTCAGGTTTGCAAATGTTTCAGTTCACAACCTTCTTGGCAGAGTTAACCCTTTCACGCATACGGTCACACCAGAGAGATTAGCCAGTTAGCATGTGTCCTAAAACCGGTGCATTTAGAAATTAGAATTCATTGGCAACTAATTTGGTTATTGATTTAAGTCGACTATGTCAATTATTCATTGCACCCCTAGTGTCAGCGTTTATACTCATCACTTACACACTATTTTGCAATAAGCTACTGCTTAGGTTCATCACTGTTGTGCTAACATATTTTTGTTATTACTGAGAGCACTAGCTTAGTGTTTGTGGTCTGATTCAATTCCACATCTGTTCCTGCAATGCACTGTTCCCAGAATTTTACAAGCCAGCAAGCCAAGGTGTAATTTACAAATTCAGTCACCAAAAGAACAAAGCCAGACCTGGTCTTGCATTTTCCCTTAGCATTGCTGCACAGCACAAAGCATCCAATCAAATGTATGCTGAACAACAGTATGCTTAAATAACTCCATAAATTCCAACAAGCTGCATTATTAATGTTGAAATAAGCACACAAAACTGTACAAAACTCCTACATATTGTGCTGCTTCATATTTAGCTTCTATGTTTTGAACATATACTAAGTATAACAAACAAATACAAGCCTTAAACAAATACTTCATTTTTTATTTATTTCCAATGTTTGGCTTTTTGACATTGTACTGGACAAGACCTGTATCATTTCAGCTGCATGGGTTAGAAATTTCAACTACTTGCCCAGTCAGCCCGTGCCAAAATCCTCAGAGAACAGAGTCTGGTGACTTTGGCATCTGACTGACCTCTTCCTTTCTACCTTGCTGAGGTTCCAGAATATTTCCTGTTTTTAGTGCCCATGGTCTTACTTTCAAAACACAAGACACGTACACGACCACATCCACAACCTCACAGCTGTAAATGACTGAACCACCTGAGTCCAAGTTATTTTTAAATGATAATATTCACATACACTTCTTGGGGAAATGCCTCAAAAGGAAAAGTATCAAAAACATATTTTCCTGAGAAGACACATTACATTCATTTAGCAGACGCTCTTATCCAGAGCAACTTCCAGCACAATACAACAAGTGTATCCATTCAAGTTGAATGAGCAACAGTGTCGGAACAAGCAAACAACACTCCCATACCACTGAGTGTGAGCATAACACTATTCAAGCCCTATCCCAAGTTAACTTGCACAACCTGACTAGACAAGGGAAGCCAAGTATACTACCATACACAAGTCACAGAATCCAAAACACATCGCAATACTACACATAAAATAAAGAGCAAGCACTACAACCATCAGGTACAGAAGCCGAGAACAGCCGTGCTTGCAATTATTTTTTTAATGCTGTTATCTTGACATCATCAGTTAATTATTTTGTGATCTCAAGAAAACAAAAGGCCGATTTCTCGAGATAACGAGAATTTATCACGAGAAAACGACTTTTGTTTTCTCCAGATCATGTTAGACCTTGACTGAAGTACAGTCTGATGCCTTCATCAATAATGGGTACTCATAACATTTTCATCTTAAATCAATTGCTACAGTTGTCAAGATGCCATCTATACATGCTGGTTTGGCACTCCTGATCTCTGATAAACATTATAAGTAGGACGACCTTTTATTTTCTCGTGATAACAAAATATGACTCATTGTCACGAGAAAACGAGCTTGGTTATCTCGAGATAACGAAATTAACTCGTGATCTCCAGATAACGGCATTAAAAAAATTATTGCAAGCACGGCCGTTCTCGGCTTCCGTTATATCGGGTGTTAGGGGGTAGGGACTGAAGTGGAACTGAGATGCAGTCTGAAGAGGTGGGTCTTTAGTCTGTGTCGGAAGATAGCCAGTGATCCCGCTGTCGTGACCCCGAGGGGAGTTCACTCCACCACTGAGATACCAGTACAGACAAGGAACGTGTTCGACAGGAGCGATCCCGTCTGGACGGGACAGAGCGTAGCGATCTTGGAGGAACATACGATTTAAATGGATTGCACCCGACAGCAAAAGTAACTTGAATAGAAGACGGTAATACACAACTATGTTATTTTGTCTCGAAAATCGGTTTTATGGGGCTGAGGCATAAGCGGTGAATGTCTTAATCCCACGCAGTATTTACGTATCTGATAACTCTGTGCCAGCAGAGCAGACTGAAAACTAAAATAACGAAAGACGCTGATCGGCGACTGACACATTAACAAGCCATTTCCAGCTCTTTAAAACTTGGGCTCCTTTCGGTATTTCTTCGCTTGCAAACTAACAACTATCTTGAGCTGTGTTACAGCAGGAGAGCAGCTAACCCGTTAGCTGATCGACTCGAAATCTCTTTTTCAGTCGTTGATAGGGGTCGAAGTGTCATGCTTTTCGAGGGGAGAATCTTTAAGCGCCAGTGATGGACACACGGTTCTTATTCTCTTTTTTCCACCACATGCCCTCTGGCACTACGCACAACAGCCTGCATTTTATACATTTTAGCAAGTTACAGTTTGAAAACGAAAAATAATGAACGAAAGACTAAGATCGTAAACATAACAGATAAACCAATTTTATTCTTTATCCTTTATTCAACACGTTCATTGAATTTTTACATTTTAAAACTTGGAGCTTTTTCGACTACTCTTTGCTAGTTATTGTTAGCGAACTAGCCAACTTGAACGGATTGCTGCTTAGTAGTTATCCCTACAATACAAAAACTGAGTTACCCGTCGTTAGTTTGATAGCTTCACAGCTAGCTATAGGGCTACCCCGCAAGGTAGCGCATTTATTTATATATATATATACATATATATATCCATTATTTTCGCTAATTAACGCTAATTATTAATTATTAAAGTACATGATGTTCTGGTGGCATGAAACACTTACCTACTTATATTTATAAATAAGCTAAAAAAAAAACCTAACAAACGTTAGCTACGTTAAACAACTTTCGTTAGACGCATTCAACATATCTTGCTCACTAGACAGATGATAAGAGCTATCTAACGGAGTATTAATGAAATTATCTAACGTTAGTTTGCTGTTATCTAAAGTTGGTAAACATGATCAAGTGAGAACGTGATACCAGCTATCTTGTTAGCCATACATCCCACCATTGGCTTGCTTCAAACTTTCCGCCCGTAACGTTAGTTAACTTGCAGAATTCGCCAAGGAATGTCTCGTTAGCTCGCTATTCCGTTATGCATTGAACTAACGTTAAAGATCGTAGATCTCTTGAGTGATAGGTGGTGTAGCTAACTGACTCGCCGTTTCTAATGTGGCTAACAAGCTAACATCAGCCACACTCAAACAGCAGACGGAGGGCGGAAAGTCACAGCAACATAGATTTCCCAGAGTCATCGTGTCATTGACAAATACCTCAGCAGACTTAACCCAACTAATTTAATTGTAATCCAATGTGGAATTTAACACTTTATCAACATCCATGCACACAAAAAACCAGGCACTCACGTTCCAGGAAGCGGAAGCCTTGTGTATGAACTCAACCCGTAGTCGCAAACAAAGAGAGTGCGCAAAAGAAGCTACGAAGCGATGGTCCCCTGTCATGTGACTACGCCCTGATCAGAGTTTGCACGTGGAGAAACCCACCGATCCGTTAAGAAAGTGGATGGGATTGTTCCAAATCTCTGTGAGAAGAACGGACGCTCTCCGAAAGTATAGGTATTTCACATACTGCTTTGCACTTGGAAAAAGAAGCAAAGGGGGCCAATAATTTAGTACATTTAAGTACGCGTGTAAATGGTTCATGAAATACAACTCAAGGTATTGAGTATCTGGCCAGGCCAGAGCTGTCTGCTAATAAGCAAACACACACACACACACACACGCTCACACAATGTCAGAGTTATCATTCATTAAAAAAAAGGCAGAATTGCCAAAAAATGAATGAGAATAAACACATGTTTCCAGTATGTCATATTTGGCCATGTTAAAATCATCCTCCCAGTATGTTTAAGGAGTCTGTGCACACTGAGGGAGTGTTCTCCCATAACTTAAATTCCATTCCTGGTGTTTTGCGATCTCATACTATATATTAAGCTTTGAAACTACTCTGTCTGACTGGAAGCAGAGATGCTCTCCCATACACTGCATTGGTGAATAAATTCTTTGCTGAAGTCCTCCATAAAAGTCACCAGCTGATTTATTCAAATTTAAAATGCATACTGTTGCAAGAGTCCTGCGCATACACAGTTATCAGTGATAATTACTAAATATATCCAGTGCAATAAATTAATGTTTATGTCCATTGTTTGTTACTTTTTGTGTGGGAGTTTACCTGGTAGTCATAGTAATTGGTCAGGCATGATCTCCAGCTGTCTAGCACTAGGCCTTTGGGCCACCTTAGGCTGTGTTCACATGTAGCGTCTTTTTTGATGAAAAACGCTGGCCAGAGCGTTATTTCAAGTAAAAAAAAAAAAACGCTGGCAGCGTTTGTTCCAAAAAGCAGTTGAGAAAGTCATAACAACAGTAGCACGTATAGTAGCATATTGTTAGCGATCTAGCTGGCTATACATTGTTGCAGAGCTGACGTTAGCTAACAGGTTAGTTTTGCTAACGACAAGCAGTAAACACAAACACTTTCCGGAAACTCCTATGATCCGTCCAATTTGACTCCAAACGGCATCTTTATGATGAATGTTATGATACCGTTTAACTGTCATGTCGTGCAGTTCACTGCGCTCAGAAACTAGCACAATTAACTTCTCCATCGCCACCTTCTCCATTTCCGCTTGTGATTGGTCAGCTGTCAAAAAAGCACTTAACCGTATGTTTACACCGGGAGCGGCGAGAGCGTCAAAGCGACCGGAAGTCATTCATTTTCTATGTGAGCCAGCGTCTCTCGGCGGCGAGCAGCGGCATGACCGTTGGCGGCGCGTCTTGGGCGGTGTGGGCGTCAGAATTAAGTTGAAGTCTGGGCAACTTTATGGTAATGAGCTATGACGCGGTTCGGCGACAACCGCAAGCCCACGTATTCCAAATGAACTTGTAGCCGCCTATTTCATCTACTTCTTCGACATCGTTGTCGGCATGGCGGCCAGAGCGAATTTTGACGCTCTCGCCGCTCCCGGTGTGAACGTACACTACACAGGCCAAGCACAATTAAAGGAAACAACTCCAGCAATCTGGCCATTCAATCTCTATGCAGAAAATGAAAGCTGAGAAACAATATACTGCAATCAGCCTATTACTATGATATGCAGTGCCTATTTGTGCCACACTGTGGTGCTGTGGGATGCCCTGCAAAGATAAAGGACCAGGTAAAGATGGTTTGTCAGTGAGGGTGAAAAGCAATCTATTAGAAAGGTAAAGACAACCAGGCAAAGATGGTGTAGCAGTGAGGAAGAAGACAGATCTGTTAATGTAAGATGCAAAGCTCTGAATAATATCTGTAGCAGTGGGGTACAAAGTAGAACGCTCCCCTACCTCTGACCTTGGGGTGGACTGTTCAATGGTAGAGAAAAACAGCACAGCAGAACAGTGTGAGCAGGGTTGGGAGGGTTACTTTAAAAATGTATTCCGATACATTTACTAATTACCTGTTAAAAATGTAATCAGTAACCTAATCTAAGTATCACAATATTAAAGTAACGTAACTTGATTACTTTCTGTTACTTTTGGATTGGATTGGATGTGCTGGTGAAATTGTTTAGCCTAATATAATGCTTTATGTTCCTTGTTAGGTTTATTAATTGTTTGTCCAGGTATTCCTTCCTATGTTATGCGCGAATGCAAATTAGATTTATAACGTTAACCAGGAACCAGGGTGCGAAATACGAGGGATCTCGGGGGTCCGAGACCCCTTGATTCACACTTAAGACCCCATGAAAGCCTCATCAGTAAAAATTGGGAGGCTCTGGAAGAATCTTTTAAAAATTATTTGTCACTTGCTGTCGTCACTAAAAATGTCTTTTAACCCATAAAGCCCAACAGACGCAGCCTGCATCCAAATTCACATCTCTTCTTCTCAGTTGAATTGCTCACGAAGTATTCATCGCTAACGATGCTAGTTGCTTGTCTATGCTACGAAGTGTTGGCGAGAAAAAATAATTCTGAATTTACATCAAATTTAATCATAGTTACAATCTGTATACAGCTCTGCGTCCATTTCCACACCCATTATTCTTGTTTGAATTAGCCTACTCACGAACTCGTCATTGCATAGATATGGAACACTTATAAAAAGAAGGGGCAGAACCGGAGCTTTGTAATGATGCTAGTCACATATTTGTACATACCTAAGTAATCACATTATGAAGACAGATAAAACTGCAGCAAAGTAGGCTAATACTTTACTAATTTCTTCACCCATTTTCACACTCCTGCTTCTCGGTTGAATAAGTCACAAAGTCCCTATCGCTTCACAACATACAGCATATCAAAATAAACAGCAGAACTTACCCTTTCCGATGATACTAGTTCTAGTTTCTGTAACAGTAACGGAATACAGTTACCTTTTTTGTATCCCAATTACGTAACGCCGTTACATGTATTCCGTTACTCCCCAAGCCTGAGTGTGAGAGGTTTTCACTGACATGTTGAGAAGAAAAACACTACGAGAACTGTAAATACACCATGGCAGCACTGCTTTGGAACTGCATCAAATTAGAATTACATGTGTTTTCTACACTTTGTGTAAAAGGCTTCAGAGAAAATTGAACTCCAAGCTGGGTTCATAAAAGTTGTGGGACAGTTCATTGCTGTTGTGGGAGTGAATCTATCTCTGATCAAAGATAAAGTACTGGGACTCTATAAAAGCTTATCCTCACAGGTGAGCTGAAAGGACAAACTGTATTTCATATTTGTTGTGTTTCATAGTTGTCTGTTGTATATGATTTAAGCATGAAGGTGAAACTATGAAAGATGAAACTATGAGAAAGGTTATTGTGCCTAGTGTAGGCTGGGGAATGCAGGTGTTCAATTAACAACAATAAAAACAAAACCCTGGATTACTCCTGACATAAAAGCTCTCCTTAAGGAAAAACGGAGGGCTTTTAGGTCTGGAAACAGGGAGGAGCTGAAGAATGTGCAAAGGGAGCTGAGGAGGAAGATCAGGGAGGAGAATAACAGCTACAGGAGGAAGATGGAGGATCAGTTGCAGCAGAACAATGCCAGCACAGTCTGGAGGGGCCTTAAAGCCATCTATGGCTACAAGGAACCCAACTACCAGCCTGTGGGGGACAGAGAGTGGGTGAATGATCTCAACATTTTCTTTAATAGATTTGATCAGTCATCTACCCCTCCCCCTGTCCAGCCCTCCTGGCATCCCATCGTTTGCACCCCTTGTATACTACCCCACCCCCATCACCACTCCCTTCCCACAACATTCAGCTGACAGCTACCCTGCATATCCACTGCATTTCCTGTCCAATGTACTACCCCCCCACCCACATCCTCTAGCTTACAGCCCCCCTGCCCCAACCTGTCCCTCACAACAAACCAGGTGGGGAAGGAACTCAGGAAGATTAAGGCAAGAAAGGCTGTGGGTCCAGATGGCATCAGTCCAAGGCTCCTCAAGTCCTGTGCTGATCAGCTGTGCAGGATAGTTGGGCACATCTTCAATCTGAGCCTGAAACTGGGGAGATTGCCACAGCTGTGAAAAACACCCTGAGTGGTACCAGTGTGAAAGACTCCGCACCCCAAGGACCTTAACAGCTACAGGCCGGTGGCATTGACATCGCACCCTGGAGAGGCTGGTCCTTGTCTATCTGCGCTCCTTGGTGACCCCATCAATGGATCCACTACAGTTCGCCTATCAACCTGGCATTGGGGTGGAGGATGCCATCATCTACCTCCTACACAGATCCCTCTCTCACCTGCACTGTGAGCACTGTGAGAATCATGTTTTTTTGATTTTTGTAGTGCCTTCAATACCGTACAGCCCTTGCTCCTGAGGAAAAAGTTGGAGCGCACAGGGGTTGATCACCATCTTACAACATCTCACCACCTCACCTCACCACACCTCACCAATTGACCGAGACCGAGAATACCGGACTGCATGTCTGACATGGTTGTCTGTAGTGCGAGAGTCCCGCAGGGAACAGTCCTGGCTCCCTTCCTCTTCACCCTTTACACTGCAGACTTCATGCACAACTCAGCTAACTGCCACCTGCAAACGTTCTCTAATGACTCCGCAATCGTTGGCCTAATTACAGATGGAGACGACAAGGAGTACAGAGAACTGACCCAGAACTTTGTGAATTGGTGCCAGCGGAACCGCCTCCAGATACACTATATGGACAAAAGTATTCAGATGCCTGACCATTACATTGTATTCAAATACAAATACTTTAATATGGAGTTGGTCCCCCTTTTGCAGCTATAACAGCTCCCACTCTTCTTGGAAGGCTTTCCACAAGATTTTGGAGTGTTTCTGTGGGAATTTGTGCCCGTTCATTCTGTAGAGCATTTATGAGGTCAGGCACTGATGTTGGACAAGAAGGCCTGGCTCGCAATCTCCGTTCCAGTTCATCCCAAAGGTGCTCGATGGGATTGAGGTCAGGGCTCTGTGCGGGCCAGTCAAGTTCTTCCACACCGAACTCATGAAGCCACGTCTTTTTAGTCATTGCTTTGTGCACTGGGGCACAGTCATGTTGGAATAGAAAAGGGCCTTCCCCAGACTGTTGCCACAAAGTTGGAATCATAGCATTGTTGAAAATGTCTTGGTATGCTGAAGCATTAAGATTGCCCTTCACTGGAGATAAGGGGCCTAGCCCAAACCCTGAAAAACAGGTGTGGCCAAATATTTTTGTCCATATAGTGAAACCAGAGAAAACCAAAGAGATGGTGGTGGATTTCTGCAGGTGCAAACACTCCCCTCTTACACCAGTAAACATCCAGGGAATGGACATTGAGATGGTGAAATCTTACAAGTACCTGGGAGTTCACCTGAATAATAAGCTGGACTGGTCTGACAATACAAATGCACGATATAAGAAAGGACAGAGCAGACTCTATCTGCTGAGGAGACTCATGTCTTTTGGAGTGCAGGGAGCACCCCTGAGGACCTTCTTTGACTCCGTGGTGACATCAGCCATTTTCTATGGAGTGGTTTGCTGGGGCAGCAGCATTTCAACTGGTGATAGGAAGAGACTTAACAGACTGGTTAAGAAGGCCAGCTCTGTCCTGGGATGCCCCCTTGACCCAGTGGAGGTGGTGGGAGAAAGGAGAATGATGGCTAAGCTATCTTCCCTGTTGGAGAACAAGTCCCACCCCTTGCAGGACATTCTGACAGCACTGGGCAGCTCCTTCAGTGACAGGCTGCTTCACCCGCGGTGCGTGAAGGAGAGATACCGCAGGTCCTTCCTTCCTGCTGCTGTCAGACTTTACAATCAGACTTCACTGCTCCCAGAGGACCACACACATCAAAGTTGGAATTCACTCATGTGCAATATTCTGTTTAATGTCTACAATTCACTCATGTGCAATATTACTGTTCATTGTCTATACCTCAGTCATGTGTACTGTCATGTGTACATGTGTACAATAGTACTGTTTAATGTCTGTTTAAACTGTATACTGACTGTTTTTATCTATTTACTATTTATGTTGTTTGATTGCTTGTTTTTATTGTTCTTTTTCTTCTTATGCTGCTGTAACACTGCAAATTTCCCCGCAATGGGATAAATAAAGGATCTCATCTCTCATCTCTCAAATGCTGTCTTTGAATTTGAACTGTCGTTATAACTGCACATTGTGTACTGATGAATTAAAGTAAAGAAAGAAAGGACAATAGGCCTATTCATCACATTAGATAAGGATAAAATAATGACAAGGAAGATTTGCTTTGTGGGTAGCAAAGGACTTAATAATTGACAAGGTGAGCTGCGACGAATCGTTTTTACACCCAAGGCAATGGAAAATGATTAATTAACAAATGTCTTCATTTTGTTTTGTATGTATTATTGATTTTGCGATGCTGATATAAGCATGGCGGTCAGAGAATGCTGTTAGATAAGTTATGGAGAGTTTTTTCTAGTCAAAAGATCCACTGAAATTGAAACAGCAGCCGGTTACAGTTCGTCGTCACGGTACGGTGCAACTTGACGGATATGGGTGCGTTAACGGGCGGGAGGCGGGTGGGTACACTCACTTGCGGATTGGTTCTCCAACACTCCTTGCGGGAGTACAGGATGGGAGAAGTCGAGCCGAGGAAGCGGGTTTCTCCCGTGAAGAACTTTGTGGCTGGGGGAGTCGGTGGAGCGTGTCTTTTGCTCGCGGGACATCCACTTGATACGATTAAGGTGATTATTTTGTATTTTATACCGAGAAATAAATCTTAGCCTATATCTCTTTTTAATGTACTTACTTACTTGAGCTTCGTTGCAGCCTATCTGTTGTAGCTAATTTTATTTAGCCTATATGAATTATATCTTGCGAATGGTACCGTCCGTAGCTACAATATTCTAATGTGCAATATTCTAATAACTGGCCGAATGCGTTCTTTGCGTTTCTTTCCAGGTACTTGAAGTGTTTCAGCCGTCAGCTCAGGCTTCGAAACTAATCACTTTGCCACGTGACTTATAACTGACACAGAGGCAGATAGGACTGTTTATTTCGTGAGATCCCACAGCTTTCTCTTATTTTCTTTTGCGCTGGTGGCAAGCATTTATTTATTTATTTATTTATTTACTTATTTATTTATTTGTTTGTTTGTTTGCTTGTTTGTTTGTTTGTTTGTTTATTGATTGATTGATTGATTGATTGACTGTGAAATGGATATTGCTATTAGCCTAGCAGACTAGTCCAGTTTTAGATAATAAGTGAATCATAACATACCTTAGGTTATAGTTCAAAGATAAAACATTTTCTAAATGCATAGTCTAAAACAGTAAACTGCATGGTCCAGATTGTGCAAATAAACAAACAAACAAAAACGAACGTAGGCGTTCGTCAAATGGCCTAAACAATACAGACAGTGTAGCCTAGTTTTTCATTTAACTTTCTTTTTATTAGTATTTATTCTGTCGCTCTCCTAGTGGTCCATTGCACACGCTCATAAACGGGTCGCTTGCGGAAAACGGGCGCGTTTAGTTCCTACTTGGCTAAGACTGAAGCTGAAGCGCGACGATATGTGAGGAAATGCAATGCATTTTCCGCGGAAAACCACATCAAAAGTTTCAGTCATGTTACCCACTGACCCTCCAATCCAATTAGAGCCGATTTCAGTGTGATCCGTGATTTCCGTGGGAGAATTCTTTAACCTTCTCTCATGAGGCAAACATTAAACTGCTTTAGCGTACCAGGGGCTAAGTCCAGTTGTAAATTCAAAGTGGAATTAAGACGCGATTACAAGTTGTAATCTATTCATAGTGTAATCCTGGCGCGTCATCTTGGCCGCTCCAGTTCTTTGTCCATCATTTTGAGGCGGGTGATGCGGTTTGCGTAAAATTTTATGACGCCGATAGCCTACGGTTTTTTTTACTTACATTCTTAAAGTTATAAGGGTTCACCCCGAAACGTAAAATCAATAACAGAATTCAGTCTTAGAAAATACGTATTAGAAAAAGTAAAACAGAAAGTTGAAAACAGTGAAACTGTCAAAGAATAACTGAACTCTAGCAAAGAGAAGACTCAGAGGAACGCACGTCAGTTCAGCTGATAAGCCACTCATGCTTTATCTAAAGACTCTGCCAGTTTCCAGGGCGCATGTACGTAAATATCCGGTAACCAGGAAAGCCATAGTCATAAAGTCACTGAAGGCTTTTCGCCATATTTTGGTACTCCTTTCGAGGTCTTAGGTTTCAGCGTTCTTTAACAGATCGAATCCTTCCTAAACCTGTTAACATTGCCTTCCGAATCGGTGAAAGACAAACAAAGTGAGATTCAACACCAGTTCACCACTGATGATGTGGCAATTCACAAACTGTTTTGTACATAAATGGGTCAAATTTATTTTGGGTGTCCACTGTCAACCCATCCAGATTCTGTACTGATCAGTGCTTAGTGATGCTTGTGAATAAACAGATGGTGTCCTGAAAAATACGTTGAGATAGTGGATGCCACTATGCGCCGGTTGCGGGTAGTTAGAATCACTGCAGAGGATCCGGTTAGAATCACAAGAGGCAGAGGGAGCGGTTATAGTATTTTTATTATGTATAGTCCTCTGGGGTCTGTTCTAACAGAATGTGTAGAGGTGTGTTGTGTGTGTGTGGGTTTGAATCTGAATGCACACATTAACAACAAGTGACATGATGGCCCATGTACGTCCAAACAGTAAAAGTCCCACAACAAGAAACTTTTGCTCGGCAAGGGTTTTTACTATTGCATTCGTCTACTACAACAAGTGTAACAACTCCCCACAGACACAAAGGCCCTTCCAATGCAATTGGTCTGCCAATCAGTCTCTGATTGGGCCAAATGCCTGTCCATCAAACTTGAATCAGTCGTCCTTTTCCACATGTCTGTTATGTGTCCCCATTTTTGGTTAGCTGTTTGTCGGACAGCAGCACACCCTGGTTAGTGGCATGGGAGACAACCATGGTGCAACTGTGATGCAGGTGTCCAAGCCCAGCTTGTTTGCTGTCTGTTACCTAGTTATTTGTATTGATAATTAGCTAACTAGCTAATTACCAAGCTGAGAGATGCATTTAGTGTTGATGTACAGAGAGGATTCTAAGGAGGCCTACAAGGAGGTGTACTACTTGTCTGTTCAAACAGGGATGTTTCCCCCCGGAAACCCACCCATTTCCACCCTTAAACTGCCACTATCTGCCGACAGGATTAGTCTTTTTCTCTGCTTTGTGGCTCCTGTCTTAATCTCTACTCAGTTCTTCACTCTGCATTTCCAACACCTGCTCCTGAGCTAGCAAGACTTTGAGAAACTTTTTAAATGTAGACATGATTTCAATTTACATGTAATATTTACAACTTCAGTTTTAACAGAAAAACAAGGAATCTGTATGTGCAGCTACCAGCTAATTCATCTGTTCAGAAGCTTGCCTGAAAGCAAAGCTACTCTGTGACACAGCTAACATAAACGTGTAACTCAGAACTCACAACTGTTAGCTCACTAGCTACGTATTTACTTGTTTTTCCTTGCTAGGTAGATTATCATATTATCTAGTAGATAGACATATTCTCTGTTGATTCATAGAGAATGTTTTAGAAACATTTTAGTTATGAGCAAGTTATAATGTTCATTTGCAATTTTTTTCACAATATTTTTTACATTTTCAGCCATACTGAAAAACAGCAGTAGAAGCAGTTGTGTTGCCCTCAGGATTCAAACCATAAGGAGGGGTTTAACTTTTTTGGGCTGCTGTGTGACATTTGTCCAGTGATGGAGCTCGTAGCATGCGAATTATGCTCTGACTCTACTCTCCCCAGGTTCGTCTTCAGACTCAACCCAGATCCTTGTCCAGCCAGTATGTCCTCTACACTGGAACGTATGACTGTTTACGCAAGACATTACTGAAAGAGGTGAGGTGATGCAGACAGCTCTTTGTCTGTTGGTACAAATAATCTTACATCCTCACTATGTATGTGTCTGACAGCATGTTGTGTCTCCCTCTCTCCCCACTCCCCCTCTCCCTTTCTCCACCTCTCCCCAGGGAGTGCTGGGTCTGTACAGAGGCATGGGAGCTCCACTGGCAGGCATGGCCCCAATGATGGCAATCAGTTTCTTTGGCTTTGGCCTGGGGAAGCAGCTCCTGCAGCCAGACCCAAACACTCCTCTTACGTCAGTAGCACTCAAACAGACCCAAACAGTCCTCTCATGTCAGTAGCACTCATCCAGACTCAAACACTCCACTCATTTCAGTGGCACTCATCAATGCAGAATGACGCATAGGAGTGACTGGTGAATTCAGTGAGAGATAACATGACCTTGACTTTATGTAGAGGTGGAGGTGGCGTATGACTTTGGAGATTTAGTATGTGTGTCGTAATGGAATATGAGCTTGGCATTGGAGCATGAGCATAGAGGTAGAGTATGAGGATGGAGATACAGTCTATTAATGGAGTATGAGGGTGGAATTTGAGTGTAGTAGTGGAGTATGAGCTTGGAGATGGAGTATGACATTGGAAATGGAATATGAGTGTAGAGATGAAATATGTGGGTAGGGGAGGAGTATCAGGGTGGAGGAGGAGTGTGGAGGAGTAGGAAGGTGGAGATGGAGAGTGGACATTGAGGTTGAAGGAGGAGTTTGAGGGTGGAGGAGGAGTGCGAGGGCAGAGTAGGATGGTTGAGGAGAATGAGGGTAGATGTTGGGGTTGGAGGAGAAGTCTGAGAGTGGAAGCAGGCTATGAGTGTGGAGGTCAAGTATGCAGTGACATTGATGTAGATTGACTGTAGGTGTGGTCTTCTGCTGTCTTGGTGTGTAATGGATTGTTGGGATACAGGCAACTCTAAAAATAACTGCCTCCCTCTCTCTTCCTCTCTCTCTCTCATACTTCTGTGGTCCCTGTGGGACCTCCATCATTCCCTGTCTGCCCATACTTGGCATGTCCTCTCTATTGCTCAGCTACCCTCAGATATACCTGGCTGGAATGCTGGCAGGGGTCTTTACGACAGTGATTGTGGCTCCTGGGGAGAGAATCAAGTGCTTACTCCAGGTAGGAACACCTGCTTAATTATTACACTTCCTCTTATTTCACCCTGCTGCTTCAGATGTACTGACATATACAGTGCCTTCAGAAAGTAATCACCCCCCAGTGATTATTTCTCTTTTTGCTGTGTTGCAACATCAAACTTAAGTATATTACAATGTAATTTTTTCTGCTTCTTTTGAAGTGACCTGCTTAATTGATAAGTATTCACCCCACACAGTCAATAATTAGTGCATTGTCCTTTTATAGCTTTGAGCTGTCTCGGTTATGTCTCTGTCAACTCTGCCAAATTAGATGGAGAACATTGGTGGACAGCAATTTTCAGGTCATGCCACATATTTTCAATTGGATTTAAGACTGGGCTTTGAGAACACAGTTTTGCCCTGTGCTTGCAATCATTGTCATATTGAAACATAAATCTTCACCCTAAACTCAGATATCTGGCTGACTGGAAAAGGTTCTCCTCAAGAATTTGCTTGTATTTGGCTCCATCCATGTTGCCCTTGATGGTAACAAGCTTTCCAGTTCCTCCTGCTGAAAAGCAACCCCAGAGCATGATGCTACCACCACCATACTTGATAGTAGGGATGGTGTTACTTGGGTGCCAAATATAGCACTTCCCCTTTAGACCAAAGAGCTCAACTTTACCTCACTCTAGACCCGGTTGCCTTGTACTGTTTGTCTGCACGATTGTCCCTCCCCCCGCCCCACTCCCCCGCTGGCCTGCGCTCACATTGTGCTTAACGTTCCGGGCCCGAGCATGCTTACGTCATCACGATGTAACTTTTTGTGTTGAAGAAAAGCGCTCTCGCACAACACAATGGAGTTCATGATTGTGCTTACTGTGGCTTATTTGGAGTGACACACAGCCTTCTCACATGCCTTATAGATTTATCGATTATGCAACACAGCGATTTTCATTTAATCGTGCTGCACGTATAAGAAGATTTTCACGGATTTTAAGGAAGTCAGCTGGCTAATCAAATGATGGTTTAAAGGAATCATTATGACTGAGTGTGTAACTAACTGAATATCCAGCTAACTGTTGCTATAATGGATATATTTGTTAAATGGGACAGTTGCATCATTGATGTCTTGTTCGAGTTCCGTGCTCGGGTATGGTTAGCGATCACACTGATGCGTACCGTGCCCGAGTCCAACTGAACCCTGCCCGAGCCCACCTCTTCAAGCGGGCCCGGGCACAGTTTAGCGTACCGTGCTCGGGCACGGTACAGATTGCCTAGTGCGAGTACACTCTTAGTCTCATCAGATCACTTTCTGGGTGATTACTTTCTGAAGGCACTGTATGTGTGTTGATGTGTGGGTTAATGTGGGTGTGTACATTTGTATGTGTGTGTTAAATGTGTGTCTGTGTCTGTTTGTGCATATTTATGTGTGTGTATGTGTGTGTTAATGTGTACATGTGTATATGTATATGTTGTGTATTCCAGGTGCAGTCTACAACAGGGCAGATGAAGTATGCAGGCCCACTGGACTGTGCTGTGAAGCTGTATAAAGCCCAGGGCCTTCGTAGTGTGTATAAGGGAACAGTCCTCACACTCATCAGAGGTAGCTATAGAGAACACCTGCCCTGCTATATATATATATATATATATATATATATATATATATATGTGTGCATTCTATGTCCTCTCCTCTTGCAAGTGTCTGGTCTCTTGGGTAGGCTCTGACCAGCAAAGGGCACAGGCCCTCTATGCCTCAGCCCATTGTCAGACTCCTGTTACACTCCTGCTTGCGCTTTCCACCCAGCAACTTCTGCTCATCTATCAGCTCCTCTCTTCTATGCACAATCCAAGCCTTCTTCCCTTCTGCTTTGGCCCCCTAGTGAGCTACCTGCATCCGTCAGAATTGTCCAATCACTCACTGTCCTCTGAATCTGATGAAACACACACCTGTTCAGACATGGCCAACTCCTAGCATCCAACATCTGATCTCTCCAGCTCCTAGCACACAATGTCTGATCCCTTCAATTTGTTGGGTGAAATCCGATGTAACGCACGTATCACTTTTAGACACAATGAGTACAGTTGCATAAATACAAGGAGGATTTTTATGCTCATGTATCATTGTTTGACCACCATGTGAACACTATAATATAATATAATATAATATACTGTAGTGTTGTTCATATACTGCAGGTTGTTATCAGGGTTTATGCATACAGAAGTTCATTTTAATGTGCACATTATGTACGTTTGGTATATTATACATGACAGCACTTAAAATGAACTCTGCACAATCAGTGGAAAGAAACTGTCCCTTTCATAAACACTCATTTAAAGTGAACCAACTAATCCACAGATTAATCATCTAAAGCCAAAAAACATAACTCAGAACTGAATCAACTGAAAGTCCTTGTGTCCAAGCTGTAGTGTTTCATCTATGCTATCTGTAGTGACAGTAAACAAGGTGTAACTAATGTTAAATGATCAAAGGTCTAAACACCACAGTGAAGCTAAACTTTAATCACAATGGTGTGGAAGCCTGTCTCCATTGTGTACTGTCACTTTGATTCTCAGTCCTTTGATTTACACTCCAGTCAGTTAACTGGAAAAAGAGAAATGGTCCGACTGGACTTATGATACTATCAGGGATGTCTGTGATGGTTCGTTTGCATATATAGTAATGCTCCTGAAGTGATTGCTGTGGTTGTGTCTTTGGAATGCAGGTGGACAGGCTTGATAACCAATCACAAAACAGTTTTTATTGTTTTGTCTGATACATGCAAACCACTCTGTCAGATGTGCCTTCCAACGGGGTGTACTTCCTGACCTATGAATATCTGAAGAACTCTCTGACTCCAGAAGGGCAAAGGTCAGGGTCTTGGCTTTCCCTTGTGTGTAAAATAAACAAACAGAGAGAGATAAAGAGAGAGATGGAAAGAGAGGGTCATAGAAAGCAAGGAAAAGACAGATAAAAAGAGTGAGTGAGAATGTCTTTCTCTCTCAGTGTGAAGGAGCTCAGCACTCCCAGAATCCTTCTGGCTGGTGGTATGGCAGGCATCCTGAACTGGGTGGTAGCCCTCCCCCCAGATGTTCTCAAGTCAAACTTCCAGACAGGTATGGAGGTGTGATTCTCTGTGCATGTTTCAGTGAGATGAGGTGGTTTTAATAAGAGCAGCACTCTGCTGAATCAGAGTGAATCTCTGCATGTGTCTGTGAGATGAAGTAGTCTGCATCAGAGTGAATCCCTCTCTCTCACTGTTTGTGTTTGGTTGGCAGCGGGGGAGGGGCGGTACCGTGGTGTGCTGGATGTTCTGCGGGAGCTGGTCCAGGAAGAAGGGGTGCGAGTGCTCTACAAGGGCTTCAATGCGGTCATGCTACGAGCTTTCCCCGCCAATGCGGTAATGGAAACCTGCTCCTCTTGGCCACCACCACATTTATGTGTTCTGAAGCTATGGTTATGATCCATGGCACCTATGTCTGGGTCAGGAAGCCTACAGAGAACACTGACTGACACAAGAAGCAAAACCAGTTTGGCCAAATTCAAGCTGAGAGAACATAAGCAATGGAGTGAACACCAAAACACCTGACATTACCACTTGTCTGCATCCACCTTTCTTTCTCTTTGGTATTAATAAACTATACATGCTTGCACTGCCAGATATTTCTTTGATGTTTTTAAGTACGGTGTCTTCTGTCAAAATCTGTCAAAATCTTCTGTCAAACTCAGAATGAGGAAGCAGCCACAGTGAGTTTCTGCTGTAAATGATTCCCACAGGCCTGTTTCCTGGGATTTGAAGTGGGCCTCAAGTGCTTGAACTGGCTGGCTCCAGACTGGTGAATGTGAAGATCCTGAAATGCATGACTCCTATCATTGGTTAGTCTGGAAAATGAGGAATCGTGGTCCTAGGCCTGGCTGGTGATATCACCATGACAATATATTCCTTTTATATCGTTTTGATATCTCTTTCATTTTTTTCCAGTTCTTTTTTAATTACTTTTTCAAGTTCATAATGATGCCCATAACATTCAGTGATGAATTTGTTATTTATGTAAATGTGTAATTGTCAATTATTCGTCAGTTATTGTAAAATAGATGGTGTGCAGATAATCTGTTTTTGAATTAAATGTCATGTGTGAGTTGGACCTCAGGTTCTCTTTTTGTAAACATACACGTTACACAAGGGAATAATGATGTTGACAATAATACAATTGTTGTGTTATTTTAACATTATTTACAGAAAATATTTGTTAACTGTCAATGTGTTTACTGAATGTTTGTCCAAATAATATGAATTATGTATTATGCCGTGACTATTAAATGGTAATACATTCATATACAGTCATATTTCCCTCTTTAATTCTTTTTGGTGCTCAAATCATAGGGGCTGGAAGCAAATTGTTTTTTTAAGGATTTTAGGGACAAGAACAGAAGGTGTGTACATATGCTAGTTTTAAAAAAGATTTTTTTAATTCTGTGTTTCTGCACCATTTTAGTAAAGCAGCCATGATATCCACAAGATTTCTTTATTGAAATGGGCTCCTCTTTATAAGTTATTACAGTCATGTATGTTCATGGTTGCAGTAAGGAAGTTAATTGTTCTCCTTCATAACACACGAAGGAGGTCTAAATATGTCTGACTTTGGGTCTGTTGGTATGAAATTTGTCACATTTTTCACAACACATCCAAACTTGTCACTTAATTTCATAGGGATATGTTTAAAAACGTGGCTGCCATGAGCCAATGAATTGAGAAATGACCTTAAATCACAGTACAAAATTTTCAATGTTGAGGTTGATGTTAGAAGTGTCATTTATTTTATTGTCAATTTTTTTAAATTAATGAACTAATTTATTTTTAGAAATATCTCATGAGAATGATATGAAAGGTCATAGAGCATAGAGCAGGGATGTGAAGAGGTTTGACATTTTGGACAGTATGCAAAATGCTGGAAGGACCAGTCTACATGAGGCCTAAAGCATATTTACACATATATTTACATTATTTTGTTGCTTTCACTGTTTTAACTGTTCTGTTCTCACCTCTTTTTAGACATGAAAGGACAACATCCAGTGAGATACAACATGGCCATCATAAGACAATGAATTTGCAGATTAAGGCAAGTATTCATCAGATCCAAGTCAAATGCAATGTCTGCTACTACTAAGTGACAGTAGTTAATGTGCTATAATTTGCTGTCATTGCACTTGTGATTGGTTGATTTGGGATTCAGACATACATAGCTGCATTGCGGTACATACTTGGACAGTTAATCAGCCCTCATTGGTTCTAGTTCTAGAAGAAGTATCTATCTGTTTGCTATACTGCTGTGAGTCTGTCTGGGAACATGTGTAAGGTTAATCATTTACATGTGGAAGAAAGATGACTTTATGCTTATAAAATTGTGCACACACACAAACATACAGATATCATGTCATGTCATTTTCAGGCTATACTTGCCTGTGGTGTACAAGAAGTTACTATTGCGGACTGCATTCATGCAGTTCAGACTACATGAATGCAGTGTGAACTGGAGCCATCACTGACAAAATCAAAACGACAGACAGGCTAAACTAATGATATTATTGATATCACAAATGTTATTTTTACAATACATGACACATTATTATTATTTCAAATGAGTAGGAAAAAGCTGAGCTCATAGCAACAGCATATCTCTTGAATCCTGACTGCCAAGCTCTTGTCCAAGTCTGCAGAACATGCTTGTTTTCATGGTTGCGAGTTGAATAGACACCACCTGAACAGAAAAAAATGACCTTGGATTTCAATGTTGAGCCTTTCAATGCAGAAGTGCTACAAACCAAAAGTTTCGAGACCTTAAACAAAGCATGTTCTTTATGGGGCGCCAAATGTAACAGACCTTTTTTCGTGGACAGAATGCCTTCTGTGCTACGAAACGCATAAATTCATTACGAAACCATGTAACACCAACCGCCTTTGGTCCACGAAAAACACAAACGTGTTAGCATTGTGTCCACGAAATATTGAAGAGAGCACATACTTTCGTGCACAGAAAACAAAACGGATAATTCCTTTCTCTCACTGAATTGACCGTTGTGCTTTTCATTTTTTGGACAAAAGGCGGGATGCACTTTTGTCCTTTCGTGCACATCATACTTTCAGTAATATAGCAAAACAGTTAAGTGAACAAAATGAACATTCGATGGCACTGAATGATGATAGTATAGTGCATTCTGCATTTCGTGCCACAACAGCATAAATGCTGGCCTAAGACATCTGTAACGTGGACAGAATTACTTTTGTCTACAAAATGATTTTCTTTTGTCCACATAGTGCGAAGTGCATTCTGCCTTTTGTCCACAAAATGAAAAGCACAAAAGAAAAAAGGTCTGCTACATTTGGCGCCCCATAGTTTTTTACCTCACTACGCATTTCCTGCCATATGTGGGATGGCCGAATGTTAGGAATGTAACTGCTGCTTCCTGGGCTGGCCACCAGACGTCCACATAATTTCCTGCATTGTCTATGTCTCATTCAGGTAATGTCTCTCTCCTGTGTATGATTATTGTTTACACCTGTGCTCTCTGGTATCAACACCCTTTGTTCATATCTTTACTCAGTCTTAAGCTGCCATGCCTTTGTGTGGGTGTGTTTATGTTTACTCTTGCCTAAGCCTGTTTTCTATTGTTGGAATTTGGTGAAATTGCTTCAATATTAATGTATTTGCAAGCTAACTAATAAAAATAATTAACACAAAGAACTTTAGTCTGGACCTTGGTTGAAGGAGAGAGAAAAGACTGTTTATTGATGGTCTTCAATACAGCAAGGCTTCACAGGCGATGGTCAGCTCAGCAGAGTTTCAGATGTTATACTCACAAAGTCGTGTGCTCACAGTTTCACACCTTACATACTCCTCAACCCTCTCATGGTCCTGTTTCTATCTCCCCCCGAGGGCAACCCAACAGCAACCTCCTAAATAGTTAGAATTGCTTACATAAGCTTGGCAGGGTGTTTGGGTTTGCTTGACCCTGCCATGGCATGGGCACTGGTGCCTAATTGAAAAAACATTCCCTGAAAGGTATCCTTGGATTGATAGTGAGTACATGCTGACCTGACTCCTCTCTGTCACAGACAATGACAGGGGGGCAGACATGGGAGACCAGCTTGTGGGGTACAACCAAGTGGCGTGCATCTATATCACCCAGGACAGGCCATAGGTCACACACAAAGAGTGGACCAAAGCCTAAAATATGAGGTAAAAGACCAGAGGTCACACGCAGAGAGTGAACCTGAGCCCAGGGTATGAGGTAAAGAACCAGTATATCAAAGATCACAGTTGTGTTCGTTATATACTGGACATGTGCAACACTGCAACACTGTTTTCTTCAAAAATATTTCCACAGGAATGTCCATTTACATGCTATAAGAGTCTTTGCAGTAGTTTAAAAAACACATACAAGAACATCAATCACAGATTTATGCCAATACATCATCCTCAACATTTTCTGTTGGCTGAGTTTAAAAGTCAAATACCCCACATTGCTGAACTCAAGAACGCGGTGAAGTGGCATAAGAAGTTTACCTAAGATGCGCGTAAGTGGTATGAACAGCTGTTCAAAACTGCTTGCGTGGGTGCTGTCTTCGAGATAAATGTATTATTTGAATAACTGATGTGCTTCCGAATTAAGAAAAATGAACACTGATTTCATTATATACTATATGCTATATAGTCATTATATAATTTACGCCATAATACTAAAGTCATTGATACTGCTACAAAAAAGACATACCATAAAAATAGACAGATACAATTTTGCTAAGTTACTGAGTCCTGTAAAAGACAGTGATGCTGCGTAATTATTTTGAAAACCCACTGATTAGATCGAGGTGCTTCCGGGGGTTTGACATAGTCTAATTAGAATATAAGCGTAAACAGCTCAAACTATTGCGTTACAGAATTCAGGTTCTGTAGGGGGTTCATCATCACTGCCGTGATACCCGAGGCTGACATGTTAACAGTCAAGCTAAAGTCGTCTAATCGTGCCTATGTGGTGTCATGAAACAGTCAAGAACGGTCTTCTCGTTAGTCTACCGCTTTATTGACGCAGCAGTGAGATCGGAGGTAAAGTGTCGTGACACCGCCGAGTCTGTTTTAGTACTGTCTCATGTCCAGGTACTGGAAGATGAAGTGTCATGACACAGTCAGGATTCGCTTGTAGTATGCCACTGACACAACTGTGGGGCCTTTACTGTGACATGACACAGTAAAGGTTCTGTGATGTATTATTCATTTTAGTAATGTATTATACATTTGGGTTGTGCCGTATTTTTGGAGACTGTGGACAGAGGAATGTTGGGATAGCTCGTTGGGGAAGCTGACAATGGCTGCATCCGAATACTCAGTATGCACTAACGTCGGTTAAGAACGTACTACCCGACTGTAGTACATTCTATGGGTCTGCGAGCGAGTAGTAAGGACACAATTCGGACGTACTCCGCCGCCATCTTACCTGTCCTTTGACCCGGATGTTTACCTGTTTTAAAAATCAGACTGCTTTACGTAGCTGACTGTTAATCTGGGACAAAACGAAAAGATAACGTTACGTAACAAACCAATTTATTTGTTAGCTTAACCAAGTTGACTACACCTCCAACGATCTTATGAGCGTTTTGGATATGGATACAGTACGTTTTATCACTCCTGACATAACGAGTAAACAACAAAAGGTTTAAACAACCAGGAACAGATCAGTTTGCAGTAGTGATGGGCGGACCAAGCCTTGTGAGGCTTTTGAAGCTTCTTCCTGATTGTGCTGAAAAAAGATCCGAAGCTTCGAACGAAGCATCAAAGACAGACACAGTGACATCTGGTGGTTTGCAGAAATTACAGCAGCCATGAGCTCGACACTCCGGAGGAAGACTGCACACAACACCTGGTTGATTGCAGTTTCTGAACGTTATGTACTGTGAAAGCCTAAGAACGCGATGTGTCTTCAGACTGATCTTCGATCACTCATTAAAGTCTTGCAAGAAATGTATGTTGCTACATGTCTCTATTTGCTACAATACAATTATGTTTAAATGCGTTGTCCTTGAATTATAGTTGCCATGACAGCATACAGTATAGCTACCATCGATACTTGTGATGACCGAGGCTTCATGCCTATCGACTCAGGTTGGGCATGGGCCCACCTAAGTGATTTGACCTAGGCTAAAGAAACAAATTAAATATTAAAATATTTTTAAACATATAATTGTGGCTACAATGTCTGAACATTACAATTAATGGATAACAGGTCGAAATGTTCCCACTAGTGATGGCACCAAAGCTCGCTTCACCTTCGCAAAGCATACTGGTTCGAAACAGTGTGTTGAAGCTTGTATCAAATTGCCATTTCCATGTGACTGATGACGTCCGAAGCTTCGTACATCACTGAGTGATTCGAAGTTTTGGCGCTATCCCATACCCATTAACTATAAAACAATGGAGAGAGAACCGGTAGGGTTTCGGTGTTTCATAGTGAGCCGAGATAAATTGATATGTAAAATATGGAGATGACAAGTAGAAAGCGTTGATCGCGAGTGTGGGAACATTCGACTCGGTGTCGAACGTCCCAACACTAGTTTGCAGTGTGTCCGTCAACTTCGGCTTAATGAAAAGCCAGTAACTAGAACATTTCACGTTTTTAATAGTAATTATTAGTTAATCAATTTCAGTGTAGTTACTCAGTTGTCCTTTTTACATCAGAAATCATTGGGGAATTCTTCGGGTATTCGGACTCCAGCTGACTTATGGGATAGCGTAGTGTAGTAGCCTACGTACTTCAAAATTTCAACGGTTATAGTATGTCATCCGGGTACCATTCTGCGTCACACTGGTGAAATTCCCCGTTCGTTTTAGTCATAGACATTTTTTAAAACGCACTTTTAAAGTACTTCTAGTGATTTATGCCTTACCATCGATTTCCGGATTATATATCGTGAACCCAACTTGCGACTTATATTGTTTATTTTAATTGTTTCGAGTTAAATTTTACGTAATTAATTTTTTTTTTTATCTTATATGCGAGTACAACCACGGGCTAAAAACTACACGTCCCATGAAACCACGGAGCGTTCATTCCCGCTCTCCGGCCTTGATTGGGGGGAGGGGTGGGGCCTTGCTAGCTAGAGTGTGGCTAATCATCGCTATCAGCTAACGCTATAGCAGCTAACTTGCAAGCTGGTCTTTAGCAGTCATCAATGCAATAGCATTGCATAGCAATAGCAAGCTCATGGCTAGCAGCAATGTTGTCGCTAGGCCATATTCTCCTATTCTTTAAGGATGAGACACGAAGTTTTCAGCGGGGCGAAAACCATTATAAATCAGGGCATGTGGAGGAATTCAGTTGTTTTGAGTTCCATATCACCGGTTTAGTCAGCGCAAGTATGAGGGATAAGATCTACAGGGTGTCAGTGAGTGCAGGCCAGTGTAACGTTAAGTAGCATAGCTAACCAGCTAGCTAACTAGCAAAGTCAGGTTACCACATCATCACCCATCGAGCTTGCTAAGTGGACTGATTGTTAGCCCACGACTTTGAATGATGAAAAACACCCGAAGCCTTTGAGACATATCTATAGAGTCAGAAGCACCTTGATGTTTAAGCAAAAAGATAATTCTGCTTACACGTATAGATTTGGACACTCGACTTGAGTGAAAATGCTACATTTGATAGACGTCTCTCTGAAGGTGTGCTTACAGAGATAACCTTCACGGTTCCAATAATACTATGCAGTGGGGCATTTTGGAAACCTGAAATTCCCAGCTCCTGAAATGAATCCGAACTTGAGTAAAGATAGATAGTGTGCGAAGCCCACTGTAATTTTCCATAGGGAATTTACTTCCAACACCAGCGAAGAACCAGTGATGACGTACCCGCCTCGGTACTCTCTTTCCTTAATGCAAACACCACACTGAGGGTTACGGCCAATGCCATTCATATTTCAACAAGCGGTCTGTCTCCTCCTTTTTAATGTCTCTGACACACCTCTCCCTCTCAAATTCAAATGAGCTTTATTGGTATGACAAAAACTTCATTTGTATTGCCAAAGCATTTCTACATACATAAAAACAAACAAACAACGAATACAGAAGTGTGTCCGTGTTTATTCTTCAAGTGTTTTAGTGATGGAGTGACTCTCTTTCTCTGTGGCAGGCATCCACATACCTAGCTGCGACTCTGGCACTATCTTGTTTCTTGCCTAGTAATATTCTTAGAATCTTACTGTCCTCAAACTTTTCAAAGTCTGGGTAGATTGTTTTGTATTCAGGAAAGAATTCCTTCCGGATATCTTTGAATTCGCAGCATTAACTCAAGAAGTGGAGCTCTGTTTCTATCATGCACTGGCTGCAATGGGTACATAGTCTCTCTTCTGTGGGCAGCCAGGTTTGCCAGTGTCTGCCTCTTTCAATAGCCAGGTTATGGTTGCTTAGTCTATACCTGGTCAAGGTTTTCCTTTGTTTTGTATTAGACACTATGGACAGGTAGTCAGCGACAGTGTATTCTCTGTTTAGGGCCAAATAGCATTGAAGTTTACTTTGACTTTTTGTTGTTTCAATCCAATATGTCAGATAGTTTTCTTTTTGTGTTTTTATAATTTGGTTAGGTTGAATTGTTTGTGCAAGGGTGGCATGGTCCTGAGGCTGATTGTTAGTTGTATTAGTCTGGTTATTCTTAGTCGTATTAGTCTGTGTGAGTCTCAAGACTAGCTGGCAGAGGGGACTTATTTTTGTGCTCATCTCTTGGCTTTTCAGGGCTTTAAAACTATAAGCATTGGGGTCACTTGATTTGAGATGTTTCCAGAATTTGATGGCTCATTTCTCAATTTTAATTGATAGGGGATATTGGCCTAATTCAGCCCTGCATGCATTGTTAGCTGTGCTCCTCTGTAGTTTGAGGATACACTTACAGAACTCTGCATGCAGGGTTTCAACTGGGTGTTTGTCCCATTTTTCAAACCCATTGTACATGAGTGGACCCCACACTTCACTGCCGTATAATACAATTGGTTCTATGACTGATTGGAAAATGTTGAGCCAGATTCTAATTGGTATGTCAAATTGGATAGATTTTTTAATTGCATAGAAAGCCCTCTTTCTCTTTCTTTCTCTTTCAAGTCATTCACGGACAGGTTAAAGTTACCAGTTGTAGTAATCTTCAGCCCAAGGTATGTGTAATTTTTTGCATGTTCAATTGTATTTGAACAAAGGGTGAATTTTTTTCCCTGACATCTGGATTTTTTCTGAAATGTTAGTATTTTTGTTTTTTGGGGGTTAATAGTCTGACAGAATTTGTGCAAGAGATTTAGGTTCTGCTGTAGACCCTCTTCTGATGAAGACAGCAGGACCAAGTCGTCTGCAAAAAAAAGGAATTTAATTTCGGAGTCATTTAATGAGAGACCAGGTACTGCTGACTGCTCGAGTCTTTTTGCCAATTCATTAATATAAATATTGAAGAAGGTCGGTGATAGTGGGCAGCCCTGTCTCACACCCCTTTCTTGAGTGAAGAATTCTGTTTGTTTGCCAATTTTAATTGCACATTTGTTGTTTGAGTACATTGATTTTATTATGTTATATGTTTTTCCCCCTACACCAGTTTCAATAAGTTTAAAGAATAATCCAAGTTGAACAGTTTTAGAAGAGCCATACGGAGATTATGGCTTACGTTTTTGAGCATTTTGTTGAGAATGCCATCAGGCCTGCTTGCCTTTTTTGGTTGCAGGTCTTGGATTTTTTCTAATAATTCTTTTTCTGTTACTAGGTAATCTAAAGTGTTTTGATATTCCTTAATTGTCTTTTCCATATTGATCATTTTTTCATATATTTGCGTTTGTCCTGAGTTCATGTTATGTTTACCATACAAGTTTTCAAAGTGGCCTTTCCATATTTCTCCATTTTGTATGGCGAGTTCCTCATGTCACTTTTTATTCAGTGTATTCCAATTATTCCAGAAGTTGTTTGAGTTTATAGATTCTTGTACACCCTGTGTAAATCAGGGTCGTTGGGTTGTCTGTGCTTTTGGTTTGATAATAGCCTAAGGTTATTTCTCATAATTTGCAATTCCTATCAAACCATTTTTCCATTTCTTGGCTATTCTTATGAGTTCTTTTTGTTGTTTCAAGAAAAATTGATGCCAAGTAATGGAAAATGGTATTTAGGTTTTTGACAGCATGATTTACGCCTTCTTTACTATGGGGGTAAGTATTAATCAAAAAGTTTTCTATCAGTGAACTGACTTGGGGTTGGCAGATTGCTCTCAGGTAGTTTTCTTTGTTGTTTTCGGCCCATCTGTATTTTTCTCTGATGTTATAGAGCTTTCTGGGCCTTGTGAGTGTGTTAGTATTTTTTGTTATTTTAAAATAAACAGTAATTTGACTATGGTCTGATAGAGGTGTTAGTGGTTTGACCATGAATGCGTTGACAGTGAATGGGTCCAGATCTGTTATCATATAATCGACTGTTGAGCAGCCAAGTGATGAGCTGTAGGTATATCTCCCAAAGGAGTCCCCTTGCACCCTGCCATTGAACAGGTACAGACCGAGGCTTTTGCAGAGCTCAATGAGTGATTTGCCGCTTTTGTTTATAAGTTTGTCAGAGGTATTACGGGCAAAGTTGACCAGGTCTTGTGGATAACTGCTGCCAAATATGTGGCTGTTGCCTTCATCTGAATTGTAGTCAGGTAGGGATCCTGTCCTTGCATTTCAGTCTCTGCAGATCAACACTTTTCCCTGGGCCTGGAAGTGGTTGATCTGACTGTGGAGATTATCAAAGATCTCCTCATTGTAGTAGGGAGATTCAGAGGGGGGAATGTACAGAGCACAGAGGAATATGTCATTTTCTGTCTGTGTTAGTTTTTTGTCGATTTTTAGCCAGATATGTGATTCTTCTTTTTTGATTGTAGTGAGGTATTTCGCTATTTCTATTTTGAACCAAATAATTATGCCCCCTGAATCTCTTCCACGTGTGACCTTTGGATGTTTCTTGGATGAAATTGCTACTTCGCAGTATCCTGTGGAACAGAGAGTCACTTCACCAGTTCTATACCATGTCTCTTGAAGGATTATTATATCCATGTTATTCCTAAACTCCAGGGCTTTAGTTTTATAACCAAAGCTGGATGAATGAATGACCTGGATATTCCACGCTGTAACAGTTAAAGATTTCATTATATACAAGGATTTAACAAAATTTAACAAGCTTCAGGAACTCTACAATGAACAAAACCTATATTGGATTCTTTCTTTAAAATTGTTTTTTTAATTAATATTTTCACTATTTTATTGTGTCATTATTATACCTTTGTATTGGACAAAATCTGAATTATTGTAATCAGTCATCATGAGTTACTCACAACTAGTCCATCAGTCGTGTGCATATGATGCCAAGTAGGTCTCTGATCTCTGCCAGTTTAATATTGCTGGTGCTGTTTGTTTTACTAAGCACTGCAGCGGAGCTAGGCTGCCTCTGCTGCTCCGGCTTGCCAAGAGGTGTCTTGAGGGCTGGTTGCCGGCCTGCCAGGGGGCTGGGGTGGTTACCTTGGCGTCCTGATGTTGGTGGATGCTGGTGTACTTGATGCAGATGATGTTGAGGATAGCCAATATGATGCTGGTGTGCTGGCGTGGGGTGCCTGTTCGGGCGCGTGGGGTGCCTCTGATGCCTTGTAGGGCATCTCTCTCTCTCTCTCTCTCTCGCTGTCAGGGCTCAGGCAGGGACTCAGGCGCGGACCACAGGAGCTTCGGGTTCCAAGCGTCTTTAATGGAATCGTCAGGCAGAATCGCTAATCAGAAAACGGGCAGGGTCGAAAACCAGAAGGCAGTCCGTGGACAGAGCGAGGATCGGGAAACTGGAGCAGGCAAGGTCAGGAACCGGACAAACAGGCAATCAGGCGAACGAGACAAGGAGGCAGGCAAAAACGAGGTCTGGGTACGAGCAGGGTCAAAAAACGAGAAACAGGCAGACAGAAGCAAAACGCAAACGGCGGGGACGAAACAGGCGAAAAACACTGTGACGAACTAGCAACAGGACAGGGAAAAGCAGGGAAGATATAGGGCAGGGCAGACGAGGGAATGGGAAGCAGGTGTGCAGGCAATCAGGCGGGCGGAGACCGGGCGGGGAGCGGGGCAGGACTAAAACACAAGGAAAACAAAAGCACATGGGCAAGGAAAAACAAAAACACAACAGCTAAGGAGGCGGAGCACTGACAGTACCCCCCCCTCTACGGACGCCCCCAGGCGTCCTAGCGGGTGCGCCAGGATGCCGGCGGTGGAAGTCCCTGATGAGGGCAGGATCCAGGATGTCCCTGGCAGAGACCCAACACCTCTCCTCGGGGCTGTAGCCCTCCCAGTCCACCAGGTACTGGAATCCACGTCCCCGGCGCCGAACCTTTAGCAGACGGCGCACGGTGTAAACCTCCGTTCCGTCGATCAGGCGAGGCGGCGGAGGAGCCCTCAGAGCCGGGCAGAGGGGGCTACTGACGACAGGCTTGGAGACATGGAAGATGGGGTGGATACGACGGAGCGAGAGCGGGAGCTTGAGCCGAACCGCTACGGGACCAATCACCTTGGCAATAGGAAAGGGGCCGATGTAGCGAGGTGTGAGCTTGCGGGAATCCGTCCTGAGGGGAAGATCCCTAGTGGAAAGCCACACCCGCTGACCCAAGCGATAGCGGGGGGCTCTGGAACGGTGGCGATCGGCGAGCCGCTTAACCTGCGCTGAGGAGCGAAGCAGGGCGAGCCGTGCACGTCTCCAGGTGCGGCGACATCGCCGGATGAAGGCAGCTGCCGAGGGGACGCCGACTTCCTCCTCCTGGGCTGGGAACAGGGGGGGCTGGTAACCTAGACAGCACTGGAAAGGGGACAGTCCCGACAATGATGAGGGCAGGGAGTTAATGGCATATTCTACCCAGGGCAGTTGCTGGCTCCATGCTGACGGCTCCTGGGAGGTGAGACACCGCGGTACGGTCTCCAATTGCTGGTTCGCCCGCTTGGACTGGCCGTTGGACTGGGGGTGGAACCCAGACGACAAACTGACCGTGGCGCCCAGCAGCCTGCAAAAAGCCCTCCAGAAGTGAGAGGTGAACTGGGGGCCCCGGTCGGACACCACGTCTGTGGGCAGCCCATGTAGCCGGAACATGTGGTGTATAAGCATTTGGGCTGTTTCTCTGGCAGAGGGGACTTTGGGGAGTGGGACGAAGTGGATGGACTTGGAAAACCGATCTACGATGGTGAGGATGGTGGTGTTACTGTCAGATGAGGGCAGACCGGTGACGAAATCCAGAGCGATGTGGGACCAGGGTCGTCGGGGAACTGGCAGGGGTTGCAGCAGGCCAGCGGGCGGCTGGTTAGATGTCTTGTTTCAGGCGCAGACCGAGCAGGCAGAAACGAAGCTGCGGACGTCCTCTTTCATGGTGGGCCACCAGAACCGCCGACTGATGAATGCCGCCGTACGTCTGGCACCGGGATGGCAGGCGAGTCTGGACGAGTGCCCCCATTGCAGGACCTGAGAGCGGACAGAACGAGGAACAAAAAGGCGATTAGGGGGGCAGGAGCTAGGACCTGGTTCGGTCCGGAGAGCGGCGTGGACGATGTTCTCGATGTCCCATTGTGCCGCTGCAACCAAGCATCGGGCAGGTAATATGGTGCTGGGTTCCGGGGTCTCGTCTGCTGGCGCGAACTGGCGAGACAGGGCGTTGGGTTTCCCATTCTTGGTTCCCGGTCGGTAGGACAGAGTAAAGTCGAACCGGGAAAAAAGCAGAGACCAGCGGGCCTGTCGGGGGTTCAGACACTTAGCCGACCTGATATACTCCAAGTTTTTATGATCGGTCCATACCAGGAACGGCGTCTTTGCCCCCTCCAGCCAATGCCTCCACTCCTCCAGCACCAGTTTAACTGCTAGTAGCTCCCGATCGCCGATGTCGTAATTGCGCTCCGTGGGCGAGAGGCGATGGGAGAAGTAAGCGCAGGGGTGGAGTTTGCTGTCGGTGGCCGAGCGCTGTGACAGAACTGCCCCCACTCCCACGTCTGAGGCGTCCACCTCCACGATGAACTGCCAGGCAGGATCGGGCTGGGTCAGAATGGGCGCTGAAGTGAAGCGGCCCTTCAGGTTGCGGAACGCCTCCTCCGCTCCCGGGGACCAGGTAAATGCCCTGTTGACAGATGTCAAAGCAGTGAGGGGAGCCGCTATCGTACTGTAATTCCGAATGAAGCGGCGATAAAAGTTACCAAAGTCGAGGAAGCGCTGCAGCTCTCGACGGGAAGTGGGGCGAGGCCACTCCTCTACAGCTCGCACCTTCTGCTGGTCCATTTGGATGTTACCCGCTGTGATCACGAAACCCAGGAAAGAGACAGTGTCCCGATGAAATTCGCATTTCTCTGCCTTGACATACAGGTGGTTCTCCAGCAGGCGCTGGAGAACCCGACGGACATGCTGGACGTGTTCGGGCAAGGAACGGGAGAAGATGACTATGTCGTCCAGGTAAACGAACACATACTGGTTCAGCATGTCGCGGAGGACATCATGTCATTACCAGTGACTGGAAAACAGCTGGGGCATTAGTTAACCCGAACGGCATGACCAAATATTCATAGTGCCCGGAAGGAGTGTTGAAGGCAGTCTTCCACTCGTCTCCCTCACGGATACGGATCAGGTGGTAGCGTTGCGGAGGTCGAGTTTAGTAAAGATGGTGGCCCCTTGCAGCGACTCGAAAGCAGTGGACAGGAGCGGTAGTGGGTAGCGATTCTTGACGGTGATGGCGTTGAGACCACGGTAATCAATGCAGGGACGGAGGGAGCCGTCCTTCTTCCCTACGAAGAAAAATCCAGCCCCGGCAGGCGAGGAGGACGGGCGGATGATCCCGGCAGCTAAAGACTCCCGGATGTAGCGATCCATGGCCTCCCTCTCTGGCGGGGACAGGGAGTACAGGCCCCCCCTTGGGGGTGAAGAGCCGGGCAGGAGGTCGATCGCACAGTCGTAGGGGCGATGCGGAGGAAGCGAGGTGGCGCGGGACTTACTGAAAACCGGCTTCAAGTCCAGGTACTCTGGCGGCACTGCCGACAGATCCGGGAATTCCTCGGGCGAGGGAGCGACTAGCGACACAGGAGCCAGAGCATCGCGAAGACAGTGGGAGTGGCAGAATGGGCTCCAGCCCAGAATCTTGTTGCCCTGCCAGTCAACGTGGGGGTTGTGCCGAGCTAGCCAGGGATGGCCCAGGACCACGGAAGCTTGTGGGGTGTCTAATATGTGTAGAACAATTTCCTCGCGATGGTTGCCGGAGATGAGGAAGCTCACAGGAGGGGTGGCATGAGTGATGCGGACCAGCGGGGCCCCGGTGATGGCGTGGGCTTCTAGCAGCGAGCGCAGCGGGACACGGGGCAGCTGCAATTGGGCCGCCAGGCCGGCATCGATGAAACTCCCGTCAGCCCCCGAATCGAGTAGCACCGAGACGGCGTGGGGCTGACCCCCGATGAGCAGAGTGGCCGAAAAAAGAGGGCGGACTTCAGGGGACTGGCTTAAGGGGGTCATGCTCACCTGTACTCCCCTTGCTACCGGACAGGTCGCCACGAAATGCCCTGACTGCCCGCAGTACAGGCAGGCCCCGGCGCTGATTCTCCGGCAGGGGACAGGCGCTCGGCAGGGGACATCTACGGTTTTGTATTTCTCTGTAACATAGCACAGTGTTAACAATGTTACTTATAACATTCTTCCTCAGCCCTGGAACTCAAACTATTTTCTGATGCCCCAAAAATATATTTTTAAATAATTAAGTTAATGTCATAAACGTGCGACGACTAGTAGATTAATGGCTTGAACTAATGACTCCTAGTCGACTAGGAAAATCTTTGGTCGGGGGCAGCCCTAGAGAAAACCGCCTGAACTTTATGACCCTTACATGAAAAAGGAGGGTCTAGCAAGATGGACTGAGGGTTCAAGATAAGGACTGTTCTGTTTGGGACTGTTCTGTCTCAAATAAAAAAAGGGTTTATGTGGAGCACATTAAAGGGACTGGGACACTTGTTTGTTCTTGTTTTTTTTTAAAAAAAAAGATAGTACACCCTTGTTGAAAGTACTTATTTGTTATGTTGTTGTGTTGATTGTTATATCAGAAAAAGGGCACAGGGATTTTGAGTTATGGTTTGATGTAACTGAATACTACCTTTATTTAAAGGGGGGCGATGTGATGTATTATACATTTGAGTTTTGGTATTTTGGAACCTGGGTTGTGCTGTATTTTTGAGACTGTGGACAGATGATTGTTGCTGTATAAACACATATTTTCATGTTTTGTGCTGTTTGAGGTGAAATTGATGACAAAAGCCTCTTACTGCAAGGCTTGTATATTAAAAACACAAACGTACACAGGGACCTTAAATAAATACATTCATACACACACATTCAAGCCAAGGTTCTGAAAACTGCTTATTCACAGCATTCCAGAAATCTTATAAACCAGGGGTGTCAAATGCAAACTTACTGAGGGCCATGCTGAGGGTTGTGACTAAAATCAGGGGCCAGGCATTTATTACAATGATTATTTTTTATTGAAGAAATATAAGTAGGCTAGTGACTGTATTAAATAAAAAAAATATTGCATGCATGCACAGTTCAAATATTATGGTTTTTCCATGTTTGTGAGTAGTTCTTACCAGCAAAACTTATTAATAAAGCAAAATAGTATATATCAAGTGCTGAACAATGTTTTTGTATAAAATGATAACTGCACAATTAAACAAAGCATATTTGCATCACAATAGCCTACTTTTGTCTGTAACAAAATAACAAACATCCCAAAAATCATGGTACTTTTGTCTTTAATGCCAGGTTCAGACTACACGTTTTTTTGTCTTTCACGACAGTCACCATATCAGACTAGGCAGTCATAGTGCCATAAAATCTTGCCTCGTCTTGGTCGGGAGACTGGCAACACTAAAAGTTTGACCCCAACCAACCATCGTTCACATCCTTGCATGTCGTCGGGGAGGTGGGTCAAGAATGTGCCAATCATGGCTACAGAAGCGCTATGTGTATTGTATACTCACTCTGGTAAATGAAGATACAAAGATATATTTTAGTATATCAGGTGGTTTCACAATCACTATAACTGAAATCAATAAAATGGTAAATACAGCTCCAGTTCTTGTCATTGACCACTGCCTGAAATGACAGCATATGCATTCAGTTTACATACAAAAGTCACATAGCCCTAGGGCAGGGCTTCTCAAAGTCCGGACCTCGATCCACATCCAGACCGACTCAGTCCATACCTTGTGTTATGAATACAATAATACGTTATTAAGTGTAACGTGTTCTATTTTGAAATAAATTTTCTATTGATCAATAAATTGTTAGTGACGTTGAATATAGCTACAGTGTAGCTGGAGACCATTGACAGCGATCCTGTCCCCAGTTGAATGTGGCTTTAATGTGGCTTATTTCCCTATCGTTGACATCATTGTCATGGCGACGTTAACTGCTGGAGAGTGTTGTGTGTTGTTGCTGCTGAGTTCATGCATTAACGTTACACCAGAGAATTTGCTATCAGCTCCCAAATCGCAGATACAGAATTTGCCTCGTCGTCCCTAGTAGGCCAATACGATTTCTACAACTAGTGTAAATGTAGTTGTAAGTTTAACAAATATGATAATAATAATACTGATTAGGCTACTGTTATTACTTTAACTCCATGCAACTCACAGTTAGGCTACTGTAACACTTTATGTGTAACCACAATTAAAATAATATTACCTACGTTTAACAATAATATACTGTTACTATTCCTAATTTCCATGTTTGCAGAGAGCACTCTGTCATCCTATTGGTCAACTTCGGAAACACGTCGTGGGAGATTCTCAAAAATTCTGACATGTTAGACTTTTCGTTGGGGTGTCGTGGGGCGTCCCAGACGCCACATCGCTGTTCGTCGATTATGTCACATTACAAGACCCATTCATCATTCGGCGTCGTTCCCGATGTTCACATTCGGGCCTGACACTGCTTTGTTGGCTACGACAAAATTGTGTCAAAACCAGGCTGAAATCGTGTAGTATGAACCCAGCATAAGTCAGAGGTCAGCTCATCCACCCGACTAGCCACAGTATTTTGGGAGATGCTGATATTCGCAAATGCCTGCTTCTTGTCGGGGCATACATCATCACCTTTTCAAAGCAACTTTCAAATATGGCTGCAAGCAGCAATGAGGGGGCCAAGCAGCGAAGTAGGCCAGAGTTGCCATGGCAATGTGATGTTATTACGTCAGGTATAACTATAAGCATTCACAAGCAGTTTCATGTGAAATATAAATCCCAACTTATAAACAGTTATCAGCTAAAATACTTTTTGGTATTTACAGCGCCCCCTAGAGGCAAAATACCACCAAATTTCGTATGCATCCCCCCAATGGGGTCCCAAGTCCATGTACGAAGTTTGTTTTTGATATGTGAAGGCGTTGCAGATATATGAGCTCACTTCCTGTTTGGCGGCTTCGCTGCTGATTTTGATTGGCTGTGTCAGGCGAATGTTCACAAAAATGAAAAATCCATTTGATAACTTTTGTTAGGATTGGTCTGAAGATCACGTGTGCCAAATTTTCTGAAGATTGGAGAAAATTTGTGACCTGTGAAACTTTTTTCGTGTTTTCAAAAAAATCCAACATGGCGGAAAATCCAATGTGGCCAAAATTGACGTCATAGGGTGCGTTGAGGTCGGCTTGACCCAAGGAATCCAACATTATCTCATTTTTGAATATCGGACAAACCGTTCAAAAGTTACATGTGTAAACGCAGGTCCAACTTTAACCTGTTGGTGGCGCTAGAGCGCTCGTGGTGCAGATATAAAACTTGGTCAAAAGAATCAGGGGAGGGTCCTGGATCAGTGTGCCAAATAAATATTCTGTTCCCCATTTTTCTTGAAATTGTCAATATTCATTGTCCAGTTTTCTTTTTTTGGCCATTTTTATGGTAGCTACCAGTGGCATCATAAGGTCTGATCATACGGGGCTATAACCCCAAATATTTTAAGCCTAGCCCTGAATATTGTCGCCCTGAAAAACAAGGTCTTTATAGCAAAACAATAGACTGTGTAACAGAGCGGAACTTGACTTGCAGCGTCTGAAGGTGTGATAATAGCCTATTTATTTATTATAAAGGTAGATAGGCCTATAACCTAACCAACCTACCGATGCCAATCTCCCTTCAAAAAAAAAAAAAAATAGACAAACCCCAGGCAAACTTGACTTAGCCCCTGATCTTTTCAATAGGCTAGCTAGAAAAGCCCCTGTTAGCTACCTTTGAAAAGGCAGCTCTACGTTGTTTGTATTGTAGGCAAATTCTCTGATAAAAGCGTGAGTGGAGCACGGTAGCACCTCCTGCATTTCAACTTTGTATTGTCACAGAAAATTTAAACACCAGAGCAGGGGCCACATTAAATTGATTGTCAGAAATTATTGGCGGGCCGGATTAAAAGTCGTGGAGGTCCGTGTCTGTCCCGCGGGCCTTGATATTGACATATGTGTTATAAACTGATGTCATTTGTCTTAGAATAATATAAGGATAGAAGAACGTAAATAAACAATTTCCTTGCATTATAGTAATTGTCTGTTTTGTTTCTTTTGATGTACGACCCCCAATGGAACATTCAGTATTCCAACATTGGAATGAGGCATCTTATTGAATTACAGTTTAGCTCTGTCCTCACTTTTTTTTTTCTTTTTGACCCAAATGGCGTTCCATAATCAAAACAAGAGAGGAGAAGCAAAACTACAGTTCCCACAAGCCAAATCGAGCAGAAGCTTCCTTCCGGCAGCTCACAGAAGGTGATTTTTCCTGCTTTGAATTGCTGTCTTTACAGTCTATTTAAAACAAACGGTAATAAACTGCCGTTATTCATGCTGAACTGCACATTCGATTAACCACATTCCAAACAAGTTCTGTCTAAAAATTAGATCGCTAAATTGGAAAATAGATTAATTAAATATAGCTATGTAACCCAGCTTGCTTGCTAGTTAGATGGCTAGTATTAGATTCGAGCAAAGTTTAAAAAAAAAACAGCGAACATGATATGCTAAAAAAAACTGAGGGTTGCATGTCTCAGTAATTCTTCGGTTTTTGCTGGGTTTTGTGGCCAGCTGTTTAACCGCGCATGTGTTAACTAGCTATTGGTGTCATTTCGTGTCATTTCCAGAGAATACTGAGATAACTAGGAGGAAGTCATAAAACGAATCACTTTCTTTGATTGTATCGAACTACCGTGTGCCTTTCAAACAACTTTCACAAAGCTAGTGAAAGAGGTTACTGTTACAGATGTTGTCATTGCCTGCTCGCTGTATAACTAGTTAGCATATAATGAAAGTAACATTCGCAAAGCACATTGCTAGCTCACGATGTTGCTAGTTTTGTGCAGTTAATTGCTTTACTTTCCCCTCAGTGTTCTGACCGCAATGCTGTTTCTTTACTGCTAATCAGCAAAGTGATCATTTGAACTCTGTGTATTTTGAACTGTCGCCTTCTATAAAAAAGGTTTTTTTTCATCAGAGAAACTCAAAGCGCTAGTTGCTTAACTGCAAGTGCCGTATGGGCTACGTCCGCATTTTTTTTTCATGGGAAGACCGCTTTACAAACTGTCGGTCTTTCTCAGACATGTGATTTTTCAGAATGTGCTGCACTTAATTTGGAAATGTAGCATGTCCTAGTCCTAGCGTATTTAGTTGCATTATGACATTCTAATGATGCAGCTAAAAGCTACATTACACTGGACACTACGTCTTCTTATTATGGTGTGATAATGACCATCATACTACAGTGATGTATATCAGTTGAAAGTCTTTGCTGTTGCTCCTTTGTAATACGGAAACTCATTTCAGCCTGCATGAGTTGAACCCTGTGGTAGTGATGCCCTTGGAGGTGAAATGGCCATTCCCACAGCGCCCCAGCCTGGGCTGGAGACTCTCAAGTTCCCTGGTCATGGGGATGGTGGGGTCCTACAGCTACTTCTGGACCAGTGAGTCTACCTGAGCTCTCTCACTTCTTTCTCCATAAAGACAATAGGCAATCCCATCACTACAGCAGACCATTGAGAGGGAGATCTGGAAATCTACTCGTAACAATATTTGCGGTTGTGGAAATCTCTGACAGTAACAATAAATTATATACAAAAGGAGGATATACTTGCAACACAGTGAAAATATATTGGGTGTAATGTAACATGATTAGAAGAGCATTTATATAATCATGCAGTAGGCACAGTGGGTTTCTTGTACCCAGCAGCGGCTGTTTTTTATATGCCAGTTCTCTGTGTTAAACTTTCATTGAATGACATTAACTGTCTTGATTCTCTTTCTCTCTCTCCATCCTCTGTCTGTACTCTCACCTCTCCCCTTGCTCTGTCTCTCCACCTCTCTCCCTGTTCTCCTTGTCCTCTAAACTCATGCAGAGTACTTAAACTGTATGACAGTGCACAACCAGGAAGTCCTGCTGGAGCTCATTGATGAGCGACCCCCTGACACGCCCCTCATCACCCTGTCCAATCACCAGTCGTGCATGGATGACCCACACATCTGGGGTGCGGCACTCATCCAATCCAATTCCAGCAACCTTATGTGTCACTTTTGCCTATATTCCACCCTGCACCACAGACTATACCTGTGCTACACAAGCAGAAATATCCTTAAGTAATGGCTAATACCTGAAGATGCAGTTGGACAGCAATGGAAATTATTTTAGCCTGCAAGGCAGAAGAGCCAGTTTCCAAAAGTAAATTTGCTACAGTGCATTTGGAGTAGTTCCGAATACTTCTTAGGTCAGTGGCCATTCCCTGTTACATTTCCTGCAGTTGTCGGTTTGGAGCAGGTCTCCCGCAGCACTCCCTTACTGACAGGATCTTGCTCTCGGTCCTGTTTTTGTCCCTAGGCATTCTCAAGTTGCGGCACCTCTGGAAATTCAACAAGATGAGGTGGTGAGTAAGGGTGTAGCATGTGCTCTGGAAGCCACCGATCTTAAAGCATGCTGTTCTTGTGTGATTTTGCACAGTGTATCACTAGATTTGGACACCTTCAAGGGGCGGGACTTACTCCAGTCTAAACTGTAAATTGTAAAAAGGCTGTCTGGCAGGCATTATTTTTTGTCTAGTGGTAATATGATCTGCTGCTGCTTCATCGGTATAGAGGCATCTGGCATGCCCTGTCATGGTTTTCCAGAAGTTTGCCAATACACAGTAATGCCATGTTAAGCTGTGTGCGGCCTCCACAGCCTAACCGAAATAATGAGTGCTCCATCCTGGTGTCAGGAACAAGAAGCCGAGCAGCAAAATGAGTGAAGGGGCCAGTGTGTCAGTGTGCTGGCACGAGGTCACCAGAGCTGGTTGATTGTGACACTTTATTATGGAACGCTGTTAATTCCGAAGGCAGGTAATTCCATCCCAACAGCCATGCACAAGTCCTGGTTGTTCACTGAATATAAAATAGTCAGCTGATAACTGAATGCTGTGGTTATTCAATGTCATTGTTTTTGAATGTTGTGATTACTTAATGCTGTTCTGCATGTTGTGACTGCTTAATGTTATTCTGGATGGTGTGATTAATGAATGTTGTTTTGGATGGTGTGATTACTGAATGTTGTGATTACTGAATGCTGTTCTGGATGCTGTGTCCCTGCAGGACTCCTGCTGCCTCTGACATCTGCTTCACCAGGGAGCTTCACTCTCGCTTCTTCAGCCGGGGGAAGTGTGTACCCGTGTGTCGAGGTGTGCCACCCTCCTTTTCACCTCCCTCTCCACCTTTAAACCTCAACTCCTTTTTTACCTGTAAACCTCACTGGCCTGGCCACCCCTAAACCTCACCTGCTTCTTCAACTCTAAACCCCACCTGTCTGTAAACATCACCTGCGTCTCCACCCCTAAACCTCACCTGCTTCTTCACCTTTAAACCCCACCTGCCTGTATACTTCACTTGTCTATCCACCCCTAAACCCCAGCTGTCTCTCCACTTGTAAAGCTCACCTGCTTCTTCACCTCTAAACCTCATCTGCCTGTAAACCCCACCTCCCTTTCCACCTCTGAAACCCACATGCTTCCAAACTGCCTATCTCTCTGCCTGTCTTCCTTATGCCTCTCTAAACCTCACCTATGTTTTAGCCTCTGTCCCCTTCATGTGTCTTTCACTTTCATCTGTCTGTTTCATCTTGGTGTGCTGTAGACATATTCACAACATGTACAAAATTTGTATGGAAAAATCTTTTTTTATTAAAAAATGGTATTTTAACACCAAAAACAGAAATGTAGCATCAACATATCAGCATCTGATTAGCCTAATATTAGAACAATACACCTTTAAAGACCAGTGACACTGGACTTCATGTCTTATTTGAGTATTAATACCAGACATCTGTCTTAACAGGATGGTAATCATTAACATTTGTGCATTAATATTTTCACCAGCAATCCTGTGTATTTGAATGCTTCTGTATGTGTATAATGTATGTTTGGGAATTAGGTTGATGAACTGTAATGAAAGCATCACATGCTTCCCTAAGCTCCTCTGTCTCTTGTTCAATCACAGCACTTCTGGTTGAGTTCCCATGCTGCAGGTCGTACATCTTGTACAAATGCATTGTGGAAGGGAGATCCTGTGGAAGCCAAGCATGCTGTGTCATTTCCCAGGCTGAGTGTGTGACGTTGGCTGCCAGCAAAACAGTGCTGTGACGATTAAACTTCCCATGGTGTCTCTACTTTAGGAGATGGAGTGTATCAGAAAGGCATGGATTTCATCCTGGAAAAACTAAATGCTGGGGAGTGGGTGCACATATTTCCTGAAGGTAGGACTGTACTCAGCACTACACAGCTATTATACAGCTATTACACAGCATTACACAGTGCATCGACTATGCAGTGTTAGGCAGAGTACGGCTATTACACAATGTTACGCAGAGTACAGATATTACACAATGTTTCCAAAAGAGTTACTTTAGTTTTGTAATGTACACATTATGATATTGTAGCTCACCCTGGAAAAGTCTGAGATAAATATTAATAAATGGTATAATGAAAAAATCATATGCTTACCTCCCTAGGAAAAGTCAACATGACCCAGGAGTTTATCAGATTAAAATGGGGTAAGTTTGTTTTAAAATACCTGCTTGAGGGGAGTGTGCTGTAAAACACCTGTTCTAGGGGTACGTTGAGGTGTTTGCCTATAATGGAAGGTTGAGTACTATGGCCCAGATTTGATCCCAGCTGCGTCAGCAGCCAATGATGACTGGGAGCCCAAAGTGGAGGAGCAAACTGGGGAGGCCAGATGGGGTAGGGCCTTAGTCCACTCCATTGCTCATCAGTGACTCCCGCTGGTCATTTGGATACCTGCAGTCTGCATGCATAAACCTTTTTATGAGGTGTTTTTCTCCAGTTCATGTCTGCTCAGATTGGCACGGTGTTTAAAGAAGCTGTGCTTGGCATCACTGTTACGGCTAACCTAACAATAAAACCCAGCGCGTTGTTGCAAGGAAACGTAACCAGTGTTTATTAAGCAATTCAAAAGTAACACTGTAGTCAACAGAAAACATAACCAAGGAAAAACAGAACCAGACCAAAGGAAAACCGTAACCCTGGCAGGGAGGTAAAGGGGTTCCTCGCACCTACCCACAGTGCGACCCCAGGGCTGTGGACGGCAGGAGCACCCCACTGTTCCTGATGGGTGGCTGCGCATTCAAAGAGCACCAGGTCCCATTCCATACCGTAAAGAAAAGAAAAACATGCAGCTACACAGCTACAGAACCACTAATACATGAACAAAGGGAAAAAAAGAAAACCTAAAGGAAATAACAAAACAAAACAAAGCCAAAACAAAACAAAACACTGGAGCTGGAGTGGTGCGTCCGCCTTTAGAGAGAGATGACAGCTCTCTGCCGCGATCATTTAAACTTTAGGCTCCATCCACCTCGCTGCATCCACCTGTCACCTAACGTCTGCAAAACAGGGAGGAGACAGGAGCAAGGGGAGCGGTGCGTAACACCCCCACCCCAAAACAATGAATAAATCGTAAAGGGATTTCTACCCTACATCTAGCAATATAATGACTTTTCTTTTACTTATACAAATATAACAAATATGTTTATACATGCAAGCAAGCCATGAAAAAGAACGAAACACAAGACAGTGGTACTCACCCAGTGGGAAATACACCGGCGAACGAAAAAAGATAAAGGTATCATAGGCCGCCATACAGCCAACCTGGACATAAGGCATTGATTTATTCATTGATGCACCCGCGAAAGGGCATCAGCTAGCAGATTGTCTTTGCCGCAAATATGGATAATGTGTAGGTCAAAAGCCTGCAAACGCAAACTTCACCGCATAAGTCTCTGGTTGTTATTTCTCATGCGATGGAGAAAAACCAGCGGGTTATGGTCTGTAAAAACAACCAAGGGGTGAGACGATGAGCTCACATACACCTCAAAATGCTGAAGCATGAGCATCAAAGCCAGAGTCTCCTTCTCAATAGTAGAGTAGCCTCTCTGGTGTCGATAAAATTTTCGAGAAAAATAACAAACGGGATGGTTGACGCCCTGGGAGTCCTCTTGAAGTAAAACAGCACCTGCACCCGCGTTGCTTGCGTCTACAGCTAGTTTGAAGGGGAGTGAAAAATCAGGAGCAGCAAGAACCGGGGTACTGACCAGAAGGGCCTTCACACGCTCAAACGCTGATTGGCATATTTGGGAGTGAGAGCACATGCTTGCCTGTGCACTCCTGGATTGTTAGCAGAGGGCTGTGATGAACAGCCTGATAAAATTCGGAGAAAAGGGGGAAAAAAGCATTGGGCATTCAGAATAAAAAAAAAACACCCACTCTGGAATTGTAATTTAACTGATTATTAAGTGAAAAGATGCAATTTTTGATGTGTTTTTTTGATGTGATAAAAATAACTTGTTGGGGATATTACAGTTTCTGTTGTAGTTTCTGTGTTAGATTAAATACATAAAGGGTGTTAAAATGGGCTATTATGAAATCAACAGCTCTGCTGATTCACTTTCAGTTGGTGTTAAAGTGCTGTGTGATTATGGATGGAGGCTCACAGTGACTCTAGAGCAGGGGTCGGCAACCTTTTTGACATGAATTGCCAGTTTGAAGTTTGATGTTTAATTAGTGTGCCATATCAACATTGAATTTACCATTAGGCCTGCACGATATGAGGAAAATCTGCGATGTGCGATAACATTGTTCAATATTGAAATGATGATATGACTTGCCATAAATAAACAAATACGGAAGTGTGCATATTAGTTATACAGTTCTTCTCTTTCTGCTTTAATATTGTACGCTGCTAGAATAGACCCCAAACATTGAATAGCCTATGCCCACTGAATAAAGAAATGAAATAAATTATTTCAAACATTCTTTTATTGAACAAATTACACATGAATGCCCAACCAATTAAACAGAACATTCATTTCTTATAATGTCTTATTTAAATTAAAGTTTAATTTCCGCTGATCCCTTTAAAATATTTTCTTCTAAACCAGAGGTGCCCTGATTTCCTATGAAGGGCCAAAAATTAATCTGGATGGAGGGCCAGGGGCCAAAAATAAATGTTGATGTTATGTGAAATTACATTAAAATGTAATATATTTTATAGAAAATTAACATTCTAAATCTAAAATAAAATTTCAAAATAATTAAAACACTATTCTTTAATCTGCTTAACAGTAATTTTATTAATTTGCAGCGATGATTGTCAAAAACATAAAAATCCATATGCTTTTTGGCAGCATAAACATATTTAAAAGGAAAGACACCTTTCTGACAGAAAGTGCATGCAACTCAAGGTGCTTTAGAAAATTAAGATGAAAACAGCTGTATTGTCCACCTTTGTAATCAAGAGTGGAAATTTGACTTCAGTTTGAAAAATTGACAAAAATATAAAGTTAAACATCATAGTGACAACACTGAATAACAAATCAATATTGGATATTAAATTTACATTGAGCAACGTTTAAGTTACACATCATCACAGAATGTCCCCATATGGTAGCTAATGAGCCACAATATCAAAACGAAAATGAGCTTCTCATTCACAGGGTCACTTGGAACGATTTGGTAATTTCGTTTTATAGTAACGTTGGCTAACTAATAAGACCAACAACATATTATTGGACGAAAACACAACAGAATCCGTTAAACCCAGGCTGCCAGGTTTGGCATAATTATTTTGCCTAATTGGTAGTGATTTCGCACTGACTTGTGTGACTGAAATGACATTAGTTTGGTTTCCTTACTTAGATCGCGTCAACAAGCATTTTAGCCATCAATTTCAACACTCGTTCCTGCACAGAAATAGCCACAGAAGAACGTGGCGGCGGGAGCTAACTGAAAGCTATGAGAAGCTTAATAATGCTAATGAAAACATAATGAACCATGTAACATAACACGCGTGCTACATAACATAAAAAATAAGTTACGTGCGAAAGGGTTAAAAAAATAATTAATTAAAAATCTTCTCTCGCGCGCTTATCGCCAGCGTGCCAATGATTACGCTTCCGCGTGCCAATGGTGGCACGCGTGCCCAAGGTTGCCGACCCCTGCTCTAGAGTGGCAGCGGTCTCTACTGCTGCCAGTCATGCTAGATTAAGAGTAATCTTTGGTCTGCTGTCTCTGTCAGATAATATGCCATTAGCCTCCCTGAGTCACATACATGTGTGTTTTTGAAAATAACCTGCTCATTGGAACTGGGGTTTCTGTCCAACATGTAGAATTGTCAGTGGCATTGCAAAGTGTGGGTTTTTTTGGCAGTTTTGTCTTTGTAATTCTGCAGATTGAGAGTAGTTTGTGTTATTTACTGGGGTAATGTGTACTTGTTTTTTCCAGCACTGTGAATGTAGATTACTTGTTTAATATATGTCTGTTCTTACTTCAGGAGTTGGGCGATTGATAGCCGACTGTTCACTCAACCCCATAATACTGCCTCTGTGGCATGTAGGTGAGTCAGCCACACATTTTCATTAAAGTGAGACAAGCGGTGGTTTGGTATTAGAGTACATTTGTACATATAAGGTTATAGTGGTGTTTTACTCTGGAATTCCGTCTTCAGCCCACCTGAAACCCCTCTAACTGGACAGGACCAGCTGTGCATCCTGCTCTGATGAACAGAGCATCCTGCTGTTACACTCTCATTCTTTTTGGATGAACACTGCTGTTTACACTCTCATTATCCTTGGATGAACACTGCTGTTACACTCTCATTCTTCTTGGATGAACACTGCTGTTACACTCATTTTCCTCTGACTGACACTGCTGTTACAGTCTCATTCACTCTGTTGTAGGAATGAATGATGTCCTTCCCAATAAATCCCCATACATCCCCAGGGCTGGACAGGTGAGGCAGTCCAAAAAGGAAGTCCCCTTCACTTTGTTTTCTTACAAAAAAAATTTTTTTTTTTGTGAAACTGGACCTCCATAGATGTTGGTTTGACTTTTAGCTCGTCACCTGCTGTTATAAAATTGTTATTGTAGAACTGCAATTGGAAAAGTCCTGTGAGTTACTATACTGGCATAAGAATTGCACAGCAGTTGCAGTCCTACGACCTTTCCTGTGTGTACGTCTCATGTTTGAATCTTTCTTTTTCAGAAAATAACTGTGTTGGTGGGGAAGCCATTTACCGTCAGACACCTGGTGGACACACTGAGATCTGAGAACAGGAATCAAGTGAGATTTTCATATGATCCAGTGTCTGTTTCTCACTCTTTTCACCCTTCTTCTCTCACTCTCTTCCCTTGGAGGCCTGATAGAAATCCAAATATTCATTTCTAAATATACAGTACTGGTCAAAAGTTTGGACACACCTGATTAAGATAATTGGAAACATGCATGCAAAGACATTTTGATCTAAAGACTTGTGCTTAAATGCTTGAAATTTGTTTCTTAGACAAATATAAACAGTGAAATTGATGCCTATGTATATTTAAAATATAAGATTATTTCATAGTTTTGTCTTTACTATTATTCTAAAATGTGGGAAATAGTAAAAATAAAGAAAGGCATGTCCAAACTTTTGACTGGTACTATATATCCAGCAAAAGCAGACATTTGTGTTTAGTCAGTTTAGCATTGATTATCTGTCAATTCCTGATTGAAGCACTAAACAAGAAGTGTAAAAACAGGTTACATTTAATCAATGTACGCATGAAATCGTATAAATCATACATGAATCATCAGTAGGTGAAACCTGATGTGAAAACACAAATAAATAACCAGTAATATAATGATGAAGTAAGAAAACTCAAGCACACTTCCCAGGCCTCTGTCCTTCAATTGGTTGTGAAAAAACAGGTTGTGAAGAAGCTTCTGGACTTACACAAAGTCCTATCAGCACAGGTGCTGTGGTCACAGAACTCCCTATAGAGTGAAACTGATAAATGTTGATTTAATCTGGCAGAATGTAAGACTTGTGGTGCCTGCCTCTACTGGTGCGTTTCCACCAAGCAGTATAGTACAGTTCGGTACAGTACGGTACACAATTATTTGTGTTTCCATCATCAAAAGTTGCAAACCGTACCAAAATAAGCGTACTGTACTGGTTTTTGGTACCCTTCTGTTGGGGTACCAAGCACGGTGGTACGGTTTGTAAAGGATGGAGCTACACCCAGTGCCGTCTGTTGATTGGTCAACAGAGTCATCACTTCCGTGCAACAACGTGATATACAAAGGGCTGTTAATGCGTTAATGCTCGTTCGCGATTAATCTGGAAACTTTAACGCGTTAATGTTGTAACGCAAATTAATCATATTTTCAAGTTTGACCGCAACTCCCTTCCGTAATTCCAGTGAGGTTATTTACCTGACTGAATTACTGAAAGGCGTGGCAAATGCAGATTGAACGGGCTGAACGGCAAATTTCGTTGGTGTGATTAGCCGTTTAGCGCATATGCTAAAACTGGTGCGATTAGAACAGTAGATTGGTGAAATTCTAGGTAATTTTGGCTTTGAGGAAACAGCGATTTAACTCTGAAAATATAGCAAATGCTAAATGAAATCTATAAGAAACTTAATAACGCAAATGAAAACATAACAAACCATATAAGGTAACACGCGTGCTATATACCATAACAAATAAATTACATGCGAAAGGGTTAAAACGAAATTTGCCGTTTAGCACATCTGCATTTGCCACGCCTTTCAGTAATTCAGCCAGGTAAATATCCATGCTGTAATTACGGAAGGAAGTTACGGTCAAACTTGATAATATGATTAATTTGCGTTAAAACATTAACGCTTCCAGAGTTTAGAGTAAAGTTTCCAGATTAATCGCGAACAAGCGTTAACACCTTAATGTTGACAGCCCTAATAAACACAAAATTCCATCAACCGTCTCTGCTTTGTCTTGTTCTTTGCGTGCTTTTATGATGTCACGCTACTTACCTAGCTGACGCAGCAATCGCCATCCAGCATACGCCCCACCTATTAAGTAGGGTACGGTTGGCAGTGGAGACCAGAGTCCTGCACGGGTCCAATTTTGAAAACCCGCGCCTGCCCGCACCCACAAAACTCAGTACCAGACCCGACCCGTCACCCGTCATTATATCAAAGTCAAACCCGCATCCGCCCGGACCCGTTAATATTAGACCCCCGACCCGACCCGTATCCGCGATGAATCACACATAGGCTAAAGTTATTCCAATTAAAGGTTTTTATTTTACCATCTCAGCTTTTATTTAACTTCTCAACTTACACATTTTATTTTGACCAAAACATTTTGCATTAAATCTAGGCTAATGAACAATAGCCTAGTGTGCTTTCTTTTGGTAAGGTCTACCCAAATAATAATTCAAAAAAAAAAAAATAACCAACCTGTTCTGGCAATCACCAACAATATTCCTATACACCTATGCTGACATTTACTTTCACTTGAGGTTACTGTGCAGAAAAAGGATATCATCTACAGTCCCAGATTTAAGATGAGTTCTCCGTTCTTCAATCACAAATCCAGCCGAGGAAAAATCTCTCTCACTGGCACCGCTCGATGCTGGGATGGCGAGTACATTCCGCGCAATCACTGCCAGGTTGGGAAATATTTTAGCATGCTCCTTCCACCACAACAAAACATCGAAACGATCCCCCTTGGGTGTCTTGAACTCGATGTATGCTGTGACCTCGTCTTCGGGGAGCGCAGTGTCATCGCTGGAGTCCTCCACGTCGGACAAATGATCAGCTGCTGGAGCAGGACGGGGTCTCTTCGCTGGTGGGCCCGCCGAGCTGGGGCCAGATTTTAGAGGCCTTTCATGTTTCTCCTCAAGTTCTGTTTAAAATAAATAAATAAATAAATTTAGCTAAAATTACTCGCTTGCCACAATACAATTTTAAAGGCAAATGATATGTTAGTCTGATTAAGTTATAGGCTTACCTTTCACGAGACGTCGTGCTTCGCTGTGAACGCTCATCACTTCACCTTGGTCTGCAAGCAGCTTCGGGCTTTTCAACTTTGAATGCAAGAACATTGCCAGCTTGTGCAGGAGATGCAGCTCAAATTTCTCAGTCAGAACCATGAGGCATTTTTCTTTAAGCGATGACAATGTCAAACTGTCAGTGGAAGACGGCTGAAGGTGACGTCTGAGGCGCTCCAACCACACTGCAGTCAAGTGAATGGTCAGAGTTTTGGATGCTTCCAGGGCTTTGGTAGCTTCCTTGAATCGTGCCAAAAACCCCACAATGTCACTCAAAGTCTCAGTGCTTATGCAGCTCAGACGGTGTTCTTTCCCTCGTTCCTCTAGAAGAGCATGGATGGCCTCGTACTGGCTGCTAATAGAGTCCAGCATCGTATGAAGGGAGTTCCAGCACGTCTCAACGGATGCTTTCAGTGTTTTTTCCAGACGATTCTGGAGATGTGTCTGCTTAAAGTAAGTCACAAGCAACTTAGCAGACTCAATGAGACCAGATACTTCTTCGCCAAATAAATCATTTTCAGCAGGTTTCCCAAGTGTGGTATGCAACACTGTGTTCAAGATATGTGCGGCGCAATTTAGCCTTGTGACTGTGCGGAGGGCTGCAACAATGTTTGCACCTCTGTCAGTAACATACACCAGCTTGGAAAAGAACTCATCCAGTTCTTGTGACTGTGCGGAGGGCCGCAACAATGTTTGCACCTCTGTCAGTAACATACACCAGCTTGGAAAAGAACTCATCCAGTTCTTGTGACTGTGCGGAGGGCCGCAACAATGTTTGCACCTCTGTCAGTAACATACACCAGCTTGGAAAAGAACTCATCCAGATTGAATTTACGTAATGATTGCATGATGGCTGGTCTGAGGTTGTCAGCTGTTTTACGTAAATTACTGTCCCATTCAGCTGTGCAAAGGACTCGTTCCTGCAGCTCCCAATTGCTGTTAACATAATGTATTGTCACACAAAGATGTCAAATTTTTCGGAAATCATCTGTCCACAAATCCAGCGTCACAGCCACGTTGCTCTCGGTCATCTGCATCCTCAACTCCGGAATAATGCTTTGCCTGATATCCTCGTCATATTTTGTGAGCCTGCGGGAGACAGTGGTTGGATCAGACAGAAGCTGGTGCGCGTCCACAAGGCCAGCTCGTGCCCCAATCTCAATTAGGCCCTGCGCCAGTTCAAAAAATCCATTGCCGCACACAGTCTCAAATGATCTAATGTCCTGGCACACAAATTTCACGGTTAAGTGTGTTATAGCCTCTTTGTCCTCCCGTTTTGGAGGTTTGTAGCCTTTGGAAAAGTACCTGTCAATTGCAGCACTGGCAACACTTGGGCTCCTGCAGATCTCAATGTGTTTCCTTAAAGAGGACGTGCCCAGCCTGCGGCTATCAAACGCCAAAATTTTTTTGCAGGTTTTACAAGCGGCAAAGCCAGTGACAATGTTATTTTCTTGGTCCTTTATTAGACCAAATTTTTTCCAAACCTCAGATGTAGCTTTACAAGACTCGTTTTCAACGATTTTATATGTTCCACTAGCCAACTTATCTCTAACTGCATTCACATTCATGTCTCCAAGTATGAGATAACGTCAAAGAAATCACTGTCGCATGGGTGACGTAAGGGTCAAAGGTTGCATCATTGACTTTTGCCATCAAACACATTGCGGCTTGATAATAGTGATTTAGATGTTGAAATACTGCACATCGTTGTCATTTCTGTTTTATTTTGGAATACTAAAATACTGTTTTGGTTCTCACCCACTACCCGCCCGTGCCCATACCCGTGAATTTAAATGAAAGAAAAATCCACCCGTTTTAGCAACTTTTATGTGGGTACCCGACTCGGTGCAGGACTCTGGTGGAGACACAAGCTGTACCAGGGTTTACCTTACCAAACCGTTACGTAACGAACCAAACTGCACTGTACTGCTTGGTGGAAATGCACCATACCTGTAGCCTTATGTCTTCGCATCTGCAGGTAGAGATGAGGAAAGCCCTGACCGACTTCATCCAGGGGGAGTTCCGCAACTTGAAAACCCAGGCGGAGGCCCTTCATCAGCGGATAAAGACCACTGAGCGATAGCCAGGCTCCCCTGCTGAGGCCTGTGCTTCTCCCCAGAGGAGAGGGGACTGTGTAAAGTGCAAAAGAGCCAAAACTTGGACATGCCGAACTTCAGAACTCACAAATAACAGTCAGCTGAGACTGACGACTTTCGAACCCCAGTGGATCACAGACATAGGGAGTTAGAGTCGCAGTAAACCCAGGCTGTTTGTGAGGATGCTGAACGTTGTTGCCTCAGGGGAATCTGCCCAGCGACAACTGAGAGTCCATTTCACGTCTACGCCAGAGCTAAGGGGTAACGTCAGCACTCGAGGAAAAACAGCCTCCTGCTATCTACACCACACATCTTAGTCATCACATGGTTTTAAAGCAGCAACAAGTGTAACGCAAGTTTTTATAGGATATTTTCACCTCACTGACTGCTCATGCCTCCATTACCACAGAAGTGCAGCTGACTGTTAGCCATTTGAATGAAACGTTCTGAACACAAAAGTGCTCACATTCATGTGTTTATTTTGAGTTTGATTATAATGAGGGGTGTAGGTTCAACTAAGTGATGGACTACATTTAAATTTGTTTTTGGCTTGATTGCTTGCTCCAGATTTCCTAGAAGTACCCACCTGTATGAAATGAGGATATTACTTGATGCATGCAAGATTTAACAAAATATTTTTTGTTTTCGTCAATCAATAGAATGCATTCGAATTGAATGTCAACTGAACATGCGTCAGTTGGATTTCAAGCAAGTGAAGAAGACATGCTGTGAAAAAATGTTAAGCTTAACGTTTACTTAGCCAAATTATGTTATCCTTCTTTCTGTAAACATTACCTGAACTGTGTTAAGCACAACGAAGGTAATCAGCCTAGAACTTGGGAAAAACAGGGAGCCACTGAGTTGTGGGATCCATCTCATCAGCTGTGAGCTGTGACTGAAGCCACAGTTTTTTCTACTGTGTATTGGTAATGCTATGCACCCCTCCTTTAATTTAACTGCCATTTTTCTGTATTGTGTATATGAAGTATTTTGTCACCAAATGTTTTACTTGATGAGTTATACATGCAGGCAACAATCCTGTAATATATGATGTAATTTATTAGCTACCAACAGAAATACATTTGCCTGCTGGGAATCAAAGCTGTGACTTGTTTCACTCTTTGTGTGAATCAATAAAGTATTGATTTTCTATCATCCCCATTCCATGTGTTGTTTTATTTACAGAAACATCTTTGAATGACAGTGTGGATGGAAGGTCTTTAGGTCAGCATATGATGTAATGTTCACAGCGTTCTGACTGACCTTCTGCCTCATCACATTGGTGTGAAATAGTCATTCTGAACTTACAGCAGAAATGGATGCAAACACATTATACCAGATAGCACTCCAAGAGTCCAGCCTCACTTAAAAAATAATCTTAATTACAGCTAAGCTTGGGTTCTTCACATTCACATGTGCAGTTCAATTATGCTGCTAATGTAGTGCTACGGTATACAGAATAATGCATACAGTGTATACAGTATACTGAGAGTATACTGAGTGACAGTATTCTCAACAATACATGAGTAATATATGAGTAGTGTAATGTACCCAGGAGTGATACAATCTACAGAGTAATGTAGCGTAAAAAAATTTTTGGGTGTCACTTCCAGCAATTAGCAGTTATTGGGTCACATGTATCAACGGTGCGTACGCACTAAAATCGTGCTGAGCACTTTTCTACACAGATAGAAAGATACTTCCTGGGAAAACATGCGTACCTCTGCTCATGGTCTCGAGGTGGCGTACGCATAAAATTTGTAATTTGCAGATTGGCGACACCAAGAGGAACTAACGGTGATGCAAGTAAACGAGTCTTGTGTCAATCATTGATGAGTGTTATTGCGCCAGGATGAAGTGACTGAGGGGGCAGTTAAAAATGGCGAGGGGGCAAATCTTTTTATTGTGGGAGTGAACGTTAAATGCATTCACGTGCACATAATCTCAGGCTCAGATTTATGAAGACAATCAGGCATACGTGGTGTTTGACAACTCTGACGAAAAACCGCCGTACACAAATCATGAGATTGTGCGTACACATAGTCCTACAGCAAGTTGTACACAAAGATTGATACATATGGCCCATTCTGTTGCCCTTTAATGAGTATTCAAACAGAAATGGATACCTCCCTGTAAGAGCATGCGCAAAATTTAGCCAGCTAATCTGAGAGAGATGTGAGCACACAGACCCTGTCCCAGCAATGCCAAATCCCTGGATCCGACACAGAAAGGCCTCGCAAAATAGTGCTACCTGCTGTGTAAAACAACAGCACCCAGCCCTGTTCTGGGAAACATGTAAAAGGCGGGGAAGGCATAAGAAGACGTAGTGGGAATAATCATATCCCTCTTTAAGGAATAGTTGGGTTTAGCCAATCAATCCCTCTCTGATTTTTAAACAAGTATTTCCCCACTGTACTTAATTCATACCTGTCAACACTTCCGTTTTTCCCGGGAGTCTCCCGTATTTCACACCCATCTCCCGCCCCCTCCCATTTTGTTATTTCTCCCGGGAAAATCCCGTAATTTGTATGGCCCAAACCTCGTTATGAATATTCACATCAATATATTATTCCAAGGTTGTCCTGTTGCCAGCTCTTGTATGAAACGCATCATACAAATTGCAGCCCATTTGTGACCTAAACCTGGCAACCTACAACCCAGTTGCGCTGTTGATATCTGCGCGGGAAGTTGAATCAAGCATCGCTGGTAGAAATGGGAGGAGAAGACTCAGGTGGTGCACCGGCGAAAATAACAAAATATACATGTAAATTTAACAACAGCTGGACGGAAGAATTTAATTTCATATCTTGAAGCCATATCGACAATGCCTACGCCTTTTGCTAAGTGTGTCGCACTGATTTTAATATCGGAAACGGTGGGAAAAATGACGTTACTCAGCACATTAAATCACAACGGCACAATCGCGCAGCGGAGGCACAGAAGGGCACACCGGCCATTTCGACCTTCCTCACTAACGGACGGACGTTCCATGTTGCATGTTCCAGTGCTACATTACATGCACCACAGTGTTCAACTGTGCAGTGTTTCTGTTTCAGTAATAAAATTTGTAATAATAAAAACAAATTAAAAGAAACATGAATAAACATGAATAAGTCACGTTATTATGTATTTATTTAGTGTATTTAGCCTGCCTCTGCCACTATCCAGCACCACCACCACCCAACGCCCCCCGCCGCCGCCGCTCAGAGGTATCCCGGATTTTGGTACCCAAATCCAATTATCCTATAGGCATGCTGAAATCCCTCCACTGGCTTCCTGTCGCTGCCAGGATCAGATTCAAGACCCTGACCCTCGCCTTCTCTGCAGTCAACAGGACAGCCCCTGCCTACCTCCAAGAACTCATCCAGCCCTACACACCAGCCCGACCCCTGCGCTCAGCAGCAACTGGACGCCTCGCTCCTTGCATGGTCAAGGCAGGAGGTGCTCGCTCTGCCAAACATCGGCGTTTCACCTACATCGCTCCCCAGTGGTGGAACGAACTCCCGGTCTCGCTACGGACAGCTTCTTCACCTCAGTCCTTCAGACGGGGCCTGAAGACGCACCTCTTCAGACTCTACCTGGACTGACCCAGCACACAATTGCTGCCCCCCGCCCATCAGTGCTGTCGTAAATTGCTGTGCTTTTTAAATTGTGCTTTTAAATTTGTCTCTTGTTGCCGCCTTTACCCTGACGCTCATTGCGCCGTTTGAAGTTGTTGAAGTCCGCCGTTTGAAAGTGTATCGTATTAGTTGCCCTATAGGCTGTAATTGTACAAATCTAATAGTACTGTGTCCTCAAGCAGACGCTGCTCTCAGCTGAGAACTGTCTCATTGTGGAACTGTACACATCCTGTCCCCGTACTGTCGCTATACTTGCTGTATGTACTTTTGTAAGTCGCTTTGGATAAAAGCGTCTGCTAAATAAATAAATGTAAATGTAAATGTAAATGCTGGCCCCTGCATAGACCAGTACTTCACTGTGTTACTGTAGGAGACTCTACCTTGATTGTGTTAGTATAGCAGGCTGTATCTGACTGTGTTACTACAGAGCAGATTGTACCTCACAGAGTCATTTAAAGCGATCTACAATGCGTTGGTGCTTTCGATGATGGTGGTGGTGGCAGGGCACAGTCGAGTCTAGTGACTGTAAGGGTACTTGCGCCAAACTTTGTTTTTCTTCATTTGTTTAAGAATTGTAACTTACCTTATCAACTGCAGCCATTTCCTCTTCTCCTTCTCATCGCAAGGAAAGCGGTAGAATGACAATTGAATAGTTTTTTTGGACTCAGATCTATTAAAACAACTAGGGACACATTTTTCTCCACCCAAAACAACAAGGCTGCCACATGATGGCACTTGTCTCTGCCGATTGCGCACTTGCAGGTTCTGTACCTCACTGACTGACCCTTGAACCTATATTGAAAACCATTTAACCCTAACCCCAACACTTTTAAAAGACATTGTCAGTGCTGTGTTTATATTAGCCTAACGATACTTCTGTACAGTGTGCGAAATATCCGGTAGCAATCGGGGTCCCCCCTACCCATACCTGCTAACATTTAGGTTTCAAAATACGGGAGGTTTTTTCGGCGGGGGTGGGGGGGAGGTTGGATAGTAAATACATAAGTAAATAAATAATTGTATGTAGTGTGTGGATTGTGTGTGTAGATTGTGTTTCATTGATGATCTGGTAACTTCAGACAAACATACAAAATTTACGGATCCATGTATGACGATTATTCAAAATAAAGTTTGCCATGCAAATTACGGGAGTTTCCCGGGAGAAACACCTGCGCACGTCTTTTGACCACAACTTTTTAGTCATTGCAATGAAAAGCAAATACATTATTTTGTGTTTATTTTTCATACAAAGTGGGATGTAATGTCAGCCTTATGTTGGAGACAATGTAGAAATTTGCTGTGATTTCAAAACCGGATTAGCCTACCCGACAACGCTTTGTCGCACAGAGGAACATCTAGTATCATCGGAAAGGGAAAATTCTGCTGTTTATTTTGATATGCAGTACGTTGAAGCGATAGCTGTCCCTAGGGACTTCGTGACTTATTCAACCGAGAAACAGGGGTGTGAACATGAGTAAAGAAATTAGTAAAGATATTACTTTGCAGCAGTTTGATCTGTCTTCATAACGTGATTACTTCGGTATGTACAAATATGTGACTAGCACCATCATGACAAAGCTCCGTTTCCGCTCTTTCTTGTGACGTGTGTTCCATGTTTAGGGGCGGTTTTGATTTGGAGGCCCCAGGCAAAGACCAACGTGAAGCCCTTCTCCATTTTGCTTAACGCAATCACAGCTAGTGAACAAAACTATTTGGAGGCAGCCAGTGATGTACTGGCCATTGGGCATACCAGGACAAATCCCGGTGGGTGGCATAGGTGGGCCGGTGGACCGTCAAAAAATCCATAAAGTTTTTACCATCCCTGTCTGTCTCTTTACCGGCCCTCTCTGTGTGCCTGTCATCTGATGAAATGGTTCATGGAGTCTGTTTCTGGTCATTTTGTAGGGCTCTGGCAGTGCTCCTCCTGTTCCTCCTTGCACAAAGGAGCAGATACCGGTCCTGCTGCTGGGTTGTTGCCCTTCTACGGCCCTGTCCAGCTCTCCTTGTGTAATGGCCCGTCTCCTGGTATCTCCTCCACTCTCTGGAGAATGTGCTGGGAGATACAGCAAACCTCCTTGCGACAGCACGTATGGATGTGCCATACTGGAAAAGCTGGACTACCTGTGCAACCTGAATGGGCTGCAGGTACTGCCTTATGCTACCGGGAGTGACAAGAGCACTAGCAAAATGCAAAACTTGAGAAAAATCAGTCAGGAAAGATCAGCAGAGAGAAATGGTCTGTGGCCACCACCTGGAAAACCATTCCCTTTTGGGGGCTGTCTTGCTTGTTGCCTCTCCTGTCCACCTGTTGTCACTTTCATTTGCACCAAAACAGGTGATTTTGATTCACAATCAGACAGAGAGCAGCAGATTTGTATGGGGCCTTTTTTTAATAATTTCAATTCTGTCCTGATCTGTCAATTTATCTGGCCACAACATGGGGTCTTCACTAATGATTGCAGTCTCACTCACAGATTTGCTGCTCTCACTGGTGCTGCTCAGGTCGCTCTGTGATGGTGGTGGTGCAATTGCTGCTGCTGGATGCTGAGCTGGTCCAGGCGGGTGTCTGGTTTGTGGTGGGCTGCTGCTGTCTGTCGGTGTGACCTCTGACATTTTCCTCCCACACTGTAGCTGGTTCACTGCAACCAGCAGAGGCACTAACGCTAGAAGTTGTAGGTGCTGTGGGTGCACAACAGGCTGAGGCAGCAGTACGGCTGCTAACGTTAGCTAGCTCAGCTTCTTCAACTAACGTTACACCTGTTGTAACGTCAGCTACTTGTTGCTCCTCCATCGTGGCTGTTTTATTAAAGAATTTTGTCAGTTTAGGCAAGCTTTCCTTAAACTGGGCATCTTCTTTCTTCCTCTTTCGCTTCTCAAATCCACTTTGAAAACGCTTCATCGCTTCACAAAGATAGTGACTGTCTGTCTCTGACAGTAACTCAAATTGCTACATCATTTGATTTGGTGCAAATGCAAAGGTATAAATACTAAATAATAAATACTGTATTTGCAAATATAGATATTTAATTGGATAGGCCCACATTTACATGTAGACAGATTTATTTTTACCTATTACAGATTATCATTCGTTTGGAGAGACAAGAAAGGAAAAATGTTTTAGAATTAAAAAAAGGAAATACAAATTCATGAGGCCCTTTGGCAGATGAGGCCCCAAACAATTGCCTACCTATGCCTTATGTTAAAACCACCTATGTCTATATTTATGCAATAGTTCATGAGTAATTCAAATTCAATTCAAAGAGTAATGGGTGTGGAGATGGATGCAGAGCTGTATGCAGATTGTAACTATTAAATTTGATGTAAATTCAAAATTATTTTTCTCACCAACACTTTGTTGCATAGACAAGCAACTAGCATCATTAGCGATGAATACATGAGCAATTCACCCGAGAAGAAGGGATGTGAATTTGGACGCAGGCTGCGTCTGTCGGGCTTTAAGGGTTGACATTTGAGGGTTTCAGGGGTCTCAAGTGTCAATCAAGGACCCCCGAGACCCCTGGATTTCACACCCTGCTTCTGTAGCTAGCCAGGGGGTGGCAGATCCATTATATGTCAACTAGCCTAACTTCACTAACCCTCCAAAACCTGGCTGGTACATTTTTAGTTTTTCATCTTCATTTACGTCCCAAGTTATAGCAGTCCTGTACATTTTTGGTTTTTAGAAATACCTCAGCCAGAACATGGCATATTATCTTTAGATGTCAACTAGCTAACTAGCTTACTGCTAACTTCTAACTCACCCCAACCTCCTAAATCCTCTTTTTTATGGATGCCTGAACTCTACCCTTGATTATACCACCTGGCAGAACAGCTACACTATTGGAATTGAAACAATTTAGACCCTTTTAACCCTCAATGGTGCCTCACTAAAGAAGGAAGTGATCGTGAAAAGTTTGTTTGCTTTTGGGATCTGAAGGAACGTTTGGACCCGGAAATGGCTATTACGTCACGTGTGGCATCAGACTTAACAACCGGATACACATCTCACTAGCTCCAATAGCCTGTTGGCATATGACGTCACGTCACTGCATTGCTGTGACACAAACTGCAGATGGAGGGCAGGAAGTGATTTTCTACATAGGAAGCACTATTACAAGCTCTCAAAATGCCTATGGTTTGCGTTGTTTACGGTTGCTCAAATCGATCAAACCGAGAAAGCACGAGGAGCTTCTATCGAGTACCAAAAGTAGTTAAAGGGGGCAAGTGCAAGAAATTGACCGAAACACGCCAGTAAAAATGGTTTGCGATCCTTCGTCTGCGGTTGGGAGGAGTGGAGTTGGATAATGGGGACATTCTAAAACGCTTTACATGAAAAGGCTTAACGTGGTTTAATGTTCCAAAACAGCGATCAATGATCACGAAGTTTCTCTTGGACGTGTCTTGTCATAAACACATCATCAAAAGCGTATGAGTATGGACATTATCTTACATTAAGCATTTTCCTCTCCATTGAAACAAATTCAAGGAATATGGTTGTTAAGTTAGCCTAAGTTAATGTAGCCTACGTTAAGTAGTCCCTTTCATTGGATCTCAGTTTTACTTTTTTGATAGGAGACAGCGTATATGACATGTGAGATGTCAGACAAATTTGGTGATCACTGATCGCTGCTTTGGAACATTAAGTCACATTAAGCGTTTTAGAATGCCCCAGATAATCCTTGTGTGTGCAGTGACCACTTCATTAAAGGTATCGTAACTTACAGTAAATGGCAATGTTTATGTAGCTAACTGTTTCTTGTTAAAAGTTATTGGGGCAATTGCTCTGTCAGCTAGCTTAGCTGTGCTTTAGAATTGTACTACTTAAACCGGAAGTATCACAAGTTTAATGTGCAGCTGTGTGTTAAGCTAATGTGATTGCTGTGTAAAAGATAAGATAAAGATAAAGATTCCTTTATTGTCAGTGCAACACGTACAGGTGCGGCTGATTCGCAGTTAAACTGTTGGGAAACCGGAAGCTGGAGATCTACCTAGAACCAGAGCCCATCTACTGTATATAGATATTCTCTGCCAGAACATTGAGTTAACAAGATGTGCAAGATGAAGTGCCTTTAACATCAGCAAAACAAAGGACAAGACTTCTGCAGGACACGACAGAGGAGCTACACCCCACTCTCCATCAATGGTGCCCCAGTGGAGAGGGTGAGCAGCTTCCGATACCTCGACGTACACCGAGTACCTGACATGGACCACTCACACTACCATCCTGGTGAAAAAGGCCTCAGACTGTTGAAGAAATTCAGACTGCCAAAACAGTCTAGACATTCTAAAAACCTACTCTGGTGCCACTGAGAGCATTCTGGCAGGATGCGTCACTGCCTGGTATGGGAACTGCTCGTCATAGGACCATATGGCCCTGCAGAGGGTTGTGGGACTAACTGAGCGCACCACAGGGACCCTTCTAACTCCCCTCCAGGACTTGTATACCAGGCAGTGCAGCACCAGAGCCGGTAGGATAATGAAGGACCCCCATCACCCAAACCACGGACTCTTTCAGTGGCTGCGGTCAAGCAGACGCCTCCGCAACCTCAAGGCCAACACTGACAGGCTCCGTAGGAGCTTCTTCCCCCAGGTCATCAGAACACTAAATGCAGCTCATGCTGGAGTCTAACTTTGTTTTGCACATTTTTCTATTGTGTTTTATATCTTCCTTAAGTTATTTCTTTTTATATTTTTAAAATAGTTTTTCTATTGTGACTTGTGATTGTGAGTAAATTATATTTGTTCTGTTGTGAGTTTTGCACAGTCTGCCCTGCAGCCGACCATCATTTCACTGCACTGTACATTGTACCTTGGCATGTGACAAATAAAAAACTTTGATTTTGATTTCTTGAAGACACAGCAACTGAGATGAAGGTAAACCTCAGCAGTAGGTTAAACCACAGGTACCGATGACACAGCAATGGGGCTTAAGACGCCACGTGACTTCTTCCGCAACATGCAAACCGCAGCTAAGCTAACGACAGAGCAATTGCCCCCATGTTTTTTCTTTGCTTTGCTGAAGTTTGTACCTCTGTAATTGAACAATAAGTAGCAATGATAACTAACGCTAGCTAACTACAAAGTGTTTTGCAGGGTGCAACCTTTCAATTCAGTTGAAAAATCGCTCCTCTTCGTAACATAAGGATCACGTCCAACATATGTTGTGATTTTCGGTTTATACCTTTCTCTCGTAGTATCTTCGAAAGTAAACTAGCACAGTACGAACTTTCCTCCATGTCGTCCATTCTGCTTTTCACTTCCTGCCATCCATCTGGATTTCGCGCGTCATTGGAATCATGTGACTCCAAACAAGCTATTCATACTCCAAGCCAGTAGACGGCGGCAAAGCAACAAGCTCGCAACAGCCCCTATAAGATAAAAGACAGAGGAAGCTACGTTCTTTTTCCTCAACGAGGTGGATGCATGTGCAGGCTGAAGGCGGTGTGCTCTTTAAAATGGAGGAAGACCTCGTTTATATTCTCCAAATCATGGCTTTTCTTTGTTTTCGATAGTATTTTCTGTGAACCTGTGTAGGTTTAAAAATCCTAGTCCGGCGTTATGGTGACTGTTTTGTTGTAAGATTGGGATTTTAAGCCTCCAGAGCAGAAGTGTAGTGGCTCTGGTTCGCGGTAAGCATGCTGGCTGTTACATTTGTCACATAACTAGAGTGTGTTAGCTTACCAGAGTTGAATAGTCTTGCTGGCTATTTTTCCATCACAGAGATGTTGCTCGGTGATGTTGTGCATTCGCCATTTAAGCTGTTTTGTCTGTTACTTGTTGTTCTTGAAGAACAGCGTCCATAATCAGACACTCAGTGACATATATAACGCAATAACGAGTCTGTGCACTCTCATTAGATAAATGCCTAATGTTTACCACCCAATACTAGACATTTAGCTACCTATCTAATGTAAGTGAGTTAAGTACAGGCACTTTCTCTTTCCACTTTTTGTACGTATTTTCTGAAATTGAATGTATGTTAATTTTCGCCTAACGTTACACATGAAAGATGTCAGCGAAATCCTGTAGCTTTACACTACAGTGTTTTGAATTGCAGAAGCTATAATAGTGAATGGTTGTGAGCTAAGGTAATTTATCGGAACAGGTCGGAATTGATTTGTTTGGATAATATAAACTGTTCGGTAAATAAAGCCTTGGTGCGCATGCAGCCATTTATGGATCGGCGGTCAAAACTGTCTGCAGCCCATCGGTCCTGAAATCGTTGCAAAGTTTTTACATGACCGCTCCATCTACTCGTGAACCCCCTGTTTCGCTTACACTGTTCACCAGATTCAAGGCAGGAGATCGCGCGGCTTTGGAAAGGCCTTCAGACACTGAGGCCTTTGTTCACATCTTGCACGTTACCCTGTCTGTGCACCGAGGCCCAGAACCAGACGCCTGTCGCGGCTCTCCCTTGTCTGCACGTTACCCGCCCTTATAAGGTAAGGTAAGGTAACGACGGCGAAGTAGTGCATTTCTCAGTACCACCACGAATGCGCATTGAACGCTGTTACTATGGAGGATTTGCCGATTTGGTTTGAAGCTCAGTCTGAGTTCACGAGTGCTACGTAGTACTGCAAGCTGCCACAAAAGGCATACTTGGCATCATGTCCAGCACCTTCTTAGGACTTTGCCAAAAGTTACATGGTGTTAAAAGGACATCTTTATGTGCATATTAGGTAAGATTGATATTTTAAAATTGCTAAAAATAATATATCTCTTAGTTGGACCTCAAGAATGTTACATGTGCACAAACACTGTAACATGGTAAAATGATGCTTAGTTGTAATCAGGGTTGGGAGGGTTACTTTTAATAAGTATTCCACTACAGATTACAGAATACTTGCCCTAAAATGTAATTTAATGCTTTAATACTATACCTACTAGCTAGCTGAATAGCTAATCCAGTGCAGCCAACTGTGAGATAGCTAGCTAGCGATCAATATTAGTTTAAATAATGAAAAAATCTTACTTCAAGATGCTTGTTCAGGTTAGAGGTCAACTCTTTTGAAGCGGATAGCAGTTTGGTTGCTGGCAAACAGCTTGCATTGTAATGTTATGTTGCGACCTTATTTGAAATCTGAAAGTAAAATGGTCCCAGTATTTCCATGACATAAACATGTTGCGCTGGTTGCTTTCTGTCTCACTCTCCATTCTACTGTCTTGTGAGTCAGGCAGGCTGCGTGCCTTTTTCTTTTTTTTTTTCGTGAGGGGCATATGGGAGAGAGGCAAATCGGGGGTATATCATTGGATAGATTTCCCAACTGAATAAACATTAAATGAAAAAAAACATCCATGTAATCCCTTCAGTAATCTAAATATTTTTAAAATGTAACTAATTTGAGATAACCATCAAATTTAAATGGTAACTGTAACGGAATACAGTTACTCATATTTTGTATTTTAAATACATGACTCCGTTACATGTATTCCGTTACTCCCCAACCCTTCTGTCATGCTGTATAATTTCCCTTGTCTGAAACTCTTTCCCCCATCTTCTTTGACCAGGGCAGGGGGAAGGTGGAGCCACTGCCTGTGTGCACCACATCATGGCAAGCAGTGGTGGGGTTGCCAGGTCAGTCATAAATCCACATTCCTGCACAATTGCAGCTTATTAAGCCGACCAGACTGCGTTCTGTGCAGCTCTGGTGTGCAAAGGCTGCATAGAGTGACTCTCTGGTTGTGTATGCACCAAGCTGGGAGGTGCTGGGTGCTCTAAGGGACCTCTGAGACAATCTCTCCATCCACTCTAATGATTCCTGTGCTGCACCTTAAATCTGACCTGGAGGCTGGTGACCCCACTTTGGATGAAATTTATCCAACCCAGCCCACATGTGTGTCAGTCCTCCTGTTCCCTGTCTTGGGAATGTTATTTGAACATTCCCAGTGGTGCTCCTGCTGAGATAGTCAGCTAGCTAACACAACATAATGTTTGTCGTCCTTTTCCCTTCAGCCTAAGTATTTCTGGATCTGTGAGCCGAAACTGAACTCCCATTTGCTTGCTCTTGGATCCATGAAGTCCAGCATTGCTGCATTGTGACAGGTGGGGCTAGAAAGGACAATGCATGGTTTGATCGTATATTTTCACAAACTTATATTTTAATTGTCAGTCTGCTCAGGCAAATCGTGGGATAGTTCTAGTTAATGAACCAATCACATTGTAGTGTTCGGGTGACATTTTCAATGACGTTAATGTACGGCTTAAATAAGACCCCCAAAAAGGACTGACATAGCAGTATGATACATTAGCTTGGTTCCGAACAAGTTCGGAAACTTAAGTATTGTTGTAGCTGTCGGAATGAACGAGCGAATGAATGTCTAAATATGCAATATAATCATATAATTTAAGATGTCTCAACACATTCCTTTTACAGGTGCTTAAAATGGCCACTGTTCTGATTTATTCTGCTGTAATTTTCTTATTGTTCTAACAGAGTGAAGATTTTGTATATTTGTCATAGACCTCAAATTGACTACTTTATGAGCTTCTAATATATAAGTTGATCTGTTCAGAAGATTGTCCAAATAAACTACTTCATCCAACTATTTTTGAGTTCTGTCTGCCACCCCATTTCATATCTTATGTCTATCATTTGATGTCTGACATCTCATTTGCACGAACCCAAACGCGTGTATACCTTGGCTAGCATGTCTGGATGCAAACGGGGAAAAATATGGAGTGTTGCATGCATGTAACAAGCTGTACAACAAATTTCATACCTTTTTCAGTTGAAAGTTGGACAAAATTTGCACAAAGTTCTCTGGAGTGGGTGAATCTGATTTCAAAAGAAAGCCAAATTGCAGAAAAAGCTGTAGAAAAATATGACCACAAATATGACAGCCACATTCCAGCTGTGCCAGCTCATGTTGGCTACCATAGAGAATGCTACGTACAGTATGCCAACAAAAGAAATATTGAAAGAGCCTGCAAGAGGAGAGAAATGACAGTATAGGAGGTTGAAGGTTTGTAAAGCAGCTTTAAACTGGTTAACTGTAGTTGAACTGTAACTGTAGTTTGACCTTATACATTTGTGTGTATAAATGCTAAGAATCCATCTTAAGCTGAATTGTAAAACAAAGAGCACGTTCATCGTTTCAGCATCATAGATGGGTCAGGGTCAGGTCCGGTCAGGTCCAGAAGATGTCTGATAACAGGGCTGAGTATCTGGGGTTACCTGGGGAAACCAATTTGGAGAGTTGTAAACAAACTATAACTTTGGAAGCATTACTACTACAATCCACACAGTCATCACATATTTCTCTCTCCATCTACAACCCCCCCCCCCCCCCCCCCATTTTGTTTCCCATTACAATGTATTAGATGAGGAAGCACGCACTCGGTGTACAAGTTAAGATGACAATATGCCACCAAAGGTTAGAGTTCTCTGCTCAGCCACAACAGAGGTTCCAGGTCACCAAAGGAAGAGCGTATAACATTAAGCTGAGCAATGACATTGTACGCTCTTTGGTACAACATGCTACACCAGACAGGAATAGGAGACAACTTGAAGTATAGGTGTGAAGACAATGCATTTAGTGGATTTCTACATCTTTGCAGTCAATATTGGCAAAGTATTAAGTACTACTATTTAAAAGAAAATATGAATATGAATGTGAAATTAAATACCTCACCTGACAGCAGTATCCGCAGCTTCTGAGCTTCAGTTGTCAATTCCTTGGATCTGTTTTTTCACTTCCTATTTGAACGAATATCATTGGCAGACTTCAAGTCAGGTGACGCTAGAACGAGTTTTTGATTGGTTTGCAGTATAGTACTCCCTACCGTTTGTCTAATCAGTTTATGAAACATAAGTTTAGTTTTCATAAAAATATGATTGACTTGAGACTGCCAACAAACGGAAACATGTTCAGAGAAAAATTAGTTTATATGAAAAAAACAGCTACTCTATTGCTGAGGATTGATCATTTCAAAAACTAAAGCAGATAGCAGCCTTCGGCCCACCGCCTACATGGCAGACCGTGGTGTAACTACCTCTTCAGCTCCCTAGCCTAACTGTACCTCTACCATTTTTCCTTTTCAGTATAACTGTAGGGATTTTACACTTCATTGTAGCACACCTGTATTAGTGTGGCATCAGTTATCACAGCACTTGTGTGCACTTTCTAACATGATTAAGTCCACTTAAGTACTTTTCATTTTTTACGAATTTGCTTTGTAAAATGAGGGGGAGGTCAACATCTGTGGATATTACTGAAATGAACAATAAAATTGATTTCAACTTATTGTTTCTGAAGGTGTTTTCTTTCTCTCAGTAGGGACCCCCAGCTTTACTGGTGCTTGAGAGGCTTCGGACTGAACTAAATTTGTACTCCTGCCTAGTGGGTGGCAGTAATGTACTTTTACATTGGTTTGCATATCTCCATTAAACATCAGAAAAGAGCAGCAACCTTCAGCTGCATGCATGAATTTTATCACACTTAAAATTGTCACAATATTTAATACATTTGAGTCAACCAGTATTTAATTTTTATGGAAATGCAGAACTACACAAGCTTGTGAACTAAAGCAGGACGGTGTGGATAGGAATTAAAAGCGTGTATGGGACTCTCAAAGCCGGCCATGGCTATTCAGAAAGCTGGTGTAAACTGAATCTGTGCTTCCAGTGACACACCCAGTAGTTTCTGCTGGCTCTCAGATGTTTGTTTTGCCAACCCTGGAGCTGTGTCCTGTTAAGTCGGTCTCCCTTCTCTCCTTTCAAAACTGCATTTGCTGGTAACCCTGCTCTTCAGGTCCAGTGTTACATGGGTGTCTTTGCCTGGTTACAAGCTCTGGGTACTATCTTCCCACTAACTGATGTAAGATCATCTTGCCCATCCCTAATCCTAACTGGTTAGTGCAAAACTATGATTGTGATCCATAACCAGTTGCTAAGTAGTTCCTACACCTGGTAACAATGGTCATAGGACAAGTCTGCTCAACCTGACAGTGCATAATCTATTTATAGTATATATTTAATACTATTTATATAGTATTTATTTATACTTCCAAATGTCATGTGTCATTGAATTAATTTATTTTTTCTTAACGCAGAAATGGTATTAACATTGCAGACCTTATCCTGGGATGTGACGGTAAAAGACCCCTGGGCAGGAAAACTCAGCAAATGCTCCATGTAGACAGAACATGGTTGCACATGGTCCCCTCCCATCTTGAGTGTTACAGCAGGCCTCTCTCCCCCATAGACCTGAGAGATACTGTAATGTTGAACAGAGCTGGTGTGTACTCTATCACCCCACCTTCTGCAAGACAGGATAATACAAGGCACCTGGGAATTCTGCACAGCAGGTCTAATATTTTGTGAGTACTAATATTTCAGAGTACTTAGTGGTCCCATTCTGCTCACCATGACAACCTGAACCTTCCATCATATACCACTAATCCTTTCATCTGTAAAAATAAATGAGTAAAACTTTCCAGATTGAGCTTTTTATTGACCCTTTCCCCCTTCCACAGAAACCTACAGTACAGTTCCTGCAACAAATTAACAGACATAAAAGGCACCATTTACACTTTTTATATTAGTATTCAAAGTCATATCAGTGGCATAAAAACATGAAGACATGGCTGCTTCCATACCTACTTAATGTGGAATATCAAAGGGGTATTTTTGGTATGAATGAGGTCAGAGATTCTCAGTGAGACCTCTCTGTAGGGTAGATTACTGCAAGTAATGTCCACCCTGAAGTGCACACAGAGCTTACCAAAATGCTGAGAAAAGACATACTGACTTACTCACAGGGAAACTCCAGCTAAAATCAATCATTTGATAGGTTTAATATGATATACACATTAAGGGCCTCACCACTCTCCTAGTTTCATTTTAGTTTTGGCTCACTTTCATGCGTACGCAAACACAGGTTTCCCTTCATGAATCATGGCATCTTTACCCGAAGAAGAAGCATTTATTTGTTCAGTGATTTGCATTGCTTTGTTTACACTAAAAAGCTCTGGATGGATTGCGTCATCACCTGAAGGTGGCAGGTGGGCTTGTAGGCTTATGGAGGAAGTGTGGAATGCTCAGTCACAACTGCAGGAACAGAACACGCCTGATAAAACATCATAATCTGATTTCTGATTGGCCTTCCCCTGTCCAGTCATGACTATACCTTTGAGCTTCCGATCAAGACTCCGATTCTGCCAATGGGTGATCCAGGAGCTGGGATGGGGGCAGCTACCAATTCAAAGTAGTATGAGCCCTTGCAGGTCTTCCCACAAGCAGCTTGGTGCACAGAGAGGAAGCTGGCTGTTGGAACACTATGCTGCTTTGACGAAGACCTGGAAGGGCTCAAACTGCTCTGGGTGTGCAGAGTCCATTCCTGATGAGTAATTGCTCAGAATTCAGAACACAGAATCTCCAACTGAAAAAATAAGACTTTGGTCAGACACACAAAACTCTAAAAATCAGAAAAATTCCCTTAAATGAGATGGCACTTAAGTCTCCAGTGTCCCTTTGATATGGCTATGAAGAGATTCACAAGAAAGCAAGAGTTCACCACATTACCCATCTCCCTTAAATGAGATGGCACTTAAGTGTCCAGAGTGTCCCTTTGATATGGCTATGAAGAGATTCACAAGAAAGCAAGAGTTCACCACATTTTCTCTGTGAAACCTGTGCATATCCTGGCGATGTGTGTTTCCTCTGGTCAGCTTCCTGAAGGTACATTCTTTCATAAGTCTTATGTGCTGTTTTCCACAGGTATGCTCCATCAGGATCTTTATTCCAAGTCTGACCCGGAGAGGAGGGACGAGCCGAGGATCAGCACGGCTAGAGGGACGAGGAGTGGGTGGACCTGGGCCTGTCGCCATGCTGAGGACCAAGTCTTCAGCTCCACCTCCACAGGGTAGTGGTCACTCACGTCCAAAGCCTGGAACGGAGAGGCCAGAACTCTCTGACACAGATGCAGGCATGAACTCTCCATGAGCCCACCCGCTGCAGGAGGTTATAGGACAGATGGCAGGAAGAGGTGGGAGACTGAGGAGAGGAGGAGCGGAGGCTGACCTTTTCCAGTGGAAGGTGGAACTCCTTGTCAAACCTGAAGGGCCGGGCGGAATAGGGCTCGATTGCTCGTAGGAATGTCTCCCCGTGTACCACGATGCTGTGGGGAGGATGCAGAGGTCAGCAGGAAGGGCCAGGACTCTGGCAAAGCAACACTGATAACTATATACAAAGCAGCAATTTTGCAGTTTTGGAATTTAAGCTCTGCACCACCACAGTATATACTACAACCCCTCATCTGGTAATCCAATGTACACTCCACCCTCTGTGCCCCCTCAGTAGTCATTTAGTGTACATTACAGCCCCTCTGTGGCCCCTCACCGGTCATAGGCGCAGCTGGTTGTCTCTCTAACGGTAGTGTCATCTTGATCTTTAATCAGCCAGTAAAACTCAGGCATTGACATCAGTCGGATGTTCTTCCTGTTTTTCTTGGCCACATATCCACAGGCTGCGTTTAAGTCTCCCAGGAACATCACATCCTGTCAGAGGAGTAACAGGTGTGTAATTCGATTAGCAGGGACCCTTGAGTCTTCTCTTCCTCAGTCTTCCCCCTCTCTATAACCTTTAGCTTACTACCCTTGTACCTCTATTTTCCACTTTTTTTTAACATCCAGGAAGACATCATAGAGCTCATCGATTTCTTTGGTGGCGTTGCTGGGTGTAGTGTGCTGGGGGATTAGGACAAAGTCTCCGATAACTGTGCAGAGAACAAAAACAAGACATCATTCACATGGCACCTTTTCGGCCTGTTGACATTTCCCAACACCCCCTGGCCACCAACCTGTCTTCGGTGCTTTGAATCTCACTACGAAGGGTTCCCTGGAGAAGGCATCCATATCCCCCTTCTGAGTGTCGGGGTACTGGTATGTATCCTGCAACATCACTGACCCTGTCCTGCAGGGAGCACACAGAACACTGGGCTGCATCAGACCACACATAGAGAGGGAGAGGGATGGAGAAAGAAGAGGGAAATGTAGAACAGGACAGATGGCAGGCACTGGGCATAAAAGGGAAGGAGAGGCAGAGCAGATGAAGGAGGGAGACCTGAAAGAATGGGTGTGCTTGCACTAATGTATTTGCGTGAAGGGTTCTCTCACCTGTACACAAACACATACTGCTCCTGGTAAGATGTCCTGCCCAGACGCCCACTGGCCACGTAGTCATAGTGATACTTTTCATCATACCTGTAGACAGAGGGATTTCAAATTCAAATGAGCTTTACCAATGACAGAATTGCTGTTCTCACTATATCACTTACATAAACCCTGCACAACGCTACACTAAAAACACAAAGAATACTTCAGTTGAACTGGGAGGGTTTACATGCTTCCTTACATAAATAAATACATGGTTATTCTTATTGTTTGTTCTTAGAAAAAACATTTAGAAAAAAAAAAATTCTAATAAACATGCTCATTTGTGGTGTACCATGTTGTGACAGAGTATGCAATGGTTTCACCTTAACGTGGGTGGTTCTGTCTTGCAATGGGGTCAGTGGTGAGTGTACCTGTTGAGCACGGACAGCAGGGTTGGGATGGCTTTACCCTTGAAGTCTCTCACCTCTTGAAGCAGACACACGTCACAGCGAGACAAGATCTGAATCCAACAACATGCAACGTGCAACATAAAACATACAACACAACATGAAAAGGTTCAGATACAGACAACAAAACCCATGTCAATTCTGAATAGAGGAGAACTGTGCTTGTGGGCCAAATACAGAGGTGCATAAACCAAAGAACTGCTATGGAGACATTTTGCAGCTGGATGTATAAAGGTTGACAACACTTCACTCATGCTGAAATGCCTATCTCTGTTAAACTCATCTCTGTTAAACTATAAAACACTGAGTGTGTATCCTCTGTAAATGTAGCCAAAACGCTAATGGGCCAAGGCAGAGCCTTAAGGAAGGATGCCAGGTTTCCCAGAAAGGGCTGGGTCTGCCTGGAAAAGCCCTTTCATTCCATCATTCCACAGAATTGATATTACTCAAAGCAGATCTGGTTCTGATGACCGCAGACTCTTACTGCAAAGCACCCTCAGTCTAAATGTGACATGGATTATATCATTTGTTTTGGCTGGAGAGAATCTCACCCGGACCAAAGTGTGCATGACCGGCACGTTGGTCGATTTGGAATCGCCAAAACTCTGGATGTTGAAGGCGCAGATTTTGAATCCCAAAACAAGATCAAGTCCTCTTAGACAGAGGAGGAAGAGGATGAGTAGAGGATAGCCGTGATGCATGGTTGAGCTGCTGACAAAGGTGAAAAAAGAGACAGCCACATTGTAACAACTTCACTCACAGCTCCTAATGGAATGGAAACTCCGCTTATGTCACAGTTGGGTATTGTTACGTCACAGCTGGGTATTAGGTATAACTCTTGTTTAAGACTGAAATTAATTTGTTTATTGGGACTGACCCCATTCAGAAAAGGTAACTGCTGTTCAGTAAATATGAAATGGCTGCAAATCTTTCTGCAAAAAGTTCTGCTAACACTGCTTCATCTAGCAGAAACACAGAATCAGACCTTTGGCTCAGCTGAGCACATTGCTGTAGTATCCCACAATGCGTCATACTGAAAGCTGTTACTATTAGACCTAACGCCAGGTTTGACCTAAATCAAAGTGAGCACATTTTGGCAACTGTTTGAAATAACTTCATGGATGTATGCTTACATATATGAACTCTCAAATTCTCGAGTTCAGACATCTGTTAAACTACTTAATGAAATAATAATATTAGTAGACAGAAGACATGATTTCTCCAATGATTATAACTCCAGATTGGAAAAGATTTGTTTCATTCGGCATACTTATTTCCACTCATTTATACAGCAAAGCTAAACAGCCAGTGGGGCAGTCCTCTTATTGAGCAATGTTCCTTCCCTGCCCTCAGGCACTGGTAATACTCCCCCCACTGTACTGGAACAATGCTCTGCAGTTTAACATGTCTAAGCATGCCCTGAAGATGAGCTTCTCGCTCACCATTCAACAGACGGATCTCACATCGAATCACAGTCTAAGTTCCAAACCATGGAATTTCACAGAAATACACAATGGGCTTCATGCAGCAACATTCTCTTAAATTTCTCTTAATTTCCTGTTAAGAGAAAAAACAAGTGAAGTCAACTCCAGAGGCACCAAACGTTCTTAACCATCCAAACCTGCTCTTACCCAGGCGTGCAGAATGATGAATCCCACTTGATCATAAATTGGAGGGGCGTGGCCAATTGTTTGTTATTAGCACAGGTAACGCTCCCTAAACACTATATAAGGGCAGGTGTTGTGCCGTGTGCAAATACCTTGGCACATGCCCAAGAATTGGAGAGATGCCACCAAAAAAAAGGTTGTAAGAAGAACTTCAGCAGTAGTGAAATTGACGTATTGTTAAATAAACAAAGTAAATGTTGGCGTTACAGGAAAATCAAAAACCCAGCAATGGCAAAACATTTGTGATGCTGTAAATGCCGTGTCAGCAGAGGGACACACAATAACTGAAATTGAAAGAAAATGGTTTGACATGAAAATGGAAGCAAAAAAAAAAAAAAAAAACGCATTGCCCAAGCCAAGTGCTCCATGATGACAGCTGGAGGAGGACAGGAGGAGGTGGCGGTTTTGCAAGTAGACCTCAGAGTTCAAGAAATAATTGGTGAGGTGGGACTGACAGGTGTCCAGTCAGACGCTCCACTTGACAGCGATGCCGCTCCAGGTGCATCAGTTTCTGAAGTCCCCGACACAGACAGTGATCCACTGCCAGGCCCCCACCAGCCATGCATTTACAGACACACCAGTTGCTGAAGGTACTTTTTGCATGTTCATGTTGGAGATCTACTGTATAAACACTTTAAAATTAATTAATACAATATAAATTAATACATATAAAACTTTTTTTTTCCTATCTGTCGTAGTCTATAGGCTTTTTTGCTGTTATTTCAATGAACACTCAAACGTCTAAATTCAAATTTGGAGCTGGACTCTGTGGCATCGGTGGCAGACAGGAGAGCACTCCTCAAACTGCTCTCTGTCATGGACGACAGCAGCCACCCACTCCACAAGCTGGTGGTAGGGCAGAGGAGCAGCTTCAGTGAGAGGCTGATCTCACTGAACTGCTCCTCCGAAAGATGCCGCAGGTCATTTCTTCCCAGAGCCATAAGACTGTACAACACCACATGTGGGAGAGGAGGGGAAAGGAGGAGCACTGTGTAGTCTTTTAGTCATCTAACTTTTTAGTCTTTTTACCCATGCACTGTGTCTTTTACCCATGTACTGTTCACTGTTTTTATCTGTTTATTTATTTATTTATTCTTTTTGCACTTCCGCACTTTTAATGGTTGTATTATGGTTTTTATTATGAATGTACTGTATGTCAGCGAGCAGCTGGATAACTTAATTTCCCACTGGGATTAATAAAGTACATATCTATCTATCTATCTATCTATCTAAATATTTCTTTTTATTTTCAGGAATTTTTCACAAATTTAATAATCCAATCATAATTACTCTAAAACATATAATAATCTAAATTTGATTATATGATATTCATGCAATTTTTTATGTTCCTCAGATTTAAAACTTATGCTTCCTTGTGTTGGACAAACAATTTGTGGACTGTGAAAACGAGATGTTTTTGTCTTATCTTGGTAAGAGTGCTCTCAACCACTTGTAGAATTTTCTCTTACCTAAGAGAAGAGCAAAAATAAAACTGGTGAATCCCAGAAATCAATGGGTACTAACAAAACAGAAATAAGAGGAAATTTGTTCGTATATCGCTTCCTGCATGAGGCCCAATGTTACAAAAGGGAAGGACTAGACAGTCCTATAGGACCTCCAAAAATGAGTGCAACAACAACAGACATTACAGAAACCTAGGGTGCAGACTGCAGCTCAGAAGGAGCACTGTAACACAGGGAAAATTCCACTTCCATTTACACATTTACACAAGTCTACACTGGGGTTCTGGTTAAACTGGCTACAAAGATACAGGTTTACTGCAGAGACAGACATGCCTGCTGGAAGCAAGCAAACTGCCTCAACCTTTGTTTATTCCACTGAGTCAGAGATCGGGGGGGGGGGGGGGGGGGGGGGGGGGGGGGGGGGGCTATACGTAGGGCCATGGCCCCAACTCCCTTAGTTCTGCAGGTTCTGACAGCACACTCATTGTTCATCTTTAATAGCTGATGTGTGTGCAAATACAAACAAGGACCCAAAAAGATGACAGCACTTATAGTCATTTATACTGAGTCACTCAAACAAGTTGAGTCCATTAGAATCCAAAAGCACAAATGAAGCAAGATTTGTAACCACATCAGCCAACCCTATGATGTGAACACTGATCTCAGAACAGAGCCACTAAAAGGTTATATTGCATTTATAGAAACTGACTTGTCAGCTTTTCTTTTGCCACCATGGCAAACATCCAAACTTCTCACATTACAAAAGCTGAGTTTTCCAATAAAAAGACTCCTATTTAAGCACTGTGACTCATAGGAATCCTGTTGTATTTGAGGAAGTGGATTTATTGTGCATTTTCTATTTGGGCCAGCTTCTCCAAAAGGCCAATCATTTTTCTATTGAGCAAGGGAAGTGGCATTGATAAGCATGTTTCCTTGGTAGTCCTTTACACAGTGTCTGTTTACCCTTGCTGAAAAAGTGATCTTGACGACAACTGAAAAGTCACACACTTTGGTTACAAAAACAGCAGCACAGTCCGTAAACTGTGGATGATAAATTGTTACATTTTTGTGTGTAGAATAGGACATTTCTGCTACCTTGCTGCTACCATGCTTGAGCTGGCATAGCATGGCCACAGGGTACATGTGAGCAGTAGTGGAAAGGGGGAGGAGCTCACCCCTCACTCAATATATGGGACTGGGAACTGGCTACTATTGGGATGCCCTTAAAAATATACATTTACATTTATTCATTTAGCAGACGCTTTTATCCAAAGCGACTTACATTTTTTTTTTTTTTTTTTTTAACAATGTTATCCATTTATACAGCTGGATATTTACTGAGGCAATTGTGGGTTAAGTACCTTGCCCAAGGGTACAGCAGCAGTGTCCCAGCGGGGATCGAACCTGCAACCTTTCGGTTACGAGTCCTGCTCCTTAACCACTATGCTACACTGCCGCCCATACACACGCCCATACCTTATGCTCTAAAGCACAACATCTACATTACTCACATTTGATATCTCAAATGAGCATTTATCTAATCCACCCATAGAAAGAGTCTTGATGGCAAGAATGGAGAGAATCATCCAGGGTTGTGCATGTTGTGTGTGTACAGTGTTGAGTAATTGTACCTCCAAACTCCGCTGACACCTAGTGTCACTGGCCAGCTCACCTGTCTGGATGCCTATGACCACAAACATGTGCAATGACAAAATATAGTTTGAAGATCTTCTTTTACAGTATTAATAGAAATAAAATACTGAAAATGCAGATGCATTAGAATGGACTGACAGACAGACGGCCCTCACACGACGTATCCAAACACACCTTGTTGGGAACAACCCACCTCTTCCACAGAGACACGGACCTTTAATCATAAGCCAAAAAGACACATACGCACTCACGTGACTCACTATGGCACAGATTAACAGAACAGCAGGATGTTGCCAATTGCTACTGCAAAGACATTGCTGATACCTGGCTGTTGCAAATGGTGTGTTAAATGACTAATTTCAGGGTAACCCTTTTACATTAGTGCATTTGACCCTCGACAAATCCATACAATTAACAAACAATAACAAATACAAACATCATAGGGCACAACTACTACTATTCATCCTTCACACTACATATTATCAGCTTACCCATATCCCACCAACATTATAATCAGTACAATCAGAAAAACCATTCACAATTAATCAAAAATAATTCACGCAATAATCCATTACACACAGTGGCTCACCGTCATCTCCCCATCTCTCATACTGAAGTGTCTGAGCCAGGGGGCTCTACCCTCATAGGTACCATTGCTGCTGCTTAATGCTGTAACCTCATATGACCCCCCCCCCCCCCCATACACCACTGCAGTGTTTCTTTTAACAGTTGTGAAAGCATATTTGGGCTAAAATGAAATTATATGTATATAAAATATAGATTTCATATATATCTATGCACTGTACAGGTCCCAATAACTGTTTATGGTTGCACAGTTTTTTTGCTTAAATCATTGGTCAAAGGAGTCGTGATGCATGCAGACAAACCCTCAAGTGCAGATAAATCTCTTTCCTGTGTGTTGCTCTCTCTTTCTTGCAGATTTCTGCATGTGTGAGACAGAATGGAATTTCAACTGGAGCTTCCGCATGTTCAGTCATGAGGGCTTCAAGCAGGTCTACTTCATTTCTGCCCTAGGCTTGGGGGGGGGGGGGACTACACAATCACACACACCCATCACACACTCACCCAATGGAAGGAGTCCATTGACATTACTAGACATTACATTAAATTAAATTTAGCAGAGGCTCTTATTCAGACCAACTACCGGCACAATTGAACATTAGTGTATCCACTCAAGTTGAATGAGCAACAGTCTCAGACCAGGCAAAGAACACTCCCATACCACTGATTGTCAGCATAACACTATTCGAGCCCTACCCTAAGTTAACTTGCGCAACCTGACTAGACAAGAGAAGCCAAGTATTCTACCATATATCACAATTACTAGATCACAGAATCCAAAACACCTTGTAATACTATATGCAAAATAAAGAGCAAGTACAAGTAGGGGGCAGGGATTGAGGTGGAACTGAGACCACCACTGAGGGACCAGTACAGACAGAGGACATGTTTCACAGGAACAACCCCATCAGGATGGGACAGTCAGTTGTCCCATGGTTGCAGAACGTGGCGGTCTTGGCAGAACACAGGGTGTGAAGACAGACTGTAGGTATGAGGCTGTCCCATTCACTGTCCTGTATGTCAGCACCAGGGTTTTGAACTTGATGAGAGTGGTAACAGGAAGCCGATGAAGTGAGGTGCGGAGGGGTGTAACTTGTCTACAATCTCCCTAAATGGTGTCAAGTTGTGCAACTGCATTCTGGATTAGTTGTAAGGGTTTGGCAGCACAGGCAGGAAGACAAAGAGGGAGTTACGGTAGTCCATGAGTGAAAGGACCAGGGCCTAGTGAGGTAGGGATGGATCCTTCAGATGTTGCACAGAAAGAAGCTGAACACCCGACTACACATTACAAAAGAACAACATTTCCACCAACAAGATGTGTCTGTCAGTGCTTTGGGCACTGCACCAGGGACACAGGCCCAGAACAGGCTGCCTCCATTCAGCTTCCTGTTAATGCACTCTCTCACTTCCTCTAGTTCTCTCTCATGCACTGCAAGTATTTTTCCAGACTCAGTAGGACAGCATTTCTTAGTCCTGGGGGCACCTATGTAAACTGGGTTTCATTCCAACTTTACATTTATTAGGTTTGATTAAGCTGTTAGCTCAGCACTGCTCTTTATTTGTATTTGTACATGTGTGTGTATGGTCTTATACAGGAAGTTACGTTTAGGCTTGTAAAAAAACTTGAGCAAATTATGCTCTTTTTTAGCATAGCCATTGAACACATTTTGTACAGCTGCCCCATTTAGATATAATTAAATTAGGCCTAGAAAAAAATAATTGAAGAACTAACCGAACAACTGTTTGTATTACTAATTTAAGGGACTAGAGAAATAATTTACAGAAGTATATCACTTTACAGTAATCCAAGACAGGATTTATCGGGCAAGATCCATTTTTGTTTACGTGAGTAACATTTAATACTTGCCTTGGCGGTTTACATTTCACCCAGATCATGTATTATGAATTTAACCGACTTTCGTTACCTCATCGCCAATAACAGTAAATTATCTTACGAAATCGGTCTCCATTTTTGGTGAGACTGCTTGATGACAAAGCAGACATTTAGACAAAACATCCTCTCATTTGTAAAGAATATGAATATCTCATGTGCTCACCGCTTCAGCCAATCAACGTAACAACCACATTACAGCTCACCTGCCCAGCATTTATCCAAAAAAGCCAAGACGTCTGTAGACAACAGGCAAGGTAAACACCAAACCTGAAACCAGAACAAATGTGTCTTCGTAAATGCAGAAAGCGCAAGTGCTTCATCTTCCAACTTTGCTGTAGTTCACAAAACTATATAAATTAGTCTACCAAGACAAAGTAAAACTGATAGATTATGAAGGAAATTGTTATTACCTTATTTCTGACGGCGTTAAAGAACCACCCGTTCGGTAGACACAGCTGTGTTTTGCGTAGTGCTGAAACAGAAGAGCGCTTCGCACAGTCTTTAGAGTATCAGTTTCAGCCCCACCCACAATGGTCACTGGCCATCTTTTAAAGCTGGAAGTGGAGGGGCAAGGCTTATTAAAAAGAGAGCGTCAACAACAAACAAGTAAAAGAACTTCAGTGTTGCCAGATTTGGGAACTTTTGGGTCAATTTCGGGTTTATTTTTAGTTCACAGTGAAAACTGGGGTAAAAAAAAAAATTCTTGCAATTGTTTTGTTTTACTTCATATATCGTTATTTTTGTTCATGGTCAATCAAGAATGGGAAGAATAGTTTCTGTATTTGGGTTGCAGCCACTCTCATCCTTATGAAATCATAGGTTCATATAGTAATAGATCACATTTTTATATATGTTTTCCATGTATAGAGCTGAATATTTACTGAGGCAATCTGAGTGAAGCACCTTACCCACAGGTACAACAGCATTGCTCCACTGGTGAATAAAACCAGCAGCCTTGAGGTTGTGCTTATTCTTCACATTGCTGTAAAGGACAATATACACCTGTGTAACACCAGCTGCTAGTGTCATAGCAAACATTCACACATATTGCATTATAGTTTAGTTATGATAAATGCAATTGTCAATGTGGCCTGCAAAACATTTTCTCAGACCAATCTGGTTGGAATTTAGTAATGCTCCTCCTGTCTATCATAACAAAGAAATTTGTGCTGTCAGCTCTCAAAATGTGCATACTATTTTATTTGTAATTTATGTAATTTATTTTGGTCCTGTTTGTTATGGGTTAGAAAGAAACTGAAGTGTGAACTGATGTAGTGTAGTGACAGATAGAGACGGCAATATTGTTTGTCAGTGAAGGTGTTCAGTCATGATGCCTTCATGGTCTATAAATTGAATGTTTGCATATCAGGGCAGACCAAATACATTGTCCATCTTATCAATACAATTTTCAAGAGAACAAAGGCACAAAGCCAAATCATTAATATAAGAACCATGTTATCCTAATGTCATTGAGATCAGATACACTCAGACAAAAACTGGTAAGTTCAACATTACTCATCACAATAATGCTGTTAAAGTGCCTGCCATCGATTTCACTTTAGTTTGAATTGGTCATATAGCTGGGGGTTGGTCCAGTTGTGATGGATGCTGGTAACTCATTTCACCACTAGAGGGAGAGTGAAGCACAGAGGAGAGGCCACAGAGGAGAGTAACTGGCTGAGAGTAAAGTTGTGGAGCGGAGGGTTCTTGCAGAAATGTCAGAGCTAATGATGGTCTGAAGGCAGGAAATGAGCTACACCTAGGAGCACCCCGTCGGCAAGCTCCAGCATCAGGAATGTGAGGTGTGCTAAGATTAGAAATCAGGTAAAGGAGATCAGCTGAGGCATGGGCACAGTCTGGAGGGCAGGGGGTAAGGCTGCACGAGGTTAGGTTTCTTTCCGTATTTTTTTTCCCTTTAGTCATACCTGATGCGGAAGCACACCTCCAAAGTTCAGTGAAATGCTTCCAGGGTAGAAAAATATCACTTGTATCTATATGTTGGTTAACTTGCTTATTAGCTTTGAAAAACACATAGCATATGTTTTCACTCTTTACCTTTGTAGCCATGTGTGTAAGCAGCACAGTGCTGTTGCTGTGATATCAACATTGAATAGATACGAGTGACGTTTTTTTCCCCCGGAAGCATTTCACGTGGCCATGGAAAAGTGGAGGTGTGCTCCTGCATCAGGTGTGACTAAAGGGAAAACAATACGGGAATAAAGCTAATCCCGCATACCGGGGATAGCTGTTATTGTGCTAAAAATAGCTATTCGATATATTGGGATGGCTATATCGTACAGCCCTGGCAGGGGGCCAGCTGAGCAGCCAGCATTCTCGGGAAGCTGAGGTGGCTTTGGGGACAGTGGGAGGGAAGGCCCAGGGGACCAGCCACCCAGACACGGACAAGTCCTCCAGAGGAGAGGGATTGGCTGGTAGGTGCGGTGGGCAGGTCTGCCTTGGGGAGAGATGGTGAGAGATGGTGGTTCGACATCCAGCCAGAGAGAAGAGTGTGGCATGCCATAGTACACCCCCTGCAATTCACCCCCTGTAAACCTGTAAAGCTCCGTGGAAAATGTAGTATCTGTTATGGCATTATGAATAGCATGGTCAATTACAGAATACAGAACGGTGATGCAATTTCAGTTGCCTTTTTTGAGCATTATAGAGAGTGGAGAAAGTGTTGTTGTTGTATTGATACTTATTGATGAAAGCTGGTTCAAGCCATTTTGTTCCGACCTTATCAGCAGTGCAGAGGTGTAGTGACAGCTGTTGTGAGTAGACATGGCAGTGCTATGTAAACCATCCATGACCTGGCTCATCTCTGGGACAAACATTGGTTAATAGGTTGAGAGAGTGGCAGCACACAATGTTTAGAGCTGTACTACATTGTAGAATCACTAGAAAGTAAGGCTGTGTATTGACAAGAATCTGGCGATACGATACGCATCATGATACAGGAGTTACGATTCAATATATTGCGATATGTTGCGATACTGTAAGCAAGGCGATATATTGCTTTTTTTAAAATCTAATTTTAGGAAAACTGTCATAGTATAAAGAACACACCACCATATGCATAAAATCTGAGTAAAAAAAGTGTACTCTTTCGGATTCAGCCATCAGTGGTAACGTTACTAGTCAGCTAGGTTTGCTAATGCTAACGTTAGCGGTGCACCCTTAAGATACTTCCTGTCTCAGTTTACGTTGTTACGTTGGAGTGGAAGAGTCAAATGGCTGAAGATAGATTACAACACTGCTATCTAGTGGCCAGGGGTTTAAACACAACACAAAATGAATCGCTGTCTGCCATGAATCTTTGCATGTAAACTATTAATTAAAAATCAATACAGTGTATTTGAGAATGGATACAGTATCACAAAACTCAAGTGTATCGATATTTTCTTACACCCCTACTAGAAAGAGACTATGAACTAGAAACAGATTTTCAGAGTTTCAACTTGTCTGTAAGTGGTCCATACATTTTCTGACACCAACATTGAAATGTAAGTTGTCACCAGCAGATGGTACTGTGTGAGCATGAAAAAGCCAGTGGGTTCTACGCTGATCTTGCTGCACTTTCCTAATTCTTAAAGAGCATGAGGTCATATCTTAAAACTTTTGGATAATGCAGAACAAATGTGTTATGAAGGGGGGGTGGTGTTGGAATTTCCAGAATCTCTAACCTTGTCTCTGACATTATACAGACACTATTTCATAATATACACAGGCAAATGCCCCTCTGTTTCTCTGCTGGTGTGACTGCCTGCTACTGAGTCTAAGGACATCAGGATATCAGCAAGACATAAATTTTCTCCCATTCTCACTATTTTGAAAAATGTGTTGCACATAGGGTATCCTCAAGTACAATGACTGCAGAGGGTAGATTGGATAGGTAGAGAAGAGAGGGAGAAAGGGAAAGAAAGAGAGAGAGGAGAGGGGTGGAAAGAGAGAGGAGAGGAGGAGGAGAGGGGGATATGGGGGGTTAATACAGATAGACATGATTAATTAATCTTCCCCTCCTGTGGACTCCTCCCACTCCACCCCCTTGATGTCATGGCCTCCTGCCAGAGCATTAGATCTTTTCCAACATGATTCAGTCTTCTGTCTCTCCGGTTTAGGATGACCATTATGAGTGCCTTATCGAGCTTTGCCTCATCCGTCACTGTGACCTTCTCTGGATTTATGGAACACTGGTTCAGTCTGGAGAATTAGGCAGATTAATTTAGATATCAGGAAGGTACATTCTAAGTGGCCAATTGTGGTCATGACACCCAGCTACAGATTATAGACACAAACACACACACACACACACACATACAGATTACACACAGACACACAACACACACACATACGAACACGCACATTCAGATTACACACAAACGCACACACACAAACCTACAGATTACACCAACACACCGACATATTATGTGTGTGTGTGTGCGCATGCGCGCGCGTGTGTGTGTGTGTATACGTGTATCTATGTGTGGAGCGTTGTTCTTGGTTAAAGGGATACAAATACAAAGAAAATGTACTAGCTGAATCTTTTAATGGTCACAATTCAAAAAAGTAAATTCACATAGTAACACTGACATTTGCAGTTAATTTAATGTATGATAATATGTGATAAATCACTATGCAGCACATGCAATCATAGATGTCAATACAGCAGAAAATTCAAATAAAGACAACTCTTTAAAGTTTGAGACTTAAAAACATTTTTTTAAAAAATGTTTTTTATTTGAATCCTGTAATCCCAAACTCAGGTGATGTTTTAATGACCAAAACAAAGACCCACAAATTAAATTCCTGTTCTCTGTTTTCATTCCATTGTCCAAGCTCAAAGAATCCTGCTCTCAGGTCATAGCTGGCCAGTTCTAAGGACTCCCGTTTTCTCTCCAGCTGTACGTGTAGCCTGCCTCTTGAGTCTTCTGCCTCTCATCATTGTGAAATGCACACTGCTTGTGATCTGATTGGGCAGTACGTTAATCCTACTTTTTATAGTGGGACTAGCAACACCCAAATACCTGATCACAGGCAGGCATGTGACCATTAGCCTGGTGGTTAGTTATATAAGATGCTGTTAGAATTGCACCAGAAAGCTGTGTATACAGTCTGTAGAGCTGTAGCAGTGTCCTCATGCTCCCTCTGACCCTGTCTGCTTTTCTTACTGTGTTTCTGTGGATCTTCCCCAGGCTGAGGGCTGGGTGTGTGCCCAGCAGAGGTGCTGAGCTCGCCTGGCCACCTCTCCCTGCCCCTTTCATTCCCTCAGCCGCCCACACTCGGTTTTATTGAGAAATAAAACATGTGAGTTTCGCTTCCTGCCCCAAACTGCAGCGAGGGCGTCACTCCACACCCACTTCCCTTGTATCATCACCCCTGTGAAAGAGCATGCTCTGCTACCCTGCAGCACCAGCAGCTTGAGATCATGGTCTAATTACTCAGTGTCATGAGGAAACAGCCATACAGGGCATTAGATAAACCACTCAAATGAAGAAAACTGCATCACCTTCAATCCATAGTTGTAATTTTGTTGAGTTGCTGCATTCCTGCTTGTGTATGTGTGTAGGGCAGTAGCCCCTAATGGGTGGTAGCTGTTAATCGACACACTATAATAAAATACCAGGGGTCGATCTGGAAAAGGGAAGTTGCAGTGATTATTGTTATGGTGTTAGGCTTTCGTGGACATGCTCCATAGTTCTGCATAAAAGAACGATTAGGCAACAAAAAAGTGAAACTGCTAAAAAAAAGTAATGAATGTGACACTCTGGACTGTAGTGTCTGCACCACATGGTTATGCAAAATCAATCATTTATGAAGCATCACAGACTCTTCCACCTCCAGCTCTAATATAGGCCTTAAACTAGGAGGCTCTTCAAGTTACATTTAGCTAAATATGCCATTCATATTAAGTGCAACTTTTGGAAAGGTAACTTCTGTACCATTCACAGTGAATTCTATTGATTAGCAGTTTGCAAAACAATTGTAATATGTGCCCTCCTAATCATGACGCTGAAATGCAGCAGAAGGACTCATGGTGAGATTGGTGGTAAACCTTTCATGTGTCACTTATGGTTTGGGTCCCCCAGTGCCACGGCCACAGTGAATATGGCTGATATAATGCCTCTGTCTGTTTGCTCTGTCATTCACACAGCCCTCTATAACCTTGAGGATGGCCTTTTATGTGTAAATGAGGTAATGTCTAAACTGGCTGGGTCACTTTGGCCTGGCCTTCATGTGCTGCATGGATATTTGTACATTAATGTGCTTAAAGTTCTCTCAAGATGTTAGTTTCACATCCTTTGAAGTCAGTGAGGACAGATTGGTACAATACATTACCACAGCGGTGTTGCTACAAAGTGTTGAACAGAGTACCTGAGTGAAATGCAGATCCAGAAAACTCTGAACCCTTTTTTTATTTAGCTCCTTGTAGTTGTATGTAGACTTAATATTGCTCCCCACATTATTGCAGTACTTTTGTCCTGCCAGCAACGCACACCTGAATTGAACTAAACAGAGAGGAAGTATCAGGCTTTCAGTTGGAGGGACCCAGGCGTAGACCAGAATGCCAAACTTAGGCATTTTACTAATGGCACAAAACAGTCAAAAACAGTCCGAGTCAACACCAGAAGATCCAGAAAAATGGGCAGAACATCCAAAATCGGATGGCGAAAAACAAATCCAAAAATACAGGCAAAGGCCAAACTAACCAGGCAGAGGATTATTCCAAATCAGCAGGCAAAAAAACAGAGGGGTATTTATACACAGACTAATAATGAATTAACAGAGAACAGGTGAGCAGGACAGGCTTCAGGTGATGGGTGTGGCAGAAGGGCAGATCGGAAGGACAAGAGGTGGGATGACGGAGCACATGGAGCTGTAAACAAAAACAAAAGTACATGTTCGCAAGAGCAAAAACAAAGACACCCACACTGATAGACAGAAAGACAGAGAAACACCACACAAGCAAGACATTTCAAGCTGAAGTACTGACAGGAAGGGAGGGGGAGGGAGAGGGAGATAGAAAGAGAGACAAGGGGAGAGAGAGTAAGTAAGTGCTGACACGTGTTTTTAGAGTTGTTCTGTGCAAGTGAATTCTTGATTGACAGTTGAAACTGGGAAGTTTGTGAAAGGGTTAGCACCCTCCAGCTCCTTATCACCTCATCAGACCCGCATTGTCTCTGGAGGCTAGTCCTCCACAACATTTCACTGGTAAAAGGGAATTAGGCTCTTAGGATCTGTTCCACTGTGGACCGTGGTGAGGCCATACTTAGTCAAATCTGCCACTCCGGTGAAACAATAAGTAAGGGGGTAAAAGCCTTGTAGCTGTATTAACAGGCTTTGCTGCCCAGTTGAACGGCCACTCTCTTCTGCTCCATCTCAGTAATGATGACACCATGTTAATGGAAAATTCTGTGATACTGCTTTGCACCCGTTACATTTTGGAGCAGGTGTTTTTTGGTCTTGATGCTCAAGTGTATTCAAAAACACGAGAGGTTTCATTGAGGGGCCAAGGGGAGATGCTGAACTTTTTGTTCAACGTTCTTTAATTGACACAAACATGGGATTTTAAAATGTTTTTTATGTCTTCTGAAAGGGAAATGTTCTGTATGATACCTCACTATGGATAATTGTAAAGTTCCATAAGGGAATCTCTAATATATAACTGTAAACTGTTCTGTGAGGACATCTCTGTTCACAGGCTAGCACAATCTGAACCCAGCTCCTTTTTCATGCTGTCATTCCAGGTGACGAGTTGTATACTCTTCCTGTATAATCACTGTTCTTTGTCCATCCGCTTGCTGTTTCCTGTTTCTATTCAATGCACTCTGTATAGCCCTCAGTTGGCATTTTCTTTGTTAAGAGCATTATATTAAATAACATTGATCTAACTGAGGTTCCTTTGTAGTTTTTATGAGTCCTAAACTGGGGAAATTGTAAGGAGTAAGGTGTATGATGAAAATGAATCAGGACATTCATAATAATGGGCTGAAAGATATGACTACTAACACCACTATTAATAATGAAAACTATTACTACTACTGTTATTAATAATTTCTGTTAATACTAGAATTATTGCTAATGACTATTAACACTATTATTAATAATAATGACTGCTAATAATTACTAATTAATAATTACTGCAACCATTATTGATAATGACTACTAATGACTATTGGGCACACATTTGTGGTCTCAGCACTGTGTTCAGCACTGACGCTTGTTTGCGTGTGATTAGTGGTGTCCTGTTTGCAGCTTTTCATACCACTTTATTAAGTGCACTATGTAAGGTGCTCTGGATAAGAGCATCTGCCAAATGACAATAATGCGATGTAATATTATTGCAGTTTTTTTTTTGTTGACACACTGCAAGTATAGACACTATGATCAGAAGTTGAAATTCATATATCAAACAACATATCTTAAACCATTTCTGCAAAACTACAAGTAAATTTTACTTTTAACTTACGTTCATATTGCAATTCCATTTCATTCTTTTGCAAAACATATCACACACAGTTCTTACAACACAGTTTTCAAGATGAAATTTCCTGTGCTTATATGATGGCAAATACTAAACTCAAATTACCAATTGCCCTCATTCACACTTTACCTTTACAAATTCAAGCTGCTTAACTGTTCATTTCTCTGTCATAGCTTTAGAATAAATAAAAGAGGTCACTTCAATTTTGGAGAACAATGTGATCAACCAGGGCAGAGAAGGGGAGAGGAAGAGGTAGAGGAAGAGTTCAACCAAGCTGACAGGACCAAACTTTTCCAATGACATTTTGTTCAACACTGGTTGATCATTTCATCACCCGTGGGTTGAGTGCTAGAGAGAAGCACAAGAGGGTGCAGCCCAGTTTGAGTCATTTCACTGTAGCCTTTATAATTTGGATATTTAGAAATCTGAATAGGTAAGGAAATATTATTTAGTGCTGTGCTGTGCTGTGCTATCTGTTGTACTCTTATATACAGTACCATACAATATACAATATAACCTGTATGTGAATGCAATAAAATGAAGTACTGAAATGAAGCATAAATATATTTTACAGTGTGTAAAACTAAAAATTGTAGCCCCATATATCAACATATTTGTATTTGTGCATAGAGTTAAAGGAACACACTCGGCTGGGGACAGCAAATGACTGCAACAGTGGACATGGTGTTGGCAAAATTAGTTTAAAAGAATTAGTTTAAAAGAATATTTGAATTTGGACCAAGTCTTTCCTGTGTCTGAAAAAATAATTTGGAAAAAGTACATATTTTCAAGATATCTTATAGTAGTATTTTGTATTCATTTTGGAATTGAACATGTGTGAAGGTCAGCCATAAAATGGTATGATCAGGCCAAAACAGATATAAATCCTGATAGTAGGGTTTTCTATTTGTCATTGCTATGTGAAATTGGTTCAGTGAGAGCTATTCATACTATCCCATGTGTGTACTCATTTGATGAAAATAGTTTTGAAGCCAGTGTTTCATTTTACATAGGATTTGGAAATTTTGTGCATTGTATTGCATAGTCAGATTTTATTATTTTTCATATGATGAAATAAAATGTAAACATTTAGTTGTGATTATTTATTTCACATTAAGTTGTGAAATAAATAATTGTGAATATGCTCGAAAGGTAGAATTCTCAATTGATATCTGCTCAGTTAGGAAGAAAAAGTTACCAAAAATCAACAGCCATGCAAAAAGAGTAAGGATAAAGGGAGGGAGACACAGAAACTTGTGTGCATACAACTGAGCATATGTGTGTGTGCATGTGTGTGTGTGTGTGTTTGTGTGTGTGTGTGTGTGTGTGTGTGTGTGTGTGAGAGAGAGAGAGAGAGAGAGAGACAAAGAGAGAGTAAGAGAGCGTGTTAGTAAGTGTGTGTGTTTGTGGGCATGGCATGAGGGTGTAATTTAGTTCTAATTGACACCAAAAGGGTTGCTCTTTGAAGACAGTGATTATCCCAGAGGAGTAGAGTGCACTGGAGGGGAGGAGCAGGAGCAGGGAGGTGAGAGAGAGAAAATGATCAAGTCAAAGAGATGAGTCAGAGAATGAGATATGGAGATACAGAAGGAAAAACCGACAGAGGGACAGAGGGAGAAGCAGAGGGAGAGACAGAGGGAGAAACAAAGGGAGAAGCATAGAGAAAAACAGACAGAGAGACAGAAAGATGGACAGAGAGACACAGGAAGAAACAGAGGGAGAGATAGACAGAGAAACAAAAAGAGAAACAGACAGAGAGACAGATAGAGAGATACTTGGTGAAACAGATTGATCACATGCACTTGCTGGTGTGTTTACACTCTCATCTAAACATTATGAGTCACAGAAGTATCTGCACGGTGCCCTCCTGAGATCCAGACTGAAATTGAGCTACAGGTGTCCATACACAGTGGAGAATGCACAGATGCACTCATCATCTCACCAACCAGCTGATAAACCCGACAAGGCATCTACATTCCATACATATTTCCATGTAACATTCCTGTGCTGTACACTCACACAGACTGACCAATTCACCTCCATCTCTGCTTTAACTCATGAATATCCACTTGGCTACTGCAAAACAGCCTTTAATTGGGTTTAATGTTTCAAAAATATGAAATCTCATGAGTGCTGTTTAAAGGAATTAAGGTACTGACAATGAATTTTCAAAGACATGCTGGTACAGGTATCATGATCGTTTTGTAAGGGTACACTTCAATTAATTAACTATAAATTAGCTATTTGGTTTTACAAGATTCAGAATATGACATTTTCCTTTATGAACTGGTTTCAGGAACCTCATAATGGACTACTACAACAACTTCCGGGTGAGGTTCTCTTCTGGGACTGTAACATCTGAGTGGCACAGACTCAAGAAGGGAATCATTACAGGGTGCACCATCTCCGTGATTCTCTTTTCCCTGGCTATGAACATGCTAGCCAAGTCGGCAGAAGTGGAGTGCAGAGGCCCAAGAACCAAGTCTGGAGTGCAGCAGCCCCCTATTCGAGCCTTCATGGATGATCTTACTATAACAGCTTCGTCAGTTCCAGGAACTAGATGGACCCTCCAAGGCTTGGAGAGACTGATCACATGGGCTCGGATGTGTTTTAAACCAGCAAAGTCCAGGTCTCTGGTGTTGAGGAAAGGCAAAGTGTCAGATCGGTTCCGTTTCACACTTGGAGGTATCTGCATTCCATCAGTCACCTGTGAAAACCTGTGAAGAGCCTTGGGAAATACTTTGACTCCATCCTGAGAGACACCACTGCCATTTCAACAGCAATTAAAGAAGTGTGAAGTGTGGTTGACAGTAGATCAGCTAGAAGTGTGGTTGACAGTAGATCAGCAGCCATCTCTGAAGATGGTTGGGGTTGCCAAGGAGCTTAAGCAGCATTGTCCTTTATGGCCACAGGAAGCTTGAGTGAGGAGTTCATGGTGACTCGTGCCAGGGAGGTACTGCTATTCAGGGAGTCAAGTGACCCAAAAATCTCGAAGGCAGGGATCGAAGTGAGAACTGGAAGGAAGTGGAAGCGCGAGTGGTGGTGGGGCCTGTGGCAACCCTTGGCAGGCCGTGCTGGGCTAGGCATGATACCAACTCCTAACTACGCCAAAGCCAAGGGCAAAGAAAGGCGAGACCTGGTCCAGCTAGAAGTAAGAGCTACGGTCGAGGAGCTGCGCATGAGCAAGTCTGTGGGTCTGCGGCAACAAGGGGCCTGGACTAGATGGGAGGAGGTGATAGACTGTAAGATCTCATGGTTAGAACTATGGAAGGCAGAGTCCTCCCGCGTGAAATTCCTCATTCAGTCTGTCTATGACGTTTTGCCTAGCCCAGCTAACCTCTTCTGCTGGGGCAAGGCAGAATCACCATAATGCCCCCTGTGCCTAGGAAAAGGGAGCTTGGAACACATCCTCAGCAGCTGTCCAAGAGCGCTCACAGAGGGACACTATAGGTGGCGTCATGACCAGATACTCAAGGTAATCGCTGAATCCATCTGCAGCACCATCGACCAGGTCAAACGGCTCCAACCAGCAAGACGTGCAATGACGTTTATTCGAGCAGGCAACCCTCCCATTCCTCGACCCAAAGTCCAAACAGGCCTCCTAAGTACAGCTCAGGACTGGCAGATGAGGGTGGATCTTGGGAAGCAACTTAAATTCCCAGAGTACATCATGGAGACATTGTTGAGACCAGACATCGTCCTGAGCTCAGAAACAACAAAGCAAGTAGTCTTGCTGGAACTCACGGTTCCATGGGAGGAGAGGATGGAGGAGACCAGTGAGAGAAAGAGGGGGAAATATGCTGAGCTCGTGGAGGAATGCCACAAGAGGGGGTGGCGAGCACAGTGTATGCCCATAGAAGTGGGAGGGAGGGGCTTTGCAGGGAAATCTCTGTGTAAGGTCTACTTTCTCCTGGGCAGAAGTGGTGCCCACAGAAATAAAGCCATCAGGAGAGCCTCAGAAGCCACGGAGAAGGCCTCAAGGTGGCTGTGGATCATGAGGGACAAGCCGTGGTCTAATGCTACTTGGACATAGGCTGGGAGCTGATCACTCCCAGTCGGGTCGCCTGGCAGAGGGGGTCTGAAGTTGAAAGACCCGAAACCCCCGAGGATGCCAGGTACTTCACTGATGATGTGTTCAAGTGCATCAGTAGATGTATGTAAATACCGAAGATAAAGCTAATGTTGGTTTCATCTACTCTTGAAGATGAAGCTAATGTTGGCTAACCCTAAACCTAAATATTGGCTTAGAGAAGCATGTGATATTTTGTAATGCCTCTGTGTACATTCGTGACCCCTTAAATGCGCATCTCAATCCCCAAAACAGGAAGTGAAAAAAACAGTGGCATCACCATGGATACCATTTGTGAAGGCAATAAATAAGCAGGGCCACATGATGCATTTCCACTTAATTGGACCTTTGTGAACAAGCAAAACTGAAGATAAATTCTTTAGTGGGTACAGACTGATAGGTACACACTTACAGTCATGCAAATCTGTTGCTGTCAGTTCTCTTTTCCTGTGCTTTGTGGTAAATTTCCATGGTAGTAATATTGCTAGCCCTAACCCTAACCCTAACCCTGACCCTTACCCCACCCGCCTCCAGGTTGACCCTCTGTGTCTCTTCCTCCACTTCCTCTGTCTTCTCCATGTGGAGGAACCCATGTAGATTGGCTTGTCCTCACAAGTCTGTGCATGTGTCATTCCCAGCTGCCTCAACCATGAGATCATATGATGTAACACAGGTTGATTAAACAGGCTATGTGATAATCACTGGCCCTCTGTGTGTGTGTGTGTGTGTGTTTGGGGGCAGGCTTACCACTTCCTGTCTCCATAAGCTGTGCTCAGCATTCCTCCTCCACCCCATCTACCCCTTTCTTTTCCCTTTTCATGATGTCCAAATGGGGGTCAACAACTTCAGCCAGTAGCCAGATGCAATCCCTGCATTGTACTCTAAATATCAAAGATCAGTACTCCTATAAACTCATCAACAGCTGACCTCCACCTTCTTCATATGGGCACTGTCTGAAAATTCATACTTACTGAATATGAGAAAGGTTAGCTGACTACCTTGCCAAAATGGCAGCTTGTGTAATGTGGTGTGCTGACCAGGCAAAAGCAAAAAGTGAAAATGTACTTTTCTCATGTGGGTGTGGTTGCATGCTAGGGCACTCTGAAAAACAGGATCTCTCAGCAGCCTGTGTGTCCAGTGGCAAAAACTACACATGTGTCCATCCCTGTGCCACCCATCATTGCCTTGTCAGTTTAGATTAAGATCTGTGTCTGTTAGAAGTTAGTAAGAAAAGAAAATATAAATATTCAGACAAGTTTTAAACTGAAACCATTTGTTGCCACTCTGGTGGAGGGAAGGGTGCCAATATGCAAATGTAAGGGCAAAATGCCTTTAGGGAGTTTATTTGGCTGACAATGAGTGTTCATATCTCTGTACCGTGGGTCCACATGTGGTTACAATGCTTGCTGGAGTTGTGCCTAGAGGAGACTGTGTAACTGTGCAAAATGTGGGTGCAAGTTGGCATTAGCAGGAGCAGCTTCTTCATCTCCATGTGCATCAGGCTGAAAGCCAGGCTAGAGTTTGCTGCATCTGTCGTGCTATTTTGTCATTAGCATCATTAATGATGACGTCCACTGTAGTCCCCAGCCTGTTCCGCCTGTTCTGCTGTGCGTCTCTACTCTTGTGTTGTTTTTGTATTTATATATACTTTTTTTTTGTGGGGGGGTATTAACATTTAACCTTTTTTTGACGTGTACATTACAGGAATTTAGGTTTCTCTCAAGAATTACACTCCACATTCCCCTGTTTTCCACAAACTCAAGACCTCACCAAGTCAGCTACAGATTCATCAGCTATGTCCAAGTCCAAACAGCTGAACACTTACCACAGAGAAGATTGTGTGTCACAGCTCTTTTTCATGCCATCACTGGGGGCATTTTTGTATACAGTGTGGCTCTCTGTGGCTCATGGCACAGGACTGCATCAGAGGCACTGTCTGTAGCTCTGTGCACACAGCCCCTCCTGCCTGTGTGGCCTCAGATAAACACTCCAGGCCTTTACTACAGGGAGTCTGGGAATCCCATGACATCATCACTTGTTTTCACCAAACATCTGTTTTCAGTGATTCAGTCCAGGCAAAGGTTAGGAGGCAGTGTCACAGCTGAGTTCAGTATACTGTACAGTGCACAGTGTTCTCTTGTGTGTGTGTGTGTGTGTGTGTATGTGCGCGTTTGTGTGCATGTATATACATCTGTGTACGTATGTATGTGTATGTCTATATGCGTGTGTGTACATGTGTGCATGTGTGTGTATGTGTATGTGTGTGGAAGTGAGGCCAGGCCCCAAAGTGGCAGAGTGTGTGCCACAGTATCACACAAAACCACAGCAAATGCAGTTTCTGTGGTAATTGCACCATAGGAATATGGTACATAATAAAGGTTAATAGGGGAAACAGGTCACACAATGCCAAAACAGGGAAATGGTCTCCTCCAGAGCACAGGTCAGAACACAGTCCTGGTTCTCCTCTAAACAGGGTCAAACACACACTTACACGATACAAACAAAGGCTGTCAAGTACGACTCGGATCTCTTCGTTTGTACCAAGGACCCGTTCAAAAGACTCGGATCGGTCGCAAACGTACATCACTAGAATGTTTACTAGGGCTAATTCAGTGAGGGTAGCTGCTTGCTGGGGAGTACAAGTCTGCTTCCTTTGAAGAAAGCCATCCATGGAGATCCAACAAACCCATAACTCGTTCGAATTCATTCGAATGCAACCTGGCAGGTAAATATTTCACGATTTAGAAAGTATCAAATTCTCCAGTGTTCTCTAAACGTGTGCACTCTGCAGCAACACTATCTCCAGCCATAGGCATCACCATGACAACGATGCAACGTTTAAGCATAGAATTTCTAAATAGCAGGCACTGGTTTAACACTGTAATGTTAGGGCACATTTGGAATGTGAACAGGAGCGTTGTGAATAATAGGTTATTATTTGCTACACTGTATGTTCAATGTCATTAATAATTTATTGATCAAGAGAAAATGTATTTCAGATGTGCCTACTATGTGCCTTGATGCCCTTGCTGTAAATATTTGTAGCTTGTTCTGTCTCAAATGTCACACATTTTTATTTATGTCTGTGTTATTGAGCCATTTGTGTTTATTGTATATCTGTGAAAACTCTTGTTCTTGTCTCTCAGTGTCACTGTGTTACATCTAACTGTTGTATTGTTACCGTGGGCCTGAGAGAAACGCAATTTCAATCCTCTGTATGTCCTGTGCATATTGGAGAATTGACAATAAAGTTGACTTTGACTTTGACTTTGCATGTACGGTCACACTGGTGTGATTAGCTGTTTAGCGCGTATGCTAAAACTGGTGCGATTAGAAAACTAGATTGGAAAAATTCTAGCAAATTTTAGCTTTGAGGAAACAGCGATTTAACATTTAAAAATATAGCAAATACTAGCTGAAAACTATGAGAAGCTTAATAACGCTAATGAAAACACAACAACTATGTAACATAACATGCGCGCTACACAGCATAAAACATTAGTTACATGAGAAAGGGTTAAGGTCTTTGGTCGTGAAAGTGTTGTCATCTCTATTCACTCCAGTAAAGCAACATAGCTTAGGCTACATGTCTGAGCATTCCAAGTCAGCACGAAAAACACACATGATGATGTCACTAACTAATCGACAATTAAATTCGTTGGCAACTAATTTGGCCATCGATTTTAGTCGACTACGTTGATTATTCATTGCACCCCTATTAGCGGCCTATCGGTGACAGACTAGTGAAAGACTAACTCAAAGGCAGGACCATTGCTCTGCATGCACATCAGGCGACCCGGCATGACTCCCTTGCTGTCAGTATTTTTGTTGATGTTCCTCAGTGATGGCTGGGAGCCTGGGACCCCTGAGGGACACTGGAGGGAACCTCCCTGGCCAGCTCATCTACTCTTGCAGAGGTAAGGGTGCTGGGTCAGCAGGCTTTGAAAAAACCTGTATTGCTGGCACCCTAGAATTCTGAGCTATAATAAGACAAGCCCATTTTGTCAAAATGACTTCTTTTCCTGCACGTTTCTTCTATATTAACCACTGGTTTGCTGGGCAGCACCCAAGATGTTGCTCAAAGTAATCCCAGAATGCATCTCAGTCCTTGATTGCATTACACCTGCAGCTTTGTGCAAGCCTGTGGATTGTTGTAGCAAAGGGTGAGAGCAGTCACCCCACCCGGCCTTGAGCCTGGGTCTACAGGGTGCCAACCATGCGACTTTGACGCCAAAGAGCCAGGCTCGTTGGTATGGCAGTCAGAGCACATACTCAACCGTGGTGACGGCACTCCGTCACAATTGTGGAACGTTCAACACCATGTTGACCCTTTCCAACGCCTTCACTTGGATAACAGGCAAGGAAAGTCAAATTCTCCACTGGCCTTGACATTGTCACTTAGAGCCACACATAGAGCCTCACCATAGCCAGTGAATCACAGCAACATGACTACAATATGACCAATATCGTGCACCAAGGTAATCCCAAAATACAAAGCACATCACACACATCAAAGCAAACACTCGAACAAAACGTGCCACAGAAGATCTCTTATGGGGCTGTTCTGTTACTGTTACTGTTTCCAGGAGCAAAGATCATATTGTTAAACATTCCCTGTAATAAATACAAACAATAGCAGTGCCTCTGATAGGGTCTAGCTGACTTTTGCTGTCCTTCCAACATTTGACATGCCCCATGGTAATCCCAGCCATATAAACTCATAATGTTGCTTAAATAGGTCTTGTCTCCATGGGCAGAAAAGAAGACCTATTTATTTTTCAGGGCTTGGATAAGTGGAACTAGAGAGGTGAAATGTAACTGTTTTTCTGCAGGGCCCCATAACTTTGAGGAGTCAGATCCTGTAGGGGCTGAGCTGGCCACACTGGCTTGCATCAGCAAGAACATGTATCTGTCTGTTCCCCATTGATATGCCCGAATCTGATTTACCATCATCAGCAGCAACGCTCCAGATTGCCTCTAACTCTTTTAGATACCTAGGAGTAGTAGTTACTCGTACGTTTTCTGACTTAATCAAATTCAACTCTAATCCCCTTCTAGACCATCTCAAAAAAGACTACGCGGTGGGCTGTCCTTCTTCTCTCTCTATCTGGGCCTGTGGATTCTGTGAAAATGAACGTGCTACCCAAGTTTCTATACCTGTTTTAGTGCATCCCAACCTTTCTACCCAAATCCTTTTTTAACACTTTAAACAAATACATTACATCCTTTATCTGGAATAAGGGCCCAAGTAGGATACATATTACAGAAAACAAAATGCTAGTAGGTCTACCACTCCCATTTTTTCTGGGCTACTACTGGGTAGTAAAAATTCACAGCATCATCTATTGGTTTCATAGCCATTTCGGGCTAAGCAGTTGGGTCCCAGCTTGGGTCACTATAGAGGGAAATTCTGGTTCCCCTGTTTATCCAGCGGGCCTCCTTTGCTTACCTCTCTCATCCCCTCTCCACTCTTATGGGAACATGCTTGTGCACCAATCTCTGAAAATATGGCACCAGTTCAGAGCCCACTTTGGCCTTCAAGTAACCCCTATCCTCTCCCCCATTACAAAAAACCCATTCTTTCATCCATCCCTAAATGATGATGCATTTAACATTTGGCACAGGGTGGGGTTAAGGTCAATTCATGGGCTCTTCATCGACAACTTATTTCCCACCTTTTCTCAAATCTCTCAAAAGTTCTCTCTTAATAGGGCCAACTTCTTTAGATATTTGCAGATAAGGCACTTTGTTAAAAACACATTTGCAAGCTTCCCTCATCTCCCATCAAAAGACCAGATTGATCAACTCTTTGAAGTAGATATTCCCTTCAGGGGCTCAATCTCCAAAATCTGTAACATTTATTTCTGCCCCCTCCAACACCTCCCTGGCCCATATTAGACAGCAATGGGAGTCTGATCTTCAGGCTGAAATTGACGATGTAACATGGGACAGACTCTTATCCCGCATCCATTCCTCCTCAATATGCGCCCACAACAGCCTTGTACAATTGAAACTAGTTCACCGCATATACTGAACAAAAGTTAGACTGTCTAAGATTAATCCAAGCATTGATCTGTCCTGCAGCAGATGCCATCATGCTACAACTGAATTAATTCATATGTACTGGTTATGCCCCTCTTTAAATAACTTATGGACATCAGTCTTTAGCTGTCTCTCAACAATTACATGTAACCAAATAAATCCCTGTCCTTTAGTTGCCCTTTTTGGCCTCTCACCCAAGAATGTCACCCTTTCAGCCCTCCTCTCCAACGCAATCGCCTTCTCTACACTACTTGCTAGACAGCTCATCCTTCTACTATGGAAGCATAATACTCCCCCATCCTTTGATAGCTGGTTGAAAGAGGTTGCTTGCTCAATACACCTAGAGAAGATCAGACATACATTAAAGGGTAATACAAAGTCATTCCATCAAACCTGGAGCCCCTTCTTGGCATTCCTCTCTAATTATCAGAATCTTTCCCCAACTGCCCTATAGACTCTATAAGAGTGTGTTAATCAGAAAGTCCCCTGGAGTCCTAAAGACCTCTTGTCTATGACCCAACTTGAGAGATATCACATACCATTTTGACTCATTAGTACATTGATTATATTTCATCTTTTATCTATTTACTTACTTTAAATTGTCTTCGTTTTGCGTCTCTTCTGTTTTTTCGGGTTGCAGCTTGTAAATGGGGGGATGGGAGGGTAGGGTGGGTATGCATTATTTGTCCTATTACCTGCATACAGATGTTTTGGGGATTAAATGTATCAGATGAAAGTGTATCTGTTAACAGATCAATGATCTTTGTCATCCTTTATGTCATCTGATATGAAAACACCCAATAAAATATGGGAAAGACAGAAGCAACCATCACACAAAGCAACATTAGGAAGAAGCATTTATTCAGCTGCAATATTCATTGGTTTTGCCAATGGGTTCATTGATAGATAAGGTGATACTATTCAGGAATCCCAATAATATGCATAATTGCTGCGACATGGAGTTAATGCACTGCACATATTCTGAAATATTTTTTACCAAAAACAATAGTTTAGTTATGGGAGAAACATCTAATATGGATAATGTAGGGAGGGGCTACAGGAGAAACATAGGATCAAAAAGGGTGTCAGTTTTCAGTGAGGTTTTGAAAGTAGCAATCCAGTCCTGTAATCATTTGGACTGAGTTTGTGGTAGTACTCTGTCAATACTCTCATTCCACATATCTCACTGCACTGTCAGTGCACTAACACACAGGGGAATTCCCTAACATGCACACGGTATATAACCCACTGCTAGAACAGCAGTGCACTATGACACAGGATATCAGTACACCGTAGCACACAGTTTATTCACTGAGAGGTGCTGTCAGCCCTCTAAGAACTAACACTCACACACATACTCTCACACACTGCTCGCACAATCTCTAGCCTTTACTCAGAGCTCCTCTTACAGTATGATGAAACACACAGCTCTGGGGAAGAGGTGTTGATTTAAAGAGAGAGAAACAGGGAGAGTCGTGGGTGGGGTGTTGAATTAAAGAGAGAGAGACAAGGAGATTCATAGGGGGCTGTTGATTTAAAGAGAAAGAGACAGGGAGAGTCAGGGGTTGAGGGGTAGATAGGAGTGTTGACTTAAAGAGAGAGACAGAGTGAATCACACGGGGTGTTGATTAAAAGAGAGAGACAGGCAGAGTCATAGGTTTTAGGGGTTGTGGGTGTGTTGAATTAAAGACAGAGAGCCAGGGAGAGTCACAGGGGGCTGTTGATTTAAAGAGAGAGACAGAGAGAATAATAGGTTGGAGGGGTTGGTTGGAGAGAGAGAGATCAGTCCTCCATAGCTGCCTCAATCTTGACCCCTCCACATTCCTCACCCCAAATAAGGACAGAACCACTGCAGCCCTCGTCCCACTCGGACATGCTCTCTTCCTCCCCCAGCTCTCTCTGCCTCCTCTCTCTCACTCACTCCTTTTACTTTCTCTCTCTCACATTCTTTACTCTCTTTCTCTCTCTTGCTCCTCCCCAACACTCTGTGATGTCATGTGCTTTACTCTGTTTCCTACAGCCCAGATAAAACAATGTTTGACAAAATGTGACCAAGACAGGAAAAGGAACAATAGGTGCCCAAGATTTCAGTAGCTGATTTTCAGGGGGCTCTCTTTTTCTAGAAAATAAAAATAGTTGTCAGGATTAAACAGCCTGAGATACAGGATATTTAGATAGGGGATCAGATTTTTGGGTGCTGTCTGAAGGTGTGAAAGCTTCAGATTTCACCCGCAAAAGAAACCGTGACCTCCCACCTGGCTGAACTGCACTATGATGGAGCACATCTTAGAGAAAACCACTATAAATCACATGTAACATAAGACTTCTCCATTGCAACGCTATGGAGACAAGTACATGAAAGGTCAGCATAATGAGTTTCAGAAACATTTAAGTGTTTTTTCTTTAAAGGAGATGAGGTTTACAGGACGTGTCCTCTGGTCTCTACTGACAGACCCCAGAGCACCCAAGGAGAGAAACCTGCAGGAATTTTTGGCACAAAGATGACGTTTATATTTATCATTCCTGTCATCTTCTTACAACACGGCTCTCTTGCAGTGAAACCATGGCTGTGATATAATTAAACCAAAATTCCTGCTCGTCACACTGCCCATCAAGCTTCCACAGAGTGGGCTGCTAATCTGTTCGCTCTCTGGTGCACTTTGTATCACTTGCCAAAGATGAAACTTCCTTCTTAGGGTTTTATGCCAGGAAATCTGCCTGACAAGAGAGCTGTGAAATTCCACATTTCCCCTGTTATTTCCTCATTACTTGTTCAGCTGGACAGGCCTCTAAGTGTCTCTAATATGCCTCTCTACAGAGCTGAATGGGGACTTAACATTTGTTTTCTAATGCAGCATCCCGGTAAGTTATGGGATACAATAAACATTATGCTCTCCGCATCTTGCGCCTGAAATGTAAGTGATCGGAGAGACTCCCTGCTGCTGGATTTGTACTGAAAGAAGATAAATGACAATGAGACAATAATGAGATTAAATAAGAATAAACAGTAAATAGATCATGAGAATGAGAATATGGCAAGATCATGTGATTTCAGTGGTAGTGTTTCCAAGTACACCTCTTCAATGTGTTATTTAGTTGTTGCTGTTTCATAGAGCAGAAACATTTTAGCTGTTGTTTAACTGTAAGAAAGCGTAATGCTAACAAGGAGGATGAAATTGGTGGAGTTACTAAAACTAGGCTGCCAAGAGGGGTTTCACTGCAGTGGGACAGTTTTTCTAACACTTCACACTAGCAATTTATACTCATGTTGCTCTATATAATGCTGTTTGAAAAGCTGACAGAGGCTGACATGAGATTGTGACTGAAATGACATTATTATCATTTATCATTTATATGCTCTTATCCAGAGCAACATACATACAGTAGGTTACAATTTTATCAGGGTTAAGTACTTTGCTAAAGGGTAACTCAGCAGCAACCTAGTGGGGAATCAAACCAACAACCTTTTGGTTATGAGCCCTGTTCCTTACCACTACACCACACCACTGTCTCAAATGCAATAGAAGAATAAGAAAAATAAAGAAAATCTGATTTTTTAAGACCCATAAAACCAAAATTAGAAAACCAATTCCTCAAATTAAGTACATTATTCAGCAACCAGCCTAGGTACACTGGATTGTCACATTTCCCTGTTAATAAAATATGAAAATGAATGATTTTAATTTAAAAATGAAGCATTTTTGAGTTAACCTTTAAAGTTGTGGTGGCTAGGGTCTGATGCAGTGAGCTCCTGGTAACTAGGACATATTATCAACAATGAACACTAGGACATTACATTTAACACTTTCTGCTTGCTCAGCTCATCAAAGCTAACCATCAGTGTTATTCATGTCTCACTGATTATTTGGCATTATCCTGACCTCCAAAGGTTTTGGACTGGTTATCAGACCACCTCGGATGTAGCAATTATATCACCAATTCTCTGACTTACCACAGCTCTACTGCTACAACATGTAATGCATAAATTAAATCAACTCAATCAACAGGCTTTATTCCCGCTGATATGCTCACTAAGGTTACATTGATGAATTTAAAGTTACTACAGTTACATCAATAAATTCAACA